>NC_081412.1:128884074-130084074 GCF_030272615.1 Cryptomeria japonica
TTACTCTTCCATTTGCTCTTCTCCCTCTAAAACTACCTTTGTTCCCTGATTCTCCCTCATGTTCCGGATTGCTTGTTTCTCCTTGGGGTTTAGAGTATGATCCTCTACCATTGAATCCTTCCTTACCTCTGAAATTTGTACCCCTTCCTCTAGTATGGTATTCTCCTCACCTCTTTTTCTTCTCCTCAATCCGAAGTGCTATTTGATAACACTTACGCACTAGTTTAGGATTAAACAAACTGAGTTCATCTTGAATTTTGAACTTAAGGCCATTGTTAACTTTTGTGTCTCACTCTCTGATATCTTTGCTTTGACTGTCATTCTGTGGAACTCCTTAGTGTAAGCACTAACATCCAAATACCTTTGCCTCAAATTTTGTAGTTTCTTATGTAGGATGATCTCATAATCCTCAGGGACAAATTTCTTCTTGACTTCTGACACCATCCTCTTCCATGAAGTGATGGGGTTCTTACCTTCCACCAACTAAGGGCAGGACCCTTCAATTTTGACTTAGCCACCTTTACTCTTTGGTTATCCTTAACCTCCTCATATTCAAAATAGTTTTCTAAGGCCTCAATCAAGTCCATGCACCCCTTTGGATTCATCTTCCCGTGAAACATAGGTAATTTTGCCATAGTGACTCTTCCACCTACTCTCTTAAGCGCTTCAATGAATTGCCTTTGATCTGCAAGTATAGTTGGGTTCTCTCCTTATTCTTCTCCTTCTTCTTCCTTAAAGTCTGAGCCAACTTACTTCCTAGCCTGATCCTTCTTTAACTTTTCTACTTCTTCTTCCATCCTTTTGTTCTTGGCTATTTGCTCCCTCACTATCCTAGCCAATTCTACATTGGTGACTCTAGAGGGTATCTCCTCTTCACTTTGTCCCTCTGTCCTATCTCCCATGGTTCAAACTCTTCCCAAGGTTCTTATGGAGCTTTGATACCACCTGATGCAGAGGTCTTCAGCAGTAGTGTGGAAAACCCCACACTCTCTCTCACCTTTCGCTCTAACAATCTCAAGCCTATGAAGGCCTCAACTCACACCAAAATCAAAACTTGAACTTTATCCCTCACAAGGGTTGGCAAACACCTTCACTATTCCCTTAGGGTCTCACAAGACCTTCCACAACCCTCTTATCATTGATGGCAACAAGGTTCCGTAGGATCAACTGGCCATAGACTTCACCTACTGGCACTGGCAGATACAACAAGGCTCATTCACATTGGCAACCAGTTTACACCGACAGAAGATTATATCGGCATTCTGGGCCGACTTGACAATAAATATTGTTTATGCGAAATAGATTGTAATGTAAATTTTAATTTTAGTTTCAAATACCCCTTTGGGATCTCTTTCAAACTTCAAAGAACCAAACCTCCAACTTGCTCCAACACACCCAGACACCTATTTGGGTCACAAACCTAGTTGATCAGATTAGGCCTGGGTTACAAAGGAAATGTATGGGAATGGGACCACAAGGAAGATACAATGCTTCAGAGGGATATTCTAAAGTATGAATGTACCAATTCAACCATCTAACTCCTCCTTCTAATGTCTGACATCATGCAATCCATCAATTCTTGACTGTACTAGTCTAAGCCCTTACAAAGTTTAGGCTAGGGCTTGGTGTTGAAAATACCAATCCAACTCCCCTGATCTCATCCCTTTTTAATCTTATAATACACCCTCCTAAATTTCATCCTACCAAAGGCCATTGAGAGCCAATGACTAGATTGCAAGTTAGGGCCTCATCTTTGCAACACCCTAGGGAAATTAAGAGTTTTCGGACCTGCAGAAGCAAATTGTCGATATCTCCTCCCAAATACCACTTCATGGGGTCGGACCAGATTCATATGAAAGATTATTCAATCTTCTAGTGTACCAATAATTTTTTTACAAAATCATTCAATGTTCTGTATGGACTCTACGGAAAAGTAACAAACTTCAAGCGAAATCAGTTTTGTTTCATTTCATACTCTCCACCAAACTTCTCCAATTCATTTTGTACCTTCAACCACCTTTCTCATCAATTGATCAAGCACAAATAGGCTCCTCTCAACAACCACAACCAAGTTTAAAATGGTTGTGACCATTGGAAAGAGGTTACATTCCAACCGGCAACTTTTCAAAAATTGTTTTGACAACAATGACAACTTTTATGCAACTTTGAATTTCTAAGCACCTAAACCTTACCAAACATATCTAAGGACATCATTAACCTTTAAAACACTTAAGACAACATTCTAGGATCATAAACACAAAATTTCATGATTCAAGCCCACATGGCCTAATAGACCTCTAGGCTTATCTGTGCACCTGAGAGATTATTGACCACACAAAGGCATTTTATTACATCTAGGGTGATCCTTGAGATCCAACCCATTATGGCAACATAAGTAAACACAAAACAAACAATAGACACCCCTAATGGCATGAAAACACCATGAAAAGAAGAGGTGCCCTGCACCAGAAGGAGATGATTGTGGTAGAGATCCATGTTGAGTTAGATGTTGCGGTTTGGAATGTATGCTTATGACATTACAATGAGTCTATGACAGGTACTGCATCATGTTTGGATAACCAGAAGTCATGTTTATAATTAACTATTGTATATTCAGTGTAGGGTTTGAGAACTAGTGTCAAGATATTTAACCGATGATGTTTTATAGTTTGGCAGTGAATCTTATCATATTCATTATTTAGCGGTGACATGTCAGAAACCATGTGTGATTATAAGATTGTATTTAAGTGCATACAAGAATCGAATTTCTTGGGAAACATCAAAGTGCTTAGCATAATGTGATAAGGGTTTGACATCTTATCAGATCGATGTGTTGTGATGTGTTATGATCAAACAACGGTTGTAATTGTCTTCAAATTTTTTGTAATGATCTGATATAATCTATGATGTAAATTCAATGTATTTTGAATTTCGTTAGGGTTATGTAACCGACCTAGTTCAAAAGTGTATTTAGGTCAAGTTTGTGAAGAGATTTTGTGTCGGTGATCAGAGAAGGTGAGTGTGTCGAATTAGATTGAGATTTTTGCATGTGTGAAGCAGATTGGAGATGAAATGGATATATACTAACAAGCAAAGAGTGCATTGATCAGATCATTTACCTGTTGTTTCCTAACAATTGTAGTAGTATTAGAATCCCTTAACCGGGTAGGTCCTAACAAGCCTAATCTTGTAAATCCCTTCACTGGGTGGCTCATTAATTTGGGTTTAAATCCTTTAGCAAGGTTACTCCTAATAGGGTAGAGCTCCTAACAGAGTTGAGGTTAAAATCCCTTCATCGGGTGACTCCTAACAGGGTCTGCTCTTAACCGAGAATTATTGTAAAGCTCCTAACTGAGCTAGGCCTTTAACAAGGTGCATTCTGAAAGAGTGCAAAATTTTGTGGGTACCGATTCCCACCATGGTTTTTCCCATTTGGGTTTCCACATGAAAAATCTTTGTGTTCATATGGTGGTTGATTTGTTTATGTGTGGATTTGATATCATTACATTTCTTATATGTTGATGAACACATGAATGAGTTGTTTGGTAAATATTCTTTAAGTGATTGATTGAGTAGACACTTATACTGGTTATGAACTATTTTTGAGAAGTGTTTTCAGATTGGTAAAATATTTTCGTTTATTGTTATCATTGATTCACCTCCCCACCCCCCCCTCTCAGTAACAACTGGATTCTCATAATAACAATTGGTATCAGAGCATTAGGTCCTCTTTGTGCAGACTCTTAACTGCTTGAGGAAAAGATCCGAAGATGATAGAGGGTCCCAAATTCACCAAGGACAACTACAGAATATGGAGTGATAAAATGAAGATTTACATCAAAGGTATGGGTCCTCAGTTCTAGCAACATGTTATTACTAAGTATGTACCTCCTACTAGTCCTCTGATAGCGAATCAGCTTAAGGAGCAATAGGAAAGTATTCAATCATTGGAATCCATTGTAAGTATACTTTTTGATACTGAATATATTGATGTTCATGGTTTAGAAACTTCTTTTGAAGTTTGGGAGAAGCTAGAATTAATCTATGGTGGTGACAAGCATGTGCAAAAGGATAAAGAAGAAAGCCTTAGATGGAAGTTTGATGATATGAGAATGGTGGAAGGAGAAAATATCACTCAGTATGGATAGAGGATAAAAGAAGTTGTCGGCAGAATTAAAAGTGTTGGTGGTACTATAGATAAAAGACACTATGGTGAGTAAAATTCTTAGAACCCTATTGTCTGCCTATGCTATTAGAGTATCTTCTATTCAAGAGTTGAGGTCAGACAGTAATGATAAGGTTACTGTTGATTCTTTGATTGGTAAGCTCACTGCTTTTGAGTTGAATAGTTTTGATAACAGTGTACTTGAGATAGAATCTTCTTTCAAAGCATTTATATCTAGTGTACCAGTGAGAAAAGGGAAATATTTTTGTCATAGTAATGAATGCAGGTCAAGTCATCATGGTGGTAGTAAAGCTAATATGAATGATGAAGATAATCTGATGGAATTTAAAGATCTATTAGCAAAAAGACTTCATAGAGGCACTTGTAAGTACAAAGGCAAGCTTCCTCTTAAGTATTTCTCTTGTAACAAGATAGGACATTTAGCTGCAAACTATCCTAATAGTGATCAAAAGGAAAAGTTTAGAAAATATAAGGGAAAATGAAAGAAACAATGTTATGTTTCAGTGGATGAAGGTGCTACTGATGAGGAATCTGAGGATGAAGACAATGAGGAGATTTTTTTTGTTGTTGTTAAGGAAGATATGTTTGATAAGAAGGCTTTAGTATCTCACATTGACAAAAGTGATGAATGGATTATTGGCAGTGGTTGCTCACACCACATGATCGGTGATAAGAACAAATTTATTTCTCTTGAAGAATTTGATAGTTGTATAGTAAGATATGGGAATAATTCACCTTATGTGGTAAAAGGTAAAGGTTATATCTCTTTGAATGGTAAAATTAATGTTGATGATGTACATTAGGTTGAAGGTTTCAAATATAACTTGTTGAGTGTTGGTCAGTTGAATGATAAAGGTTATCATCTTGAGTTTAAGAATGGAGTGTCTGTAAGGAAGTTAAGTAACGGAAACAACTTCCTACACTAACCTTGAGAGGAGGGTAATGCAAAACTTTTTCAGATCGTTACAACAGTTACAAAAAATAGAAATAGATATAATAGCATTCATACCACAACACAGTGATTTACGTGGGGAAAACCCTTTCGGGAGAAAAACCCCACACTCCAAAAGCAGCTCAATATTTTATTCAGCAATCAAAAACAGATTACAACATACTTACAGAGCAAGCTCTTCGCAGGAGTACCATTAATCAGAGATTGAGAGGCAACTCAATAGCCATAAGACTCTTACACACAACTTCTATCTCACACACCTCATAAATAGGAGATACAATACAAAAAACCGTCAAACGGTATTACAAAACCATGGGCTAAAACCACCCAATAAGGTGTAGCCGACCTTATCTCCCTTCTAGATGCCCTATGACATGTTAAAGCACACATCAACATGTGTCGCTCCCCTTTACAGCTCATTTATGTATCCGATACAAATTATTTTTCCTATTTCAAGAGTACAAACTTCCGGAGGCCATAACTTGAGAACCGGGTGTCCGATTGACGAACCGTTTGAAGCGCCAGAAAGCTCGTGAAGTGCTCTATCACCTTGTAACCGGCTGTGCCAGTTACGGCCACTTTTCAGGGTGTTTCAGAGCCTCTAAAGCCCCCAAAATTAAGTTTAAACATTTTATCGCACCCCTCCAAGATGAAAACTTTAATATCTTCAAAACTAGCTGTGACCTTGCGAGGCAACTTTACCGGAATGCTTATCTAGCCAACCAGAAGCTTCAGGAAAAGTTTCGCACCATTTCGTGCTCAAATGAAAACTTACTATAAATAGTAACCTCGCATAAATGCAAGGTTGAGACACCATTTTTCCCAACAAATCTCCCACTTGTCGAACACTTTGCAAGAGCGGAAGGGAATGTCAACACAATGAATCAATTGCTAGGGGCCATAAGGCCCATAGACTCTGAACACCATCTGAACTTCTCTGTGCTCACAGCCTTAGTTAAAGCATCTGCAACATTCATCAAAGTTTCCACCTTAACCAGCTTCACCCTACCATCTTCGACCATATCTCTAACAAAATGATACTGAACATCAATATGTTTGGTCCGGGCATGAAATGTCGGGTTCTTAGCTAGGCTAATTGCACTCTGACTGTCACAGTAAACTGTCACTGTACCTTGTTTTATTCCAATATCCGAACATAGTCTCTTAAGCCAAATGGCCTCTTTACAAGCATGAGTAGCTGCCATATACTCTACTTCAGTAGTGGATAAAGCAACCACAGCCTATCGCTTACTCATCCAACTAATTGCACCACCAAACAAAGTAAACACATAAGCACTGGTGGATCTTCTGCTATCAATATCACCTGCCCAATCTGAATCCACATAACCATGGATATCAAGGGAAGTCATGTCTCCAACTGAATTACCATGATAACACAAAGAATACTCTGAAGTACCCTTCAAATATCTGAAGACTCTTTTGACTGCATCCCAATGAACTCTACCAGGATTAGACATATATCTAGAAAGTACTCCCACTTCTTGGGCAATATCTGGTCTAGTACAGACCATAGCATACATCAAGCTTCCAACCGCACTCTGGTAAGGCACTCTGCTCATGTCTTCCATCTCCAATGGGGATGTAGGACAATCTGAAACAGATAGTTTCGTTCCAACTGTAAAAGGAACACTCAATGGTCTACAATTCTGCATGTTGAACCTCTATAGCACTGAATTCACATACTTACTCTGGCCTAGCCATAGCTTTCTGTTCACCCTATCTCTTCTAATTTCCATCCCAAGAATGTGCTTTGCTGCACCAAGATCTTTCATTTCAAATTTAGCAGCGAGCTGAGACTTCAGTTCTGAAATCACACCTTTCCCTTTACCAATGAATAACATATCATCAACATACAATGCAATGAATAAGAAATGATCACCATCAGATTTATAATAAACACAGTGATCTGATTTAGAACGTTCAAATCCCAAACTCAACACATATGTATCAAATTTCTGGAACCACATCCTAGGACTTTGTTTGAGGCCATACAAAGATTTCTTCAACTTACAGACCAAATTACTTTTTCCTTTCACCACATAGTGCTCCAGCTGTGTCATATAAATTTCTTCCTCCAAATCACCATGAAGGAAAATAGTTTTCACATCCATTTGCTCAACCTCTAAATCATAAGCAGTAGCAATAGAAAGCAAAAATCTAATGGACGTCATTTTTGCAACAGGAGAAAATATCTCACCGTAATCAACACCCTCAACCTGAAAGTAGCCTTTTGCAACCAACCTTGCTTTATACTTCTCAATGCTTCCATCTGAACCAATCTTTTTCTTGAACACCCATTTACAACCAACAGGTTTTCGTCCTTTAGGCAATGGTACAAGATCCCATGTATCATTCTTTTTCAAAGCTGCCATTTCTTCCTCCATAGCAATCTTCCAAGATTCTGCATCATTCATACCTAATGCCTCTTCTACAGATTTCGGTTCATCCACACTAGTATTCAGAGCAAAAATACATCTCCAATCATTAGGTGAATACCTTTCAGGTGGTTGTCTATGTCTTGTAGACCTTCGAACAAGCTGAGTTGGAGGTTCTTCCTCCTCTTCTGAAGATTCAGAGCTAGACGAGCTCTCCTCAAATTCTTGCCTATCTAGGGGTCTCGATTCAAATCTTTCAGGTGTAGAAGGAAGTTGAATCACATCTTCTTTTTTAGTCTGTTCTGGCTGCAATGTAACAGAAGGAGACTTAATTTCTCTAAAAATAACACTTCTACTATGAATTACCTTTTGTGCAACAGGGTCCCAAAGCTTGTATCCTTTCACACCATAACTATACCCGATGAAGATACATTTCACAGCCTTGTTCTCCAACTTTGTTCGCTTCTCCTTTGGCACATGTGCATATGCCCCGCAACCAAAAACTCTAAGATGTCTCAATGAAGGCTTGTGACCTGACCATGCTTCCATAGGCGTTTTATCAACAAGAGCTGATGTAGGAGACTTGTTAATCAGGTAGCAAGTAGTGGCAACAGCTTCAGCCCAAAACTTTTGTTCGAGACCAGCACCACTCAACATACTCCTAGCCTTCTCCATCAGTGTCCTGTTCATTCTTTCTGCAACTCCATTCTACTGTGGAGAATACGGAGTTGTCTTCTGCCTGTTAATTCCACAGTTTTTACAAAATCTATCAAAATCATTAGAGCAAAACTCACCGCCATTATCAGTTCTCAAATATTTTATTTTCTTTCCAGTCTGCAACTCAACCATTGCTTTAAATTCTTTAAAACGACTAAAAACTTCAGATTTACTCTTTAGAAAATATACCCATGTCCTTCTACTAAAATCATCAATAAATGAAACATAATATGTGGATTTTCCAATCGAAGAGACATCTACTGGACCAAACACATCAGAATGGATAAGATCCAAAACACCACAAGTTTTATGAGAACTAGAGTAAAACTGAACGCGGTTTTGTTTTCCATAAATGCAATGCTCACAGAAATCAAAGTCAAGATTACAATCATTCAAACCTTCAACAAGGTTTTTATTTTTCAAGGTCCTTAGACCCTTTTCTCCAATGTGGCCAAGTCTCTGGTGCCATAACATAGTCTTCTCTGCAAGTAACTTTGCTTCAGACGAAAGAGCACCCTTAGGTACCCAAAAACCATTTCCATCTGCTGAAGGTGAAACCTTCAAATCCTCCAGTGAAGTATCCGCAGATTTACTTTTTACAGAAGTGCTATTACATTCAACAGTGTATGCTTCAAGCTTATATAAAGTGCCAAACCTGACACCTCTAGCAACTACCATAGCACCCTTAATCATCTTACATCCTGCTTCAAAAAAGACTACCTGCACACCTGCATCTATCAGTTTGCTCACAGATAACAGGTTTCATTTTAATCCAGGGATATGCAACACACCATTAATCCTTTTTATTCTACCATCAGAAAACCTGATTCTAACTTTACCTCGACCAACAATGTCTAGATGTGAATCATCACCCAAGTACACCTTACCTCCATTAAATCCTTCATATTTAGAAAACCAATCTCTATTGGAAGTCATATGAAAAGATGCACCTGAGTCAATTAGCCAGGCATCATTACCTGCATGAGTCGCCAAAGCCAATAAATGCATTGCCATCTTCCTTGTCGGACTCAGAATTAGAATCGAACTTTTTCTTTTTCTTCTTCTTCTTTTCTTCTTTGCAGTCCTTACGGATGTGACCCGGTTTACCGCAATTCCAGCAAATGACTTTGGACTTTCCAGGAGATTTCGATCTCCCTTTGGATTTGGACTTGTCACGCTTCTTATTCTTCTTGCCTTACTCCTTAGGTCTTCCATGAACGGTTAGGGCTTCCTTTGAACTGATGGATACCTTCCTTCGCATCTCTTCACCGAGTAGGGCACCCACCACGTCTTCAGATTTCAAAACAACAGAAGTACTACCGATAGCCATAACAAGAGAATCCCACGAATCAGGCAAAGAACAAAGCAAGATCTGACATTTCTCCTCCTCATCCATCTTAACACCGACGGATACTAATTGAGCCACCAACATATTGAATGCTTCCAGGTGGTCCGCAATTCGTCCACCCTCTTCCATCTTCAAGGAGTACAATTTCTTTCTTAAGAAAATTTGATTTAATAAAGATTTCACTTGATACATCTCACCAAGCTTAGTCCATAGCTTCTTTGCAGAGTTTTCTTCATGGACATTGATTAGAATAGAGTCTGTCAGGCACAGTCTGATTAGACCCTTGGCTTTTCGGTCCATAACATCATACTGAGCTGCCGCAGTAGGATCTAAGGGCCTTTGGACATTCGCATCAACAGCATCCCAAAGATCTCGATCTATTAGCAGATCTTCCATCTTCAGCTTCCACATCTCAAAATTACTTCCATTAAATTTCTCCACCTCTATTCTCCCTGACGAACTTGCCATCTGAATATTCCTGCAACAAGATCAAAAAGTGTCTTCTGCACAACCTCCCACTCAAATCTGGATTAGTTCAAAAAACCCAACTGCCCACAATTGAAACCAAAGGTGATCAGGCTCTGATACCACTTGTAAGGAAGTTAAGTAACGGAAACAACTTCCTACACTAACCTTGAGAGGAGGGTAATGCAAAACTTTTTCAGATCGTTACAATAGTTACAGAAAATAGAAATAGATATAATAGCATTCATACCACAACACAGTGATTTACGTGGGGAAAACCCTTTCGGGAGAAAAACCCCACACTCCAAAAGCAGCTCAATATTTTATTCAGCAATCAAAAACATATTACAACATACTTGCAAAGCAAGCTCTTCGTAGGAGTACCATTAATCAGAGATTCAGAGGCAACTCAATAGCCATAAGACTCTTACACACAACCTCTATCTCACACACCTCATAAATAGGAGATACAATACAAGAAACCGTCAAACGGTATTACAAAACCATGGGCTAAAACCACCCAATAAGGTGTAGCCGACCTTATCTCCCTTCTAGATGCCCTATGACATGTTAAAGCACACATCAACATGTGTCGCTCCCCTTTACAGCTCATTTATGTATCCGATACAAATTATTTTTCCTATTTCAGGAGTACAAACTTCCGGAGGCCATAACTTGAGAACTGGGTGTCCGATTGACGAACCATTTGAAGTCGGAAAGCTCGCGAAGTGCTCTATCACCTCGTAACCGGCTGCGCCGGTTACGGCCACTTTTCAGGGCATTTCGGAGCCTCTAAAGCCCCCAAAATTAAGTTTAAACATTTTATCACACCCCTCCAAGATGAAAACTTTAATATCTTCAAAACTAGCTGTGACCTTGCGACGCAACTTTACCGGAATGCTTATCAAGCCAACCAGAAGCTTCAGGAAAAGTTTCGCACCATTTCGTGCTCAAATGAAAACTTACTATAAATAGTAACCTCGCATAAATGCAAGGTTGAGACACCATTTTTCCCAACAGTGTGCAGGATGTTAGGATGCAAAGGAGAATTAATTTCTACTGGTAAACAAACTATGATGGTATGATGAAAGAATAAGTATCTGGTAGATTACTAAGAGGGGGGGGTGAATCAGTAAACTGAAAAACTGATACAAACTTCCCAATCTCAAACTTAAACTCACAAAGTAAACTGTCACTATAAGGATCAATACTCATAAGAATACTCAACATCAACCGGTTAACTGTTATAACAACTTAATAGTAAACAACTTCAATCTTATAAACATCAAAATGCTTAATCATATATCAACATACTTCATCTCTCAATGCTTGCAGTTATCATGCCTTATCAGAAGTTAATCAAATCAACAAATAAGATCATAACCACAAAATCATTCACCACTTGACACAAATGTTTATACGTGGAAAACCCAAATAGGTAAAAACCATGGTGAGATGAGACTCACAAGATAGCTATCTAAACTCTTTTGAAGTTCACCCTGTTAGGAGCCAAGCCTGTTAAAGGTTTTACAATAATTCCTATTAAGAACTGATCCTGTTAGGAATCACCCGGTTAAGGGATTTACAAAATGTCTTGATGAAAAGAAAATACCCTATTAGGAGTAACCTCGGTAGAGGATTTAAGAATCCAAGCTAATGGATCACCTTGTTAGAGGGTTTAAGTAACCAAGATTGTTAGAGCTTACCCGGTTAGGGGATTTCAATTCTATTGTAATTGTTAGAAAATAATAGGTTTTCTTGATCTGTCTGAATAGAACTACATTTGCTTGATCAGATCCTTTTAAGCTTCAATCTTCCTTTACTCAAACTATAGATCCATTCTCCAATTAGGCAACCACGCACTCAACTAATTTCAACCAACACTTTACCAATAACTTTACAAACAACTTCATTGACCTTAAATACAAATCAATTAGGTCGGTAACACAATAAAAACCTAATTCTTTCATTAAGATTACAAACAAATCGGTTCAAGTGTGACTGTTGGATTCAAATAGCAATCTATACACATTCTTCAAGAAAATTTCAACCGCTCTATGATCACCACTTTATCGGACTTGTAACTCATCGCACGTGATGCATTTGATGCAATCTACTTTGCTCATTCCCTAGACAATCAAACAAATGTGCCAAAATAATCTGAACTTATCCTCATACAATGATCACATGTGTCACTCTCATTACCGCTCATCATTAGATCTTAAACCAGCAAACTTGATCGGTTAGGGTTTACGGATTACATTGCATAGAAAGGATTTTGACCTTATACACCGGTTTACCAGTTCAACTTGTTAGGATTCCCACAGTTACTAAGAGGGGGGGGTGAATCAGTATTTAACCGATCAGTTGATTTTCTTAACTTAAAACATGTAGAACATATTAATACTGCATACCGCTAAACAGAAAGTAATGCAATAAACAGAGATAAAAGCAACCACATGAAAAGCACACCATAACACAATATTTTAACAAGGAAACCCCATGTGGGAAAAACATCGGTGGGATTTGTGACCCACAATATTCACTTACTAGCCAATAAGAGAATGTTATTGCTACAATAGGGGCCTGCACATGAAAGAAGGCCAAGTGCCTAGAGCTCGCTACTCAAATACAAAATAGGAAGTTTCACTGACTTACAAAATGGATTATATAAATCCAGTGTCTTGTACTACTTCAAAATAGCATCTATAATGCTAGATCCAGTACTAGTTTCTGTTCTACTTCTTACATAAACCCTTAACCTATAATTCACATAACAGGTCTGCCTTATTTCGCCTAATTACTTTTCTCTATCCATCACTTAATTGTTCTACAATGATCTCTTATATATATGAGTCATTTTACATTTTTCCAAGTCGGCTTACAATGATTTTACAATAATAAACAAAATAAATTCCAACAAAATTCCTGTCGGCCTCTGTGTCAGTATGCTTCCTTTTATTGCTGGTGTCAGTGGTCTGAGTGGCAGTGTAGAGTCTGATCTTGCTAGTTCCGGTGGATTGCCTTACCGGTGTCATAAGATTGTAAGGTTGGAATCAATGACAAAAACTTCAATTACCTACAATGTCTCATTGGAGTGTGCATTTGCCAACAATCTCCCCCTTTGGCATTGATGGCAACACTCATGAGAAAATCCAAAAAGTGTATCCAAAATTGAAGTCCAAAAATATGTACCAAAAATATATGAGCTCCCCCTGAACAAATAAGTCTTTTCCTGATTATTTTCTCATACTACTACTCCCCCTTTGGCATCAATGACAAAGGTTGTCAAGGTGTCAATAGAGTTTTAGTTTTCTATCTCAACCTTGTAACCGGGTGGTTAGAATTTGAAAAAGATCCGCAAAAACTAGATTCAGTCTTACAAGGAACTTTTTGCTATCTTTTATTGCAGCCTCTCTCCTCTGTACTGTACCGGTGAGGTGTTGCATTTGCTCTGTCGGTGTTCTTTGTCCTTGAACCAATGCCTCAAATATTTCCTTCCTTAAGGATGCTAGATAGTCCAGTTTTGGACATAATCTCCATTTCAGATCCTTAGCCTTGTCTTTTATTTTCTCCTTTTCTCTTTCTAGCTTTAGTAATTCTTCCTCAAAACCTGTTATCTTTTGTTCAAAAACTGATAATGAATCAGATGAATTAATAAAATTGTCTACTAGTTGATTAATTTCCTCCTGTATCTTGCTCATTTTCCTATCAATATCAACTGTCAAAAAGTTTGTCCTACAAGTGTCTCTGTACAAAGTTTTGAATTCCTTTAATGTGCTACATAGTTCCGATAGAAGTGTGTCAAATTCCCTTGTACACTTCTTTATTTGATCCTCAAAGAATTTATGTTTTTCCTTCTCTAATCTCTCCTTGAATTCTTCCTCTTTTATTTGATCAACTGTCATTGTGTTGTCAGTAATATACTTGGACAAAGTGTCAAGTTGACTCAAAGAATCCTTATTATCTACATTACATTTGGAGCTATCATCTTCAAAATTGGGATTGTATCATCTATAGCCTTGTATGCTAGTGAACTACAATCAGTTATTTTCTTCAAAGAATCTAAGAGAACTTTAGTTACATTGGTTGATTTAAATGTTGTAGAAGAGGAACCAACATACTGAATTCCGCTGGTGGGAGCACTAACCTTGCTAGTAGTGACCTCTGGTAGGTCAGTCTGTGTTTCCATTTCCTTTGCCAGTGGTTTTCCTTGTTCACTAGATGTCGGTGGCACTGATTTTGCATTTGCCTGTTGTTGTTCTGGATCCTGTTGCTTAGCCTGTGTTTCTATTTGTGTCTCTTCCTGTTACCCTGTGTTACCTGTTGCCGGTTCACCTTGTGTGTTATCTGTTTCATTAGTTACCGATGGCTCACTAGCCATGTCTGTCTTACCGGTTTTGTCCTTATCTACCACAATGTTGACTTTCTAAGTATCAACATCAACTGTGCATAATACCTCAGACTTAGGATTTGTATCGTCTTGTGATATACCCATACTCTCATCTATCGGTTGATCTTCAGTTGTTGCTACCGGTGGAGTACTCAGAGGCGGTGGGGATAAGTTGTCTTTTATTTTGATGCAAGGAGGTCCACCAACCTTTCATTTTCCTTTATCCTTATCTTTCTGATATACCTTGATAGGTTTGGGGTTTCTATACTCTTCTTGCTTTTCCTTCTCCACAAGGAATATATCCCATGCATTTTTAGTTTCTTATGTTACCTCATTTACTCTTCCTTCCATTAGTCCAATATGTCGATGTGCAGTAGAGAAAACTGACCGGCTGGCCTCTACAATTAGATTATCTATCTCTTTTGGTGAGTTTACTGGGTGGACATCAAGTAATTTTTCAACTTTTATTTTCTTGTCAAGCTCTACCATAGCTTGTCTTCTTACTTCTAGTCTCTTGAATAGTTCATCTGGTAGTTCATCTACCACTTGCATTAAGAACTTCTTATACATCTCCAAGTGTAAAATGACACTGTTTTCAACTTGCTCTTTCTCATTTGCTGATAGTGTATCATATAATTTTTCTATGTTCTTGAGCTTTCCTTCTTTAGTGATCTCATCTAACAGTCTGTCAATTGGAGCAATATTTTGTTGAGTCCTTTTCTTTGGTGCTACCTTTTTCTTCTTTGGACTTATTTTCTTAGCCGGGGCCCTTACTGCCTGTTGTTTTTGTCTAGTTCTTCTAGATGAGGGTGTGGATGCCGATGAAGGATCCCTTTTCCTTACAACTCTTTTAAATGTTGTAGGCATATCACTCTCTGAAGAAGTGGCTACCGGTGAAAGGTGAGTTTCAGGTTGTAATGCTTCCAACTCATCTTTAGTGATACCAGTTTTCTTGAGTACATCTTCCTTGATAGCTTTAGCCTGTCTAGAGCCTCTCCTCACTATTGCTTCTACTTTCTTCACTCTTTTCTTGGATTGAATTTGGTTTTCAATTGTTTCTGCACTGCCAAATACTTCTTCCTCAGGTTCCTTGGGTGCTTCCAGAAGGGCTTTTGCATATGTTTCAATGATGTGGTCATCAGTCTCATAGCCCATTTCAGTAACCCAAATTGTTCTTGGGATAAATGCTTCCATCCAGATCTCATCCTTCCTGATGATAAAACATATCTCATCCTTGTATTTATTTACAATTTCCTATGACAGTCTGATTCTTTTGTTCATTATGGCCTTTAGTGCTTGAAAATGCTCATTGATATTATTTTCCTTGTTTTCACCCATCTTGTTGAATAGGTCTAATAACTGTTTCCCTATCGGTATGTCAAATCCAAGGTTCTTGTTGCCTATACCGGGCACATGTTTGGTTATGTGTAGCATTAAGCATACAAGTAAATTACCAACCCTAAAAGTCCCTTTCTTATCCTTCTTGATTTTACTTAAATTATCAATCAACTCATCCTTTAGCCATTCAATCTTCACATTATCCTTAACCATATCATGTGCACCTTTTATGCATAAACTGGAAACTAAGTTCATTCTTTTTGCATGAGTTGCTTTGTATCCTAAAATCATGCTAACAAATCTCACATTTATGTCAGTCACATCATTAACCCTTAGAGACCTTCTGTTGCATGTTGCACCAGTTAAGTTCATTACCAAGTCATTTGAGACCTTCTTGGTTTTGTCTGGTCTACTACAAGTGGAGGGTAACCCTGTTACTGCTTTTACAGCTTCCTTGGTAATTTTATGAACCGAATCTAGCCAAAAGAATTCACCATGTACCCTGCTCAATACTATCCTAATAACTTCTTTGGAGAAATCTGGAATGCTGAGGATTTCAATGAATCCTAAGGTTTCAATAATTTTGTGTTCAGGCTTCACATTACCGAAATCATCACATATAACAGATTTGTACATGTTCTTGATTTCATCATCTCCTAATTCTTCTATATGGAAATGGATATACATTCTAAGGTCTTCTGCAAAAACTACTCCTTTGGGAATTTGGGAGAATGCATCAACATTATCATCTTTCTTTGCTATCTCAGGAACTAGCTGAAATACGAGCCTAGGGCGCTTGATTACTTCCACTACAGTAGGATTTGCTATAAATTCAGGTGCAAAGGAGGATGCCATGATTATAAATACCTTTTTCTACCTTAGGAAGGATTGATTGCTGAAATGCTTTGCTTCTTGCTCGAAATGCCTTAGCTCTGGAAATTTTGTGCTCTTCGAATGTTTGAATGCTCGGTGAAGTAAAAAGGAGCCAAAATCACAAATTTATAATGTCACTTTGTCACCTACCACATTTAATGCATCTCGGTCAAGTAATCACTTAACTTTATTTGCCGGTATAGAAGTAATTTCTACTTTTCACCATCAACTGAGGGAATAATAGCATATGTCTCATTTGATTGTCAAACCCTCAAAGAAACTTTCTTCAATTTGATGAAGATCTTACTACCGGTGGAGTACTACTCTGTTCTGTTGGTGGAGTGTTGATTGGTTCTACTGGTGGAGGAGTATTTCCAACATTACTTAGGTCTGACTTTCTAATCCATTGTTTTGAGAATTCTTGCTTAACCTCTTCAACTTTTTCTTTTCCTTTCAAACTAGAACTTTTGTTGTCTGCTAGTGATCCTTTACTTCTGCAGAATTTGGCAATATGTCCAATCTTGTTACAAGCATAACAAGTCACATTATTTTTCTGAATAGCCTTTCCATAACCTATGCTGGTTTGTGTTCTGCATTGATTAGATAAGTGTCCAAATCTTTCACAAACATAACATCTTGCATTCATTCTGCAACTTTTTCAGAATTATGACTAACTTTGTTGCATTTGGAACATTGTCCAGTGGGTGTATTGGTACTCTAATAATTTCTAGATCTACATTGATTTTCTCTATGACCATAGTTGTTACAGTTAAAGCATTTGCCATTAAATTTATAAGCATTAGGTTGTCTTACTGGTTTGTTGTGATCCTGTGTGTTTGCAGTACCAGAGCTTTCACCAACTTCAAAGCCAAGCCCATTAGTGTCACCATTAGGTTTCTGATTTTTCAATAAGTCATCGAGTTCTTCTGAGCTTTTCTTGAATTTATCTTTGTTCTGATTTGCAGTGACCAGTTCTCTTTCCAAGAATTCTTTCTATCTCATGAGTTCATTTGAGTCATTCTGTGTATGCATCAGATTTGTCTTGAATAAATCATTTTCATAACTAAGTCTTGTGTTTTCATTTGCTGCATCACTTAGTCTTCTAGTCAAATCTTCTTTATTCTTCTTTCTATCTTCAATTTCCTTACAAAATCTCATAGTCATATCCTGCATCTCATTTTTTGTTATCATGTTTTCTTGCTTCAGCTTGTTTACCATATCATTAAGAGTTTCTTTTTCATCATTCTCAAATTGCATATTTTCACAAAGTTCTCCTCTTGTTTCTTGCAATAGTAAAATTTTCTTGAAGTGCTTGAATGATATCCTGAGCTTCTTTTAGATCATCTTCAAGTTTGATATTTTTCAATTTTTCTCCATCATAGTCTAAGAGAGCTGCTTCAAGTTGCTTCATCAAGTTTTCCATCTCTACTAGTGTCAAGAACTTCCTCAAGCTGATAGGCTTCTGAAAATAGAGGACCAAGCTCTAATACCAATTGTTAGGATTCCCACAGATACTGAGAGGGGGGGTGAATCAGTATCTAACCGGTGAGTTGATTTTCTTAACTTAAAACATGTAGAACATATTAATACTGCATACTGGTAAACAGAAAGTAATGCAATAAACAGAGATAAAAGCAACCACATGAAAAGCACACCATAACACAATATTTTAATGAGGAAACCCAGTGTGGGAAAAACCTCGGTGGGATTTGTGACCCACAATATTCACTTACTGGCCAATAAGAGAATATTACTACTACAATAAGGGCCTACACATGCAGGAAGGTCAAGTGCCTAGAGCTCACTACTCAAATACAAAATAGGAAGTCTCACTGACTTACAAAATGGATTATATAAATCCAGTGTCTTGTACTACTTTAGAATAGCATCTATAATACTAGATCCAGTACCAGTTTCTGCTCTGCTTCTTACATAAACCCTTAACCTATAATTCGCATAATAGGTCTACCTTATTTTGCCTAATTACTTTTCTCTATCCGTCACTTAATTGTTCTACAATGATCTCTTATATATATGAGTCATTTTACATTTTTCCAAGTCGGCTTACAATGATTTTACAATAATAAACAAAATAAATTACAACAAAATTCTTGTCGGCCTCTGTGCCAGTATGCTTCCTTTTACTGCTAGTGTTGGTGGTCTGAGTGCCGGTGTAGAGTCTGATCTTGCTAGTTCCGGTGGATTGCTTTGCCGGTGTCATAAGATTGTAAGGTTTCCATCAATGACAAAACCTTCAATCACCTACAATGTCTCATTGGAGTGTGCATTTGCGAACACAATTTACAAACTAACATACCAGTTTACAACATCTTCCTCAAATATCTTCCTAACTATTACAAGATAATATCAATAACAATAATCATATCAAAAATATCATAACTACCATTACTGGTACAATTGACATCAATGACAACATAACATATCATTAATGCAATCTTCATGCAAATGCAAACAAACTAAAGGTAACTTATTCCATCTGAATGCTAGTGTAAACAGTTGTTTGGTTGCTAAGGTTGAAGATAGTTGGTTATGGCATAGAAGGTTTTGTCATGTGAACTTTTATAATGTGGTTAAGGTCAGCAAGTCAAATATGGTGAGAGGTATGCCACAACTTGTTAAACTAGACAATGTGATGTGTAAAGAATGTCAGTTGGGTAAGATGACTACATCTTCTTTTAAGAGTAAATATTTTTCTTCTGAGCATATTCTAGATTGGGTGCACACTGACTTATGTGGTCCTATGAGGACTAGAAGTTTTTATGGTAAGAAGTATTTCATATTATTTACTGATGATTTTTCAAGTATGGTGTGGGTTACTTTTTTGAAGGAAAATTCATAAGATTTTTGCAAGTTCAAGGCATTCAAGGTCTTAGTAGAAAAAAAAACCGATAAGAATCTTAAGTTCTTGAGATCTAACTGGGGTGGAGAGTTTACATCAGATGATTTTGTGAGATATTGTGATGAAAATGGAATAAAGAGGCAGTTATCTGCTCCAAGGACACCGCAACAAAATGGAATTGCTGAAAGGAGAAACAAAACCATTGTTGAAGCAGCAAGGACTATAGTGATACAGGGAGATGTACCTAAGATGCTTTAGAGAGAATCAATTAACATTGTAGTATACACATTGAACCAAATACTAGTGAAGAAAGGTAATGACAAGACACACTTTGAGTTATGGTATGGTAAAACTCCTAATGTTAGTTACTTCAAAGTTTTTGGCAGCAGGTGTTTTATAAAGAGAGATGATTATAATTGTAAATTTGACCCTAAAAGTGATGAAGGAATATTTCTTGGATACTCTACTAAGAAAAAAGCTTTCAAGTGTTTTAACAAAAAAACCAAGAAGATTTTAGAGAGTGTGAATGTAAAAGTTGATGAGTTCTCTAATAAACCTGATGATACCAGCAAATCTGATCCAGCAAATGATGAACAAAAACTTGTGATTATTGAACTGGAAGTGCAGAAAGATGTTGAGCATAACAATGTAAATGAAAATGCTCAACTGATAGAAGATGAATAAAATGAAGAAAAAGAAGAGGGTATTGCACTGAAACAGGTTATACCTAGGTATGTAAGGTTAAATCATTCTAAAGACCAGATAATAGGTGACAAGAATGTTGGAGTGTAGACAAGAAGAAAAATCAGAGAAAGTGCATGTCTGATTTCTATAGTTGACCCAAAGAAAGTGAGAGAATATCTTAAGGATGATGATTGGTTAAAGGCAATGAATGAAGAGCTTGATCAAATTGAGAAAAACAACACTTGGTCACTCATTCCTAGACCTAATGATAAAAATGTGATTGGTACAAAGTGGGTATTTAGAAACAAACTGAATGAAGATGGTGAAGTTGTTACAAACAAGACAAGACTAGTTTGCAAAGGGTATGCACAAGAAGAAGGTGAAGATTATGGAGAGACCTTTGCATCAGTTGTTAGGCTAGAAGGAGTTAGAATGCTACTTGCATTTGCAGCCTTTAAAAGTTTTAAAGTATCAAATGGATGTAAAGTCAGCATTTATGAATGGTATTCTTGAAGAAGAGGTGCATATTGAAAAAACATATGGGTTTGCATTGACAGAAGATAAGGATATGGTATGCAAACTGCATAAAGCATTATATGGATTAAAGAAAGCACCAAGGGCATGGTTTGAGACACTTCATGCACATCTGGTAAAGATAGGATTTCAGAGAACCAGTGAGGACATCAATATTTGTTTGAATACTGAAGGAGACAAGATGTTGATAACATCATATTTGGAAGAAATGATGATATGAGTATGACTTTTGCAGATGGCATGAACGAAGAGTTTGAGATGTCTTTGATAGGTGAGATAAAAAAAATCATTGGTTTGCAGGTCTTATAGTTGGAACACATATGGTCACTAGTTGCAGATTGTAAAAAGAAGATGATTCACCCTCAGTGGATGAGAAGGAATATAAATATATGATTGGGAAACTTCATTATGTTGTTCATAATAAACCAGATATTGCCCATGCAGTTGGTCTAGTAGAAAGATTTTAGAAGAGCTCTAAGGAGACACATATGACAGCAGTGAAGAGAATATTTAGATATCTTAGAGAGATAGTTGACTATGGATTATGGTATCCATATAGAGGAAATTTTTCTTTGCAGGTATTCACTAATGTTGATTGGGCAGGTAATGTAGATCACTAGAAGAGAACAACCGGTAGTGAATTCTTTCTAGGTGGTAGACTGGTATCTTGGACCAGTAAGAAACAAACTTGTATTCCTTTGTCTACAGCAAAAGAAGAGTATGTGGTTGCATCCATAAATTGTACACAAGCTATATGGATGAGACATATCTTGAAAGGAATCAAGAAGGACATGACAGATCCGGTGATCATACATTGTGATAACACTAGTGCTATAAACATTTCAAAGAACCCAGTACTGCATGCTAGGACTAAACATATTGAATTGAAGTATCAC
The DNA here is from genome assembly GCF_030272615.1 of Cryptomeria japonica. Taxonomy (NCBI): domain Eukaryota; kingdom Viridiplantae; phylum Streptophyta; class Pinopsida; order Cupressales; family Cupressaceae; genus Cryptomeria; species Cryptomeria japonica. Next base: position 128,905,717 of record NC_081412.1, read on the forward strand.
TTTCTGAGAGAAAGGGTGCAAGAAATGAAAGTAAGACTAGAGCATGTGTCAAGTAAGGAGCATGTGTCAAGTAAGTTAGGGGTTATACCCCTACCTAGGGTCAACTGAGAGGATGTGAAAGAATCAATCTAGTTGATTTCTTGAATATCTTTCACTGTGGATTGATGAGAAAAGATACTCCTCAGGGGAAGAAGAAGAGATGAAGCAGCAAAAATGAAGACATAAGATGTCTTTACACCTTTGGCAATGTTGTCAAAGGGGGAGAATAACAATGATAGGGAGAAGTAATGCAAAGGAGGAGATAATCAAGTGAAGCATAGATCAGTTCAACGGGGCATAATGAGTTCCTGGCATTTGTCAGAAGTTGATTATTTTGGTGTTTCATTCTTTTAGTGTTGTCATCAATACCAAAGGGGGAAAATGTTGGCAAATTGGCATAACTGATGGAGATAATGATGTACCGGTACAAGATGATATGATATATTGATGGATTGTTGGTGATGATAAAACTATGATATGATGCTTTATGATAAGTTATTTGTGTTGTCATTGATGCCAACCATGTTTGTTTATGTTTGGTATATCATCTAAGTTATCTAAGCCTAACCGGTAATGAAATGTTTTCTATGTTGATAGTCAACCAGTAAGTAGGAACACTGAAGGAGATGATTGCGGTAGAGATCCATATAAAGTTAGATGTTGCGGTTTGGAATGTATGCTTATGACATTACAATGAGTCTATGCTAGGTACTACATAATGTTTGGATAACTAGAAGTCATGTTTGTAATTAACTATTGTATATTCAGTGTAGACTTTGAAAATAGGTGTCAAGATCTTTAACCGGTGATGTTTTATGGTTTGGCGGTGAATCTTATCATGTTTATTACTTAGTGGTCATGTGTCAAAAACCGTGTGTAATGATGCATTTAAACACGAACAAGGATAGAATTTCTTGGGAAATTGCAAAGTGCTTAGTAAAATGTGATAAGGGTTTGATAGCTTATCAGATCGATGTGTGGTGATGTGTTATGATCATTCAACAATTGCAATTATCTCGAAATTTGTTGTAATGATCTGTATGATGAACTATAATGATTTGTAATGATCTGATATAATCTATAATATAAAGTTAATTTATTTTGAATTTGGTTAGGATTATGTAACTGGCCTAGTTGAAAAGTGTATTAAGTCGAGTATGTGAAGAGATTTTGGGTTGGTGATCAGAGAAGGAGAGTGTGCCAAAATAGATTGATATGTTTGCATGTGTGAAGCATATTGGAGATGGAAGTGGATCTTTACTAGCAAGCAGAGAGTGTATTGATCATATCATTTACTTGTTGTTTCCTAACAATTGTAGTACTTTTAAAATCCCTTAACCGAGTAGATCCTAATAGGCCTGATCTTGTAAATCCCTTCACCGGGTGGCTCATTAATTTTGGTTTAAATCATTTGGCAAGGTTACTTCTAATAGAGTAGAGCTCTTAATAGAGATGAGGTTAAAATACCTTCACCGGGTGACTCCTAATAGGGTCTTCTCTTAACCAAACATTATTATAAAGCTCCTAACTGGGTTAAGCCTTTAATAGGGTGCATTCTGAAAGAGTGCAATATTTTGTGGGTACCAATTCCCACCATGGTTTTTCCCATTTGGGTTTCCACTTGAAAAATATCAGTGTTCATATGGTGGTTGATTTGTTTATGTGTGGATTTGATATCATTACATTGCTTATATGTTGATGAACACATGAATGAGTAGTTTGGTAAATCTTCTTCAAGTGATTGATTGAGTAGATACCGGTATTGGTTATGAACTATTTTTTAGAAGTGTTTTTCAGATTGGTAAAAGATTTTAGTTTATTGTTATCACTGATTCACCACCCCCCCTCTCAGTAATAATCAAATCCTCACAATAACAAGAAAAGGTCAGGGTTACTAAAGTTAGTAACCTACTCTCTTTGGCCAACCCCAGAGTAGAACACAATGCATCTAATATTGATGGTTATATGTCTAAGAGGATATACAGACAATCAATACCGCCTACAAACATGATTTCTTAGAGGTCAAGAAGATCAGATTTTAAATTCACTCTTGGAGGTAAAATACATAGTGTACAGAGATGACTGAGAGAGTGTAGTCTTTGTTAGAATCAAGGAACACTAAGAGGAGGGGGGTGAATCAGTGTTCTACAAACTTTAACTTTATTAATCTTTTCTTTCAACCACTTAATACACTGAACCAAAAGAAAGATGCAAGAACACAAGCAATCAACAACAGCACCATAACACAAACATTTTATATGTGGAAAACTATTAGAATGATCCAATACCAATTGTTATAATTAACCATAGGAAAACTAAGAGAGGGGGGGGGGGTGAGTCAGTTTTCCACAAGTTTAACAATAATTCCAGATTATAAACCTACAACCGGAGAAAAATAAAAACAACATTGTGAAAGATAAAGCATGAGAGTACATAACACACAACACCAATATTTTAGAATGGAAAACCGTGTGAAGAGAAAAGCCACGGTGGGAAACCCTACCCACAATTAGATAATACTTCTATAGAAGTATGTGAAAATATTATAGTGGGGATTGCACTTGCAATCATGCATGTCGCCTATGTTGACTTTTTGGCACTTAGTTGTCATTGATGTCAACCGGTGGAGATTGAGCATGGTAGTTGGTTGCTTTGTTAATGAGGAAGAGGCAGAATGTCAAGATGTGCAACCGGTTAATAGAAGAAGAACACTGGCAAAGGGTTTTACCGGTATATGTTTTCCGGACTGACTGAACATTGGAACGTCATCTCATGATCAGTGTGATGCTGTGTGAAGCTGAGGTGGCAAGTAGGGTGTGGTTTCTAAAGTTTCATCCACACGGTCGATGAAACTGATATTCGCCATTAATGAAGGAACTGCAAATCAAGGAATTGCATCAGAATGGTTGCGGCTCGATGAGAAAGGAATGATAGAGGAAGATTAGGGGAGTAGTTGGCGTCTAATTCGAAGCAAGAAGATCGGATTGAAATAATACCTCGAGAAGGAAAAAGCAAAAATTTTAATAGCACTTTGACAGATGTAAATCTATATAAAGGATCACGTTTCCCTTGTCTAAAAAATGTGTCATAAAAGGCACGGAAATGACGGACATGAATAGATGGACTTCAAGGTGATCAGATCCTGAAGATCTGATTGCATTTGATCTCTCTTGAGGATGGTGAAGAAACCCTAACCACCTGATTTTGAATTGTTTTTTGGTGGGAAATCATTTAATAAGAAACTGGAGCAATGAACAGATGAGGATGATGTTGCAGAGAAGATTGTGGAGAGGAGAGAGAGGAGAAAAGTTAGAAGAAGAAAACTTGTGAAGGGGTGTCAATTGAGTTAAAGAGTGAGTAAGCAGCCAAACTGGTAAAATGAATCTACCGGTAGTTTTCAAAGGCATGGCAGAGCAGGCAGCATCCTAGTGTGACACAGTGTGAAAAGGAGAGAAAAATAATACAGAGGTAATTGATTCAAGAGCTACAAATTTCATTTGCAGTGAGAAGCCTAAATTGCATTCAAATAGTATTTCAATATACATCTCCAAGTCAGAGCTTGGTGTAGGGGTTCATGCTCCTTGGGTTGGTGCCCTAAAAGTGCATGGGTTGGTGCTCCTTGAGTTGGTGCCCTAAAATCTTTGTAAATCTGTGTTTTACCTATGAGGCTGGATTGGAGCAGTAGACTTTAGCATCTTTTCTCTTCGAGGTTTTTTCCATATTGGGTTTACCTCGTAAATCTAGTGTTGTGAGTTGCTTGTGTATGCACGGTTACTTTGAATTTCTATCTTATATTACCGGTTCAACTGTTTATGTGATTAAGTACATACTTGATATTCTCAAAGTAGATCAGAAAAAGAAAAGACCTAGGAACCACTAATACAGCCCCCCCCCTCTAAGTGGTACTATGTTTTCAACAACCTAGAGGACACTCCTTAACACAAAAGGGAAGTCTCACTAACTTAAATAATCATCGAACTACAATCTGGAGGAAATGAACTATGTAAATAGCATCTCCTAATGATTGGTTACAGTTCCAGTTAAGCACAGTTGTCTACCCTACAACACCAAACTCTCCACAACACTTCACTGAATGATATATCCTTATTCGCACATTTACCTCTCTCTAATAACGCAGACAAAAATATCAACCCCAAAATTACATAAGAATATCTCCTATATATACAAATCATCAACCTTCATAACAAGGTCGGCTAAACCCTCAACCCTCAACCCTCAACTCATAATTACAAAGATTACATTACACTATACAAAGATCGACCACCGGACCAATATTATGATTTACATTACATAGCATGAACCTAATTCAAATTCCCAAACAATTACATCTACTGAAAATCCTGCCAAGATCAACTGCAACATGTTACACCAATCAGGAAAAACCCTTAGTTTCAATAACACAGAATATCCTACCAATCCCAAATAGGATCACCAAATCTTCATGTAAGGCAATGTGAAGCCACCAAACAATAGTGACATGATCAAAAACACCTTTAGGGCATTAACAACCATTTCTAGAAGTCGCATCAAAATAACTTAACCATTTCATCAAATATCACCAACTAGGACCAAGAACATCAACCGACAGTCTAAAACATAATCAATAGCTTCTGGAGAACAAAATCATGAACTAACTAAATATAGCATAAATATAATCATCATGAATATCCTTCCAAAATTGAATCCAACAATCTGAACATATCAGAGCAGAATTTCTGATAACCTCTGTCAAAACCATGTCCAATCGGAGTAGGTCAACAACCAACTAGATCAATGTTGACATCAATGACAACACATAATCAGTTCCTGCATATTGCCAACAATCTCCCCCTTTGGCATTGACGGAAACACTAAATGTAAAAAACATCCAAGTGCCAAGGAATTCCAACAATCTCAAAGAAACTCTCTCCCCCATGCTGGAATGTGTTTTTTTATTTTACACATGGGCATCTCTCCCCCTTTGACATCAATGTTGAAGGGTTGATGCCAAGGTATTGAACCAATCAACTAACTACTCCCCTTGAGTAGTAGCACCATCTCATGAACCCAAATCAGAAGATATTTTTGATAAGTTCACCGGATTGATGCATCTCTGCATCTCTAAGTCTCTTCTGGAGGGGTGGTGACCCCCAATTGATTTTTGAGATATTCAAAAGTATCTTTAGGCAATGGTTTTACTAGAATATTTGCAATCTATTCCTGAATGGGCACATATACCAATCTGACTTCCTTTGCCTCAACCTTTTCTTTCAAAAAATTATATCTTATAGATATGTGTTTTGATTTGGAATGAAATACCGGATTCTTTGACATATCAATAACAACTATATTATCACAGTGAATAAGAAGAGGCTCATTATAAATTACCCTTATATCCTTCAACATTTAATTCATCCATAAGATCTAAGTAAAATTTGTTGCAGTAGCTAAATATTCAGCTTCAGCAATAGATAATAAAGTGGATTATTGTTTTTCCTAAGCCATGAGACTAATTTCTTCCCAAGAAAGAATGCACCACTTGTAGTGCTCTTCTAGTCATCAACATCTCTTACCCAATCTAAGTCTGTATAGGCACATAATCTGAAATCATCATCCTTTGGATACCATAACCCATAATCTGTTGTTCCTTTCAAATAGTTGAATATTCTTTTAACAATAATTTCATGATTTTCTCTTGGATCCGACTGAAATCTAGAAGCAATGCAGACAACATTCATTATATCTGGTTTGGTCTAAGTTAAGTACGGTAGTCTACCAATCATTGATTTGTATCTAGTTGAGTTCATTGTAGGAGATTCATCTTTGTTTGACAGTTTGCAACTAGTTATCATAGGGGTTCCAACTGGTTTTGAGTTTTCAAGTCCAAATATCTTTAGCAATTCTTTCACATATTTAGTTTGACAAATGAAAATACCTTTATCAGTCTAAGTGATCTGCAGACCTAAGAAATTTTCATCTCACCAATCATAGACATTTCAAATTCATTCTTCATGTCATCAGAAAATGCCATGCATAGATTTGCTTCTCCTCCAAAAATAATATCATCAACAAAGACTTCAATAATCAATATGTCATCATGTTCAATCTTATAATATAAGTTGCTATCAGCATTACCTTTGCTAAATCCAAGCTTTAAAAGATGCTTATCTAATGTAGCATACCAGGCTCTAGGGGCTTGTTTCAATCCATATAAGCCTTTCCTCAATTTGCAAACCATGGCCTTGTCATCTGACAGTGAAAATCCATCAACCTTCTCAATGTAGACTTCTTCTTCAAGATCTCCATTTAGGAATGCACATTTGACATCCATTTGATATACTTTGTAGTTCTTGTGTGCAACATAGGCAAGAAATGATAGTTTCGATACTTAATATAAGTATAGATCCAATAACCAACAAGATGAGAGGGGAGGGGTGAATCATACAAACTTAATCATCCATAAAAACATCAGATTCAACCTCAGTAACATATATATCAATAATATAACCAAAAATATTAAACATGCAAACTCAAAAACATATGAACATCATAAACTTCATAACACTAGATTTAACGTGGAAACCCAAATAGGGAAAAACCATTGTGGGATTTCGGACCCAGTAAGAAATACATTCTTCTAGAGTATGCTCGGTTAAAAGCAAATCCTGTTAAAGATTACAAACACATTGCTACATGTGACCCGGTTAAGGGATTTTCCTCAGATCTGTTAGGATCTTCACTTTGATAGAAGTGGCCTTGTTAAAGGATTTCAAACACTCAATCAGAATGTCACCTTGCTAGAGGGTTTACATATAAGACTGTTAAGTCCACTCGGTTAAGAGATTTTCTGTCACTTTCACAAAATAATAGTAATAAAATCTATCTGCAACTTCACATCTAAAATGCTAAAGCAGATTCTTATTTGTTCAATACAATCTAGACATAGAATTAATCCTGTCTATCTGTTGGGCTTCTATACTCTATTATTAAAATAGGTCTTCAAGCTTCTGTGCTCAGTAATCACTATGTAGCATCCCTATGCATACACTTGCCCGCATACATTCTTTATCAACAGTTTCCTATTTATAAACAATTAGATAAGAGCTTAATCTCCTTGATCACATTTCCCATGATCAATCATAGCCATCAGATCTTCAATCTTGTCTAGGTTCAATGCATCTTTCGATCTGAAAACGTTTTACCCTGCCTTGGAACTTGCATACTAGTCTTGGAACTTGTGCCAGGGTATTGCAGTTCAATCTGAGCCGTAGATCTTCATGCCAATTTTTCATTGCCTTAGATTCGTTAACAAAATTCTTCCACGACTTACCAATCATTTAATCCACTCCAGCTCGTCAGCTTCCTTCATTAAATATCACATGTAAACATTTAATGCATTCTATTATAGCTCGGTTACAACTCGGTAACAACTCAGTGAATACTAGACTTCACTCGGTAGACATTCCGTCTTCATTAACCGATAGCAATAACCTTAGGTTTTACCGACTAAGTTCCTTACTTGATAACATAATATAGTATTAACCTTTACAATTTACAACATATGTATGATGTTAAAACAATATAAAACATTATGATCTCATCATTGTCTGACTCATTCGTAGTTGCCCATTGAATACCTTATTCATCCCCTTATTCATCATATTCTTTCCTGTGTCTTTTACCGACATCTTTATAATCTTCATATCATACTTCTCAAGATATGGCAACATCATACTGAATTAGAAAATCAATTTCTTGACATTAATGACAAAATAATAATATCAAGATATTAAAACATCTTTGATTAGTTATATCCATAATCATCAACAACCTTCTCAATATCCTCATGAAATGCCAACAATCTTTCTTGTATGTTATAATGAAAAATTGCCAACAATCTCCCACTTTGGCATTGATGGCGAAACCAATTAATTTGACCTTAAAAGATTCAGATTGCTATGATTCTGAAATGTTGAAATGCTCTCCCCCATACATTGGACTTCTCCTCAATTATGTCTTCTTTCCAATCTGTAGTCTGCACAGTTTGCTCTTAGTCTTCTCCCCTGATAGGTCTTCTCTCAGTCATCTTTCCTTCATAGTAGTCTTCTCCCCCTTTGTAGGTCTTCTCCCCCTTTGACAACAATGCCAAAAAGTAAATAACTAAAACATAATTTCTTTCTATAAGAAGTGTTTTCCTGTTGTTGTGTATCAACTCAGTCTCGATCGGAGCATTTGTCTTCAATTCCTGTTACGTGTAATATTTCCTGTATTAATTCTTGTACACCTTTACAAAACATCCTAAAGTGTATAACTCAGCATCAACTCCCAAAAGATATTCATTAGTCATCAGATTGATGCTTTCACCGAACTCAGTCAGTGAGTAGAAGTTAGAGGTAGGACCCCTAACTTACTTCTGAGATATTCAAGAGTGTCCCTTGGTAGTGGTTTGGTGAAGATATCTGCTATTTTCTCCTTTGTGCTAACATACTCCAACGCCACTTTCTTCTCTTCAGCTTCTTCTCTAAGATAATGATATTTGATAGATATGTCGTTTGTCTTAGAGTGCATAACAGGATTCTTTGAAATATTAATGGTACTAGTATTGTCACAAAATATAGTTACTGGCTCGGTAACTTTCTCATTTATACCTTCCAACAGTTGTTTGATCCATGCAATGTTGGTACAATTCAATGCTACAGCAACATATTCAACTTCTGTTGTTGACTGTGAAACACATCCTTGTTTCTTGCTAAGCCAACTCACTAGTCTTTCTCCTAAAAAGAAAGCTCCTCCACTTATGCTTTTCTTGTCATCAATGTTGTCTGCCCAATCAGCATCAATATAAACTTTTAAATCAAAATCATTTCTTTTCTGATATACTAAGCCATAATCCTCTGTGCCTTTCAAGTATGTAAAGATTCTTTTGATTGTTGTCATGTGTGTTTCCTTAGGATCTGCAGAGAATCTTGCAACTATACTTACTACATGTGTTATATCTGGTCTATTGTGAACAACATATTATAGTTTTCCAATCATGGATCGGTAGAGTGTCTCATCAACAGATGCAGATTCATCATTCTTTGATAATTTGCAGTTGGTAGTCATAGGAGTACTTACTGGTTTTGAATCATCCATTCCAAATTTCTTCAAGATTTCCTTTATGTACTTGGATTGAGTAATGAAAATCTCATTTTTCATTTGCAGTATCTGTAAACCTATAAAATATTTTATCTCACCGATTAATGACATCTCAAATTCCTTGCTCATTTCATTTCCAAAGTTCTTGCATAAAGAGTCATTTCCACAAAATATAATATCATCAACAAATATGGCTGAGATCAGTATTCCATTTTCATCATTCTTCATGTACATGTTGTTGTTCTCACTTGTCCTTATAAAACCAATCTTAATCAAATAAGAGAGCAATCTTTCATACCATGCTCTTGGTGCTTGTTTCAAACCATATAAAGATTTGCTCAATTTACATACATGATCTTTATTATTGTCTTCAACAAATCCTTCAGGTTGTTCAATGAAAACTTCTTCTTCTAATATTCCATTCAGAAATGCAGATTTGACATCCATTTGATATAGCTTGAAATTCTTGAAAGCAGCATAGGCCAACAATGTTCTTACTTCTTCAAGTCTAGCAACAGGTGCAAAATTTTCACCATAATCAATTCCTTCTTCTTGAGCATAACCTTTGCAAACTAGTCTTGCTTTGTTTCGAATGACTTCGCCTTTTTCATTCAGCTTGTTTCTGAAAATCCACTTTGTATCGATTACATTTTTGTCCTTCGGCCTTGGGATTAGTGTCCATGTGTCATTCTTCTTGATTTGATCAATCTCTTCTGTCATAGCATTTATCCAATCTTCACTGTTAAATGCCTCTTTTACTATTCTCGGTTCAAATTCAGATATCAAACATGTGTTCTGTCTCAATTTGTTCCTTGTCATCATTGGATCATCCTTATCTCCTATAATCTGACTTGGTGCGTGATGTCTTATGACATACTTGGCTAATACAGGCTTAGTAAGCTCTGTATGATCTTCTTCATCACTCGCTAATTGGATATTCTCTTCATTTCCTTCAACAGTCTTCTCAGTAGGACTTCTCGGTTGAACATAGACAACTTCATCATAGTCTTCTGGTTCCTTGGAATTTCCTTCATCATTTCTTTTTGCAAATTCATCAATTTTCACATTTGCACTTTCTACTATTTTGTTAGATGATTTGATCAGACATTTAAATGCTTTGCTTCTAGAAGAATAACCTAGAAACGTTCCTTCTTCACTTTTCTGATCAAACTTGTCATTTCTATCATCTTTATAAACATAGCATCTACTTTCAAAGATTTTAAAATAACTAACATTAGGTTTCTTATCATACCAGATTTCATATGGTGTCTTCAGAGAACCTTTCTTCAATTGAACTCGGTTCAAGGTGTAAACTGTTGTGCTTATTGCTTCTCTCCAAAATGATTGTGGCACCTTCTTTCCAATCATCAGTGTTCTAGCACAATCCACAATAGATCTATTTATTTTTTCAGCTATTCCATTCTGTTGTGGAGTTCTCGGTGCAGAGACTTGTCTTTTAATACCATGATCATTGCAAAATAAGTTGAACTCATCAGATGTGAACTCTTCTCCTCTATCTGATCTAAGACATTTCAGTTGTCTTCCTATTTCATTTTCAACTCTTGCCTTGTACCATTTAAACATTTGAAAAGCTTCTGATTTTTCCTTTAAAAACATTACTGACATCATCCTTGAATAGCCATTCACAAATAATATGAAATATTTATCACCATAATAACTTTGAACTTTCATAGGACCACAAAAATCAGTGTGCACTAAATCTAAAATTCCCTTAGAAGTGTAAGACTTACTTGTAAAACTTGATCTTCTCATCTTACCCATCTGGTATCCTCGGCACATAACATTCTCAAATTTTTCAAGACTTGGCAGACCTCTTACTCTGTGCTTCTTACTTATTTTGATCAGATTATCAAAATTGACATGATAAAACCTTTTATGCCATAACCAAGTATCATCAATCTTTGCATGCAAACACTTATTCTGAGTTGAGTCAAGGTGAAATGTGTTACCTTTTGTTTGTGTCCCGGTAGCAACTAACTTTCCATTTTTGTCATGAACTTTGACAATTCCCTTCTGAAATTCTATTCGGTCACCTGTGTTGTTTAGCTATGCTACACTCAACAAGTTGTATTTCAAACCTTCAACCCAATAAACATCATTGCATCTTGCATTATTAAGACGTGTTATAGATCCTTTACCTCTCACCGGACATGGTGCATCATTACCAAATCTAACATAGCCTCCATCATAATCTTCTAATATAATAAACTTCTGTTTATCTCCTCTCATATGATGTGAGCATCCACTATCTATAATCCAAGAATCATTAGTGTTTATTAGAGATATTAGGGCTTTTTCCTCAGACCTTTCTTCATCTGATCCATCCTTGATAGCCACATAAACTACTTCGTCTGTATCAATCTCATCTGATTTATCATCATTAGATTCCTCATCAGCTATTAAGCATGTCTTTCTATCTCTTCTTCTGAAGTCTCGGTGTCCTCTGTAATGATTATCTTTTTGTCTGTTATCTCAGTAATCTCTCTTTTCAGTAAAATATTTGTTAGGATAGTTAGAAGCCATATGTCCTATTTTATCACAATTGAAACATTTCAAAGGTAGTTTTCCTTTATACTTACCTTTGCCTCTCGGTAAGCTTTTGGCTAATAGTGCTTCAAACTCTTCTTGCTTTCATATTTCTTCATACAGTTTGTGTACTTCTTCCATGTTCTTCTGAAATCTTTCACTTGCTCCACTGTAATCTCCTTCAGAGTACTTATACTTTCTTTCATTGTAATCATTAGATTCATCAAGATGAAAAGAACTAAATGCAGATTCAACTTTATTTACGAAAGATCCACTATTATCAAAATTACTCAACTCAAATGCATGTAGCTTACCAATAGTAGCATCTAAAGAGACTGGCATATTAGGTACAGACCTCAATTCATTGATTGTAGAGACTCAGAGTGCATAAGCTGGTAAAAGGGTTCTCAACAACTTACTTGTTATATCCTTTTCTTCAATAGTTCCACTTGCTCCTTTGATTTGATTGACAATCTCCTTTAGTCTTGTATTGTACTGACTTATATTCTCACCTTCATTAATCCTCATAGATTCAAGTTGTCCTCTCAGACTGTCTACTTTTGCTCTTTGAACATGTTCATCTCCTCCATATATTGATATGACCTTATCCCACATTGCCTTTGCATCATTGCAGCCTTCTAGATCATTGAACTCTGAATCGGTCAATGCAGATGTTATTTCAATCATTGCTTGAATATGCTCTTGCTTCGCCTTTATCTCTTCCATAGTCAATGGATAGGTGCTCGATGCAACAAAATCATTCTCTAGATAGCATACAACATATTCTCCAGCTCTTGATAAATGTAGCCTCATCCTTTTCTGCCATGGAGAGAAACTTGACTTGTTCAGCTTCGGTGCATCCCTCTTATACATCTTTGGATCTTTAACTCAAGTGACTTTAAACTTTCCTTTCGGAATCCAAAGCTCTTATACCAATTGATAGTTTTGATACTTAATATAAGTACAGATCCAATAACCAACAACATGAGGGGGGGGGGGTGAATCATAGAAATTTAATCATCCATAAAAACATCAGATTCATGCTCGGTAACATATATATCAGTAATATAACCAAAACTGTTAAACATGCAAACTCAAAAGCATATGAACATCATTAACCTCATAACACCAGATTTAATGTGGAAACCCAAATAAGGAAAAACCACCATGGAATTTCGAACCCACTAAGAAATATACTCTTCTAGAGTATGCTCGGTTAAAAGCAAATCCTGTTAAAGATTACAAACACATTGCTAGATGTGACCCGGTTAAGGGATTTCCCTCAAATCTGTTAGGATCTTCACTTTGTTAGAAGTGACCTTGTCAAAGGATTTCAAACACTCAATCAGAATGTCACCTTGCTAGAGGATTTAGATATAAGACTATTAAGTCCACTCGGTTAAGAGATTTCCTGTCACTTTCACAAAATAACAATAATAAAAATCTATCTGCAACTTCACATCTAAAATGCTAAAGCAGATTCCTATTTGTTCAATACAATCTAGACATAGAACTAATCTTGTCTATCTGTTGGGCATCAATACTCTGTTATTCTAATAGGTCTTCAAGCTTTTGTGCTTGGTAATCACTATGTAGCATCCCTGTGCATACACTTGCCTGCATAAATTGTTTATCAACAGTGTCCTATTTATAAACAATCTTCTAACCGCTTAATCTCATTGATCACATTTCCCATGATCAATCATAACCATTAGATCTTCAATCTTGTCCAGGTTCAATGTATCTTTTGATCTAAAAATGTTTTACCCCACCTTGGAACTTGTGTTAGGATAATGCGGTTCAATCTGAGGTGTAGATCTTCTTGCCGACTTTCCATTGCCTTAGATTCGTTAACAAACTACTTCCACGGCTTACCAATCATTGATCCACTCCAGCTCATCAGCATCATTCATTAAATATCACATGTAAACATTTAATGCATTATGTTATAGCTCGGTTACAACTCGGTAAATACTAAACTTCACTCAATAGACATTTTGCCTTCATTAACCGATAGCGATAACCTTAGGGTTTACCAACTAGGTTCCTTAGGGTTTACTGACTAGGTTCTTTGCTTGATAACATAGTATAGTATTAACCTTTACATTTTACAACATATGTATGATGTTAAAACAATCTAAAACATCAAGATCTCATCATTGTCTGACTCGGTAGAGTTGCCCATTGAATAACTTATCCCCTTATTCATCATATTCTTTCTTGTGTCTTTACCGACTTCTTTATAATCTTCATGTCATACTTCTCAAGATATGGCAACATCATACTGAATTAGAAAATCAATTTCTTGACATCAATGACAAAATAATAATATCAAGATAGTAAAACATCTTTAATCAGTTATGTCCATAATCATCAACAACCTTCTCAATATCCTTATTGAAATGTCAGCAATCTTTCATTGTCTGTTATAATGCAATATTGCCAACAATCTCCCCCTTTGGCATTGATGGCAAAACCAATTGATTTGACCTTTAAAAGATTCGGATTGCTGTGATTTTAAAATGCTGAAATGCTCTCCCCCATACATTAGACTTCTCTTCTATTTTCAGTCTTTATTTCAATCTGTAGTCTTCTGTCAGTCTTCTCAGGTCTTCTACCCCTTTGGTAGATCTTCTCCCCCATAATAGTCTTCTCCCCCTTTGACAACAATGCCAAAAAGAATAGAACTAAAACATAATTTCTTTCTGTAAGAAGTTATTTCCTATTGTTGTGTATCAACTGAGTCTCAGTCAGAGTCTTTGTCTTCAATTCCTGTTCTCTCTATCATTCTCTGTATTATTCCAGTATTAATTCCAGTACACTTTCAGAAAAACATTCTAAAGTGTATCACTCTAGCATTAACTCCCCAAAAGATATTCAATAGAATCATCGAATTGATGCTTTCACCGAACTCGATCAGTGAGTAGAAGATAGGGGTAGGACCCCTAACTTACTTCTGAGATATTCAAAAGTGTCCTTTGGTAGTGGCTTGGTGAAGATATCTTCTATTTGCTCCTTTGTGTTAACATATTCCAACACCACTTTCTTCTCTTGAGCTTCTTCTCTAAGATAATGATATTTGATAAATATGTGTGTAAAGCGGAAAATCGCGATCGAACCCTAGTTGCTCTCCCCTCTTCCAACTCCAAGGAGAGAGAAGGGAGATTCACTAGGGTTGATGGTTTTCACTTAAGGGAGAGACTTTACACTCAAAAGAGGGGTTGAAACCCACAAGATCCAATCCCACGCAATGCAAGATTGGATGCTAAATGAGTTTCAAGGGTTAAGACAGCAAGACTACCCTCTTTTGTAAAGAATGTTGATAGAAGAATTAAGCTAGGAATGCATAGAAAGTGACAAAGATTCGCTTATAAACTGAGATAGGGATATAGGATGAAGCTGCGGACCTGGAATTAGTAGTAAAATGTCGATACGACACTGTCCTACAAATTTGAGCAAAAGTTGTCGGGACAATGGCGCCCGAGCGCCACGGTCCTCCGAAAAATCCGCAAAACGAAGGGGGATCTGTTCGTCTCTGCACAAGGATTCCAGATCTTCAATTTCAGCTGCGTACCTGCAACCTACACACAGAAAAGCGAAGACAATTGGGGGGTTAGGGATTAGGGGTTTGCCTTTAGGTCAAACCCCAGTTTTGGAATTAACCAAGAAATGAGAAATTGCTGTAAATGTAATGTAAAACAAGTACTAATACCTTGTTGTAAGGATGTTTGTATCCTTATGTGCGAAGGTATAGATGTTGTTGTTTGTTGTATGTTGTATGTTGTATGTAGCATGTAGTATGTGATCTCCTCTTCAATGGTTGAATCCTTGTCTTGAATGCAGCACTTAGCCTTGAATGGAGACTTGGAATGAATGCTTGAATGCTTGAATATAGTTTTCACGCTTTTTCCATCATGTATCCTTCTTACCCCAAATGGGAGAGGAAAATGTAGTTTATATACTTGTCATTTAGGGCTGATAAACTGATTTTCCCGACCTTAGGCCGACCAGGAAATATTATTTCCAATTTGCAAACAAAACGACCCGAAGTCCCATAGGAGACCGGGCCCAAAATAGGACCCAGGGACCAGGGCGCTGGGTGCCATGGTCCTGGGGACCTGAAGGACCAGGGCACTGGGCGCTCTGGTCCCACCTCCCGGGACAACAGGGTGCAAAGGAGGTTCAGGCCAGGGTGCAAGAAAATGCAGTTTTTGGTGTCGTGAACAAGTTTCAGGGTCTCCATTCAGGTTGCGTGTTGCGTCGCCATCGTGAAGATCGAAATGCAGTCGAACTTGCAAGTGTCGCAATTTTAGGACGCTACATTTAGCCCCCACTTTAGCGGGAGTATGTATGCTCATACTTCCAGTAAAGTACAAGGAAACAATATTGAAAGACTTTCACCACGTCAAGGAGGCAAGACACACCAAGCCCCCAGTGGACTAAGGATCTTACGACTTCGATTAACAAAGTAAAAGGGAAGATCACGAGGGAGAACCATGACTGTCAGTAGTAAGGTTCCCTCACTATGAGTCATGCAAGAGAAATACCGAAAATTTTCATGGCAAAGCTGAGTTCTCCAAGAAATTTTCATGTATCCTGAAGGGATAGACAGGGTGTATGCCCCCCTACATTAAAGCGATCACACACACCTCAACGGGGGTGATTGTTTTAACGTAGTGATACACATAAGAAATGAGAAAGGAAAGGAACACGTTATCGCAAGGATTTAGCCCCCAAGTGTGAGATAAACCCAAGGATAATAGACACAAAACACAAAGCACGAGGTGACTTCGCTTTCCTCGGGGTCAGTATGCTGTATGATAATTCATGTATATCATATGTATGTATGCATAATTGTTCTTCATTCCCCAATCAAGGAAGGTCACCTAGAAGAAGGGAACACGTGTGTCTTTTGAGTCAACATGAGAGAGATCGAGAGATCTCAATGCTTTGCATCGTCCTCAAGTAGACAACACTAAGGACAACAAATAGAAGAATGAGAATAACATATAGAAGAAGTAACAAAAGAGAGGGGGAGAGAATCTGCTATGCTAATGAACTAGTCTAGCACATCATCTACCCCCTGATCTTGCTGATCAATGTTTCGGGAAGGCAGGGAACACGCTAGAGGAGGAACATCCAACACAGCAGATGGAGCTATCACAAGATCCAAACAAGGGCTATGTTCATGTTCCGAGCCACATTGTTCTTGTCTAGGAGCTAGGATAAGTGCTTTAGAAAATTCGTTAGATAAATGGTTATCAACATCAACAAGTTCATATTCACTATCAGAAGCACGAGGAGTAACATTTTCATCATGAATAACATTTTCATCTATAGCATCATCAAGATTTATAAAAATAGGGTCCTTAATTCGCACAGGATCAAGACCATCATGCATCTTATGTTTTGGAGATTTTGGAGAAAATGGAATAATGCTTGTTGAAGGTGTTTTTGGAGATTGCAAAGTTTGAGAAGCAGCTGCTTGAGCTCTAAGACGACGCTTTCGTCGGCATTCACGTGCAGAACGATTTCGTCTAGTCTTAGTAGGAAGTGGAGAAGATTGAGGAGGAGGAATAATCTCATCCTTACCACTTGGGTGTTTAGGTTGTGGTCTCTTAGGCTGGATAATAGGAGAAGAAGAAGGTCTCTTCTCTCTATAAAAAGGAGGAGGAACTGCTCCATATAAGGGAGGAATATTTGGTTTAGGAAGGAGACCAAGTCCATCATGACGAGGAGGGATAGGTCTACTTTTAGGAGGTTTATCAGACATAGACATAGTCACATCCATAGGGATGGGTTGGGAATCTTCTTGAGGAAAGACATTAGTTTTATCTTTCAAAGGAAGAACTTCCTTCTCAAGAATGATAGGAATGTCAAGTTTAGGTGTTCTAGGTTCACTTAAAGATAATATCATATCTGTTTTCCACTTTTGATAAGATTTGAAAAGATGATCACTTCACGGAGGAAGAGATTGGAATTGTTTAGGCCAAAACTAATCAAGAGGAACGCTAGAAGTTCTTTCAGCTGGTTTAAAGAGACTATGATTGACAGTAACAACTTCACCGTTATGGGGAAATTTCAAACACTTATGAATAGGAGAAGCAATAGCTTTCATGGAAGATAGCCAAGGATAGCCAAGCTTCACACGAAATTGTTCGGATGAAGGAATAATAGCAAAGTTCACATCAAGGGATTTTTTATGGACCTCAATAGGCAATGTAATAGAACCAATTGCAGGAGAAGAAAATGCATCAAATAGTTTCACAATCACATCTATTTTGTCATATATCACTTGATTCAATTGCAAAGTAAAAAGAAATTCTTCAGTAATGATATTAACCATGCACGAAGGATCAATAAGCACTCCACAGCAAGGTGTATTCTTGACTTTTGCAACTATGTATAAAGGACCATCAGGTGCCCCAATGGTTTCACTGGAATCAAATGTGATGGAAGTTTCTTTAGGGTTTTCTTGCTGCTCTACAAAGTTAATCACATTCGGAGTCATAGACACAAGACCATCAGATGAAAGAGAGGAATCATTAGTCTTAATCGCATTAGAGGTATGAGAAGGTAATGGATCAGTGAAAATCTGAAGATTTTGATTAGGAGGAGCTACAGATGTATTGCCTTTATCATTCACTCCAGAAACAGAGATAGTATTATTATCAATCAAATCTTGAATTTTACCCTTTAAAGAAAAACATTTTTCAGTATCATGCCCAGGCTAACGATGAAATTGACAAAAAGATTTGTTATCAAAATAAGGTGAAGTAATCTTTGCAGGATCAATTTGTCTTATAGGAGGAAGAGTAAGCACATTTTGTTCCAATAACTTATTCATAATACTATGCAATGATTCATTCAAAGGAGTATACTTTCTTTCTTTCTTGAAAAATTTAGAAATAGGAGGCACACCTGATGCTGCATTCACATTGTTGTTGATGATGTTTTCATTGAATTTAATGGAATCTCTGTTCGGTTTAAACTTCCCAAATGGTTGTTGACTGCTATCACCCTTATCACTCGGAGCCATAGGATGTGATTGTTCCATTTGACTCACAGTCAGTTGATAATTGTGAAGAGTCGCACACAACTGTTGGAAAGAAGTAAACTCAGAAAACAGAAGTTTGTCTCGAATATCTTTTTGTAAATTAGAAATAAAGATTCTTTGAATATCATTGTTAGGCACTGGAAAAGAAATTTGAGCATACAAATGCTTATATCTACCAATGAAATCAGTCACTTTTTCTTTAACACCTTGTTTACAATGCATTAAATCAATCAAAGTAACTTTAGGACTTATATTGTTTTGAAATTGTTGAATGAAAGCATTTGCAAGTTGTTCGAAAGAAGTAATAGAATAAGAAGGCAACGAGCAATACCATTGTAGGGCTTTGTCTCTTAATGTTCTAGTAAACAATTTTGCAAGCAACCTTTGGTCATAAACAAAATCAGTACATATTGTTTGAAAAGTCTTAACATGTGTTAGAGGATCACCTTTACCATTATAAAGCTCCAAATGCGGAATTTCAACATGTTTAGGGGGGATAGCTCGAACAATGTCAAGAGAAAGTGGGCTCGCAACGTCAAATGTGGGCACACTAAACTTAGATTTATTCATAGAGGCAATTTGTTGCTGTAAAGAGGAGACAGTTTGTGCAAGATTGTTAATGGTCGTTTCAGTCGAAGAGTTCATATTAGATGTGTTAGATTGAGATGGAGGTGTTATGTTATTGAAAGAAGGTAAAGAGTAAGGTGGTGGGACCCTATGATAATTAGTCATAGGAGATGATTGGACAGGAGGAACACTACAAGGAGGAATGGAATGATTGGATGAATTGCCCCCTTGCGTCATGTTCATTTGTGGAGATATAATAGGGACACTCATTGAAGGAGTGAATGAAGAAATCGGATTGAATGAAGGAAGAGGGTTAATTGAAAAAGAAGGATTGCCCCCATGACTAGTGATCACAGGAGGAATGTCTTGTGTAGAAGTAGCCATTATGTTTGATGTAAAGGTAGGTATGCTAGCAATAGAAGTCATCAAAGGAATAGAATGATTGACTTGAGTAGGAGGTTGTGTATAACCCAAATTTTCAGCACAACTCTTCATAGGCATCACATTGGAATCCACAATGTGTGCAATACCATGCAAAATATCAATTCCATTCTTATCACTTTGAAGCATACATTTTAGACCCTCAATTAAAGGAAGAGCTTGACTATCAGGGTATTCTTGAGACATCCATTGTCGCAAATCGTCAAATTGGTTATCCAATTTCGCAAGTTGTTCTTCAGAAACCTCATGGAGAGCTTCTTCATCATTAGGAGGATTAGAGGAATTACCCATGTCCTCGTTAAAAAGGCTATTCAAATTAGGTTCCATCTCCTCAGTAGTTAAACCTCAGAAAGACTTAATTCTACGGCTTCGTCTAACGGGAATAGTGTAAGTAGGGCTTATTGTTGTAAAACTCATGCACTAGAGAGAGAGAGAGAGAGAGAAAGTTTTGAATTTAGAGGTAGCAATTTTCAGTAAAATCAGCCAATCTTCCAGATTTAAGCTGTTAAATACAATTAGGATAATCTCCCGAAATTTCAAAAAAAATGTCAGGGACCGTGGCGCTTCGGAGTGCACACGGTCCCGACAACTTTTTTCGAAATTTGCAGGGATGAAAGTTATGATGATTTTGGAGCTAATCTGAAAAAATTGAGTGGTTTTACGATCTGTAGATAGGCCAAATTAAAGTTGCAATCTCGAAATTGAACCCTACCAAGATTGTCGAAAAATGCAAAAATTTGAATTTTGAAAAAGAGAGGGAAACTAAAATTTTGAATTTTATGATTTTAGAGGGAATGTCAAGAGCAATGCAAATTTTGAAATTTAAAAATTGACTCAATTTCACGCAAAATTCAATTTTGAAAGCGGAAATTAAAGTTGTTGTAATTAAGCACTTAATTTCAAAAGTCACAAATTACAAAAATTTAAATAAAGCACTGAAATTTTTAATGAATGCAAACACACTTTTCAGATTTAGGACAGTAAGAACACAATTTTGACACAAAATTTCAGTTTCAATGATTTTTGAATGATTAGAAGCGTTAATCCAAGCAATCCCTAGACCAACTTTGACTGTAATTTTGAAAGTGTTAGATTTGATAAAATCAGCCAAAATTCTGGATTTTAGCAGGAAAATACAGTAAGATCTCGCTCCCGAAATTTCGGAAAAAATGTCGGGGACGATGGCGCTCGGAGTGCACACGGTCCTCGCAACTTTTTTCCAAATCTTCAAGGATGAAAGATATTGTGATTTTATTGCGGAATCCAAAGTTATAGCTGATTTGGAGATGTTTTGATCAGTGAAATTGTCGGACAAAGGTTGAATCAAGAGGGTTTCAAAAATTAGGGTTTTGACACTGAACCACTTAATTTTCAAAATTAAAGCACAAATATGAATTGATAATTTGTAATAGAAGGGCAGATCTGAAACAAGCATTAACAATTAAACATTTCACAAGTTTAATTACTTAAAAAGAAAATTTAGAGTTTTTATGCAATTAACCTCTAAAATTTTGCAAAAGATCAAACATGGAAATGTAATCAAGGAATCAATTTTCAGATCTAATCATCAATAATCAGAAAGGATGTTTACGTCGGGTTCACCAAAATGTAAAGCGGAAAATCACGATCGAACCCTAGTTGCTCTCCCCTCTTCCAACTCCAAGGAGAGAGAAGGGAGATTCACTAGGGTTGATGGTTTTCACTTAAGGGAGAGACTTTACATTCAAAAGAGGGGTTGAAACCCACAAGATCCAATCCCATGCAATGCAAGATTGGATGCTAAATGAGTTTCAAGGGTTAAGACAGCAAGGCTACCCTCTTTTGTAAAGAATGTTGATAGAAGAATTAAGCTAGGAATGCATAGAAAGTGACAAAGATTTGCTTATAAACTGAGATAGGGATATAGGATGAAGCTGCGGACCTGGAATTAGCAGTAAAATGTCGATACGGCACTGTCCTACAAATTTGAGCAAAAGTTGTCAAGACGATGGCGCCCGAGCGCCACGGTCCTCCGAAAAATCCGCGAAACGAAGGGGAATCTGTTCGTCTCTGCACAAGGATTCCAGATCTTCAATTTCAGCCGCATACCTGCAACCTACACATAGAAAAGCGAAGACGATTGGGGGGTTAGGGATTAGGGGTTTGCCTTTAGGTCAAACCCCGGTTTTGGAATTAACCAAGAAATGAGAAATTGCTGTAAATGTAATGTAAAACAAGTACTAATACCTTGTTGTAAGGATGTTTGTATCCTTATGTGCAAAGGTATAGATGTTGTTGTTTGTTCTATGTTGTATGTTGTATGTTGTATGTAGCATGTAGTATGTGATCTCCTCTTCAATGGTTGAATCCTTGTCTTGAATGCAACACTTAGCCTTGAACGGATACTTGGAATGAATGCTTGAATGCTTGAATGCTTGAATATAGTTTTCACGCTTTTTCCGTCATGTATCCTTCTTACCCCAAATGGGAGAGGAAAATGTAGTTTATATACTTGTCATTTAGGGCTGATAGACTGATTTTCCCGACCTTAGGTCGACCAGGAAATATTATTTCCAATTTGCAAACAAAAAGACCCGAAGTCCCATAGGAGACCGGGGCCAAAATAGGACCCAGGGACCAGGGCACTGGGCGCCATGGTCCTGGGGACCAGGGCGCTGGGCGCTCTGGTCCCACTTCCCGGGACAGCAGGGTGCAAAGGAGGTTCAGGCCAGGGTGCAAGAAAATGCAGTTTTTGGTGTCGTGAGCAAGTTTCGGGGTCTCCATTCAGGTTGCATGTTGCGTCGCCATCGTGAAGACCGAAATGCAGTCGAAATTACAAGTGTCACAATTTTAGGACGCTACAATGTGCTTTGTCTTAGAGTGCATAAAAGGATTCTTTGAAATATTAATGGCACTAGTATTGTCACAGAATATAGTTACTAGCTTGGTAACTTTCTCATTTATACCTTCCAACAGTTGTTTGACCCATGCAATGTTGGTACAATTCAGTGCTGATGCAACGTATTCAGCTTCTGTTGTTGACTAAGAAACACATCCTTGTTTCTTGCTAAGCCAACTCACTAGTCTTTCTCCTAAGAAGAAAGCTCCTCCACTTGTGTTTTTCCTATCATCAATGTTGTCTGCCCAATCAGCATCAGTATAAACTTTTAAATCAAAATCATTTCCTTTCTGATATACTAAGCCATACTCTTCAGTGCCTTTTAAGTATCTAAAAATTCTTTTGATTGCTGTCATGTGTATTTCCTTAGGATCTGCAAAGAATCTTGCAACAATACCTACTGCATGTGCTATATGTGGCATGTTGTGAACAATATATTGCAACTTTCCAATCATGGATCGGTAGAGTGTCTCATCAATAGATGCAGATTCATCATTCTTTGATAGTTTATAGTTGGTAGTCATAGGAGTACTTACTGGTTTTGAATCCTCCATTCCAAATTTCTTCAAGATTTCCTTTATGTACATGGATTGGGTAATGAAAATCTCATTTTTCATTTGCAGTATCTGTAAACCTATAAAATACTTTATCTCACCTATTAATGACATCTCAAATTCTTTGCTCATTTCATTTCCAAAATTCTTGCATAAAGAGTCATTTCCACAAAATATAATATCATCAACAAATATGGTTGAGATTAGTATTCCATTTTCATCATTCTTCATGTACATGTTGTTGTTCTCACTTGTCCTTATAAAACCAATCTTAATCAAATAAGAGTGCAATCTTTCATACCATTCTCTTGGTGCTTGTTTCAGACCATATAAAGCTTTGTTCAATTTGCATACCTGATCTTTATTATTGTCTTCAACAAATCCTTCAGGTTGTTCAATGAAAACTTCTTCTTCTAATATTCCATTTAGAAATATAGATTTGACATCCATTTGATATACCTTGAAGTTCTTGAAAGCAGCATATGCCAACAATGTTCTTACTCCTTCAAATCTAGCAACAGGTGCAAAAGTCTCACCATAATCAATTCCTTCTTCTTGGGCATAACCTTTGCAAACTAGTAGAATTCTTCCTCCATAACCCATAACAAACAAACAATTCAAGATTTTAAACAATTAACAGCAAGTGGAAGGAAAGCAAGGATTTTTTTGTTGCAATAAGCAAGGATTCAACCAACCTTTATGACTTCCAAGCAAGAATGGTATGTTTCAGCAAGAATCCCAGCTAGTTCACACCCAAATCCAGCCTTTAAGCAAATTTTCCAAAATTTCTTTCTCCTCCTCCAAAATAAGCATAACCCCCAAAATCTCCTCCAAAATGGTTTAGTAAGAAAAATCTCTTAACCTAATTTTCTAGGTTGCCCAAAATTTCTATTTTAAAAAAAAAAAACATTAAAATTCCCCATTGACTTTCTTTTCTTTTTCTATTTTTCCTTTTTCATATATCTCAAAACAATAAATGAAAAATTCCCTCTTTTTGAAAATTACATTTTCATAAGTAGCAATTCAATCAATTTTTCTACTAAATAGGAAAGCAATGAGTTAACTTAATTTGCATATATTTAAAAGCAATTAACTAATCTATTCCATTTCTTTCGTTGGATCTAAACACGATTTCTTTTCCAAATAAGCAACTAACAGTTAAAATTTAATAACTAATCAATTACGCTTGATTCAAGACATAAGGCATAATAAGGAATGAATCGCTCAAGTCAACAATAATGACAACTTAAACTTAAATAATTAACCGAACCACCAAGGCACGCAAATCGAGGAAAAGTAAAAAGACTCGAAATTCAGACAAAAGGGATGAACGACCGACTGACGGCACTAACAATAACAGACTGAGGTAAGGACTAGGGTCAAAAGCTATCTCCTCCACTCCCATCGGACATATGAGGCACGCTCAGACCTGTGAAGCCAGGTGGAGACGATACCCGGTACCTACCCGGTACTTGTACCTGCAATAGCCTGCATCACCGAAGCACACATACATACATATAGATATAGAATACACGGCACGCACACCGATGAAGGAGAATCGCGACGTTCCTATCTCATCGAAACGAGTGAAGGAAAATCGTCCCCTTGCATCCAATACAATAGCAAACACGAAACATATATATGACACATCACCTAGATAAATTAAGATGTTAGTACGAGCAATAATCCATGAAACACTAGAAATCACCAATACTGAAGTACTGAAAGTAACTCATGCATCCAATATCCAGATAAACATGATATAATATCAAATACGTCTGCAAAATGACGAGCAATCAAGTGCCAACTGAATAGTAAACTGAAACACAAAATCAGTCTAATAAGTCCGATCAAAACGGGGTACTACATTTGGTCTTGGGACCAGTGTCCATGTGTCATTCTTCTTGATTTGATCAATCTCTTCTATCATAGCATTTATCCAATCTTCACTGTTAAATGCCTCTTTCACTATTCTCGATTCAAATTCAGATATCAAACATGTGTTCTATCTTAGTTTGTTCCTTGTCATCACTGGATCATCCTTATCTCCTATAATTTGACTTGGTGCATGGTGTCTTCTAACATACTTGGCTAATACAGGCTCGGTAGGCTCTATATGATCTTCTTCATCACTCGGTAACTAAATATTTTCTTCATTTTCTTCAACAGTTATCTCGGTAGAACTTCTTAGTTGCACATAGACAAATTCATCATAGTCTTCTGGTTCTTTGGAATTTCCTTCATCATTTCTTTCTGCAAATTCATGAATTTTCACATTTGCACTTTCTATTATTTTGTTAGATGATTTGATCAGACATTTAAATGCTTTGCTTCTGGAAGAATATCCTAGAAATGTTCCTTCTTTACTTTTCTGATCAAACTTGCCATTTCTATCATCTTTATGCACATAGCATTTACTTCCAAAGATTTTAAAATAACTTACATTGGGTTTCTTGCCATACCAGATTTCATAAGGTGTCTTCAAAGTACCTTTCTTTAATTGAACTCGGTTCAAGGGGTAAACAGCTGTGCTTATTACTTCTCTCCAAAATGTTTGTGGAACCTTCTTCTCAATCATCAGTGTTCTAGCACAATCCACAATAGATCTATTTCTTCTTTCAGCTATTCCATTCTACTGTGGAGTTCTCGATGTAGAGACTTATCTTTTAATACCATGATCATTGCAAAATAGGTTGAACTCATCAGATGTGAACTCTCCTCCTCTATCTGATCTAAGACATTTCAGTTGTCTTCCTATTTCATTTTCAACTCTAGCCTTGTACCATTTAAACATTTGAAAAGCTTCTGATTTTTCTTTTAAAAACATTACTGACATCATCCTTGAATAATCATCCACAAATAATATGAAATACTTATCACCATAATAACTTTGAACTTTCATAGGACCACAAAGATCAGTGTGCACAAGATCTAAAATTCCCTTAGAAGTGTAGGACTTACTTGTAAAGCTTGATCTTGTCATCTTACCCATCTGACATCCTCGGTACATAGCATTCTCAGGTTTTTCAAGACTCGGTAGACCTCTTACTCGGTGCTTCTTACTTATTTTGATCAAATTATCAAAATTAACATGACAAAACCTTTTATTCCATAACCAGGTATCATCAATCTTTGCATGCAAACACTTATTGTGAGTTGAGTCAAGGTGAAATGTATTACCTTTTGTTTGTGTCCCGGTAGCAGCTAACTTTCCATTCTTGTCATGAGCTTTGACAATTCCTTTCTGAAATTCTATTCGGTAACCTGTGTTGTTTAGCTGTGCTACACTCAACAAATTGTATTTCAAACCTTCAACCCAATAAACATCATTGCATCTTGCATTATCAAGAAGTGTTATGGATCCTTTAGTTCTTACCGGACATGCTGCATCATTACCAAATCTAACATAGCCTCCATCATAATCTTCTAACATAACAAACTTGTGTTTATCTCCTGTCATATGATGTGAGCATCCACTATCTATAATCCAAGAATTATTAGTGTTTATGTGAGATATTAGGGATTTTTCTTCATACCTTTCTTCATTTGATCCATCCTTGATAGCCACATAAAAAAATTCCTTTGTATCAGTCTCATCTGATTTATCATCATCAGATTCCTCATCAACAATTAAGCATGTCTTTCTATCTCTTCTTCTGAAGTCTCGATGTCCTCTGTAATGATTATCTTTCTGTCTGTCATCTCGGTAATCTCTCTTTTCAGTGAAATCTTTGTCAAGATAGTTAGAAGCCATATGTCCAATCTTATCGCAATTGAAACATTTCAAAGGTAGTTTTCCTTTATACTTACCTTTGCCTCTCGGTAACCTTTTGGCCAATAGTGCTTCAAACTCTTCTTCCTTTCTGATTTCTTCATACAGTTTGTGTACCTCCTCCATGTTCTTCTGAAATCTTTCACTTGCTCCATTCTGATCTCCTTCAGAGTACTTATACTTTCTTTCATTGTAATCATTAGATTCATCAAGATGAAAAGAACTAAATGTACATTCAACTTTATTTACCGATGACCCACTGTTATCAAAATTACTTAACTCAAATGCATGTAGCTTACCAATAGTAGCATCCAAGGAAATTGGCATATTAGTTACAGACCTCAATTCATTGATTGTAGAGACTCGGATTGCATAGGCAGGTAGAAGGGTTCTTAACAACTTACTGGTCACATCCTTTTCTTCAATAGTTCCTCCTGCTCCTTTGATTTGATTTACAATCTCCTTTAGTCTTGTACTGTACTGGGTTATGTTCTCACCTTCATTCATCCTCATAGATTCAAGTTGTCCTCTTAAACTATCTTCTTTTTCTCTTTGAACATGTTCATCTAATCCATATACAGATATGAGCTTAGTCAACATTGCCTTTGCATCAGTACATCCTTCTAGATCATTAAACTCAGAATCGGTCAATGCAGATGTTATTTCAATCATTGCTTGAATATGTTCTTGCTTCGCCTTTATCTCTTCCATAGTCAATGGATAGGTGCTCGGTGCAACAAAATGATTCTCCAGATAGTATATAGCATATTCTCCAACTCCTGATAGATGTATCTTCATCCTTTTCTGTCATGTAGAGAAACTTGACTTATTCAGCTTAGGTGCATCCCTCTTATCCATATTTGGATCTTTAACTCAAGTGCCTTTAAACTTTCCTTTCGGAGTCCAAAGCTCTGATACCAATTGATAGTTCTGATACTTAATATAAGTACAGATCCAATAGCCAAAAAGATGAGAGGGGGGGTTTGAATCATACAAACTTAATCATCCATAAAAACATCAGATTCAACCTCGGTAACACATATATCAGTCATATAACCAAAAACTATCAAACATGCAAACTCAAAAGCATATGAACAATGCAAACCTCATAACACCAGATTTAACATGGAAACCCAAATAGGCAAAAACCACTGTGGGATTTCGGACCCACTAAGAAATATACTCTTTTAGAGTATGCTCGATTAAAAGCAAATCCTGTTAAAGATTACAAACACATTGCTAGATATGACCCGGTTAAGGGATTTCTCTCGGATCTGTTAGGATCTTCACTTTGTTAGAAGTGACCTTGTCAAAGGATTTCAAACAGTCAATCAGAATGTCACCTTGCTAAAGGATTTAGATATAAGACTGTTAAGTCCACTCGGTTAAGAGATTTCCTGTCAATTTCACAAAATAACAGTAATAAAAATCTATCTGCAACTTCACATCTAAAATGCTAAAGCAGATTCCTATTTGTTCAATAAAATCTAGACATAGAACTAACCTTGTCTATCTGCTGGGCATCAATACTCTGTTATTCTAACAGGTCTTCAAGCTTCTGTGATTGGTAATCACTATGTAGCATCCCTGTGCATACACTTGCCCGCATAAATTGTTTATCAACAGTTTCCTATTTATAAACAATCTTCTAACCGCTTAATCTCATTGATCACATTTCCCATGATCAATCATAGCCATCAGATCTTCAATCTTGTCTAGGTTCTATGTATCTTTTGATCTAAAAATGTTTTACCCCACCTTGGAACTTGTGTTAGGGTAATGCGGTTCAATCTGAGCTGTAGATCTTCTTGCCGACTTTCCATTGCCTTAGATTCGTTAACAAACTACTTCCACGGCTTACCAATCATTGATCCACTCCAGCTCATCAGCATCATTCATTAAATATCACATGTAAACATTTAATGCATTATGTTATAGCTCGGTTACAACTCGGTAAATACTAAACTTCACTCAGTAGACATTTTGCCTTCATTAACCGATAACGATAACCTTAGGGTTTACCGACTAGGTTCCTTAGGGTTTACTGACTAGGTTCTTTGCTTGATAACATAGTATAGTATTAACCTTTACATTTTACAACATATGTATGATGTTAAAACAATCTAAAACATCAAGATCTCATCATTGTCCGACTCAGTAGAGTTGCCCATTGAATAACTTATCCCCTTATTCATCATATTCTTTCCTGTGTCTTTACCGACTTCTTTATAATCTTCATATCATACTTCTCAAGATATGGCAACATCATACTGAATTAGAAAATCAATTTCTTGACATCAATGACAAAATAATAATATCAAGATAGTAAAACATCTTTAATGAGTTATGTCCATAATCATCAACAACCTTCTCAATATCCTTATTGAAATATCAACAATCTTTCATTCTCTATTATAATGCAATATTGCCAACAGTTTTGGGATATTTTTGTTTTAGCATTGAATTCAGTGTATTCATGATTATAAGTTTCTAGAAGTAAAAGGTACATATTTTGTTTTTATATTTAAATTTATTTTGACATTGTTCTTAGCTATTTTGTTTTGACATGCACATTAACGTATTTTAGCATATGGCTTTCTAGAGCCTAGTGAACTATTCTTTATTTTGTTAGTTTCATTCTCATGGTCTAAGACTTAACATTAATTTTTTTTATTCTTGGAATTCAATCATAAGAAGGTTTATGTCCCATGCATATAATTATGCATGTAATTGCATCCACATTACCCAAACTTTATGTCCACTTGCTCCAAGTCAGCTCCTTCCAAAAGTGAATTCTTGCACATTGGTTTTCAAATTAGAATTTTTGTATTTGCCATCTAAGTTGTTATATTTAATAACAAGTCCCAAGGCATTATATGTTGTCCCAAACTATTTATCAAGCATCCACAAAGAGAAAAATTATGAGCATTAGATTGCATGGGGAATTTTGTGTGTGCATCAACAAATATTATGCTAGGCGTGTTACCTCTTGTGTTGTTGATAAATTTGAAATCTTGTGAAAAACAACGAAAGAGGTTTAACTAATGTAATTTAAAAATTCCCTCCGATCAAATGGAAATATGAGAGATCCCTTTTGAAAGTCTCTTAGAGTCCCCTAAAAGGAAGCCAACTTGAAAAAGGTGCAGAGGATGTAGTCACTTTAAATCTTTTGGGGGGATATGTCACACTTTGATAAAAAAGAATGAGTTTTTTTATTTTTATAATATATTTGTAATTTTTATTGAAAAAAATTGTATATCTTGTATTCTTTAATTAATTTATATTTATTTTTGTCTTGTTTTGGGATATTTTTGTTTTACCATTCAATTCAATATACTCATGATTAAAATTGTAGAAGAAAAAAGCGCATATTTTGTTTTTTTATATTTAAATTTATTTTGACTTTGTTCTTAGCTATTTTGTTTTCACGTTCACAATAATGTATTTGATAGAACCAAGCAAACTATTGTATATTTTATTAGTTTAATTATCATGGTCGAAGACCCAACAACATTTTTTTGTTAATTTTTCGTCTTTGATTGAATTGTAACAAAGATTACACCTCATGCATATAATTGTGCATGCAATTGCATCCACATTATCCAAACTTGATGTTCACTCACTCCAACTAGACTCCTTCCAAAAATTAATTATTACACTTTGGCTTACATATGAGATTTTTAATACTTGGCACCTAAGTTCTTATATTTAATAACAAGTCCTAAGGCACTGATAAGTCATCCCAAGCCATTTATCAAGAATTCACAAAGAGAATAATTAGAGCATTAGATTGGATGGAGAATTTTGTGTGTGCATCGACAACTACTATGATAGGTATGTTACATCTTGTGTTGTTGATACTTTCAAACTCTTGTGAAAAACAACAAAAGAGGTTTAAGTAAAAAAAATTAAAAATTTAATCCTTTAGAATTGAGTTCCAAAAGGTGTTCATAAAAAATACCTTAGTTTCAAATTAAATATCACAATAGGAGTGTGAATTTTTAAGGCAATCACTGACTAAAACATAATAAGAAAGATAGAATTATGGAAGACCAATAAAAATCACACACAAATTTGTATGGTAACATGTTGATTATAGAAACACGTCAACTACAAGACATATCCCCCTTCTTGGTTTCCAAATATTAGGATTGGTTATTGAATAATCATGCATAGTCTAGACTAGAAACATCATTTTAAAAAAATCAAGATCTAAGTAGTACTATCTATCGATTTTCTTTTATGACTTATCATACTTAATTCTTTGTTTTTATTTATGTATGATTTACATCGATTATTCTATTGTTTTCTAAACCTAGATAATTATAACTATACATGAAAGGACCATTAG
Organism: Cryptomeria japonica; assembly: GCF_030272615.1. Lineage (NCBI taxonomy): Eukaryota > Viridiplantae > Streptophyta > Pinopsida > Cupressales > Cupressaceae > Cryptomeria > Cryptomeria japonica. The sequence continues at coordinate 128,937,061 of NC_081412.1, forward strand.
GGTTTTACTTACCTGTCAATCCCAACTTGTTAACCTTTCTAGAATTACCCTTAGGTTTTGCAATATTTTCATTGGTTCTATTTTTTTGATATAATATTTCTTTTTATTTTACATTTGAAACCTATTTGTAGTTATATTTTTGTTTATATGCCAAAACATCAAACCACTAAGAAATATACTCTTCTAGAGTATGCTCAGTTAAAAGCAAATCCTGTTAAAGATTACAAACACATTGCTACATGTGACCCGGTTAAGGGATTTCCCTCAGATCTGTTAGGATCTTCACTTTGTTACAAGTGACCTTGTTAAAGGATTTCAAACACTCAATCAGAATGTCACCTTGCTAGAGGGTTTACATATAAGACTGTTAAGTCCACTCGGTTAAGAGATTTTCTATCACTTTCACAAAATAACAGTAATAAAATCTATCTGCAACTTCACATCTAAAATGCTAAAGAAGATTCTTATTTGTTCAATACAATCTAGACATAGAACTAATCTTGTCTATCTACTGGGCTTCTATACTCTATTATTCAAACAGGTCTTCAAGCTTCTGTGATCGGTAATCACTATGTAGCATCCTTGTGCATACACTTGCCCACATACATTGTTTATCAAAAATTTCCTATTTATAAACAATTAGATAACCACTTAATCTCCTTGATCACATTTCCCATGATCAATCATAGCCATCAGATCTACAATCTTGTCTAGGTTCAATGCATCTTTCAATCTGAAAATGTTTTACCCCACCTTGGAACTTGTGCCAGGGTGTTGTCGTTCAATCTGAGCTATAGATCTTCACGCCGACTTTTCATTGCCTTAGATTCATTAACAAACTTCTTCCACGGCTTACCAATCATTTAATCCACTCCAGCTCATCAACTTCCTTAATTAAATACTGCATGTAAACATTTAATGCATTTTGTTATAGCTCGCTTACAACTCAGTAACAACTCGGTGAATACTAGACTTCACTCGGTAGACATTCCGCCTTCATTAACCAATAGTGATAACCTTAGGGTTTACCGACTAGGTTCCTTACTTTATAACATAGTATAGTATTAACCTTTACAATTTACAACATATGTATGATGTCAAAATAATATAAAACATCATGATCTCATCATTGTCTGACTCGGTAAGAGTTGCCCATTGAATACATTGTTCATCCCCCTATTCATCATATTCTTTCATGTGTCTTTTACAGACATCTTTTTAATCTTCATATCATAGTTCTCAAGATATGGCAACATCATACTGAATTAGAAAGTCAATTTCTTAACATCAATGACAAAATAATAATATCAAGATATTAAAACGTCTTTGATCAGTTATATCCATAATCATCAACAACCTTCTCAATATCCTCATGAAATGCCAACAATCTTTCTTCTCTGTTATAATGCAAAAATCCATCAACCTTCTCAATGTAGACTTCTTCTTCAAGATCTCCATTTAGTAATGCACATTTGACATCCATTTGATATACTTTGTAGTTCTTGTGTGCAACATAGGCAAGAAATAGTCTTACTACTTCAATCCTTGCAACTGAAGTATAAGTTTCATCATAATCAATTCCATCTTGTTGTGAGTATCATTTGCAGACCACTCTAGCTTTGTTTATTACAACCTGTCCTTCTTCATCTAATTTATTTCTGAATACCCATTTCATTCCAATAACATTTTTATCTTTAGGCCTAAGAACCAATTCCCATGTGTTATTCTTTTCTTTTAGATTTAATTCCTCTTTCATTGCTTTCATCCAGTTCTCATCTTTACATGCTTCAATAATTGATTCCGGTTCAATTTGAGAGATTAAACATACCTCTTCAATAGCTAACCTTCTTCTTGTCATCACACATTTTCTCTTATCTCTAATGATTTGATCTTCAGAATGATTCAACTTTACATACTTGGGAGTCTTTGTATTATCTTGACTTTCTAACTGTTTATACTCTTGACCAAGTACTGTGGAATTTTTTGATGTTACCAGAGCAACTGGATCAACGCTCTGATCTGATTCTTGCATTATTGGTTCTGATCTGACAATCTCCTCTTGCAGTCCTTAGACATATAATCTGATCTGATTGTTGTTTTTCTCATCCACTCTGACATTTGTTCTTCCCACTATCCTTTGCAATCTTTTGTTAAAGCATCTATATGGTTTGCTCTTAGTAGAATAACCTAAGAATATTCCTTCATCACATCTAAGATTAAATTTCCATATTCTATCATCTCTTCTCATATAAAATTTATTTCCAAAAATTTTGAAATACTTGACAGTAGGAGTAGGACTGAACCATAATTCAGAAGGAGTCTTACCGGTATCACCTTTTATGTGTATTCTATTGAAAGTGTAGTGGTGCAAGAGCAACTAGTTAAGTAAAACTCTCATTTTTTAGTATTTTATGCTTGCATGTTTGTAATGTCTTGTGTTAGGTTTATAATATTGTTTTAGGTGGTTATGTGTCTGGTCTAGTGGTTTTGATCTCATTTTGGGCTCAAGAGATCAAGTTTTGCCTTTCAGGCTTTGAGTTGACAATTTTTGGCAAAAATGTGCAAAATTGCCAAAAAGGTCTTCTAATGCTTTCCAAAACATTGAAACATGTTTGATAAGTGTTTTATCAATGTTTTTTAGAAAAGTTGATAAGGTTAGAGTGTCAAAAATCTCTTTTCGAGCAAGAAATTTTGTCATTTGGGCTTGCAAAAGTTGTTAAAGTTGTCATTTTTGGGTTTTTCTAGCAAAATGCAGTTGTGGAAGCCTCATGTCCATACAAGGCTTGGTAACTAATTAGAAATGCTATAAAAAGGCCTCCCTTTTCTTGGAGAAATGTTGGTGATTGTATGAACAAGAGATTCCTAATAAAAATCATGAAATTTTGGCTTATTTCACTATTTTTTGCTTCTTTGGAGTAACAGTTCGTACTGTAGCTTTGCTAGTCCATACTATAACTTGGAAAGTGTGCATAGTAGTTGTACAATGCTATCCAACTGATTGTTGTGCTGCTTTCCTTTGGCAATTTGATTGTACAAAAATATTTTCACTTTTGTGTGCTCACTGCCCTGTTAAAGGTTTGGAGTGGAAAAATGTCACAACTTGACTGATCCAGGTCTGGGATCCCAAAAAATGGATTTAGTCAAGTTGTTGCTCATGTATATAGTGTACATATGCTTCTTTTTGTGCCAAAATTATGCTTGGAAGAAAGACTTGAGTGAATACTAGGCAAGTATTGATTACTCGGCTAGTAGCATGATCAAAAACTCAAGATTTGCACACAAAAGAAATTTGGAGTGAACAAATGTATGAGGCAGAGGTCTAGACATATGGCCAAGGGTGTTGAAGATCACCTTGGTTTGTTAGAGTGGCTTGTTCCTATTAAACATTCTCACTTTGTAAACAAAACAATGAGTTCAATGTTTTTGTGAATTGTGTTTGTTAAAATGCTCATGGAATGCTTCAAAAGCATCATCCAAGACTTGTAACTGAGAAGGAAATGTAATAGGAAGATTCTTTAGTGTTTTACAGACCTCATTGAGGTATCTTTCCAATTCAAACTCTTCATTATGCAGGTCCAAAGAAGTAGCAGTAGTTGACTGGTAAAGGACAGCAATTTAACAGTCATATTGGCATTTCTCTTCATTCTTCTCAGTTGTAGATTTTGACTTTTGGTTGGTGTATTGAGTAAGCTAAGGGCTATGAGCCTTAAACTAAGTTGGTTGTCAAACTTGAACAAAACCTTGCTGCCCCTACATGTCCATGTTGGAGACTCCTAATGCACTATGAAACAGAGAGCTGAATGCCAAAAGAAAAGGGATTGAGAAAGGTCTAGATGGGTGGATTGAGAAATTGGAGTAAGTTTGAGTATGGGTGTGAGCTTTCACCAAAAAGGGGGGTTGTTGGTGAAAACTTGTAGGGAGATCTGACTATTATGACTGAACTTGATATTTTCAAACATAGAGGAGCAGACACAAGCAATACTTTGTTTCCTATTGAAGCTTCTTGACCAAAACTGGCTTTTTGAGCACTTGCCAAGCAACCTCCCTATCATAGTGGTATTAGAGCCAACAAAAGATTCAGGAGGAAAGGATCATTAGGAAAACATGGTTTCTAATGCTGAGTTAGCCAAAAAGGTTGAAGAACAAGAAAAGGAAAATAGGGCACTCAACGAAAGATTGGATCAACTAGCAATGAAACTAGCTGAAGTAGAAGTCAAAACTAAAGAAGTCCATGATAAGGTCGGAGATTGAGGTAAAATGGTGGCCATAGAAGATGAGGCTCTCATACCTGACCCTGTTATTAAGAAAGAACCGTTCTTGAAAGCCTTGAGTGCTATGAGTGGTAGAACCTTAGAAGTGGCCCTCTTCAGTGGAAAGATGGATCCGGATGCTCTTAGAGAGTAGATTGAAGGGCTAGAAAACCATTTTGAATGTGATTGAATAATTGAAGCACAAAAGGTTAAGGTAGCAAAATCAAGGTTGAGAGGGGCAGCCTTAACTTGGTGGAAGTTCATCCAAGAGGAAAGGGTGAAAGAAGGTAAGCAACCACTAGCCACTTGGAAAGCAATGGTAGCCAAAATAAAAGAAACCTACCTTCCTGAAGACTATCAAATACAAGTTCACAAGAAAAGACAAAATTTGAGACAAAAAGACCTAGATGTCAGTAGCTAAATTGAGGAGTTTCAAAAACTATGCAGGAGATCTAGAGCAGTAGAGGGTGGCAGCATAAAAGTGGCAAGGTACTTGAATGGGTTGAGGTGGAACTACCTAGGATAACATCATCTCAGAGGAAGCAGTAGGTAAATTGAAACTACCTAGGATACAACACAAGGAGCCATACAAGGTCACATGGTTGAATAAGGGACAACATGTCTTAGTAAATGAGCAAGCCTGGGTAGATTTCCACATAGGTGGATATACGGATAGGATCCTATGTGACATCCTTCTTATGGATGCTTGCCACCTACTATTGGGTAGACCATGGCAGTTTGACTGAAAAGCACAACATGATGGGGAAAGAAACTCCTACTCATTTCAGAAAGATGGAGTAACCTATCAGATTCAATCCCTCATTGAATAAGGAAAGAGCAGCAACAAAGTACCTAACATCTTGTTAGTGAATGAGAAAGAATTCATAAAAACACTAAAACGAAGGTGAAGGAGTGGGATTTGCACTCATAGTGAGACCTAAACAAGAAAAGGTAGAAAAAAAAGCTGAGATACCATATGAAGTGCAACAAATCCTTGATAACTTCAAAGAAATAATCAATGATGGTACACCTGCAGCCTTACCACCTCCTAGAGCCATTAGCCATCAGATTGATTTCATACCTCGAGCCTCATTACCCAATAAGGCAACCTATAAGATGACCCCTAAACAAAATAAAGAGGTAGCAAGACAAATACAAGAACTCTTAAACCAAGGGCTGATTAGGAAGAGCATTAGTCTTTGTGCACTACCTACAGTGTTCGCACCTAAGAAGGGTGGAACATGGAGACTTTGCACAGATTCCAGAGCCATAAACAAGATCACCATCAGATACAGATTTCTCATACCCAAGATAGCGGATTTGATGGATTGTTTGGGGGGTGCACAATATTTTAGTAAGATTGACTTGAAGAGTGGTTACCATCAGATAAGAATCGAAGAGGGGGATGAATGGAAGACAACTTTCAAAACAAATGAGGGTCTTTATGAGTGGCTTGTCATGTCATTTGGACTCTCTAATGCTCCCATCACATTCATGAGACTCATGAATGAAGTTTTACATGATTTTATTAGCAAGTTTGTTATTGTGTATTTAGATGATATTCTTATTTTCAGTAAAACTAAGGAACAGCATTTGAAGCATTTAGCGAATGTTTTGAGAAAGCTATCTGATGAACACCTAACCATTAATCTTGAAAAGTGTGATTTCTTAAAGCAAGAATTGGTCTATCTTGGTTTTGTTATATCAGGAGGCAATTTGAAAATGGATCAATCTAAAGTTGCAGCAAAAACCAATTGGCCAACTCCTAAGATAGCCAATGATGTCAAAAGCTTCCATGGTTTGGCACAATTTTACAGAAAATTCATTAGGGGATTCAGTGAAATTTGTGCTCCAATGTTAGACACCATCAAAGCGGGTGTAAAGGTAAAATTTCAGTGGAAAGATGCAGCCAATAAGGGGTTTGAATTATTGAAAACTAAAGTAGCTACTCAACGAGTGCTCATTTTACCTAACTTTGATAAGCTTTTTACTATTGAATGTGATGCTAGTAATATTGTTGTAGGAGCTGTTTTAAGTCAGGAAAATAGACCTATTGCATTCTTTAGTGAGAGTTGAATGATGCTAAAAAAAAGTACTCTTTCTATGATTTAGAACTCTATGCATTAGTACATGCACTTAGGAAATGGAGACACTATCTTCTTCCTAAAGAGTTTGTTGTATACACAGATAATCAGGCACTAAGTTTCTTGAACTCACAGGATAAATTGAATCATAGGCATGTTAAATGGGTAGAATACTTGCAAGCTTACACTTTTACTCTTAAGCATAAGAAAGGGCAGTTGAATAAAGTAGCAGATGCTTTGAGTAGAAGGTTGTTAACTATTCATGAGATTCAAGTTCAGAGCATTGGTATTGATAGTTTTAAAGAAATGTATCCTACTGATGATGATTTTGCTAAAGCTTATAAAGTTTGTCAAGATTTTGAGAATAATTTCCATGGTGCATATGTTGATTTCACTTTGCAAGATGGTTTGTTATTCAAGGGTGGACAGTTGTGTGTTCCAAAAGGTTCTATGAGAGAGAACCTCATTCAAGAGAAGCACAATGGGTGCTTAAGTGGACATTTCGGTCTCAACAAGAACTTAGAGTTGGTTCAAAGGTTCGATTATTGACCTAAAGTGCAGAAAGACATCAAGAGGTATGTTGAGCAGTGTTCAGTATGTCAAAAAGAAAAAGGTAATTTCTCCAATGCTGGTTTATATCAACCTCTTCCCATTCCACATAGGCCTTGGGATTGCATTAATATGGATTTTGTAGTAGGATTACCTAGAACTCAAGCAGGATTTGATAGCATTTTTATAGTAGTTGACAGATTTAGCAAAATGGCTCATTTTATTCCTTGTAATACAACACATGATGCAAGTCATATTGCGTACTTATTTTTCAAAGAAGTTGTTAGAATACATGGTTTGCCTACTAGCATTGTTTCAGATAGGGATGTTAAGTTTCTTGGTCATTTCTGGAAAACATTGTGGAAGAGATTGGGTACTAATCTCTCTTTTGGTTCATCTTATCATCCACAAACTGATGGCCAAACCGAAGTTGTGAACAGGTCTTTTGGAAACATGCTTAGGTGCTTGACAAAGGAATATGAGCAGAGTTGGGATCAACTCATTCATCAAGCAGAATATGCCTACAATGATAGTGTTAACCGGTCTACAGGTAAAAGTTCTTTTGCAGTTGTTTATGGTATGCATCCAAGGGGTATAATGGAGTTGAGAGATATCACTAACTTGCAGCCTAAGAGTGGAACAGTAGATGGCATGGCTCAATCCATGAAGGAGGTTCATGAGCAAGTGAGAAAAGCTCTTCAAGATACCTCCCAAAAAGTCAAGGCAAGAGTGAATGCTACAAAGAGAGATATTCAGTTTTCCATAGGAGATTATGTGATGGTTCATTTGAACAAAGAAAGGCTACAAAAGGGAGTTCCAAGCAAACTTTAGATGAGGAGAATAGGCCCTTGCAAAATCTTGCCTAAGTATGGGTCTAATGCTTACAAAGTTGATTTGCCTACTCATGTTTCTTTGTGTCCCATTTTTAATGTTGCAAATCTGATTGCTTTCAAAGGGCAACCACTTGAGGAGATTCAAAGAGTTTCAGATGTTGCACAATCTGTTTCTGATCTATATCTCCCTTCTCTTTCTATTCCCCAAGCAAAACAGGTTATAGACTCCAGGATTCTCAAAAAGACAAGAAATCACACCTACTTGAAGCATCTAATCAAATGGAAGGATAAGTCTATCTCAGAGGCCACATGGATACCTGAAGCTGACTTTCAGAAAGATGGAATACCTTCTTCTTTGCTGCCTCAAGGAGTCACATGACTTCTTTGTTTTTGGGGGACTATGATAGGGAGGTTGCTTGGCAAGTGCTCAAAAAGCCAGTTTTGGTCAAGAAGCTTCAATAGGAAACAACGTATTGCTTGTGTCTACTCCTCTATGTTTGCAAATATCAAGTTTAGTCATAATAGTCAGATCTCCCTACAAGTCTTCACCAACAACCTCCCTTTTTGGTGAAAGCTCACACCCATACTCAAACTTACTCCAATTTCTCACTCCACCCATCTACACCTTTCTTAATCCCTGTTCTTTTGGCATTCAGCTCTTTGTTTTAGAGTGCATTAGGAGTCTCCAACATGGACATGTAGGGACAGCAAGGTTTTGCTCAAGTTTGACAACCAACTTAGTTTAAGGCTCATAGCTCTTAGCTTACTCAATATACCAACCAAAAGTCAAAATCTCCAACCAAGACTATGCACTGTCCAAGGTTCCATATGATACTTATTTCATTGTTTTGGAGAGATCTCATAAGGTTTCAAAAACCCCAAACTCCTCTTTATAATCGGGTTTATGTATTTTGACAAAAACAGTCAAATGTGTGTTATGCAGTCAAAAGAGCTACTAGCCAGTGGAGGCCTAATCGGCCTACTTTTGCTCACCCTGCCCAATGATAGGCTTATTGACCATCGGATATGTTTTAGATAGTGTGGAATAGGTCTTAGCAAAGAGGATTTTGTGATTTTAGGCTCCCTCAACCTGGTTTAGTGACTGTCCACAAATTTAGGCTTACACATAGGGTTTAGTGAGGGTTTGGATGCTTCCACCATAAATTCTCTCTACCAAACTTGATTCAAACTCCCACACTGCTAGGTGACCTCTACCACAACAAATTAAAACTTCCCCTACCTTTTATAGATAAGAATTTTGCCAAACATTTGGCAAACAACTGAGAAAAATGAAGAGAAATGCCACTGTGACTGTTAAATTGTTGTCCTTTACCAGTCAACTGTTGCTACTTCTTTGGACCTGCATAATGAAGAGTTTGAATTAGAAATATACCTCAATGAGGTCTAAAAAACACTAGAGAATCTTCCTATTACATTTCCTTGTCAGTTATAAGGCCTGGATGATGCTTTTGAAGCATTCCATGAGCATTTTGACAAACACAATTCACAAAAACAGTGAACTCACTGTTTTGTTTACAAAGTGAGAATGTTTAATAGGAACAAGCTACTCTAACAAACCAAGGTGATCTTCAACACCCTTGGCCATATGTCTAGACGTTTGCCTCATACATTTGTTCACTCCAAAATTTTTTTGGGTGCAAATCTTGAGTTTTTGATCATGCTACTAGCCGAGTAATCAATACTTGCCTAGTATTCACTCAAGTCCTTCATCCAAGCATAATTTTGGCACAAAAAGAAGCATATGTACACTATATACATGAGCAACAACTTGACTAAATCCATTTTGTGGGATCCCAAACCTGGATCAGTCAAGTTGTGAAATTTTTCCACTCCAAACCCTTAACAGGGCAGTGAGCACACAAAAGTAAAAATAATTTTGTACAATCAAATTGCCAAAGGAAACTAGTACAATAATCACTTGGATAGAATTGTAAAACTACTATGCACACTTTCCAAAGTACAGTATGGACTATAAAAGCTACAGTACGGACTGTTACTCCAAAGAAGCAAAAAATAGTGAAATAAGCCAAATTTTCATGATTTTTATTAGGAATCTTTTGTTCACACAATCACCAACCTTTCTCCAGGAAAAGGGAGGCATTTTTATAGCATTTCTAATTAGTTACCAAGCACTGTATGGACATGAGGCTTCCACAACTGCATTTTGCTAGAAAAACCCAAAAATGACAACTTTTGCAAGCCCAAATGACAACATTTCTTGCTCCAAAAGACATTTTTGACACTCTAACCTTATCAACTTGTCTAAACAACTTGTATATTCCTAAAAGCACTTATGAAACATGTTTCAATGCTTTGGAAAGCATTAGAAGACCTTTTTGGCAATTTTGCACATTTTTGTCAAAAATTGTAAACTGAAAGCCTGAAAGGTAAAAATTGATCTCTTGAGATCAAAATGAGATCAAAGCCACTAGACAAGACACATAACCACCTAAAAAACCATTATAAACCTAACACAAGACATTAAAAACATGTACGCATAAAATACTAAAAAATGAGAGTTTTACTCAACTAGGTGCTCCTGCACCATGTAGACTGCAGTATTAACAACTTCTCTCCAATAAATATCAGGCATTTTTTCTTCCATCATCATTGTCCTTGCAGTATCTAAGATAGACTCGTTCTTTCTTTCCAATACTCCATTCTATTGTGGAGTTCTAAGTGCAGATAATTGTCTTTTGATTTCATATTTCTCACAAAAATTGTTGAATTCAACGAATGTAAATTCACAACCTTGATATGATCTTAAACATTTTATCTTCAATCTTGTTTCTGTCTTAACCATAGCTTTGAATATTTTGAATTAATCAAGGGCTTCTGATTTTTCTTTCAAAAATGCAACCCACATCATTCTAAAATAATCATCAATAAGCAACATAAAGTATCTATCTCCTTGAAAGTTTCTAGTCCTTGTTGGACCACATATATCAGTATGAATAAGATCAAAAATTTAATTCGATCTGTCATATAACTAGTCCACCATTAAATTTTTGCAGAGTTAGGAATTTCCTCTTATCACCGGTCATGTGGTGTGAAAAACCACTATCTATAACCCATTCATCTTTCTCTTGAATTTTAGTAGATAGGGTTTTCTCCTCAGTATGAGTTATAACATTGACAGGTTCCGGAGATTCATCCTTGATAGCAATAAAGACCCAGTCTTTTCCACTACTTGAGCTTCCATTACCGCATTCACTTACAGGTTCATCATCATCATAATCATCACTAATACCAAAATCATCATCACCAGCATAGTAACATGATTTTTCCTTATTTTTTCTATTTTTAGGTTTGATCTGATATTACAGATTAGGTTTATAATTCCTCAAAAATCTTTCATGATACCTTGGAGCTCTTTCAGGACATCTAGAAGAAAAATGACCAATCTTATTGCATGAAAAATATTTAAATGGAACTTTTCCTTCATACTTACTTCCAACCAATCCTTTAGGGAATGTTCTCGCAATTAAGGCTTCCAATTCTTCAAGTTCTTTGTTCTCTCTTTCAATGTCTTCCATCTCTTTAGGATATAAATCTTTCCAATCTATCTTCTTCTTATCGGAGGTAGATGCTTTAAATGCAGTTTCTATTTCAGTACCATTGATCTCCAAGCTCTTCAAGTTAAAAGGAAGTCAATTTCCTAAGTAATGTATCTCTGGTAACAAGGGTATTTGACATTCTCTAGGGTTCATTTATTGCAGTATCTTTCATTTTGTAAGCCAGAGGTAAATTTCTTAGAATTTTTTAAACGATCTCATCCTCATTAACTACTCCACTGCAGCATTTGATTCCCATGACAATCTCATTCACTTTATCCATGAAAGAACTCATCTTTTCATCTTCTTCCATCTTCAAATTTTTATCTTACCCGGAAACCTTCAATTTTTGCAATCTTTATTGTTTGGTCGCCTTCATATAGAGTTTCAAGCTTCAACCAGATCTGCTTTGTATTTTCCATCTCTATGGCATTCAACAGTTTTTCATATGATAGGGCACTTAACAATGCTTCTTTTTCTCTGACATCATTATCAGCATTATTTTGTTCATCTGCAGGTGTCAGAGTTCCAGAACTAGGATCATGAGGTATATAGCCTTTTTTCTGTTATCTCCCACATCTCAGCTCCCTCAGATGAATCTTCATTTGCTCCTTTCATAATTTGTAATTTGTACCATCAAATCCGGCACTCTACTTCTGGTAGAAATTAGATGAAGAACTTGATGCCATCGGATTTGCTCAAGCGGTTAGGCTTATGCAGAGAGGACCTTTCTATAATACCAATTGTTAAAATTCTCTTATACCAATTGTTAGAATGAACTGGAGGAAAACTAAGAGGGCGGGTGAATCAGTTTTCCACAAGTTAAACAATTATTGCAGATTATAAACCTAAACCTAGAGAAAAATGAAAACAACATTGTGAAAGATAAAGCATGAGAGTCTACAACACACAACACGAATATTTTGACATGGAAAACCTAGTGAAGGGAAAAACCACGGTGGGAAACCCTACCCACAATCAAATAATACTTCTGCAATAGTATGTGAAAATATTACAGTTGGGATTGCACTTGCAATCAAGTTGACTACCTAGAGGACACTCCTCAACACAAAAGGGAAGTCTCAATGACTTACATAATCATTAGACAACAATGCGGAGGAAATGAACTATGGAAATAGCATCTCCTAATGCTTGGTTACAGTTCTCGTTAAGAACAGTTGTCTTCCCTGCAACACCAAACTCTCCACAACACTTCATTGAATGATATATCCTTGTTCGCACAGTTACCTCTCTCTAATAATGCAGACAAAAATACCGACCCCAAAATTGTATAAGCATGTCTTCTATATATACAAATCATCAACCTTGATAACAAGGTCGGCTAAACCCTCAACCCTCAACTCATAATTACAAACATTACATTACACGATACAAAGATCGACCACCAGACCAATATTATGATTTACATTACATAGCATGGACCTAATTCAAATTCCCAAACATTTACATCCACTGGAAATCCCACCAAGATCAACCACAACACGTTACACCAACTGAGAAAAACCCTTAGTGTCAATAACATAGAATATCCTACCAGGTCAAAATAGGATCACCAAATTTTCACTCAAGCCAATGTAAAGCCACCAAACAATTAGGGCACGATCAAGAACACCTTTAGCACGTTAAGAACTATTTCTAGAAGCCGCATCAAAACCACTTAACCATTTCATCAAATATCACCAACCGAGACCAAGAACATCAATCGACAGTCTAGAACATAATCAATAGATTTTGGAGCACCAAATCATGAACCAACTGAATATGGCATACATATAATCATCATGGATATCCTTCTAAAACTGAATCCAACAATCTGAATATATCAAAGCAGAATCTCTAATAACCTTGCCAAAATCATGTCCAACTGGAGGAGGTTAGCAACCAACCGGAGCAGTGTTGACATCAATGACAACACATAATCAATTCCTGTATATTGCCAATGGAAAACATGGTCAAGGTAAAAACCATGGTGCGGATGAGACGCACAAATGAGTATACTCAAATATAAAGTTTTACAATGAGAATCCACATGCATCCAAGAACACTACCTAGAGCTCACAGATCAAGAAATAGAGGCTCACTGCCTACAAAATAATTACAATAGATCACTGAAGTACATGAACAAAATAATAGCATCTAAAAATCCCTGATTATAGTTTCGATTAAGCATATTTTACAAATTTTTCACACTCTGCTTTATACTGCTTTGATCTATTGTTTTGCAATAATCCGAAGCACAAATTTCCAACATGCTCACGTGAAAATGTGCACAATCAATCACCAACATCTTTCATATACCCATCGATATCCAAAATGATCATAACAATTGATCTTATATATCCGCAACAAGAACTTAATTCAACTGCATGCCAGCTCAAGGGAACTTAACATATAATGAAACGTATACACACTATCAGCCAAATATGATCTCAAATACTAGTGCAAACCAAAACAATTGATCACACATTACCAAAACTATTAGACAAAACACTTGGACCACAAAATAAATTACTAAAATCATTTTGCATAATCTACATAAAGATTATTCACATAAGACTGTCATTATGCATTGATAACCTAAAAACCGAGACATAGAGGCTTCTAACTCATAAACCAATCATTATCAGAGGCTAAAACTCTGGAATAAGGTGATACAGACATCCATAAACCTTTCTTGAAATATAAAACTTAAAATGTTATCCTAAAAAGAAGTAATACTCAAAATACGGTACTCTATCAGATAGTCTATTCTAGCTTGTCGGACTTAAACCAATCTTCAATCTGCCTTTTCGTACGATCAAATCACACAATGCGGATGGGATTACTAACTTGGGTTGCCGTCAATGACAACATCTAATGACCTGTGCAATGTCACTTACCAACAATCTCCCCCTCTGGCATTGATGGCAACACTTATTGAAAAATGGTTGTGTCGGAATCGGTACCAACATATGAACACAATACAAAACTCAAAAACTCAAAATTCAAAAACTCCCAAAGTTCCCCCTAAGATGATTATAACATTTTTCACTTCCCTACACTCCCCCTTGGATATCAATGGCAAAGGTAGGGTTCCACATACAGATCGTATATGTACAAACAGACTTCATCAACTTACAAAAACTTAAATACATCTACAAAAATATTTTTCAATAAACTCAAATCACTATCCCAACCTTTCTTGAAACTCTCCAAAATTGAGATGTGACCACTGAAAAATATATCTCTGCATCTCTACCATCTGAAGATCTATTGGATCATTGACAACCATGGCATCTTGAGCTTCATTCAAAGCACTTAACATTGTTTCCATCTTAAGACCAATTAGACCCTGGAGCTCACCAACTCTACCAACAACCTTCTCCTTATCATGTATTAAATTCCTAATCTTGCCAAGAAAATAAATGACTTGTACTTCTTCACTAGCCACAAAACTAGTCAAAGGATCAAAGGACTGAGATGTATTGGCCAATTTCTTCACATGCTCCTTAATATGCTTCTCAATATCCTCAGTAAATTTAGACAATGACAAATATAATTTGTAGACACTACCTCCTTTGGATAAGGCATCTTGAATACTCTTGACACAACTGTATAACAAAACTCTATCACTTGCAATCATTCCCTTCAACTTATTAAATCTTTTTGCATCAAACTCATTCCATACCTTGACCTCTACTTAATTATCAAGAGATTCAAAATGAGTACTTAAAGATTTTTTTAGATTCTTCAGCTAGCCGGAGGGAGTATTAGATGAGTCCTTGATAAATGTAGGCATAATCTTCTCTAGGACACCGGACGCAAGACTAAGCAACTCATTGTCCTCAATGTGGGATTTCAGCATCTCCTCCCTTACTTTGGCCTAAGCATATGATGCTACTTGCAATTTCTGAATGGGGGATAAAGCACCCAAAATGATAGGACCTTGAACTAATTCTAGATCAAATAGTTCATGCATGTCCTTTTCCAAAAACTTCTTCACTGCCCCTACAGTGTCTCTTGCTTCCAAATTAGTTTCTTTGGCCTCAACCTCCTTCTCTTTAGTCACCTTCTCTGCTTCTTCCTTTGCTGGAATTTCATTCTTCACAAATGTCTCAACTTTATCTACTAGAGGATTTTGAGTATTCTCAACTGTATCTGCTTTCAATGACTCCTCACCACCTTTATTCACCTCTCCTTATTTCGGGATAGAAGGAACATCCACCTCAACTTGTTCATCTTTTGATTGCATTCCTTGGACTTTTAGAAAAGATGACTCACCAGCAACACCATCATCTTCTTTCAAGGCAACATCAAATTTATTCCTCAGCAGACTAACCTCAAGATCTTCTCTATATATTTGATCACTTCCTCAGAGTGCCCAATCATAAGCTTATTTATCCTTGTCTTTCTTCTAAATTCCTTTTTGGATTCTTTAAGAATTTCATTTATTTCTTTCACAGATTTCACCAAACATAAATTGACTAAGATAAAATATTTAAGTCTATCATCCTCAACTTGAGAACTAACTCTTCTCATTTCCAAAACATCATATAAATTATTAGGAATTTCTGACATTATCTCTACAAGAGCCCTATTGAATTTGTTCAAATATTTGATAGTGGCTTCTTCAAGAATTCTCTGACCGACATCATCAAACTTATCATAGAATTCAAATAGTAGTTTCATGTTACCTTGCACCATCAAAGCTTTCTCCACATCTCCAGTTGCCATACCAGATTTTTCACAGTCAATCTTCATCTTATTATTTGCTTTCTCTCCACCGGAGGGCTTGTCCTTAGATACTTTTGATGCTTTGGTGCCCTTGGACCTCATCTTCTTCATATATTCATCAGATTCAGTCTCTTCATCATCAAAAAAAGGAAAATATACCCTTGCACCCTTATCTTTCTTCCTCTTACATTCTCTACTAGATGATTTTGCTTCACATTTCATAGAGTTGGCTGGCTTTTGGGAACCGAAGTAGGGTGCAGAGCTTCTAGATTGTCTTGTTTTGACAGAGATTATCGGACTAGATTTCTCAACCTTGATTAGTTTTTCCTCTGTAGCTTGCATTGACCTCTTCCTTGCTTCTCCGACTACTTTAGCAGTAATGCCAATGCTCTTTGCATATTTCTCTACCTCCTTTCTTACTTTCCTCACAATTTTCAGCTTCTTGAATTATTTATGCAACTATAAGTCCTTCTCAGCAAAAGTGTCAAATCTCTCCTCAAAGGCATCAATAGGCTTACTCAACAGATGTTGAGCATACACCTATAATATCTACTCATCTACCTCATACCCCATGGGCAAGATCCATGCTATCTTTGGCTCCACTACTTCCATTAGGTATTGATCAATCTCTACCATGAAGAATATTGTATCCTTGTATTTATCTAGAACAGATTAAGGATCCTTTCTCTCGCATGCATCATGCTCTAGAAGTTCTTGAAGTATCCCCAAAGTGCAGTTCTTTGTGCCTTTCTATGTCCAATGTTTTATAAAAGATCTATGATCTAGACGGTCACTGGTCTATCACTAGCCCATTATACATTACCAATACCTAGAATATCATTCATGAAATAAAAGAATAGACACAAGATCAAGGTGAGATATTTGAAGATATACTTCTTGTCCTTCTTAATTGAAGTCATATTCTCCATCAGTTGGCTCTAGAGTAGCTCACATAGATCATACTCCTTAGTCTCCTTTACCATCTTATATGCAACATAAATAGCAGTATCGGATACCGAATTCTCCCAATTGGAGTGATAGACCTTGTATCTGATAATCATTGAAGAAAATTTCACATCTGACTCAATAATATCATTGATTGTCATAGCCCTTTAGTCAAACTTGCAACCGATTGCATCGGCGACCATTTGATTCTTCACAAACTAGAGTGTAGGCAAACCACTGGATGAAATTAGACCAATTACAATTTTGATTGAATCCTTAATGATCTTAAACCGTTGGCTCAACCACATGAAATTCATCATAAATTATGCTTAACACATATCAGACCCACTCATTCTCATCAAACATTGGAAACCTAACGACCTGTGCAAAGTTTTTCTCCTCGAAAACCTTGAATTTTAGTTTGACCCTGAAACTCTCTCCTAAAAGATGATTGTAGTACAGATTTAGCCACTGGGATCCTCCTAACTCCTCAATATTTGCATTAATTTATTCCCTAATATCCTCGACATGAAGAACACCATACAAAACATATGAAAATGCACCTAGCGGATCATCCTCTACAAATTTAAATAGTGCTTTTTGAATTTTGGGCGAGATCTCTCAGTAATATCAACTACCATAGGTGTATCCATTTGCAGACATTTTAAATTTACAAGCTTCTCAAAAAAATACCTTACTTGCTGAATTAGGATTTCATGCGGAATCGCCTTCACACTTCGATCTTCACGGAATATGCTTGCAGAGATCAATTATCCTCTTCTCTTGGCATACAATGTGACAAATGAAAGGTAAAAGTTACCTTTTATCATTCTCACACTTAAATTTATGATGCAATAAATTCACTTGCCCTAAACCTTCTTGATACCCTATATTCATAGACTACTCCACAAAAATTCTTCTACATATCTTCAACATCATTCAATCTCTTCCAGAGATCCTTTCAAAATATCTGCAATACTAAAATACAACTTCTAACAATATATTGCATTTCGACACCTTGTAGTAGGGGATAATAGGTTCTTGTTGAAAACTCCCCCTAGGCCAGTAGCTTTAAATCAATTTCCGGAAGAATTTCCAGCACCAGATTCAAGTGTAGATCTATTTCCTGCATCAGAATCACTCTTCTTTACCCATGTCTTTTTCATTTGATTTCTGATCTCATCCACTTTCACTTTTCCTTTATCATCTTCCTGCATATTATGATGGTATGATGAAAGAATAAGTATATGGTATATTACTGAGGGGGGGTGAATCAGTAAATAGAAAAACTAATACAAACTTCTCAATCTCAATCTCAATCACACAAAGTAAACTTATCAATGAAATACCATTGTCAAGATCAATACTCATAAGAAAACCCAGTTGATTGTTACAACAACTTAACAATAAACAACATTAAACTTGTAAACATCCAAATGCTTCATCATATGTCAACATACTTCATTTCTCAATGCCTTATCAAAAATAGTTAAGTAGTTAATCAAATCAATCATAAGATAATAACCACAAAAGCATTCACCACATGGCACAAGTATTTTTGACGTGGAAACCCAAATAAGTAAAAACCATGGTGAGATGAGACTAACAAGATAATATTTGAACTCTTCTAAAGTCCGCCCCATTAGGAGCCAAGCCTATTAAAGTTTTTACAAAAGTCTTGTTAAGAATTGATCCTGTTAGGAATCACCTGGTTAAGGGATTGACTACAACTGCCTTGTTAGAAGCAAGTACCCTATTTGGATTAACCTCAGTAGAGGATTTCAAAATCCAATCTAATGAATCACCTTGTTAGAGGATTTAATAAGTAACCAAGCTTGTTAGAGCTTACCTGGTTAGGGGATTTCAATTCAGTTCTAATTGTTAGAAAACAACGGGAGTTTTCTTGATCTGTCTGAATAGCACTACACTTGCTTGATCAGATCCATTCCATGCTCAGATCTACCTTTACTCAAACTGCGGACTCATTATCCTATTTGGCAACCACACACTCAACTGATTTCTGCCAACTCTTGCCAACACTAAACAAAACAACTTCATCGACCTTAAATACAAATCAATTAGGTCGGTAACACAACAAAAACCTAATTCTCTCATCGAGATTACAAACAAGTCGGTACAAGTATGACCGTTGGATTACATAGCAATCTCTACACATTAATCAAGAAAACCTCAACTGCTCCTTGATTATTGCTTCATCGAGCTCAGTAACTCATCACGCACTTTGCATTAGATGCAATACACTTTTCTCATTCCCTAGACAAACAAACATGCCAAAACATTTTGAACTTGTCTTCCTACAATGACCATACATGTCACCATCATTACCGCTCAACAGCAGATCATAAACCAACATAATCAATCCAACAACCTTAATCGGTTAGGGATTAACAAAAACAACTAGTAGGGTTTACCGGTTACATTACATAGACAAGGTTTAACCTTTTACACCGGTTACCGGTTCTCCTCACAAACTTACATACCGGTTTATAATATCCTTCAAAAAGATATTCCTACCAGTTACAAGACAATATCAACAATATCATTACTAGATAATTGGCATCAATGATAACATAACATATTATTAATGTAGTCTTCATGCAAATGCCAACAATCTCCCCCTTTGGCATTGATGGAAATACAAATATCAACATCATTGATTGTTGTTGTGATTGTGGGTAGGAATCTTGATTCATTACCAAGTATTCACATGCTTTCTCTTTCTTCGGCCTATCACTGGTTTTCCTTCCCAATAATCACATAATTCTTCTCCCCTTTGACAGCAATGCCAAATTGAAAGGAAAACATGTAATGTCAAATTTCATTGTGCATCAACAACATACTGCAACTTGATGCTCCCCCTATGGAATACATCCACTACTACACCATGTTAGATACTTGAACACTCCCAAAGACATTAAGAGGGGGGGTGAATCATTGTCTAATCGGTGGATGAAATATTTGAAGGTGTTTGCAACCTGATAACCCAATTTAATATATCGGTAAACAAATAATAATGCAGTAAAGAGAAACAAAAGTATAACCATCAATACACACCATAACACATGTATTTTTAGCGAGGAAACCCGGAAGGGGGAAAACCTCGGTGGGATTTGTGACCCACAATATTTACTCACTAGCCAATATGAATAAATATTACTTGTACAATAGGGTCATACACATGCAGGAAGGCCAACTGCCTAGAGCTCACTGCTCAATACAAAATAGGAGTCACATTGACTACAAAATTGGATGATTAAATCCGATGACAATGTACTCCTCAAAATAGCATTTGTAATGCTAGCTTCAATACCGGTTTAAACTCTATCTGATACCTCTACCATAAACCTTGATTCGCTTTTCTCTGCTCTTATTTGCTCAAATGTTAATTACATCAAAATGCATATACAGTTCATTCGCTATCATAACCTATCACATCTCATATATCACTTCCTTATATTACCTAAATTACATTTTATAATGACCTACAAGATCTCATACATATATAAGTCTTTACAATACATCATGTCAGCGATACAAATATAATTACAATACAAAATAATATTATTTCAATTCGGCTTAGAGTATCGATATAAACTGTTGTCAGGGTAGACTAGATGCCGGTGAGAATAAACTTGTAGTTCCTGTCGGTGCCGATAGATGATGTATGTTGTCGGTGTAACCTATGAACCATGTTACCAGTTGGTTTCCATCAATGACAACATCAACTATTCTCATCTGAGTGTATAATGTCAACAATCTCCCCCTTTGGCATTGATGGCAACACTCATGAGAAAAAAAAAAAAAAAAAAATGATATCCAAAAATGAAGTCCAAAACCTAAGTGTGCTCCCCCTGAGCAAATGATCTCCTTCTGTACATTTTTCTCATACACTACTCCCCCTTTGACATCAATGACAAAGGATGTCAAAAGAATCAAACACTTTTAAAATTTATCTAGAAACCTGTAACCGGTTATGTACAATCTAAAAAATGTCTTCCAAAACTAAGTTAAGACCTTGCAAAAACTTAGTATTGTCAAAAATTATGGTCTCTGTTTGCTGGATCATACAAGTGAGATAATGCATTTGTTGCTCCGGTGACCTTTCTCCTTGAATAGATGCCTTAGACAGCTCATTCCGGTGTGTTAATAAGTTGTCCAATCTAGGACCAAGCTTATTCTTCAACTCCCGAGTTTTCATTCTTAGCCTTGCTTTCTCCCTTTCTAATTTCTAAATCTTCTCTTCATAGATTGTCATTTCCTGATCCAAAACTGAAGTAAGTTCCAAAGAACCAATCACATTATAAGCTATATCATCAATTTCCTTTTTTTGTTTTGCTTATTTCCTAATCAATATCCTCAGTTAGATGGTAAGGCTTACATGCTTCCCTGTACAACTCTTTGTATTCCAGAATGGTGGAATTAAGTGTCGATAACAAAGAATCAATCTGTCTTGTACAGTCCTTAATTGTTTTGTCAAAGAAATTATTCTTTTCCTTATTTACCCTTTCCTTAACGGTCTCTTCATTTATTTTATCCACAATTTGAATGTTAGAAGCAATGAATTTGGACAATGTGTCCAATTTACTTAAAGATCCATCAATATGATCTTCTTTACATGCCAATGCAATCATTTTCAAAATTGGTACAAAATCATCAATGGCCTTAAGTGCTAAGGCATTGCATTCTGTAATCTTTTTTATTGAATTTAAAAGTACATCTGTAACATTTGATGGTGTATAATCCATAGTAAAAGTGCTAGGCGGAGTGCTTGGTTCTGCAATTGGTTTCTTTTCTTCTCCGGATGTCTGCACAGTTACCTTAACCACTTCTGCTTCCTTGCTTCCATTCTTAACTTCTTCTTTATTCACTTTTTATTACTTATTCTCATTCTTATTTTCATTCTTATTTTCAACCTTACTTTTTGTCTTACTATTAGTCAGTTCAGATATATTTTGTTCATGCCATGTTTTTGTTCCAATTTATGCTTCTATTTATGTCGATATTTAAGTGTTAAGTTGAGTATTATCAGGGATGGATTTCGATTTCTTAACTTCAGTTGTTTCCTTGTCCATTAAAATATTAAAATCTTGAGTGTCCACATTCATGATAAAAAAAGAATATCCGACTCCGGATCCACATTATCTTCTTTTACTTCCTCTGACTTATCTTCTTTAGGTCGACTATCTATTTGTGTCGGTGCTTCTAAAATTATTGGTGGGGTGTCCTGTGTCGGTGGCGGTAGATTATCCCTAACTATAATATCCGGTATACTGCCAATTTTGCCTTTATCTGTCTTCTGATATACCTTAGTGAATGATTTACCTTTATCTATCTTCTGATATACCTTAGTGAATGATTTGTCCACTTTTTGTCTATCTTTCTCTTCTTTCTTTTCTTTCTCAACAAAAAATATGTCCCACTTATCAGTCGTTTCATTTGCAATTTCTTTAACTTTGTTGGCCATAAGAATGACTTGTCGGTGACCACTCACAAAAATAGTTCTATTTCCTTCAGATATAAAGTCATCAATTTCCTGCTTGGAATTTATAGGATGCACAGCTAATAGAGCTTTTACCTTTAATTTCTTATCAAGTTCCATAACAGATATTCTCGTGGCTTTTAATCTTAAGTACAAATCATTTGGTAGAACATCTACAACTACAATAAGAACCTTCTTGTAGATATCTAGATACAAAATAATACTTTCCTCTATAGTTTCCTTATCTGATCTTTAAAAGAATGATAAAATTTATTTACATTGCTGAGGTTACCGTCTTGGGTGATTTCATTGATTAACTCTTCCGGTGAAAGATTATCCGGTTCCTTTGGTTCATTATTATTCTTTGGAGTAACTTTCTTCTTAAAACCACTAGGCTCTCTTACAGTCTGTTGCTTCTTTCGAAGTGTCCTTTCTTTCTTAGGAGATGGAGAAGGTGTCGGTTAGGTTTTTCTTTTCTTCCTATCCACTCTTTTCAATTCAATTGTCTTACCACCGTCAAAATCAGATGAGGTAGCTATAATGCCCCGCCAGGAAACCTCGAAGGGATAAAGCTAAAACACACGAATGGAGTGCAATATTTTTAAAAAAAAGTAAAACACAACATTAAGATAACAACAAGTTATCAAACTTCAGATTACACAGTGAAAGACATCAACTAACACCTAAAGAGTTTCCCAACGTGATTACTTAATTACACAATTAACTTAACTCACGCTAACTAATCCAATAAGTCAACTGTCTTAATAACGAGATAATTCTTAAACAAGGATAATTTCTTTCAGTAAGACAAAATATATATCACAAGATAAAGTTTATCCATTAAGGTTTATTCATAACTTTCGTCCATACTTTTCATTAAAATTTCACTCATGCATCCAATTTAATAACACACTTGAATTTCATCATAAACCAACGAGATTTTCCCATGCATACTTAATTTCCTTAACAATAACTAAATATATTCGATTATTCTAATCTACAATCTTTCATGATCCAATTTACTGCATTTAAAAGATGACTGCATACATACATTTAAAATTAATTTCATCTAAACCACTTACACATTCTATCAAAAAGCCATCCATACATGCTAACACTCAAACATGAAACATAAGAACAAAAGCAACACATAACACCAAAATGATCTCGGAGTTCACTCCTAGAGGGCTACATCTTCGGGTTTGCTCAACTGCAAGACTCCTCTAATAATTAAAGAAGTTAATGGTACATAAGTTCCACAACATTTACATTCCTCTCATTGAGGCGAATCATACAAATAAAAAACCGACCACATCGATCAATAAATACATAAATGATCCTTACATAGAAACGGATCCAACTGAACATATTAAAAGCTAATACAAGGTTCATTGTCCGACAGTACTCTAACTAGAGACCTGACCCGCTATGGCCAACCACAAATCACCACTCGACACCCGCATAAAGGACAAGACCAGTTATGACACCATCACAAGGCAAAAACCAAACTAGAGACCGAAGACATAAACAGGTACCCCAATCAACCAAATGACAGGGTCCAAACAAATATATCAAGGCCTTGCCATTACTTTAAACAAAAGCGAATACAAAATTAAACTTGCATAGGCAATAACCGAAAAAGGACAATCTTCTTTCCTATTGGTTTAAACAATAAAAGTCGATCAATTTTTCTAAATGATCTAAGTTTTCAAAAATACATTAACAGAAAATCACCATTACAAGGTGAATACAATACTAAAATTGCAATATTTCTTTTTGTCTATTTCACAATACAGAGGAAGAATATAAACTAAACCATTTATTTCACTAATTGAAAATATCATTAACTCACCAATATTCCAAACGATACATTATTAAATTTCCAAAATTTCCAATAGTATATCATTAAAGTTTTCAAAATATCCAATGATAAACATTTCATTCTCTTTTTTTTTATTGCTCAAATAATATATTCCTGAATAAAATATTATTTAAAAATTATCAATTAATAAATATATTTTATTTCTATAATTTTCCAATTAAAATAATATTCTATCTATTTCCAAAAAGATACTTCCTCAATAAAATAGATACCAAAATTAAATATTAATTATTATATATTTATTTATCCCCAAAAATATAAATAATTAATAATTTATTAATACACAATATTAACGAATTAAGTATTAATATATATATAATCATGATTAACATATATTTAAAATATACATTAATTAATAATTAATAATTAACATATAATAATCAAATATATTAATTAATATTTAATAAAACAATTAAACATTTTAAAACCCACTTTAAATTTAATATGTTATAATATTTTTTTAATTTTAGTAATAAAAGCAATTTTATTTTCTTTTCTAATTTCTAACAAAGGGATAAATTAAGATGCAATAAACAAAAATCATTTTTTTTCTTTTATTTTCTCATGCAAATTAAATTAAAGCAATGCTTTAATTCTAATTTATTCTTTTATTCTTTTATTTATTTAAAATTCTAGGAAACAATAAATGAAATTAATCTAATTTATTTTCCACTAAAATTTAAATAAAAAATATTTCTAATATCATGCAACTTGCAACTTAATTTAATAACTTCTTTTAATTAATTAATTTATATTTCTATAGTAACTAAATAATTTTACAGAGATGCACAATTATTGACAGAACAACCATGGTCAAATATTGAAACCAAACCCAAACAAGAGGGAATATTTTCTCAGGTAAATCCCATTTTCTACCAAAACTTGCAATTTTCATGCATAGCAAAAATCTTGACAAAATTGTCAGAATAACTTTTCCCAATTTTCTCACCAAATTTAATCCACAAACACCCAGAAAATAACTTCTTTCCATAAACTAAAATTAATTTTCAAGAATGGACTTTAGCCAAGAACAAGAAATAACCAGAATAGGTTTTGAATTTGACAAATATTTTTAACACACATCATTCAGAAAGAGGAAAGAAATAAAAATATTTTTTTTAAAAACAACTAGAAAAAGCCACCCGACCTGGTATAGCTTTCTTGGAAGAACTTTGTAGGAGAGATTAAATCCTTCAACAAGCTTCCAAATAATTTTTCTTCACCAAAATCCCTGCCTCTTTCCCGTGACCCCCAAAAATATTTCCAAACCTAGGGTTAAATAGAAGAATCCCCTGACCTAATCCCTTATTTTAGAATTTAAACAACTTTTGAATAAAAAGAATAAAATAAATAAATAAAATAAAATAAAATAAAAATCATTCTTTTCAACTATTAAAATAATCTAAACTTCTTGTTCTAATTAAAAATCAAAATGTTTTTCTCCCTCATTTAATTTTAATTTTCTCGATATTAACAAAGCTAATAGTCGTATTTTACAATATTAATGAGGGTAAAATATTTTTAATTAAATTAAATTCTCAAAATCAATCTTACACACTATATAAAATATATACAAATAAAACTCACTTTTCTAATCAAAATTGATTTTCTTAAATAATTAAAATTAACCTTTCTATTCCAAAAAGCAAAACGGATTAAATTATTTTTATTTCAAACAATTTAAATCTTCTCTTTTTAAAATGCATAAACTGAATAAATTCGTCATTTATAATTAACCATTAAATTAAACTCGCTAGAAACATAAATAGAGCAATCTTTTTAATTAATGATTAATCACATAAAAGAAACCTATTTATTTTAATTCCTCAATTACTAATGCGTAAATGAACACATTAAATCAAAATAAATACTTAGGATTAAATACTCCATTTACCACATGCCAAGCACGCAAACCAAGTAAGCCAACCAATTACCCGACCCGCAAACCCAAATGAAAAGGGAAACTGACGAATTGCAAACGACACTCACTTGAGCATGACTAGGGTAAACTGAGGATTTTACAACCACCTAACCCAAATTCTAAGGACGAAAGAGGTATACTCAACCCTACGAATCCAAGTGAAGACGAACCTCACACCTAGGCGGTACTGTACCTGCAATCTCCTGCAACCAAGAGTCACACAAGCATATATATATATATATATATATATATATATATATATATATATATATATATATATATATATATATATATATATATAATGAAGATGTTAGCTCAAGATTAATAACAAGAATCAAGAGGACAATTAAACTTACCTAAGAATCGATGTGAAATCACATTAACAGGTACGCACAATAATCATAATATCTGACTAGAACATTACCTCATGGTAATTCAACCATTCAAGAATGCAACATAAAAAGTCAACCAAGGTCTAACCGGTTTTACAAAGCTGACTAGAGTAGGGGTACTACAGTAGCCACAAGTGAGATATGTGCTACCAATTGTTTTTTTGCTTTTCTTTCTTGTTTAGCAACATCTTTCATCAAATCTAGTTTCAATAATCCCTTCTTGACAATCTCAACAAACTTAGAAGCATCTTTCATGTCCTTTTCTCTTTTATTTCTTTGTTTCTGCATAGCAACACCACTCTCTATTGTTTCAGCATTACCAAATATTTCCTTTGTCGGTTTCGGTGGAGCATCTAGGAGTATTTTAGCATATGAATCCAAGATGTTTGAATCCACCTCATATCCCATCTCTTTAATCTAGACAGTTCTAGGTGTAACTACCTCCATCCAAATTTCATATCTTTTCACAGCAAAGCATATTTATTTATCATACTTATCAACAATGCTTTGGGGAATCCTTTCCTTTTGCCTCATTTTAGCTTGAAATTTCTTGAAATGTTCTTGTACCAATTTGTCACTATCAGATCCCATGCTGGTAATTGCCTCATTTATCTATTTTCCAACAGAAATGTCATAGGAAATATCCTTGTAGACACCTAAAAATGGTCAACGCTTGCGAGGTCATACTTTAACATTTGCGCATTGCCTCATTTTAGGTTTTTGCGTCACATTAACATTTCTCCTATGTCACGCACTTGGTTTTTATCATTTGCGAACATCGAGTCATTCTTCTACATTCTTCCTTTATCTCGCTCTCAAATTTGGTCTTGTCGACAACACTATCCAGTCATGATTTTAATCAATCTTATCCTATTGCATTAATGTGCGTGCTTATTTGTCATCATTTTGGATATCGTCAATCCTAATTAGGGTTTTGTCCTCTTATTAATGTTATCATCAATCTTATCATTTTGGACATCGTCAATCCTAATTAGGGTTTTGTCCTCTTATCGATTTGTCATCAATCTTGTCATTTTAACGATCGATTTGTCATCGATCGTTGTCATGTTCGATCTTGTCATTTTGCGATCGATTTGTCATCGATCGTGGTCATTTTCAATCTTGTCATCTTGCAATCTATTTTGTTATCGATCCTTGTTCTCTTGTCAATTTTGTCATTTTGCGATCATTTCGCTATCGATCGTTGTCTGTCTCAATTATGTCAATTTGGATCAATTTGTCATTGTTCCTCATCAATTGGCGCATTTTTCAGTCAAATCGTTTATCACATTGGTCATTTATCAATCCAAAATCAAATCAAATCGAGTCAATTATATTTCAAGACCTAATTCGTCTTCTAGGGTTTTATGATTTATTCATTTAACCTAATTTGTCATTTCTTCCTCTAGGATTACTAAATTATTTATTAATCCTAGATCTTCTCATTACAATTAAATCTTTATTTAATTGCTAATTATTCTTCCTCTTGTAAATTAATTAATAAATGACGAATTGTTAATTAATTTACCTAATTTCTTCTAGTTCCTATTTTCCTATTTTTCCATCAATTTCTCATTCCTAATTGTCATCAATTTCAATTTTTTTAATTTTCTTAATTTCCAATTTCTTTTCCCTCCTATTTCATCTCCTAATTCTATGGGAATGACATTTCAATTTGTCATAAATTGTCATAATTGACAATCAATCAATTTTGACATAGAATGTGTCATAATTTGTCATCAATTATCAATCAATCAAATTGTGCATGGAAAGTGCATAATTTGTCATATTGATTTGAATTTCCATTCGAATCACTATCATGCTAATCTTGTCATCTCTCCAATTCTTCTATAAATTGGATGATTTTCTTCAATCAAACCCTTAATTAATAATCCTTAATCAGACTATCGAATTTACGCTTCTAGTACTCTTGATCAAAAATCTCGTCTACTTGCTTTCAATTGTGTGTGCACTTGTAGGTGAGATCCACAACCATTTGAAGAGGAAAGAAGAACAATGGAGCCGCATGAAGGAGCGTTCAAGTCATGTCTATGGTTTGCATAATCTTTCGTTTTTGAATGCTTTGTTTTCATGTCTCTATTGAATGTGTCTTAGGATAGATTCATTGCAAATTATGCATTTGTGATTGAGCTAATGTCTAGTGTTTCGATTTATCTATTTGTGATGATTTCCTATTTCCTAACATACAATCCTTATGCCCAATACCGAGAATCTCCTTTGAGAAGTAAAGCATTAAACACACAATCAAATTTCCAAATTTAAAGGTTCCCCTCCTATCTCCTTTTATTTTATCCAAATTCTCTAGCAATTCATCCTTTAACAATTCACAGATGTCAATTTTTGCATTATTCAAGATCATCTCATGAGCACTATGAATGCATAAACTAGATACAGAATTCAGTCTGTTAGTATGAGCAACTTTATAACCAATGACTATACTTGCAAATTTAACATTGTTATCTTTTATATCATTGACCCTAAGCAACCGGTTGTCAAATGTTGCGTCGGTTAAGCTCATAACCTCTTTGTTTGGAATTTTCTTTTTCTTGTCAGGCCTAGTGTCGGTGGAGGGTAAACCAGTAATAGCTCGTATAGCTTCCTTAGTGATCTTAAATACTGAGTCTAACCACATAAATTCACCGTTAACCTTGCTAAGAACATAGCGGACGGTTTCATTTGAGAATTTCGGCATATGGAGGATGTCAATGAACCCTAAATCCTCAATAACCTTGTGTTCCAGTTTAATTACCCCATGTTTGTCAGTGATAACATTCATGAACATATTCTTCAAATATTCAGACCCTAAACTTTCAATGTTATAATGTATGTATGCCCTGGGGTCTTCAATAAATGTAACTCCCTTTGGGATCCTAGAAAATGCACCAATGGATTCATATAGTTCTGCTATCTTAGGAATTATTTTGAAAATGGGTCTAGGTTGTTTTATGTTCTCCACAATGGTAGGCTTTGCAACGAATTCAGGAACGAAGGATGAGGAGGCCATTGCGTAAGATAAATACCTTCTAGATGAGAAATCCTTGAATGCTCTGAAAAACTTTTTGTTGCTTCGCCTTTAGGATGCTTTTGCTCAATTTTTCTCTCTTCGAATGCTTGAATGCTTGGTGAGATGAAATGAGAAGTTACAATGCCTTTATAACCAAAAAGTTAGCTTAAAGCTACAATAAATTCTTGTCGGTGAAGTGAAAACTCCACATACCTTCCGGTAAAGAAGAATTATAACTTCTTACCACCAATTGAGGCTAAATGCATGATTTTCAATTAGTTGCCTTATCCGTAAGGATTATTCCTTAGTTAGATGAAGAATCTCCTGTCGGTGCAAGATTGCTCTGTTCTGCCAGTGCAAAGACAGATTCATCATTTCTCTGATCTCTCTTCCTAATCTATTGTTTACTGAATTCTTGTTTGATTTAATTTACCTTTTCTTTTCACTTGTCATTAGATCCTTTGTTGTTCACCGGTACACTCTTGCTTCTACAAAATTTTGCAATATGCTCAATCTTGTTCCATGCATAACAAGTTACATTGTTCCTCTAAATAGCTTTTCCATAACCTTGACCGGTTTGAGTTCTGCATTGATTAGATAAATGTCCAAATTTACCACATAGCATTTCACATTCATTCTGCAGTTGTCTAAGTTATGACCATTTTTTTTGCATTTGGAACATTGACCGGTGGATGAGTTTGTATTATGATTATTCCTAAATCTGCATTGATTTACTTTATGACCAAATTTGTTGCAATTAAAACATTTCCCATTGAGTTTATAAGCATTAGGTTGCCTTATCGGTTTGTTGTGATCATAATTGTTTGCAGTTCCGGAACTTTCTCCATGTTCAAATCCAAGTCCAATTGTTTCTCCATCAGGTTTCTGACTTTTCAGCATATCATTAAGCTTATCTGAACTCTTCTTGAATTTGTCTTTGTATTCATTTGCAGTGACCAACTCACTTTCCAGAGTGCTAACTTGTCTCATAGGTTCCTCTTTACCATGTTGCATGTGAATCAAATCTGTTTTGAGCATATCATTTTCATAATCGAGCCTTAGAGATTCATCTAATCTTTCATTGAGTCTTCTGGCCAAATCTTTTTCATTCCTCTTTCTATCTTCAATATCCTTGCATAATCTCATGGTTAAATCTTGCATCTCATTCTTCATGTTATTGTTCTCTTGTCTCAATTTTTCTGCAATATCTCTAAGAGTTTCTTTTCTTCATCATCTTGGTTTTGCAATTGCACATGTAATTCTTTTCTCTTATTCTTTGCTATAACCAGGTTATCCTGAAGTCTTTGATAAATTCCTGAGCAATTCTAAGTTCATCTTCCAGTTTGATATTCTTCAATTTTTTTGCATCAAAATCTTCAAGAGATCCTTCCAACTGTTGTCTCAAACTTTTCATCGGTACCGGTTGCAGAATCTTCCTCAAGCTGTTAGGCTTCTGCAAATAGAGAACTAGGCTTTGATACCAATTGTTAGATACTTGAACAGTCCCAAAGACACTAAGAGGGGGGTGAATAAGTGTCTAACCGATGGATGAAATATTTGAACTTGTTTGCAACTTTATAACCCAAATTAATATACCGGTAAACAAATAATAATGCAGTAAAGAGAAACAAAAGTATAACCAACAATACACACCATAACACAGATATTTTTGGCCAGGAAACCCAGTAGGGGAAAAACCTTTGTGGGATTTGTGACACAATATTTACTCACCAGCCAATATGAATAAATATTACTTGTACAATAGGGGCCTGCACATGCAGGAAGGCCAACTGCCTAGAGCTCAGTGCTCAATACAAAATAGGAGTCACACTGACTATAAAATTGGATGATTAAATCCAATGACAATGTACTGCTGAAAATAGCATCTGTAATGTTGGATTCAGTACCAGTTTAAGCTCTATCTGATACCTCTAACATAAACCTTGATTCATTTTTCTCTTCTCTTATTCGCTCATATGATAATTACATCAAAATGCATACAATTCATTCGCTATCATAACCTATCACATCTCATATATCGCTTCCTTACATTACCTATATTACATTTTATAATGACCTACAAGATCTCATACATATAGGACTCTTTACAATACATCATGTCGACTATACAAATATAATTACAATACAAAACAATATTATTTCAAGTCGTCTTAGAGTGTCAGTATGAACTGTTGTCAATGTAGACTAGATGCCGGTGAGAATAAACTTGTAGTGTCTGTCAATGCCGATAGATGATGTCTACTGCCGGTGTAACTTGTGAACCATGTTAC
This sequence comes from Cryptomeria japonica, assembly GCF_030272615.1. Lineage (NCBI taxonomy): Eukaryota > Viridiplantae > Streptophyta > Pinopsida > Cupressales > Cupressaceae > Cryptomeria > Cryptomeria japonica. The sequence goes on from NC_081412.1 coordinate 128,969,042, forward strand.
CAATTGGTTGTCATCAATGACAACATCAACTATTCTCATCTGAGTGTATAATGTCAACACACCAATCCTTGTAAAATTTTGCAAGTGATTCAGGGACTGATGCAATCAACATCATGCTCAACTAACCTCATGAAGGGATACAACCCCTAGTTGACTTCTAAGAAACTCAAATGTAGTCTTAGGTAGAGATTTGGTAAAAATATTTGCAAGCTACTCCTTAGTAGAAACATGCTCTAGGATAACATCTTTGCTCTGAACTTTTTCCCTCAAGAAATTATACTTCAATTCAATGTGCTTGGTTCGTGCGTGCAAAACATTATTCTTGGAAATATTTATGGCACTTGTATTATCACATAAAATCTTTATAGGTTATGAAATCTCCATCTTAAAACCTTCCAAAATGTGTCTCATCCAAATAGCTTATGTGCAATTCATATAAGCTGCAACATACTCATCTTTAGCAGTAGATTGTGAAGTACTACTCTATTTTTTCTACTCCATGAAACAAGCCTTTCTCCAAGAAAAAATGCTCCACCGGTTGTGCTTTTCCGATCATCAACATTTCCTGCCCAATCAGCATCTATGTATACCTTCAAATCAAAGTTTTCTCCATATGGATACCATAACCCATAGTCAATAGTACCTTTCAGGTATCTAAAAATTCTCTTGGTTGCTATCAGATGTGTTTCCTTAGGATTCTTCTAGAATTTAGCAACTATGTCAACCGCATGGGCTATGTCCGGTCTGCTGTGAACAACAGTGCAATTTGTCAATCATTAACCTGTATTCCTTCTCATCAATAGACTTAGATTCATCCTCCTTAGACAACTTACAACCTGTAACCATTGGTGTTCCAACTGGTTTACAGTCACTCATGCCAAATGTCTTTGAAACCTCTTTCGCATACTTAGACTGTGTAATGAAAATACCATTCCTCATTTGTTGTATCTGCAAGCCTATGAAAATTTTCATTTCCCCTACTAAAGACATTTCAAACTCATTTTTCATTTCATCTGCAAAATTGTTACTGATGACATCATTACCTCCAAATATGATATCATCAACAAATACTTCACTGACCAGTATTTCATCTCCTTCAAACTTGAGATATATGTTACTATCATCACTAGTTCTCAGAAATCCTATCTTCATCAGATGTGTATGAAGCCTTTCATACCATGCTCTGGGTGCCTGCTTTAATCCATATAAAGTCTTATGTAATCTGCATACCATGTCTTTCTCATCAGTCAAAGCATAACCATATGGCTGCTCAATGTATACCTCTTCTTCCAATATCTCATTCAAAAATGCAGACTTAACATCCATCTGATATACCTTGAACTTCTTATGGGTTGCAAATGCAAGTAAAGTTCTGACACCTTCCAGTTTTTCTACTGGTGCAAAATTTTCACCATAGTCTTCTCCTTCTTCTTGCGCATAACGTTTGCAAACCAATCTTGCCTTGTTGTGAACTACAACACCATAATCATTCAACTTGTTCATGTATACCCATTTAGTACCTATAACATTCTTATTTACTGGTCTGGGTACTAGGGTCCAAGTATTGTTCTTCTCGATTTGATCCAATTCCTCCTCCATAGCTTTAACCCAATGATCATCACCAAATTCTTCCTTAGCAGTTCTTCGTTCAATGGTGGAGATCATGCAAGAATTATCTCTAATTCTTCTTCTGGTTAGTACTCCAGCATCCTTATCTCCAATAATTTGTTCAGGATTGTGATTCAGTCTCACATATCTAGGAATAACATGATCATTATCTTCGAGTTCAACTTCTTCGTTCTCATCATCTTCTTCTGAATTTATCTGTTCTGGTTGAACAAGTGCATCAGAATTTGCTTTGCTGGTTTCAGATTTCACAGTTTTTTGTTCCAAAATTAAAATGCAAGGATCTTCATCCTTTTTCTCTGAACTAGTTCCTTCTGAGACTTCAACAAATTAATCCACTCGAACATCAGCACTCTCAACAATTCTCTGTGTTCGATTGTTAAAACATTTGTAGGCCTTACTCTTGGTGGAATAGCCAAGAAATATACCTTCATCACTTTTAGCCTCAAATTTGCTAATGTAATCACCTCTCTTAATAAAACATTTGCTTCCAAATATCTTAAAATAGCTAACATCAGGTGACATTCCATGCCAATATTCATAAGGTGTCTTTTCCTTACCTCTTTATCAGAACCCGGTTCATTGTGTAGATAGTTGTGCTGACAGCTTCTCTCCAAAAGGTTTTTGCTACACCTCCTTGTATCAATATTGTCCTAGAAACTTCAACAACTGACCGGTTGTTTCTCTCTATGATACCATTCTGTTGTGATGTGCTTGGTACAGAAATTTGTTGTTTGATACCATTCTCTTCACAATACCTAGTGGATTCCTTAGAAGTAAATTCACCACCTTGATATGTCCTCAAACATTTTATCTTCTTACCGCTCTCTTTCTTAGCTAAGTCCCTGAATGCCTTGAACTTACCAAAATCTTCAGTCTTATCTTTCAAGAATGTGACCCACATCATCAATGAGAATCATGAAATATTTGTCACCTTGAATTCTTTTTGATCTTATTGGTCCACAAAGATCTGTATGAATCAAATCTAACAAGTGCTCTGCTGAAAAAGATTTGCTCCTGAAATTTGAATAAGTCATCCTCCCTAACTGACATTCTTTGCAAAGAGCATTAGCCGGTTTGTCTAACTGAGGCAAACCTCTCACTATCTTGGACTTACTCACTTTAATGATTTTATCAAAGTTTATATGACAAAATTTCCTATGCCAAAGCTAACTATCATCAATTTTGACAAAAAAATAGTTGCTAACTTTAGAATTAAGGTGAAACAAGTTACCTTTAGTTTACTTCTCGGTTGCAATCAATTCACCTTTGTTGTCAAAGATTTTGCACATACCATTTTTAAACTCTAGTGGGTATCCTTTGTCATTGATTTGTGTCACACTCAAAAGATTGTGCTTTAGTCCTTCAACCCAGTAGACATCATCTGCACTGCTCTTCCCATTAAAAGAAATAACTCATTTACCTTTAACCATGCAGGGTGAATCATTGCCAAATCTAACAACACCGCCATCAAATTCCTTCAAGGAAAGAAATTTGCTCCGATCATCGGTCATATGATGTGAACAACCACTATCAATGATCCAATCATTAGAGTTATCCATCCTGTATACTAATGCCTTCTAGTCTGCTATCTATTTCTTAATAGCTACAAACACAATATCTTCACTAGCATCACCATCAGATTCTTCATCAGTGATACCACTATCAATAGCAATAAGACAATCTCTCTTGTCTTTACCCTTATACTTCTTGAATTTATCTCTCTTGTGTTCATTTTCACCATTAGGAAAATTAGACGCTATATGGCCAATCTTGTTGCATGCAAAACATTTTAAAGGTAACTTACCTCTATATTTACCAGTGCCTCTAGGCAATCGTTTTGGCAACAATGCTTCAAGCTCCACTAAACTGTCTTCATCCTCAGCATCTCTGCTGGATCTGGATTCATAACCATGACTAATATCTCTACTTTTTCTCACAGATGGATTAGAAATAGAAGCTAAAGCAATAAGCTTGCCAATGGAGTCCAGAGTTACCTTAGTTTTGTCAATGGACTTCAGCTCCTGAATAGCTGCAACTCGAATAGCATAGACCGGTAGTAGAGTTCTCAGTACCTTACTGATCACTGTGGCATCTTCCGCTTTCCCTTCTGCACTCTTAATTTCACCAACTATCTCTTTTATCCTTTAACCATACTGCTAGATATTCTCACCTTCAATCATCCTCATGTCATCAAACTTTCCTCTTAGACTCTCCTCTTTAGCAATCTTAACATGTTCATCACCGCTATAAATCTATCAAGTTTTTTCAATACCTCATATGTAGTCTCAAGACCATGAACATCTACATATTCAGCATCAGACATGGAATTGATAATAGCTTCCAATGCTTGATGATTTTCTTGTTGTTCTTTCTTTTGATTATTAGTCAGAATCCCAATAGGTGCAATATACTTAGTATCTACATGATCCCAATACTAGCTTCCCAAACTCTTGATGTAAATCTTCATTTTGTCCCTCCATATCCTATAGTTTTCTCTGTTGAAATTCGGTCCTTCTTTCTTCATCATGATCTAGCAGATCTTTTCCTCAAGTTGTTAGGCTTAGATCTTAGAGGACCTAAGTAGCTCTGATACAAATTGATGGTATGATGAAAGAATAAGTATCCGGTAGATTACTGAGAGGGGGGGTGAATCATTAAATAGAAAAATTGATACAAACTTCCCAATCTCAATCTCAATCTCAATCACACAAAGTAAACTTATCAATGAAATACCACTGTCAAGATCAATACTCATAAGAAAACTCAGTTGACTGTTACAACAACTTAACAATAAACAACATTAAACTTGTAAACATCCAAATGCTTTATCATATGTCAACATACTTCATTTCTCAATGCTTCTAGTTATCATGCCTTATCAGAAATAGTTAAGTAGTTAATCAAATCAATCATAAGATCATAACCACAAAAAAATTCACCACATGACACAAGTATTTTTGACGTGGAAACCCAAATAGGTAAAAACCACGGTGAGATGGGACTCAAGATAATATCTAAACTCTTCTGAAGTTCGCCTTGTTGGGCGCTAAGCCTGTTAAAGCTTTTACTAAAGCCTTGTTAAGAACTGATCCTGTTAGGAATCACCTGGTAAAGAGATCGACTTCAAATGCCTTGTTAGAAGCAAGTACCGTGTTAGGAGTAACCTCAGTAGAGGATTTGAAAATCCAATCTAATGGATCACCTTGTTAGAGGATTTAATAAGTAACCAAGCTTGTTAGAGCTTACCCAGTTAAGAGATTTCAATTATGTTGTAATTGTTAGAAAACAACAGGAGTTTGTTTGATCTGTCTGAATAGCACTACACTTGCTTGATCAGATCCATTTCATGCTCCTATCTGCCTTTACTCAAACTATAGACTCATTATCCGATTTGGAAACCATACGCTCAACTGATTTCTGCCAACTCTTGCCAACACTAAACAAAACAACTTCATCAACCGTAAATACAAATCAATTAGGTCGGTAACACAACAAAAACATAATTCTCTCATCGAGATTACAAACAAGTTGGTACAAGTATGACCGTTGGATTACATAGTAATCTCTACACATCAATCAAGAAAACCTCAACCGCTCCTTGATTACCACTTCATCGAGCTCAGTAACTCATCACGCGCTTTGCATTAGATGCAATACACTTTGCTCATTCCCTAGACAAACAAACGCACCAAAACATTTTGAACTTGTCTTCATACAATGATCATACGTGTCACCATCATTACCACTGAACATCATATCATAAACCAACAAAACCAATCCAACAACCTTAATCGGTTAGAGTGTAACAAAATCAACTGGTAGGGTTTACCGGTTACATTACATAGACAGGGTTTAACCTTTTACACCGGTTACTGGTTCTCCTCACAAACTTACATATCGGTTTACAATATCCTTCACAAAGCTCTTCCTACCGGTTAAAAGATAATATCAACAATATCATTACCAAATAATTGACATTAATGACAACATAACATATCATTAATGCAGTCTTCATGCAAATGTCAACACATTCTTGGTCTTATTTGTCGGACCCTTCTTGTCTCCATTCTTGCTTCTACAAAATCTTGCAATGTGATTAAATTTGTTGCAATTATAGCACACAACATTTCTTTGTTCGGATCTATAGTTCCCTTGATTTTCTCTTGATCAGCTATTTGGAAGGTTATTCATCATACTTTTGCATTCACTTTATTTACGACCATACTTACTGCAATTGAAACACTGACCGGAGAAACATGGACCATTTTGATTTATTCTACTTCGGCATTGACTAGCCTTATGACCAAATTTATTTCAAACAAACCAATTACCATTGAACTTTTGAGCATTAGGTTGTCTTACCAAAGACCTTCTAGGTTTTCTCTTCTGCTTTTCCGACTTAGTATTGCTTTGACCAGATCTAGAGCTTTCACCTTTCTCAAATCCAAGACCTCGCTTGTCATCTTCATTATTTTGCCTTTGAAGTAGCACGTCAAGTTTAGTTGATCTAATATTGAACTTTTCCTTGTACTCATTTGCAGTAGCAAGTTCATCCCTAAGAATGACAATCTTCCTTTCAAGCTCTTCCTCATTGTTTTTGGATTGTTGCAGTTCAAGTTTTAGCTGATCATTCTCATAATTAAGTCTACAACGTTCGTCAGATCTATCATTCAAGGATTGAGTAATATTCTTTTCATTTTTCTTCCTTCCCTCAATCTCCTTGTTCAACCCCATCATTATAGATTTCATCTCATGCTTCAGGACAACATTGTCTTTTGCAATCTTCTTACATTATTTTGTCTTCTCCTTCAAGGCTTGACTCAAGTGATCATCGTTTATGATTTGTCTTTCTTTCTACTTTAATTGATCATGGAGTTCCTTTCTCTTTTCCCTGAACTTATTTAGTTGCTCTTTCAATTACTAAATGAAATTCTCAGCATCCTTAAAATTCGCTTTCAATTCTCAAACTTTAGCTTTGAACTGGTCAAGATCATCAAGTGCAACTAGAAGCTGATGTTGAAGAGACCAGAATCCAATGAATCACCTTCTCATTTCCTCCTCAATATGTTAGACTTCTTCCAAGGAACTAGGCTCTGATACCAATTGTTGGAATCAAGGAACACTGGGAGGGGGGTCAATCAGTGTTTTGCAAACTTTAACTTTATTAATCTTCTCTTTCAACCACTTAATATGTTGAACCAAAAGAAAGACGCAATATCACAAAGCAATCAACCACAACACCATAACACAAAGATTTTATACATGACAAAACTGGTCAAGGTAAAAACCATGGTGGGGAAGAGACCCACAAATGAGTAATACTCAAATGTAAAGTTTTACAATGAGAATGCACATGCATTCATGCACACTACCTAGAGCTCAGTGCTCAAAAAAGTGAGGCTCACTACCTACAAATGAATTATAATAGATCATTGAAGTACATGAACTAAATAATAGAATTTACAAATGTCTGATTATAATTCTAGTTAAGAATCATTTTACAAACTTTTCACATGATGCCTTATACTTCTTTGATACACTATTCTGCAATAATTCGGAGCACAAATCTCTAACCTGCACATGTGAAACTACACACAATCAATCACCAACATCTTTTGCATACCCACTGATATCCCAAATGATTATAACAATTGATCTTATATATCTGCAACAAGAAATTAATTCAACTGAATGTCGGCTCAAGAGAACTTAACATATAATGAAACGTGTACACATTGTCGACCAAATTTTATCTCAAATAATAGTGTGGACAAAAACAATTGATCATATGCTACCAAAAATGCCAAACAAAACACTTGGACCACAAAATAAATTACCAAAATCATCCCGCATAATCCACATAAGGATTATTCACATAAGACTAACATTATGCATTGTAACCCAAAAACTGAGACACGAAGGCTTCTAACTCACAAACCAATCATCATCGAAGGCTAAAACTATAGAATAAGGTGATACAGACAGTCATCAACTTTTCTTGAAATCCACAACTCAAAATGTTATCCTGAAAAAGAAGTAATACTCAAAATATTGAACTTTGTCGAATACTCTATTATAGCTTGTTGGACTTGAACCAATCTTCAATCTAACTTCTAGTACAATCAAATCACACAATAAGGATGGTATTACTGACTTGGGTTTCCACCAATGACAACACCTGCTGACATGTGCAGTGTCTCTTGCCAACGATCTTGATGTCATAGAGGTAGGTGTGTACAGCTGGCAGAGATAATGAGGTGGATGTTGAACTGAAAGAGTTAGGCGATGAAGTAGAAGAAACGTTGTGAGCAGTAGTAGGTTCTCATTTGAGTAGATTCTCATAAAATCAAGGGTTGGTGCTCCTTTGGGTAGGTGCCCATAAACTTCGGGGGTTGGTGATCATTTGGGTTGGTACCCATAAACGTTGTAATCATTTTTTCATTGCGAGGCTGGATTGGAGCAATAGACTCCAGCAGCATTTTGTTAGAAATTGACACTCATTTGATTGGTTTCAATATGTTGTCATTGATGGCAACATGTTTCGACTTTCATATCTTGGTTTCGTTGTTTACCGGCAGACACTTCACCGATATTGGCAGGTATCTTCACTGGTAGAAGGAATTCTTTGGGTACCGACATTGCAGGCTGACATGACTTCATCAAGATACCGGAATTGGAGGCCGACATCATTTGGGAGATCCGGCAATCGACAATTGATTTTGATATTTATGTGTATATGTAATTGATCCGACATGTATATTCATTTTGTAATTATCTATGTAAGTCAACATAAGGCATGAAGGATTGTAAGGGTATATAGGTCAGTTGATTAGATCATTTTGTGATATGATGTAATGGAATGTGAGTGAGAGAGAGATAATTGTAATGCAAAGAATGTTGATTATGCAAAAGGTTATTCTAGTAAGGGTTTAGGGTTTCAGAACCGGAACAGACAAAGCTTGAACCAGAACTCAATCAGGCATAACAGATGCATTATATGAGTTCAGTTTTATGTTTTTTAATTCAGAGTAACTGCGGTCGGTGAGACTCCTTTGTGATGAGCAGTGTGTTGTAGGTTGTAAGCCTTCCTCCAAATGCAAGCCCCCATATTTTATAATATCTTTTCATATGGCTAGTGGATTGATATTGTGAGTCACAAATCCCACCGTGGTTTTTCCTCTTTGAGGTTTTCCACGTATAATTCTCTATGTTATGGTATTCATTTGTGTAATTGACTTATTGATTTCTTTACTTCTTTCAATTATATATGTACCGATTTACCGGTTGGTGAATACATGTTATAATAAGTTTAAAATTGATTATTCTGGTAGAACATTGATTCCTCCCCCTCACCCTTCTCAGTATTATTGGATTCCAACAATTGGTATCAAAGCCTTGTGCCTCGGAGGAAGTTTAATAGCTTGAGGAAGATCCTAAATCCAAAATCCATGGATATGATTTTAATAAGCAACTTGAGGTAGCACTTGACGATTGTGATGCTGAAAGGATGAAAAACTTGAAGTTACAAGATGAATTGAATTTTGCTCAGGAATTCATTCTTATCCTACAAGAGAGGTTGTCATCTATTCAAGAAAGGAGGAAGGAACTTCTACAAAATCAAGATAATGATGAGAAAGATGCCCTTAATGAAAGATGTCAGAAATTTAGACAGGAGAACATGCTTCATGGTTAAAAAGGATGAGACCTTGATGGAAGCAGTCAAACCCCAAAAGATGTAGATTGAAGAGATGGGTTATAATGTTGATGTACAGATTTTGGATACTTATGTAAAGATGTTAATTGATGCACCTATCGATCAAGCTAAGAAATCTTTTGGTAATGCAAAATAGAAGAAGAGGTTCAAGCTGAGTTTAACCGAAAGAAGAGGGAGAAACAGCAAGGCAAGGCAAACAAATTTGTTGAACAAGTATCTCAAGATGTCAAGGCATTAATGGATGTTGTTCTAGAAAAAGGAAGGAAGAGGAAAGAGCCTGAATTTTTTATTGAACCTATTCCATCAGACTCTAGAACTGAAGATGACACACACTTAGCATTCAAGAGGGTATTGAGGAAGAAACATGAAGAGTCCAAGGAGGAAGCAAGGAAGCAACCAGTAAGGCAAGTCACAATCAAGGTACCAACAAAGAAGAGAGCTCCAAAGGAAACACCTTCTGCTACATCCGGTACTAGAAGAAGAAAGAATATGGATGACACAGATCTTGCAATTGTCACCAGTAATATAACGATTATTCCACCTAAGACTTGTGCAGAATTGGTAGATGAAATTACTAAGGATGGTATGCTAAAAAATGTACAATTCTATTATGAGCATTTAGATGATGATGAGCAAAGAGAAGTTGAGGAAGCAGTTTTATTATATCTGGATATATATAAGAAAGCTTTGTTAGAAATTGAGAATCAAATACCAGCACTGTTGGTATTTTGGTATGGTTTTGTCATTGATGTCAACACCTACTAAACATTTATCAACTCTGGCACTTTGGAGATCCAGCAACATTCACCGGCAAACAAGTGACTAATGCACAGTCATCGGTATATGGTACACTAGTAGGATATAATGATCACCGGCACTAGGAATGGCATGGAAAACAGTTGGTAATGTCGAAGACATCATTTGGACATCTTATCTTGGAGAGTTGTTTATTAGCATATTCATATTTGCATATTTTCTATTATCGGCAAACAAGTCCAGGGTTACATCGGCAGATTTATCTTTTCCAGATCAGCATGGCATGCTATGGAGATGATTAATTATTGGTGTAAATACATTAAGCCGACATGTTCAATCAATTATTGCATCGGATGTTGTATTAATTGTAAAATGATTTTATTGTAATATCTTGTAGAGCCGACCTACTAAAATTGGTCTTAGGTTATGGTATAAATGTAAGGTCTTAATTGTAAAATCGATGGAGGAATGCGAAAAAGGTTTTGTACAAAGGTATATGCGAGATTTAGCAGAGCTATACACGCAGACATCAATTGAAGGTGAAGCTAGGTTTTTGTGAAAGCATATCAGAACTACACCGGTACTGAATCCAACATATGAAGATGCTATTTTAAGTAGTACATTCTTATTGGATTTAACCATCCAATTGTAGTCAGTGTGACTCCCATTTGTGTTTGAGCAGTCAGCTCTAGGCGCTTGGCCTTTCTACATGTGCAGACACCATTTATGTACACTTACTATCTGCAGTAGTATCATCTGATTGTGGGTAAGGTTTCCCACCGTGGTTTTTCCCCTTACAGGATTTCCACGTACAAATATTGGTGTTATATGTTGTGGATGACTTTGTCTTTTGGTTTCATGCATTAATCTTTACCGGTATTGCATTTATCTGTTAAATCTGTCCACTAGTATAACAGACTGTTTCACCGGTATTAAGCAATAATTTGATTAAGTTGTTTTTGATTTAATATTATTAGACAACTGATTCACCCCCTCTCTCAGTTGTCTCCGGGACCTAACAATTGGTATCAGAGCTTAGTCCTCTTTTTGCAAAAGCTTAACAAGCTTGAGGAGATCCAATGTCTAGCAACTATTTCAGGAAGGACAATCTTAAACTTGATGGAACCAACTATGGGATATGGAAGATCAGAATAGAGACACATCTGAACTGTATTGGAAAAGATATATGGGAGGTTACAAAGAATGGCTATACTGCTCCTTCGACAAGTCAACCTAATCCACCAAATCTGACTAAAAATGATGAAAATGATGGCAACGCAAGAGAAGCACTTCTAAACGCATTATTAGATCAGCAAATCATGGGACTATCAAATAGGTCTACTGCTAAAGCTATTTGGGATCATTTGGAAACACCGAATGAAGGAGATTCCACGGTCAAAATTGAAAAACTTGAAAGCTTCTGGGTCAGGTATCAAAGTCTAAAAATGGAAGAGGATGAAAGAATTTCTGCTTTTATGAAAAGAGTAAATGAAATTGTTTTGGGTATAAAATCTTGTGGAGGAACCTTAAGTGAAGATGAAATTGTTTCAAAAGTTTTAAGAGGATTGCCATCGGCATACAAAATGAAGGTTACTGCAATAAATGAGCTTAGAACAATGCCTAACACATCAGTTACTAGGGATACATTGATTGGAAAACTTTCAGCCTTTGAAATTGAGGAATTTGGTCATGTTGCTACTATAAAGACAGATTTAGCCTTCAAAGCATCAACATCATCTGCAGCATCATTTGACAAATTTGATTGGAAAGCCTTTTAATGCAAGAGAACTTGAAAAAAGCAGGAGAGAAAATGAAGAGCTTGAAGAACTTGAAGCACTATTTGCAAGAAAAATGCCTAAAGGTCCAGTTGGAAGTAAGTATGAAGGTAAAGCACCCTTTAAATGTTTTAACTGCAATAAGATTGGTCATATGGCTTCAAGATGCCCTGATAGACATGTCAGGTTAAGAGAAGAAGCTAGAAAGACATACAAGCCTAATCCTGAATATCAGAGATACAGATTCAAGAAGAATAAGGACAAATCTTGTTATGTTGCGGATGGAGTGACTGATGATTCTGATGAGGATCCGGCAGACAATGGATGGGTCTTTGTTGCTATAACAGAAGATCAACCAGCACCTGCAGTGCAACCGGTAGAACAGGCCTTGGCAGCAAAAATTGAAGTAAAGGATGAATGGATCATTGATTCAGGATGCTCAATTAGTTGAGAAAGGATTTCAGTTGAAGTTCAAAAATGGTAAATGCAAAATTATGAACATAACTGTTTTAGAAATTGCAACTAGTAATCAGACTAGAGGTAATATCTTTCATTTGAATAACAGTGAAAAGACATGCTTGATTGCACACATTGATGAAAGTTGGCTATGGCATAAGAGACTTTGTCATGTAAATTTTGATTGTATGGTAAAAATCAGTACTACTAAAGCAGTCAAAGATTTACCTAAAATTGTCAAACCTCACAACACAGTATGTAAGGAATGTCAATTTGGAAAACAGGTTAGAGCTAGTTTCAAAAGTATTCCAGAGAAATCAAATAATGCTCTTGATTTAATTCATACTGATTTATGTGGTCCAACTAGAACTAAAAGCTTACAAGGTGATAGATACTTCATGCTAATCATTGATGACTATTCTAGAATGTGTCGGGTTACTTTTCTCAGAGAAAAATCAGAAGCACTTGGAAAGTTTAAACTGTTCAAAGCAATGGTTGAAAATGAAACCGGTAAGAAAATCAAATGTTTAAGATCAGATCAAGGAGGTGAATTTTCATCGAAAGAATTTAATACATTCTGTGAAGTAAATGGAATCAGAAGATAACTATCAACACCTCGGACACCTCAGCAAAATGGAGTTGTTGAAAAAAAAAACAGAACTATCTTGGGTGCAGCAAGAAGTATGTTATTAGAAGCAAACCTACCACATGTATATTGGAGAGAGGCAGTAAGTATAGCGGTCTATACATTCAACAAAATTCACATCAAAGGTGAAATCGGTAAGACCCCTCATGAACTATGGTTTGACATTACTCCTCTTAAATATTTCAGAATTTTTGGAAGTAAATGCTATATTAGAAGAGATGAGTATATTGGAAAATTTGATCTTAGAAGTGATGAAAGAATATTTCTTGGTTATTCATCTAAGAGAAAAGCATACATATGTTTTAACAAAAGATTGCAGAAAATTGTTGAAAGCACAAATGTAAAGATTGATGAACAATTCAGAGGAACTTCAAGGTATATGGATTTTGAACCGGCAACAAAAATTTTGTCAAATGAATCTACACTGAACCCACCGGCACAGAATGAAGATCAAGTTAAACCGGTATCATCTGAAAATTCCACAGTAACTGAAGAACAGTAGCAAACAAAGACACCCCGGTATGTAAGATTGAACCATTCTGAAGATCAGATAATTGGAAACAAATATAGAGGAGTTATGACAAGAGGAAGATTCGCAAATGAAGAGGTATGCCTTATTTCTCAAATTGAACCATCATCAATTAATGAGGCATGTGAAGATAAATTTTGGATTAAAGCTATGGAAGAAGAATTAGAACAGATTGAGAAGAATAACACTTGGACATTAGTTCCCCGTCCTAAAGATAAAAATGTTATTGGAACCAAATGGGTATTTAGAAACAAACTTAATGAAGATGGCAAAATAATCAGAAATAAAGCGAGACTAGTGTGTAAGGGATATTCTCAAAAAAAAGAAATTGATTATAATGAAACCTTTGCATCGGTAGCTAGAATTGAGGCAGTTAGATTATTTTTGACTTTTGCAGCTCATAAGAACTACAAAGTATATCAGATGGATATTAAATGTGCATTTTTTAATGGAATTCTTGAAGAAGAGGTTTACATTGAATAACCTGATGGATTTTCTTTAACAGAAGACAAAGATATGGTTTGTAGGTTAAGGAAAGCTTTGCAAGGGTTGAAGCAAACTCCAAGAGCTTGGTATGCAAGATTAGATAAATACCTTTTGGAGATTGATTTTTCTAGAGGTAATGCAGACAGTAATTTATACTATAAAGTAACTAATGATGACATCTTGGTTATAGAAGTTTTTGTTGATGATATAATTTTTGGAGGAGAAGATGGATTATATAAAGATTTCTCTATCAAAAAGCAACAAGAATTTGAAATGTCTATGATAGGAAAAGTAAAGTTCTTTTTAGGATTGCAGATTTCTCAGACTGACAAAGGTATATTCTTGAGTCAATCAAAGTACTTAAAGGAGTTACTAAAGAAATTTGGGATGGAGAACTCTAAACCGGTAAGTACACCTATGACTACAAATGACAAATTATCACTAAGAGATGAGTCAACACCTATTAATCCAACCAGGTACAAATCTATGATAGGAGGTTTACTGTATTTAACACAAACAAGACCAGATATTATGAATGCAGTATGCATTGTTTCAAGATTTCAAAGTAATCCTAAAGAAAATCATGAATCAGCAGTGAAAAGGATTTTCCGGTATTTACAAGGCACTACAAATCTTGGATTATGGTATCCTAGAAATGACAACTTTGAATTATGTGCATACACAGATGCAAATTGGGTAGGAGATGTAGATGACAGGAAAAGCACCACCGGTAGAGCATTTTTCTTTGGAAACAGATTAATTTCTTGGTTAAATAAGAAACAAAGTTGCACATCTTTATCAACAGCAGAATCACAATATGTTGCAGCAGCAACAAATTGTACACAGGTATTATGGCTTAAACAAATGTTAAAGGACATAAAGGTGAATTGCAAGGAACCTATAACTATCTATTGTGATAACACTGCAGCAATTGATATATCCAAGAATCTAGTACTACATTCTAAAACTAAACATGTTTCTATCAAATTAAACTTTCTGAAAGAAAATGTAGAAGCAAAACAACTCAAACTAGTTTATGTGAACACTAAAGGGCAGATTGCAAATATTTTCACCAAACCTCTACCTAAGGAGACTTTTGAAAATCTAAGAGAACAACTTAAGGTCATAACCCCATCGGTAGATACTTAGAGAGTTGATGTCTGTCATCAACTGGCAGAATTAATAGAGATATATTATCAGGCTTTGATGAGGAAGCTACTTCTCAGGGGGAGTAGTTGGTATTTTGTAACTTTGGCATTTGATGTCAAAGGGGGAGAGATTGGTATGGAAAATCACATAAAGATACATGTTACTCCTAGGGGAGAGATTGTTTATTTTGGTTTTTGAACTCTGTAATGATCTTTTTGGGAGATTGTTGGTTTTTGAACTCTGTAATGTTACTCCTAGGGGAGAGATTGTTTATTTTGGTTTTTGAACTCTGTAATGATCTTTTTGGGAGATTGTTGGTTTTTGGTATTTGTCATTTCTGTTTTGGCACCTTGATGCTTTTTCCATCTTGTGTTTCCATCAATGCCAAAGGGGGAGATTGTTGGTATTTTGGTATGGTTTTGTCATTGATGTCAACACCTACTAAACACTTATCAACTCTGGCACTTTGGAGATCCAGTAACATTCACCGGCAAGCAAGTGACTAATGCACAGTCACCGATATATGGTACACCGACAAGATATAATAATCACCGGCACTTGGAATGGCATGGAAAACAGTTGGTAATGTCGAAGACATCATTTGGACATCTTATCTTGGAGAGTTGTTTATTAGCATATTCATATTTGCATATTTTTTATTACCAACAAATAGGTCCAGGGTTACACCGGCAGGTTTCTCTTTTCCAGATCAGCATGGCATGCTATGGAGATGATTAATTATTGTTGTAAATACATTAAGCCGACATGTTCAATCGGTTATTGCATCGGATGTTGTATTAATTGTAAAACGATTTTATTGTAATATCTTGTAGAGCCGACCTACTAAAATTGGTCTTAGGTTATGGTAAAAATGTAAGGGCTTAATTGTAAGATCGATGGAGGAATGCGAAAAAGGTTTTGTGCAGAGGTATATACGAGATTTAGCAGAGCTATACACGCAGACATCATTTGAAGGTGAAGCTAAGTTTTTGTCAAAGCATATCAGAACTACATCGGTACTTAATCCAGCATATGAAGATGTTATTTTAAGTAGTACATTCTTATTGGATTTAACCATCCAATTGTAGTCAGTGTGACTCTCATTTGTGTTTGAACAGTGAGCTCTAGGCGCTTGGTCTTTCTGCATGTGCAAACCCGATTTATGTACACTTACTATCTGCAGTAGTATCATCTGATTGTGGGTAAGGTTTCCCATTGTGGTCTTTCCCCTTACAGGATTTCCACATACAAATATTGGTGTTATGTGTTGTGGATGACTTTGTCTTTTGGTTTCATACATTAATCTTTACCGGTATTGCATTTATCTGTTAAATCTGTCCACCGGTATAACAGACTGGTTCACCGATATTAAGCAGTAATTTGATTAAGTTGTTTTTGGTTTAATATTATTAGACAACTGATTCACCCCCCCCTCCTCTTAGTTGTCTCCGGGACCTAACAAGCAAAACTTTATGACAATTTAGATGCTAGAAGATTATCAGCTATGGAGGAGGATAAGAATATAGATATTCAAGAGTTGTTAGCTACCTGCAGATCCATTACTCTAGAGGATTTGCATAGGACACTTGAGGTTGCAGACAAGAAAATATTTCACAGCAAGCACATGATAGTTAGTCTTATATTAGGAAGGATTAATGAGATTATCACTAAAACACACAAGGCATGGGCTCAATTTTTTGTTGAAAACTCTGGTTTCTATACTTCACCGAAGGCTAAAACAAATACTACAAATATCCCGGTTGAATGGAAAGGTAAAGGTATAATGGGTACCTCATCTACAATTTTGAAGGATATTAAGATATAGGATATAGATCCCCTGGTAGAATCTAATATATAGGACACATAGGTGATACCGCCAGATTCAGAGAGTGTATAGGTTACAAATGCTGAAGAAAATAGTCCTTTGGATCAGGACGTACAGGTTGAGGTCACAATTCTTAAGGATGAACCGGCAGTAACTGATATTGCACCAAGTGGCGAAGCCACCAATGCAAAAGAGGAAGTTATAAAAGTTAATAAACCATCAGAGGAGAAAAAAGAGGAATCCAGCAGGGAACCGATAGCGAGCACATCATTGTTGTCAATCGACACCTAACAGGTAGAGCAGAAAATCTTAATTGAGATGAGTTCTATTGAGATCATGATGATGGTTGCACAAAAGATGATGAAGGAAGGATCTGTGGACAAAGGAATTATTGATCAGTTTATCCCTATTTTGCATAGACTTGTCCCGGAGTGCAAATTTGATAAAGGAGCAAGCCCACCTGGCATGCTTAAAATAATCACATAGCACATTTCTAAGGACTTTCAATCTTTACAGCAGATATCAAACCGGCAGGCATTGGAAAGGTTTACACAAGATAAGAGAGCTACTTTTGATCAGATAATTGAATTGGAGAAGGAGATAAATGATAAGTTGAAGTTGATTGATAAATATGCTTTAAGGCAATGTAGAAATATTTATAGAGTATGTTGCAACATAGGTTTACTTACTACAGATTTAGATAAAGGGATTAAGGATACTCAAGAGAAGATTGTAGGTATAGTCAATTCTTTTGATAGTTCAAATTCTTTGACTACATCTATTGATGGTCAGATTTTGGTTTTGGAAGCCCAAGTTTTAGCTCTTGAGAGGGATAAAGATAAAATTATAAGGTGAGTCCCTGATTGGACTCTTTGAGTGTACATAAGAAGGATTGTATTGATATGGTTGGTAGGCCCACACCGACAGAACTTAAGGATAAAGAGTCATATGCCCACATGCTTAATGGAATTGTATCTATTTCTGGCACACTCAAATCAGGTTTGGATACTTATCTAGAGCTTTTGGAGAAAGCCTATCTCAAAATTTTCAAGTATATTCAGCTTTCGGTAAGGTGTTTTGGGACATTTTTGTACAGTCTTTCATTCTTTGTCCCGATTTTTGGTATTTTTTTGGCATTGATGTCAAAGGGGGAGGTATAGGTGAAAACTATATTCTTCACATCGAGAGATATGGAGTATTTTGTATAGATCATGATCATAGATGGATATTTATCTCAGGGGAGCAGTCTCAGAGTGAAACCGACAGATGGAAACCATTATCATTTTTCACATGAATGTTGTAATCAATGCCAAAGGGGGAGATTGTTGGCAATTGACACTCATTTGATTGGTTTTAATATGTTGTCATTGATGGCAACATGTTTCGGATTTCATATCTTGGTTTGGTTATTTACCAGAAGACACTTCACTGGCACCGGCACCGACACCGACTGGTATCTTCACCGATAGGATGAATTATTTGGGTATCGGCATTGCAGGCCAACATGACTTCATCAGGATACCGGAATTGGAGGTTGACATCATTTGTGAGCTCCGGCAATCGGCAATTGATTTTGATATTTATGTATATATGTAATTGAGTCGACATGTATATTCATTTTGTAATTATCTATATAAGCCGACATAAGGCATGAAGAATTGTAAGGGTATGTAGGTCAGTTAATTAGATCATTTTGTGATATGATGTAATGGAATGTGAGTAAGAGAGAGATAATTGTAATGAGAGGAATGTTGATTATGTAAGAGGTTATTCCGGTAAGGGTTTAGGGTTTCAGAACCGGAATAGACAGAGCTTGAACTAGAACTCAATCAGGCATAACAGATGTATTATATGAGTTCAATTTTATGTTTTCTTATTCAGAGTAAATGTATTCAGTGAGACTCCTTTGTGATGAAAAGTGCGCTCTAGGCTATAAGTCTTCCTGCAATCGCAGGCCCCCATATTTTGTAATATCTTTTCATATGGCCAGTGGATTGATATTGTGAGTCACAAATCCCACCATGGTTTTTCCTCTTTGAGGTTTTCCACGTATAATTCTCTGTGTTATGGTATTCATTTGTGTGATTATCTTATTGATTGCTTTACTTCTTTCAATTATATATGTATCGGTTTACTCGTTGCTGAATGCATGTTATTATAAGGTTAAAATTGATTATTCTGGTAGAACACCGATTCATCTCCCCCCCCCCTCTTAGTGTTCTTGTATTCCAACACATTTCTCACCGAGGTTTTTCCTCATATCTCTAGTGTTATGTGTTTGCCTTTTGTGTGTGTGCAAATGAGTTTAATATCTTTGCTCATAGTTTCTTGATTTATGTTAGTGAAAGGATTTGATTAGTTAGATAGTTAAAGTTTTTGTTACCACTGACTCACCCCCCCCCCCCCCCCCCCGCCCCTTCTCTTAGTGACCTATTGTGTTCATCTATATCCTTTTCAGAATATCCAAGTGCTATTACAGCTCTCAAGGTGTAGATATTTAGCCCTACTTCGTCGTCTATCAAAACTCATATGATTTTGCAATTGTGGACAAAGATTTGCAAATGTAGCTGGTCATTATGATTGGGTTTATCACGAGGGACATCATTCTCAGTAAAGGCAACATGTTGAGTGGCAGCAAGATGACCTGTCATGGCCTAAAACTGAATAATATTTATGTCCATGGGAACCATTGACTCTTGCAAGGCTTTATCTAAGACAAGTCTATGGGTAGGGGATATGCCCAATAACTCAAGAATAAAAATTTGTGTCGGTGTTTTGCTTAGATGATCAAGGAGGTTGTATTGACTAGTTGCTTACGACTTTGGAGGGACTCCTTGCAAAGTCATTTTTGATCATCAGGTGGCTACTACACACTAGGGATTTTTCTCTTTGATAGTAGACACATAATTGTCTGAAATTTTGATGCAATTTATTGTGTATTCATGAACAACATTGGTATGATTCACATTATTAGGTTTAGAGCTAGAACTAGAGGTTTTTCTCATCCCATGATCATGTAATGGAGTCTTGAAAATCATATGATCAGCATTGGATGATACTGCAAGAGATTTCACTTCAATTATGCCTTGGTCAATCAAGTCTTGTAGGAGGTGTTTTAAATGTAGCAGAAAATATTTGTATGCCCTTTCGTATGATGATACTCACAATAGGAATTATCATTCCACCATGTGGGTTTGACTACAAGCTCGTTCCTTATTTCAAGCAATTGGATAAAATTGGATTGAAGCAATTGTTTCAAAACCGATTCAACAGGCTCTCCCAATAGTGTAAAATATTTGGGAGACACATCCTTTGGTCTAGGAGGTTTGCATTGTTGGTTTTGTTGAATTTCATTCGTTGTTTTGGTTCTGTTGTTGAGGTTGACTAGGTGCTTGGGTGTTTGGTTTGAGTCCTTTGAGACTGATCATGGTCTATGCATTACTAACCGTTCTTGCATCCACAACACCATCATTTGTGATATTTTTGTTTCAAGACCAGAATTTTCTCTTATCATTCAAACTGCTAGGATTTCTATTGTTGTCTTTGTAGATCTTCCTAATCCCCTTTTGGATAAGATCTTTTTCATTGTTTATCAATTGTGTTAGGATATTTTATTTTTAATTCATACATTAGTTTTGGTACCAAGTTCACTTGTTTCTCTTCAGGAAAGTCAAAAGGGCGTCAGTTGACCAGGTTGTGCCATCATTGTAAAAATGTTATGAAACATTCTCTCATCTTTTGTTTTGTGGTACATAAGTCTATCAAGGTCACCTCATTGTCAATGTTGAAAGTGAAATGACAAATGAATTTGTCAACTAGTTCATTCCATGACTTTATGTTTATGGGTAATCGAACATACTAATCCATTGCTTGTACTAAGAGACTCTGAGGGAAATGGCGCATAAGGTATGTGTCATCATAATTAACCTACATGCAGGATGCATAAAATTATCTACTGTGATCTTTGGGATTTCCTTTTCCTTTGTATTTATCAAAATTTGGTACATTGTAATTCATAGGAAAAGAGGGGATATACAAACTTTAGTTGAATAGATTAGGGCACATATCCTACTGTGAATAACCCTTTTTGGTCCCTTTGGTTTCTAATGCTTCTACTTGTCACGACAATTTTTCAACTTGTTGCATCATCATATCTGAAGGCGATGGTTTTGAAGGTTCATCATTCATACCTGGATGACCTCTTTGCCAATATACCATGATCCCAAACAAATTTTGATCATAATATTCAAAAATTATTTTTTTCAGGGTGCTTGCCACTAACATGTTTTGATATGGATATCCATATTGTGTTGTAGTGTTTTCGTATTGATTCATTTGTTACGATTGTTGATACTGAATTGTGGATTGAACCACTTGATAATATTGGACCATTGATTAAATTTGCGGTTGGTATTGTACCATATGTTGAATTGGTTGTTGAAATTGCATCGTTGGTTAAGGATGATGTTTTTGTTATTTGTGCTATTAAAATTGCCCTATTGGTTGATAATGTGCAGCCATTTGTTGGTGTGCACTTGGTTGAGCATGTTGTTGGAATTGAGTTGACTACATCTATCCTTGATATTGTGGCACATATTGTTGTTGTGCTTGTTGAAATTGTTGTACCATCAATTGTTGTTGTGCTATTTGTTGTGCTTGTTGAAATTGTTGTACCATCGACTGTTGTTGTGCTATTTGTTGTGCTTGTCCAACATATTGAAGAATTGGTTGTTGATGTGGTTTGTATTGACTTCATGCTTGTTGATATTGTATCGTTGGTTGTGATTGATGTTGGTATTGATCAATTGTTTGTTGATATTGGTTCATTGGTTCTGAATAACCTAATCTTCCAAGCAAGTTATCAAGGATTTTAGTTTTATGTTTTTGCTCTTGGAAGGTTTTGTTTGTGATATCATATTTACACTATCCTATTTTAAGGTGTTGATTGGTTGACCTTGTTGCATGTTAGCATTGATTTGTGATGTAAAAGAAGGTACATTAACTTGTGGTGCAATCAGAGGTAATGTTTCTTGTTTAGGTATGCATAGCTTTGATATGGTTTGACTTGGTTGAGCGTTTGTGGTTGTTCTTGTACGTGGGAAATTCATTGAGGATGATACTTGCAAGAGGGGAGAATTTTGTTGCGTGTTCATATCTTGTTGTAAAGGTGGTACATATGGCATATCTGTGGTAAATGCAAACATGTTTTTCTCCACTTGTTGATTTGTCTGAGGAACACTTGATGTATTTGTTGAAATGTACTCGCTAGTGTTCTTGTCGTCACTATTGATATTGCCACTATACAGGGAACTATCTGAGGTGTTGGTGATACTGCGTTGAAAAAAGGTTTATTGAAATTCTCAAATGTAGGTTTTGGGGGAATTTCCAAAATTAAATTCTTACATTCTCCTTTCCTCAAAAGCACCTTTGTTGTCTCTTGTTCAAAACAAGTTTTGTTTGCACTAGTTTTGAGATAGGTTTTGTTTGTTCATGTACGCCAAGTTGTAATTCAAATTGATCCAACAAGGATTTATGAACTCGTAATTTGACTTAAGTTTCTCCTTAACATGTTTGAAATATATTTTAGGATCCTTAAAGATCAATTCATCCAAAGTCTTGACAACCCTAGGATCATTTATCGCCCTATCAATTTCTTTTTGAGAAACATTTAATAAAGAGAGATGACTCCCATGTGAGGATTTTGAATCTAAAGATGAGTCTAACTGTGAATCTAAGTGTGCCTCTTATTGAAAGTATGAGGGTGATCCAGGTCAAACATAACCAAAACCTGGAAGAAAGATTGGTTGAACATTTGACGATGACCCTGGTTGAATGTAACCTTGACTTGATTGATTTAGATCAAAACTTGGTGGCACATTGGTGGAACACTACCACATCCTAGTTGAATTGGCATGAAAAGTGATTCAAAATTTGGTGCTAGCCCTAATAGAACCATACCATTTTCTAGTTGTGTGTTTTTAGGTGGACCCAAATTTGGACTAAAACTTGATTGCATGGCATTTCCTTCTTGTTGTGTTGGATTGAATTGTGATTGTCTTGGATCAAAAATAGATTGTGTTGTTCATTGGACCAAACATGGGTTGGTATGTCGAATCCTATTGTCTCCAAGAAGTTTGGGATCTCGTTTCAATCATTGCACTATGCTATGTTTTTGGATTTTTTTAAGTTTAAGGATGAAATAAAATGCAACTAAGGAATGACAAATGCAACTTTAAAATATGAAAGACAAATGCAACTAAAAGATGCAACCTATGTTTTTGATATTTTTGAAGATGCAATTTAGGGATGACAAATGCAATCTATATTTTTGGGATTTCTAAGATTTATGAAGACCTTGAAAAATAAAAATCCAGGGACGTAAGCCTAAAATATCAAAATGAAGTTAAGACCTTAAGGACCAAAGGAACATAATAATGGACAAAAGACATAGTCGTACCCATCACTAGACCAATGAGCTAGGGTTTTGACTTGATAATGGTGATAAAGAGACAATTTTAATAAGGTCTAGACTCCTTAATGGTAACCTAGGATTTGATCTAAGGACTTAATTTTTTGGGATCCCCAAAACCTGATTTCGGGAATCTAAATGCAAGCTATGCGCTAAGGAAATCCATTGAAAGATTTATGATATTGGACTAAGCAATGACTTGAATTTGGGACAATGGAATAATGGACTTAAGAACTAGGAAAGATAATATGATTATGTGAAGTTTAACCTAAGATGAGACCTATGTTTTGAGATGAAAAGTTGAAATGAAATTCCAAACCTTTTTATGTTTTTGGTCTCCCATGTTTTTGAAATTTGAAAGTTTTGAGATAATTTTGAGTGATTTGTTTTGATTGAGTTGTGTTTTGATCATAAAATTTGTTTTGACACTCACATAAGATACATCAAGCAGAATGGTTGTTTGAATCTGAAAAATCAAAGTAAGATCTGAGGGGCCTAGATTAGCCCATTTTTTAGATCACTAGTCTTGACAATTTGAAAACATTTGCAAACATTTAAAACCTAGGTTGGAAATGGTTGATATTTGTTGAGGCCCTTATGATAGAATACCATAAACACTACAAACAAATAGAGATCAATGGCACTTGATCCCCCAACACAACACCAACACACCTTTTCTCTTACCCCAAAAGTTTGAAAACCTTGTAATCGAGGAATTTTTTATCTCATAATGCAAGGTATATGGAGGGTATCTTCAAGGGATGATGTACACTCCCTGAATCAAGAAAATATGGGATTTGGGCTGCTAAAACAATTGGTTTGTAGTGGAGGAACTTCAGGGGCTTGACATCTATACTTGCAGCAATGACTCACTAAAGAGCCAATCCGAGCCCTTATAAAAAAATTGTTTGATATATCTCACATGGATGTGGGTACTATCAATATAGATAAACATCGTCAAGTAGTTTCGGCTTTGGCCTAGGCCATTTATATAGCGGGCCGAAGGAAAGAACCTCTTAGAGTCATCCCCCAGGGTGACTTTTTCCCCACCAAGACAGGCTCTTTTCTACAAAAGAAAAAGTCGAGCGTCGTTGACACTTTTCTCTTACACCCAACAAAGGGGAGATGATACTAAGTGTAACAGTAGGTCCACCCTACAAAGTACAAGTGCACAAGACAAATTCAAACACACGTTTTCATTAACCATTGGCAAAATAAGTGTGTTCTAAATTTTAAAAAAATAGACATGCAATGTTTGAAATCACAAATCGTCATCAAGCACCCTGCATCAAACTCATTAGTAGTTTTTTAAAAATCTTCATCAAGCACCCTGCATCAAACTCATTAGTAGTTTTTCATAAAATCTTCATCCCACAATAACCACAATGCCAAAGAAAACATCAATAACATCAAAGCCCTTCTATGCTAACAAAATTAGAAACTTGCAAATTTGAATGATAAATCAAAACAAAAAATCACTTTTCAACAGTCAATTGTGCAATTCTAAATAGTCAATTGTGCAACCTTGAGGCTCAAATGCATAGAATCAAGGCACAATTGCACAATAATCTCTCACAATTGCACAAGAATCGCTCACAATTGTGCAACATAAGGCCTCAACTATGTAGGTCATTCATTTGATTGTATAAACCCTAAATTGAGCCTTCTGATTGACAAATTTTACTTGCACTTGCCCAATTTGAACCCCTATTTAAGCTAGATGAAATATATGAGGTTCATTTTGACCATTTTGTGAAATGAAATGTGAATTTATCATCAATTTGAAACCCTAATTAGGCTAGATGATGTTTATATTAGCCACTTAACGAAATCAAATGAGAAATTATTGTCAATTGATCCCCTAATTAGGCTAGATGATGTTCATTTTAACCTCTTAGCAAAAATGAAATGAGAAATTATTGTCAATTGATCCCCTAATTAGGCTAGATGATGTTCATTTTAATTTCTTAGCAAAATGAAATGAGAAATTATTGTCAATTGATCCCCTAATTAGGCTAGATGATGTTCATTTTAACCTCTTAGCAAAATGAATGAGAAATTGTTATCAATTGATCCCCTAATTAGGCTATGTGAGAATTTTAGGGTTAATTTTAGCCTTATCAAACTAATAGATCTGATAAAACTTAACATAAATCATGAGCAAAGGAAACCCTGCATGCAAACAATAATCAAAATATCCAACAATGAGAACAACTACGCTAAAATGGAGGTCAATTGTGTGTTGGCAAGAGACACTGTTCTGGTGAAGATTGATGCATGAGAGATGCTTAGGAGTTGTCATTGATGGAAACTCAATCCAAAAATCATATCCGGTGTGCGTAGATTTGATTTACCAGAAGTCATATTGTTCATAAGGCATAAGTCTGGAAGGTGGAACACAGTAACTGGTATAACATGTGTGCAGTATACATATCTTGATTTTGGTTGTGTAATTTTGGTTGTGATGATAAAGGTAGATGATTCAAGGTTCAAGGAAGATTATCTTGTAATCCTGATATCCAGTGTTGATTCATGAGTGAGATTATAGGTCCAGTATTCGATAATTTAGTTAGAACAGAGTTATTTTGGTGTAACGTGTGTTGCAGAATCTTTGGGTTGATTTCAATGATTGGTTTCGTGTTTGAGGTGATTGGGCTGACTTGTATGAAGCTTTTTATCATTTTATTTAGGTCCGCATATGGATTTGAGGACGGATTGAGCCAACTTAAGGTTACACATGTCATGTTGTGTGTTATGCGGTTTATGGAAGCCAACATGGTAAATGATTCATTTTGTTGGTGCGGATATATAAGATTGATTTGGTTGAACACTTTGATGTATGAGATGAGCGCAAGAAGTCTTTATGAGAGAATTTGCAAAGTTTGGCGAATGCGATTGAAGGTTTTGGTGGTCCGGTGTATGACAGTGCAAGAAAATAGAGCAGAGAGTCAGAACAGTTGCAGAAGTTAATCTGAGCCTAACCCGAACTGCTATTTGGCATTAGTAGATGCTATTCTTTATTTCATTAATTATTGTAATCATTTGTAATCGCCTGTAAGGCAGTGAGCCTTCCTCTAGGTTGTAGCCCATTTTGTTTTTGAGCAGTGAGCTCTAGGCAGTGTGCCTGAATGCAAGTGCATTCCCCTTATGTAATATTATCATAAATCCGGCCATAGTATAATAATATTGTGGGTTCAAATCCCACTATGGTTTTTCCTTTTCCGAGTTTCCGCGTAAAAATCTTGGTGCAATGGTTGTATGGTTGATTTCTTTATGTTTTTGCAGACTACTTTCATTGTTATGCATCTAGTGGTTTAAGAATTAGCTTAATAAGTTTGTAAATTGCAAAACACTGATTCACCCCCCCCCCCCTCCTCTCATTGTTCATTGATTCCAACAATTGGTATCAGAGGTTAGTTCCTCAGAAGAAGTCTAACAGCTTGAGTAAGATTTGGAAGATTGAATCAATGGACTCTAGTTTGCAAAAGCAACTTGTTGTGGCACTTGAAGATCTTGATGCAGCTATGAAACAGAAAAGCAGCTCGAGGAAAACTCTGAAAGCACTTAAAAATTTCATTTAATCTTTGAAGGAACAAGTCAACACATCATGAGAGAAGAGAAAGGAGTTGATGGATAAATTGAAGGAGAGAGGAGCAAAGCATTAACAATCAAGCCTTACAAGACAAGATAGATGAATGTGAGAAGCTTGCTAGAGAGAATGCAGTCCTGAAGAATGAGATGCAATCCATTGTGATGGAGCTGACAAAGGAGATTGAAGACAGGAAGAAGAATGAAGAAAAATTCACTCGGTCATTGAAGGACAAATATGATAAATGTTGTCGATTGAACTATGAGAATGATCAGTTGAATCTTGAATTAGTGCAATGCAAGAATGATGGACAAGAACTTGAAAGACAATTCATAATTCGGAGAGATGAACTTTCTACTGCTAAGGAGTAAAAAGAAAAATTCAAAGCTAGCTCAGCCAAGCTAGATGAGATGCTAGAAAGTCAGAGACATGGGAAAGACATGTGAGGACTTGGACATTAGAAAAGGGAATCCTTTGGTTCTAAACAAAGAAATCATTGGAAGAACAAGAAACCTTCGATGAGATAGCCTAATGCATATGAATTCAATGGTAAATGCTTTGTTTGTGGAAAATTGGGTCATATGGCAAATCAATGCAGAAGTAGGATGATGAATAATGCTCCTACCTTTGTCGTTCAATATTTCATATGCAACTACTTTGGTCATAAGTCAAACATGTGCAGAACAATTATGAATGATTTCCAAAATAAGAGATGTTATGCTTGTGGAATATTTGGACACATTTCTAAGCAATTCGGGATGAGACCAAATCAGATAAACTTCAAGCCTATGCAGGGAAATATTTATCATGCATGCAACAAATCCGGACATATTGCAAAATATTGCAGAAGCAAGAATGTGAGAAAGAATGCTCTAGTAGACAAGAACAAATTAGATGAGAAGGGCAAACAAAAATTTATAGAAGTTAGAGAGCGGCATAAGAAGATGTGGGTTAAGAAGGAAGATTCATTTGTTCAGAATAGCTCCACACCCAATTCCGATGTTGGAACCTCATCTGGTAATTAAGGCATTTTGGCCTTAGGGGGAATCTTTCATGCAAATCTTTACAACACCCCCTTTCGAAGATCTGTAACCGGTAGAGGATGGTTGCAGATGATGGAGATTAGTTGTGCAGTTGATATCTGGAAGTTTTCATGCCTATCTGAGTATCCAGCAATGAATTCTTGAAGATGCAGAGTATCTGGAAAGCCTTTAGGATTGTCCATTCATTACAACTTAAACTTAGGTTTTCGATGGATAAAAAGGGATTTCAATCTTTCATTCTTCACATTGTGAACAAAGAGAAAGAGCAGAAGAGCAAGGTGATTGAGATTGAGCAATATGAACAGTGCTTAAAGCGATCAATCAACGATTCCCAGCATCCGGTGCAATCTGAAAAGCTATTTATCCGTGTTCGAGTTGTTTTTCATACCCTAATTTCAAAACGGCATCTACATCTAGTGTTGCAACCCCATTGGTAGTTGAGATTACTAACAGAGAAAAGCCCATGTTTAATAGACATCCATTCAAATATGTTGAAGATGATCCGGAAGGTGAATTTTCCTTTGTACCGTATGGCATGTTGCATAATAAAGATATTAGGCTATACATTCACAATAACATCGAGGAGCTTGGAAATGTGGACATGTTATCACTATACACCAAGTGTATGATGGATAGAATGGGAAATCTAAAGCCCGAATTTAAGTCATTGCAGGACAAGGGTTTTATCCATTTTGTTCATTTTCCAGTGTTCGATGAACCCGAATGGGTCAAATATATCGAGTCGAATCGACGATGAGTTTATATGGCTGGATAGACGTCACAAGATCACGAAGCAAGTCATTCAAGTTGTAACATGTTTGTGTGCAACCGGTGAGATCCCCGATCTGAGGAAAGTTCAAAACACAACAGTAACAGTCGTTACTGAATCTCAGCATGACAACCGGTCAATGACAATTAGCAATATCATTGAACATGATGTGAGATTTTCCTCAATGGTAACAGGATATAAGGTATATCAATCTACCAGACAGAATTCAATATCTAGTACTGCTATATTTGCAGCCTATCAAATTCTCAAGGAGGACAAAAGGTATGATCTTTGTGGAGTGATTCTCAATAAGTTAATGAGTAGCTTGAAGAAGATAAAACAAGATAAGAAACATGTTTTCAAATTTGGTTCTTTCATTGTCTATTTAGCACTATAGTTCTTGAATGAAATCCCCGGAATAGGAAAATTTTAGCAGGCATATGATAAACGAGTGGAAGTCCAAATCAAAGAACGTTTACAGGGATTGGGTGATACTGTAACTCAAAAATCTGCTTTGTGGGGATACTTTAAATCATTTTAAGAAATGATGCAGAGTAGAGAAAGGATCCCGAAAGATATTGTTGAAAAATATGAGAACACAATCTGTTTCATGGTGTGGATAAAGATCAATGCCACATAGAAGTGGTTGAACCTAGAACCGTTTGGATCAATGCCCATGGGGTATGAGGTAGATGGAAATAAACTCGATGCATATGCTCAACACCTGTTGAGTAAGCCAGTAGATGAGAAAGAGGAGAGGAGAGGTACATTTAAGGAGAAAGACTTGGACTTTCATAAAAAATTTACTGGGCCGACAAGGAAGAGAAAGGTCAAAAAGGAAGTTGAGGAGCTTGCTAAACAAATGGGAATATCAAAAGAAGTTGTGCAAAGAGATAGGGAGCAAAATATACTGAAGGAGGAGGACATGGTGAGGCCTAATAAGTCAAAACCGGTCTCCACTCCTCCCAAGCAATCAAAGCCAAACCAAACTCAGTTCGCACCTACCTTCGGTGTTCAAAAGCCTATCCCTCCACCTAAGACTCAAGCCATGTCAACCGGTGGAGTGGAGAAAAGGAACAAGGAGAAGCCACAAAGAGAATATGCCACTGCTAAGGATATAGAAATGGAATCTGATGAAGAGGTGAAAGAGGTAAAGAATACAACCACTTATGCAAGAGTTGTGAAGAAGCCTCAATCTGGTGGAGCCCAACCATCCAAGAAGCCAAGATCTAAAATTAAGCCATCTAGTAGAGCCAGAGCGAGCAAGAAGCAAAAATCTGAATTAGATGAAGCTCTGAAATCAGGCAAAGTTGAAGGTACTTATGATGTTGTGTCCCCAATGACTTTGAAAGAAATAATTGATGAACTACTTAAGGATGGAAATTTGAAAAATGTACCTGTATATTATGAAAATTGTGATGATAGTGACCAAATAGCTATTGAGGAAGCAATTATACAGTATATGAATGATTATAGCAAAACCTTGATTGAGTTGTCATCTATAATTCTAAAGGAATTGTATGATATTTTGGACGTCAGAAGGCATACAACAAGTTTAGAGGATGAAAGAATAAAGGAATATGTAAGTAAATTTGAGTTTTGTCATTTCTAAAGTTGAAGTTGTTAAGGTTGCTGAAGCTTGCAAAGGAAAGATTTTGAAGCAAAAAGAGAGTCAATAGAATCATGCTTGGGAAAATAGATGAGGTGACCAAAGAGACAGAAGTAATTTTGAGACAATTTTTGATAGATCACAGATATGATGTGAATCTGGCGCATGATGACACTCAACTGGGAGAGAAATCACATGACACATTTGTTCTGGAAGTGCATGAAGTCATTCTTGATGTGCAGAAAGATCAGTCTTCTGAGAAAGCCATTACGCCATAGCAGACCAATGTGCATGCAACAATTGATGTTGATCAGAGGGTTGATGACTCTGGTAAAGATGAACAGGACCCTCCGGTTATAAAAGTTGTTTCAGAAAAGGCAGCTGAGGAGATAGATGATGCGGAAACGGGTGAAAAAGATGCGAGTGCAGAGGTAGCAGGAAAGGAGAAAGGAGAAGAGAAGGATGATCAGGCTCCAGTGACAGTGGCAAGAGACACTGTTGCTGAAAAAGGAAAACAGATTGCTACTGATTCAGATGATTTTTCTCAAGGGCCTATTGATTTTCAGTTCTTTATCTCCAATTCAAGCATTGAAGCTAGTAACTCTTACACAAGCAAAAGCCAGTGAGGACTTACTCAAGTCTCATATTGTACATAAAGAGTTGATAACATTGGCGAGAGATGTATTAGAGAAAATTTTGTCATCATTTAAACCGGACACATCTGATAATCCCTCTAGTAAGCTTAAGAGTATGTTGAATGTCGTAGAATCTCATTTTGTATCTTTGGAGAAGGTAGCGGATACTAGAGTTTTAAACCAATTTAATTCTATGAGACCGAAAACATTTTTTTAAATGATTGAGGATGATAGGGTAAGCTTAGTAACTACTGTGAAGAGTATACAAGATGCATTAGATGAAGGTAGTCAAATATACAAGTCATGTCTATTTTTTTCCAAGTTTACCATTAACAGTGACAAGAAAATAAGGGAACGTGAAGGCCATCGTGCTAGTATATCTCAGTCATATGCACCCCAATCAATTGTAGATAGCAATTTTGAACCACATGTTATGAGTAAACTGGATAAGATTAAGAGTTTAAATCGGGAGAAGGATAGAATTTTGGGTAGAGTGGGAGACGTAAGGAGTCTTATCACTCCCTAGATAGATTCTCTGATGAGCAGTATGCAAGATGCAAAGGATGCTTTGAATAAGAGTGTTACGACAGACAAAAGAGAAGCAGAGATGCATGCTTATCTTTTCAGCGGGATGATCAATATTTTGGAGAGTTTGAGAAGGCATGGGATAATCACATGTTGTCCCTAAGGACAATTTTTGCTGATATTTTCAAGTTTTTGTAGGCAACTATACATATCCTTATATATAGATTTTGGCGGATTCCTATCTTTGGCATTGCTATCAAAGGGGGAGAGAGTAGAGTGAAAAATGGTGCAAATCATCAGGGGGAGCTTGTAGAGTCTTGCAGAGTTTTGGGAGAGTTCAAAATTTTAAAATTTTGCAGTCTTGAGTGTACAATTCATTTTTCACAATGTTGCCATCAATGCCAAAGGGGGAGATTTTTGGCAAGAGACATTGTTCCGGTGAAGATTGATGCAAGAGAGATGCTTAGGAGGTTGTCATAGATGTCAACTGAGTTCAGAAATCAAATCTGGTGTGCGCAGATTTGATTTAACAGAACTCATATTGTTCATAAGGCATAAGTCTGGAAGGTGGAACACAGTAACCGATAGAACATGTGTACAGTGTACATATCTTGATTTTGGTTGCGGTGATAAAGGAAGATGTTTCGAGGTTTGAAACAGATTATTCTGTAATCGTGTTGATTCATGAGCAAAATTATAGGCCCGATATCCAATAATCCAATTTGGTGTAACGTGTGTTGCGGAATCTTTGGGTTGATTTTAGTGATTGGTTTCATGTTTGAGGTGATTGGGCCGACTTGTATGAATCTTTTTATCATTTTGTTTAGGTCTGCATATGGATTTGTGGACGGATTGAACTGACTTAAGGTTACACGTTTCATGTTGTGTGTTATGTGGTTTATGGAAGCCGGCATGGTAAATGATTCATTTTGTTGGTGCGGATATATAAGATCAATTTGGTTGAACACTTTGATGTATGAGATGAGCGCGAGAAGTCTTTATGAGAGAATTTGTGAAGGTTGGTGAATGTGATTGAAGGTTTTGGTGGTCCATTGTATGATAGTGCAAGAAAACAAAGAAGAGAGTCAGAACAGTTGCAGAAGTTAATCTGAGCCTAACAGGAACTATTATTTGGCATTAGTAGATGCTATTCTTCAGTTCATTCATTATTGCAATCATTTGTAATCACTTGTAATGCAATGAGACTTCCTTCGAGTTGTAGCCCTTTTTGTATTTTAGTGAGCTCTACGCAATGTGCCTAAATGCACGTGTATTCCCCTTATGTAATATTCTCATACTTTTGGCCATAGTATAATAATATTGTGAGTTCAAATATCACCGTGGTTTTTCCTTTTCTAGTTTTCCACATAAAAATCTTGGTGTTAAAGTTGTGTGGTTGGTTGCTTTATGTTTTTGCATTCTACTTTCATTCTTATGCATTCGGTGGTTTAAGAATCGGCTTAATAAGTTTGTAAATTGCAAAACACTGATTCATCCCCCCTCTCAGTGTTCATTGATTCCAACATTGCGCAGAAACAAAGATCAATTGCACAACTATAATGGTTCATTGCGCAGTTCTGAAGCTCAACTACATAGTTTTGGAGCTCAACTAAATAGCTTCATGCCTCAAATGCACAGGTTTAGCTCTCAATTCCACAAATCTAAGTCTAGGTTCAATAGAAAAATAAATCCATAGATTATCAATTGCATGCAATTAAAAACTCACAAATTCATCATATTTTGACGTGATTCACATCAGGTTCACCAAAATGTCAACTAGGAAAATGGGAACTAGAAACATACATGATATAATAAGCCAACAACAAAGAAAATACCATGCAAATTAACCTAATCAAATCGATAGAGCTATCAAAACAAAATGTAATACAAAATAAAATTCAAAATAGCATCAAACTCATTCCATTCCTTTGATGTCACTTCATTCTTTCTTCTTTCTCCTCTAATATGATGTAGCTCTCAAATAGCTTAGTGCACCATATGTGGCAAGCAAGAATGATTCGACAATGTGATCCTGAGGGTATTCAAAGGATCGTGGTTATGAGAATGAGCAATGAAAGCTCAATTTATAAATTTTGAAGATCGATTGGATGGACAGGATCGACTTTAATCAATGGACAAGATCAATTATGAGGATGAGTTAAGTCAAGCCAAATGGGAAAGGTTTCATTTCCAAGTGGAGAGGGAAATAGAAGGTTAGTGAAGTTAAGTGGAGAAAAATTAAGAAAGTGGAAGAGTGAGGTTGAGTTAGAAATGAAGATCAAAATGGAAATTGAACTAATAAACATTCATTTATTAATTCACTCCAAATTTGATAATTAGCCAGTTCAATATTTTCATTTAATTGTGACAAAGAAATTAAGGATAAATAAATGGGTAAGTGCACCAAGATGTGGTACCAAAAAGGTCCCACTTTTTATCTTTTCATAAAAATGCGTCATTTGCATGAAATGGTCATCCAAACCTTCGGATTGGATGCCCAAGGAAAATCCAACACAAAGGGTTGGTGTTTTCCAATTCAAACCATTGGTGAGCACCATATATAGCGTTCGCCAAATTCAAAAATTTCACTTTTTACATTTGGCGAGCGCCAAATTTGGTGCTCGTCGGATGTGAAAAATGAACTTTTTTGCATTTGGCGCTCACCAAATGTTCTGCATTGGTAAATTGTAGATTTCATGAATGGCAAAATGTTCTAGCTTGACACAAGTTATACCCAATCCCTGAAGAAGAATATATACATGAAATATAACATTTAAGTATAAGTTATAGGCAAGATGTTTGAGAGTGGTTTCAGATCTATAGGAGTTGTAATGTAGATTCTAGGTTTTAGAAGATCATATAATTTTCAAACTTAGTCAAATTTCAATGATTAGCATGTTCCTATCAACTTTTTATCACTCTCTCTATCTCACTCTCTTTATCTCCCCCTAACTAGAGACCTATAGATCTCTCTCTATCACTCTTTTTATGTCCACTTTCTACCTCTCTCTACCTCACCTTCCCTCCTTGCCCCCAAATATATCCCTCCATGTCTCCCTCTCTCATATTCCCTCTCCCTCTCTCATTGTTTCTCTCCCCTCTCTCCATTCTCTCGATCACTAACTCTCTCTCCCACCCTCTCTTTCCCCATCCCTAGGTCTCTCCTTCCCTACATCTTTACCACTCTCACCCCATATCTCTCTAACTCTATCTCCCCTAAGTCTCACCCTCTCTCCCTAGGCTCTAGGACTTATATCTCTCGCCTCTCTAGTTCTTTACCTCCCTCGCTACCTCTCTCCTTGCCTCCTTACCCCTCTTTATCTTTTTGTAAAATTCTCTCTCCCTCACCTTTATATATATATCCCCTCTCTAGGTCTCCCAACCACTCCCTATCTACCTCTCCCTTCCTCCTTATCAATTGCTTTATCTTTGTTCTTATTTCTCTCATTTTCTCTCTCTCTCCCCTCTCTCAATCATCACCTCTCCCTCCCTTATAGGACTTACAGAATAGAGAGTATGATATATGGTTTAGGTATAGGGTTGAGGATATAGAGTTTAGGGTTAAGGGTATTGGTAGAGGATTTGGTGTACAAGATTGATGGTACAAATTTTAAGGTGCATAGGGTAGAGGGTATTGCCCACATTGATTCTCTCTCTCTCTCTCTCTCTCTCTCTCTCTCTCTCTCTCTCTCTCTCTCTCTCTCTCTCTCTCTCTCTCTCTCTCTCGCGTTAGCTTCATATATCTCTCCCTCCCCTACTCTCTCTTACACTCTCTCCCTCTCTATCCCCTATCTCCATTGTCTAGTCGTCACTTCTCCCTCCTACCCTCTCTCTCTCTCTCCCTCTCTCTCCCCTTTCCAGGTTTCTCCCTCCTTCCCTCTCTACTTCTATACCTATTCATCCATGTCTCATTAGGAACCTCTCTCTATGCTTCTCTATCTATCTCTCCCCTCTCTCACATCTAAGTATCTAACCTCTCTTTCACCCTCTAGTTGTCTCACCTCTCTATCTATCCCCTCTCTAGTTCTCTCCCTCCCTCTCCACCTCTCTATCTCCTTCACCCCTTACCCATGTCCCTTTATGAACTCTCTCCTTTGCTTCTCTCTCTCCTCACCTTTTTATCTCCCATAAACTCTATACCTATTACTCTCCCTCTCTTCTCTCTCTTTCTCCTCTCTCTCTCCCCTCTCTAGGTCTCTCCTATAGTCTCCATTTCTCTCTCACCTTCCCTCCTTATCTCCATATCTATCCTTCCCCCCCTCCATATCTCTTCTCTCCTTATTGTTTCTCTCGAATCTCTCTTTGTTCTTGTGATCACTACCTCTCCCTCCTAACCTCTCTTTCTCCATACCCATGTCTCTCCCTCCCTCGATCTTTACCTCTCCCTCTTTGTCTCATTACCCACCCCTCTCTCCCTCTCTATCTCCCACACCTCTATCTCTCCACCCTAGGATAGAGAGAGGTTGGTAATGAGATATGGATGGGGCGTAGAGAGGTGGAGAGAGGAAGAGGGAGAAACCTAGAGAGCGGGAGAGAGGAAGAGGGAGAAACCTAGAGAGGGGGAGAGAGGTTGTGATGGAAAGATGATGATGTAGACAGTCTAGAGAGAATAAGAAATAGTAGGGAAGGGAGAGAAAGAGAGATGGGGGTAAGGAGGGAGAGGAAGATATAGAGGGAGAAGGGAAGAAAGGAAGGGAGATACCTAGAAATGGGAGGGAAGGATAAGAGGAGAGATGAAAGAATAAAGAGAGAGAGGAGTAAGTGGGGATTGAGGGAGAGGTAGACATGGAGGGAGTGAAATACCTAAGGAAGAGATAGAGAAGTGAAGGGAGAGAGAAGAGAAGAAGAGAGTTCAGAAATAGATAGGAGTAAAAGAGGAGGGAGATAGAGGGGGGAGAGAGGGAGAGAACTAGAGAGGGGAAAGATAGATAGGTGAGAGAACTAGATGGGGAAAGAGAGATGAGAGACCTAGATGATTAGAGAAAGCATTGAGATAGATAGAGGGGGATAGATAGAGGTGGGTGATTAGATATGGATGCAGAGGTCTATAGGTGGAGAGGAAGGGAGTGAGAAACCTAGAGAGGTGATGACCTAGACAGTAGAGAGAGAATACAAGAGGAAGAGAGAATAACAGAGAGTGGGGGAGAAAGATAGATATGAGGGTATGTATGGATGGGTAGATAGAGAGGGAGAGGAGAAGAAAGGGAGGAAGATACCTAGAGAGGGGAGGGAGGTAGAAGAGGAGAGACAAAAGAATAAAGAGAGGAGTAAGAGGGAATGGATGGAGAGGTAGACATGGAGGGAGTGAGAGACCTATGGAAGGAGGAGATAAAGAGGTTAGGGGAGAGAGAGAAGAGGGGGGAGTTCATAAAGGGATAGGGTTAAGGGGGAAGGAGAGAGAGGTGGAGAGGGAGGGAGAGAACTATAGAGGGGACATATAGATAGGTGAGAGACCTAGAGGGGTAAAGAGAGGTGAGAGACCTAGATAGCAAGAGAGGAGTGAGATAGACAGAGGGGGATAAAGAGAGGTGGGTAATGAGACCTATATGCAAAGGTAGATAGGTGAAGAGGAAGGCAAGGAGAAACCTAGAGAGGGAAGAGAAGGGGTGGGATGGAGAGGTGATGACCTAGACAATGGAGATAAAGAATAAGAGAGGAAGAGAGAATAATAGAGAGTGGGGGAGAGAGATAGAGAGGGAGGGGGGAAGAAAGGAAGGGAGAGACCTAGAGAGAAGGAGGAGGGAGAAGAGAAGAGATAGAAGAACAAAGAGAGGAGTAGGAGGGAATGGATGGAGAGATAGACATGGAGGGAGTGAGAAACCTAGGTAATGAGGAGATAGATAGATTTGGAGAGAGAGAAGAGAGAAAGAGTTCATAAATGGACAGGGGTAAGGGGGGAGGGAGGGAGAGAACAAGAGAGTGCACAAATAGATAGGTGAAATACCTAGAGGGAGAGAGAGGTGGGTAATGATATAGGGAGGGTGAGGTAGTGAGGTAAAGAGGGAGGAAGGGAAAGACCTAGATATGGGGAGAGAGAGGATGGAAGCGATAGGTAGTGATCAAGAGAATGGAGAGGGAGGGGAGACAAACAAAAAGAGAGAGAGAGAAAAAGAGAGAGGGAGGGAGTCAACGATAGAAATGGGAGTAAGGAGGGAATGAAAGGTAGAGAGGGTGGGATATACCTAGAGAGGGGAGAGAGACAAGAGAGACAAGAGAGGAAGAGAGATAGGTCTAGAGTTTGGGGAAGATAAAGAGAGTGAGATGCGGAGCTAAAGAAAGCTAATAGGAGCATGTTGATTACTAAAATTTGACTATCTGAAAATTTATATGATCCTCTAAAACCTAAAATCTACATTATAACTCCTATAAATTTGAAACACTCTTAAACATCTTGCCAATATATACATGAAATATAACTTAAATTATCTTATACTTAAATGTTGTATTTCATGTATATATTTATCTTCGAGGGTTGGGTATAACTTGTGTCCAAACTACAACTTTAGCCCATTCACAAAATCTACAATTTACCAATGCAAAATATTTGGCAAGCGCCAAATACATAAATTTTACTTTTCATATTTGGCGAGCGCTAAATTTGGTGCTCGCCAAATGTGAAAATTGAAATTTTTGAATTTGGCAAGCATCAAATAGGGTGAGCGCCATATTTGGCACTCGCCAAATGGATTGCATTAGAAAAAACCAACCCTTTGGGTTGGATTTTGTAAGGCTTTCATCTTTGATTTCTTTTGTTAGTGTATGTTTTTGGTATAAAACCAACATGTACTATTTTGGATGTAGTTTTTTACACATTCATCGGATTTTGAAACAACTTACATTTTTAGAAACTAAACTCCATTCTAGACACCTTGAAAAAAAAAATGATTTTTGATTAGTTTTCAATGATTTTAGGGGGAAGCATGCTCAAATTTTTGTTTTTTAAGATGTGTCCACTTTGAAAATCAGTAAAAAAAATATAATCCTTAAATGTTTAGCCAAAAAATCCAACATAAACTATAAGGTGTTAGCTAATTTCTCACTAGAGTAATTTTAAAAATTCTAAAAAAAGAACATTTTAAGGGGGCCACAACATACGTTATGTTATGTTTTTTGCATAAAAAAGGGTCACTTTTTGTGCCCCCCCTTTTTGAAACCCTTAATCTCCATTTTCAAAACAAATTAGTAGTTAACGAAGTAGTCTCGAAGCACTTAGACTCTTGTTCTTGTTGCATCTTCAAATTTGGAGTGTAACTATGTTTACTTTGTCGTCGTGTTTACTTTGTCGTCGAAGTTCAAACTATACTAATTTCAACAAGAAAAAGTGGCATCTTAAAACCCCCTTTTGGTGCATCTTGGTGCACATACCCAAACAATGAATTTATTTACCCAAAGAGGGATATGTTAGCATAAAGGGGGTTAAATAAATGCTTATTTAACCCTAAGAGGAAATTGATAATTAAACAATTATTTCAACCCTAGACATGAATTAGGTCAAATTGATGTCAAAAAGATAGAATTTGAGCAATTGACATAATCATTTAATTAGATGGACAAGAGAAGCAATTTACGACAAAAAGACAAGAAATTGACAAGAAGTGATCAAATTAGAGAACAGAAGAATGAAACAACATCAATGAATGGTAAGGACCAATCGCATGACAAGGAGACATGTTAAAAAGGGAGATTACAAATGTTGCTTATTTTTTAGTGACTACAATTTCTATTCATTGTATAGTACAATTTTAATTAATCATTTATTATAATAATTTTATGAAATATTTGCTTATATTTTTCATATCTACTTCAAAGGCTTTTTTTTAATATTCGTTAATTTAGAAAGCTCTCAACATTGTTATTTTACATGAATCAAGAGAATTCAAAACATGATCAAGTATATGTTGAATATGTTGAGACACCCTACCACTAGGTTTTCAATTTTCTTTATGAATGAAGTTTTTTAATAGGTTTCTTAATTACCCGTTGCTCTAATTAAGCAACTTAGTGCTCAAGGCTTTTAGTTTGGCCTTATTCTAAAGACCAACTATGACTCAAACCTAAGACTCCTCATCTACATATCGATACATTCTACTATTATACTATAGACTTTTTTTTCTATAACTAAAACTTTTTTAAGAACTTATTTTATTCAACTTACTTATTTTTCCAAAACCCCATTTCTACTAAACTTTGGTGCTTAAAACTTTTAAGTTAAGTCTATCCCAAACTAATAATATAATCTTAATTAAACAATTCTTCTTATGAATGAATATGGCTCTGCAAGCGAAATATCATCGCAATGCCTATGCGATTCCTAACCTGCTGTCGAGACCGTCATTTGGCAACTATCTGGGCTTTGTGAATCGTTTCTCTGTTCTTGCTAACAGTCACCAGGCTGATGGCCCCATCGCTGATGCAACAAAAACTCAAGAACAGCAGGGCTTCTTCGCGAAAACCAAATACGCGATGAAAAAGATGGGAAGGGCTCCCCCTCCTCCCCTTGTTGGTAACGACCGGAAATGGCAGAAGGCTAGATGCAGACAACCCAAACCAGCTAGTGGGGCGAACCGTCAGCCAATATGCCATGTCTGACGTCCTCAGTATTATCTAGAGGAGGGTTTTTTAAAACCTACCCATATAGACAGAACCATTAATCGGGATATCAATCTCCGACGGAATTTTTCTGCAAAATTCCGAGGGGCAAGGAAACCCGTGTTCGTCATTCCATGCAGCGCCATCAGAATTCAACGGTGGACAAGCATTTTAAGGGCGACCTATCAAAGCATCCATTAGCCACTGAGAAAGGGCCGATGATAGAAATCGACAATCAAACCCTAACAAAGTATCAGAAGCATTGTAAAGAACTCGTCATCTTTGCCCGATGGGAAGGTATTGGTATTTCGACCGAACAAATCGCTGATTGGTTAACAACATCCTTTCAGGGCCAAGTAAGTATCGACTTCCTCCCTGACAATTTCCTTGCAGTAGAATGTAGCAATCCGGTATTAAGAAATAGGCTTCTGAATGGGGATATCTTAACATACAAGGGTTTTAGCTTAGAATGCTGGGAATGGCAACCCCTTTTTTATCCATCTCGTTTAAAGCCTTTTATGGTAAATAGAGCAATATCAATTGAGAATTTACCATTAGAACTTCATAATATAGAAATCTTAAAAATGATAGGCAATAAGATAGGGAAATTTGTATGTGTCAAAAAAACCCCACTTAAATTCTCAAACCATGTTCTCATGGTGAACATGGATATCAATATCAAATCTTTAGAAAACATAGCGTTAAAAATCAATAACCACATTTTGACCTTCGAGCCGTCCTTTTATGAGGGCCCCATCGGAGAAGATATCCCTAGGAAATCTTCTCTTGTGGTGTCACACCCTAGGATAAATCATAATAACAAGGGCATCTCACTTAAATTTATGGAATGAACTGGGGGTTTCACTTTGGAGGGCTTTGAATCTATCAAGATAGTATCCAAGCATCAAGCCTCTGCTCCAGAATTGGTAGCGGATCGCTGCTTCAAGTCCCCATCTAAGGACTCCCTAATCAAGATAACAAGCTCCTCCCCCCTCCCATCTCTGGAAATTGGCATGACAACAACAGCAAATCCTGGGAACAAGGATCAGGATTTAGAAGAAGGGGAGATTAGAGAGCCTCCTATGCTAAAGGATCAGCCATGTATTGAGGATAATGCCTTCTCTAGATTAAGCAGAGACTCGGGGATGATGAGTCTTCTGAGATTTTCAACAGAAGTTAATGTATCCCTCTCTGAGCAATCATTGGTGAAGGAAAGTTGTCCCCCTGCTTTGGATAATGGTTCTAGGCATGATCAATCAACTCATGTTATAGATATGAAGGATAGTGGTGGGGGCAGAGGAATCTTCTCTTCCCCTGAAGAATAATTCTCTGGCGGATGCAGAGGCAGAAAAAGAACAAGTAGCAAGGGAGATCAATATTATTGCCAACTATATTGGGGAAGAAGTAGTTAATGACCAAATGGAACAATTTGTTGATGAGGTTTGTGATTCCAAAGAATTGGATAGACAGAGGGAGCTCTACATTAAAAATTTAATGGATAATGCTAGAGTCAATATGGAAACAAATGAACTATTTGTGGACCTAGATAATCTAGAAAATGAGAACCCAAACATTCTAGGCATTCATAACACAGAAGAGAGCAAAGAGTCTCCCGACTGTGCCAAGTCCATCAAAAGAAGGGGTAGAAGATCCCTTGTTGAATTAAGAGCCAAGGATGGGGAAGCTAGGGGCCAGCCAAAAATATCATCTCTATTTAATGTAGGGGAGGGGAAGTTCCTCCCCACAGAACCATGAAAATCATATCGTGGAATGTTAGGGGTATGAATGCCCCTAACAAGCAGTGTATCATAAAGCGTTGTATATCTGAATCAAAACCAAACATAATTCTAATCCAAGAAACTAAAATGAACTCATCCGAGATTAAACTCTTTGAGAAGAAATTAGGTTTTAGAAAACTGAAGTATTCCTTGGCCATGGGGGCTTCAGGAGGCTTGGCAATCATCTGGGATCCAAGATATTCCTCGTTTTCACCATCAGAGATAAAACAAAATTTTATAGGCGGAGTGGTAGCCTTCTATAATAATAAGTTAAAATTTAACCTGATCAATGTCTATGGTCCTCTTCAGAATAGGGACAAAGCTCAAGTTTGGCTGGAACTTGAGGCCTTAAGAAACAATCTGAATGAAATTTGTATCATTGGAGGAGATTTAAATGCCATCACTAAGGCATCAGACAAAAAGGGAGGCAATAACAAGCTACCCCCCACGGCTTTGGACTTCAATGATTGGATCAATAGGAATTCCTTGTTGGAAATTCAGACGGCAGAGAACACCTTTACATGGAACAACAGAAGGAAAGGCTTTAGCAATATTGCGGAAAAGCTTGATAGATTTTTCATCCATGGGGGGCTTTCGGAGTTCAATTATACAATGGAAGCGGAGATCCTACCTTTATCTGGTTCTGACCATTACCCACTACAACTTAACATTATGACAGAACAAGTACCTAGAAACTGCCCGTTCAAATTTGAAAGCATGTGGTTCAAGGATGATTACATCATCAACCTAATTGAACACTGGTGGAGTGACTCAATTTTCTCAGGCTTGAAGATGTTTATTGTGGCAAACAAATTCAAGTTAATCAAAAGGAAGCTCTTGGAGTGGAATAGGGAGCACTTCGGTAACTTCTTTAACAAGAAACTTTTAATAGAAAAGGACCTCAAGGATGTTAATAAGGAAGTTTTGGATCGAGGGATGAACGAACCTCTCTTCCTTAAAGAAAAATTATTACTATCAGAGTATGAAAAGATTCTATCTAAAGAAGAAATCTTCTGGAGACAAAAATCCAGGGAATCTTGGCTGAAAGATGGAGATCGCAACACTAAGTTCTTTCATAACAGTACCAAGCAGAAGAGATGGATAAACCGAATCTCTAACATTAAGAATAGCCATGGAGTCAATCCAGCAGACCCGTTAGAGGTGGCATCGGAAGCTGCAA
This sequence comes from Cryptomeria japonica, assembly GCF_030272615.1. Classification (NCBI taxonomy): domain Eukaryota; kingdom Viridiplantae; phylum Streptophyta; class Pinopsida; order Cupressales; family Cupressaceae; genus Cryptomeria; species Cryptomeria japonica. The sequence continues at coordinate 129,012,193 of NC_081412.1, forward strand.
GGTTCTTTGAAGGCGTCCTAAACAACACTGACGGCTCCAACCTTTGGGGCCAACATAATATAATTAGCAATATTCCAAAACTCATTAATGAAGATCACAATAGATGCCTGCTTAAGAAATTTCCTGAGGAGGAGGTCAAATCTGCCCTCATCAAGATGAATCCAGATAAGGCTCCGGTCCTAGATGGCTTCCCTACTAGCTTCTTCCAAAAATGTTGGGGATTTATGGGTCTGGAGATCACGGAGGCCTTAGAGGGTGTTAGAAACTCAGGTAAGCTACTTAAAGAGATCAACAATACCTTCTTAATGCTACTTCCAAAAAAAGAGAAACCAAATAGCATCAATGATTATAGGTCCATAGCCCTCTGCAACACCCTTTATAAACTTCTTACCAAAACTTTAGCAACAAGACTTCAAGAACTTCTCCCTATCATCATTAGTGAAGAGCAAACAGGATTTGTGGCCGATAGATCAATCTATGACGAGGTAATAATAGCTCGGGAAGCTATTCACTCGGTCCAACTTAATAATGCACCAAGCATGCTGGTCAAATTAGATATCAGTAAAGCCTATGACAAAGTAGATTGGAAATTTTTATGCAAATGTTTGGAAGCATTTGGTTTTTCCAAATCTTGGATCAACCTTATTTTTGAATGCATTCCCACTCCTAAAATCTCTATCATGATCAATGGCACTCCTGAAGGTCTTTTTAGTAGCTCTAGGGGACTAAGGCAGGGAGACCCTATGTCTCCTTTCCTCTTCATCATTATGGAAGAGGCTCTAGGGAGGTTTATCTCAAAGGCCAGAGAGGAGGGTGGGATCCTAGGTATTCCCATCACCAGTGGTCTTCCCCCCATCACCCTCCAGCAATTTGTAGATGATACAATGCTTTTTGGACAAGGCGACATTAGGGAAGCAAAGGCCTTCAAAGGTATCCTCAAATCCTACATGGTAGCATCGCATCAAGAGTTCAATTTGGAAAAATCGGCTGTGTTTATGTTCAATATAAATCCCACATCTGAGGATGAGATTTGTAAAGTCTTAGAGATCAAGCCTGGTCTCCTCCCCTGCAAATATCTAGGCATCTCTTTGGATAAAGGAAGCAGGTCATCAAAGTCTTGGGACCACTTGGTGGAAAAAATCAAAATGAGGATTAACACTTGGAAAGGAAGATGGTTGTCCTCTGCAGGTAGGGCAACCTTGGTCAAATCAGTTTTGGCAGCTATGCCCATTTACCAACTTTCCTGTCAAAATTTATCATCAAAAAAATGGGATGAACTTAATAAACACCTTAGGACGTTCTTTTGGCAAGGTGCCAATGAAGACAAGAAATTATCACTCCTATCTTGGGATAAGATTTGGAGACCAAAAGAAGGAGGTGTCGGCATTAAAAATTTATGTGACCAAAGCAAGGCCCTTGGGGCAAAGTTAGTTTGGAGATTGTTCAGACATCCCCATTTGAAGTGGGCAAGGATATTGCACCATAAATACCTTAATGGAGATAATCCTATCCAAATTTTTAGAGAGAATGACCCGCCTAGAGGATCTCGCATATGGAACTTTATGTTGGAGTGTAAAAATATTATTTCAAATAAACTCACTTGGAATCTAGGCTCTAGGGAAGAAGCCCTATTTTGGTCTGATTCCTGGGGAGGGTATAAGGCATTCGAGAAAATCTATGACTTTGGGCCTTCACGAGCACTCCTAGAATCAAATAGAGGGAAATTGTTAAGGAACTACATCTCCCCCTCAGAGGAGGGGGCGGGGTGGTAATGGATAAACAGAGAAAATGAGGATCTCCCTATAAGGGATAAAAGCAAACTCATGGCAATTCTAAGAGAAAGAAACATCTCCTTTAACCTTAATAAGGATAGGCTTGTATGGGATGGTTCATTGAAAGGGGAATATAACTCTAAGGATGGGTATTCTCACATCACCAAAGCCCACCTCAGACCCATGACAGAGCTGCCTCTGAAACTTTGTTGGGATAGGTATTGCCTACCCAAGGTTGGAGTCTTCACATGGCTTGCTCTCCAAAATAAGCTCTTGACCGCTGATAAATTCAGGAGGATGGGGTATGAGGGTCCTAGTAGATGCCCTCTCTGTGAAAAGAATGAAGAGGACACTAACCATCTCCTCCTCAATTGCACCTATGCAAACCAATGCTGGGACTGGTTTACCAAGAAACTAGGTTGGTCCCCTATCTTTCCCCAAACTATTTTAGGGATGCTCAAAGCCTGGCCTATCCTAAGATGAGGATGTCTTTTTGAAGGCTTATGGATCTCTCTCCCATCTTCCATAATTTGGGAACTATGGAAGGAAAGAAATAGACATCTCTTCAAAAATGAAAAACTAGAGGTGAATCGGGTAATTAATAAAATTGAGGCGGCTATTATCAAACTCATAAACAGTCGAATCAACTCAGGTATGAAGAAGAATGCCACAGTAACCTATTGAGATGAGAAGATGAAGGGACTAAGGGAGGGCCTATCTATCCCACCCTTTGTTGGGGATGGCCCTGAAGGAAATCTAAGGAAAAGAGCTAAATGTAGGCGGCAACCTCCAAGTGAGGGATGGCTAAAGTTAAACTTTGATGGGGCTTCCCCTGGCAATCTAGGAGTGGCAAGGATAGGATGCTCTGTCCATAACTAGGAAGGTAAGGAAATAGCCATCTGTGCATTCCCTGTAGGCATCAAATCTAATAACTGGGCGGAATTGGTGGCCCTACTCGTAGGCCTGAATCTTTGTAGAAAATTAGGTGTGAAGGATTTGGATATTGAAGGGGATTCAGCTATTATTATCAATGCTCTAAGAAAAGACAGCATGCCCAATTGGAGACTCAACTCCCTGCTAACTTGGGCTATTGAATTATGCAGAGGATTTGAGAGGTTTATGGTCAATCATATCTATAGGGAAGGCAACAAAAGGGTGGATGAGTTAGCTAACATGGGAGCAGATGGCATCCATCTCCCCTTAGACTATATCTGAAGTTTTCTCTCAAGTGTCTGGAACTCAAAAGGTCAACAAGGTAACTGTAGATCAATAGAGCATGCTTTCCTAGGAGCTACGAGTGAGGAGGTCATATTCCTTGACATTGCCTTCATTTATATTCATATATCAACTCAATGTCGTACATACATATAAATATTTATCTATATATATCCTCTTATATATACATGTTCATATTTCATATACGTTCATATCGTCACATCTAGGTACTCATCCAATTACAAATATATGCATATATATGTTGACACTCTTAAGTGGCAGCCTTATATTCTGTCAATCTCGCAACCTTATTCAGATATAGGCATATAATAGTCTACTATCCACTCACACTTATACTCATCCAATAATCTAACAGATATTTAGATTTACTTATATATATATATATATATATATATATATATATATATATATATATATATATATATATATATATATATATATATATATATATATATATATATATATATATATATATATATATATATATATATATATATATATATATATATATATATATATATATATATATATATATATATATATAAAGCAAATTCATAGTAACGCAAGATATGTAAGTTTAAGACCAGTAGGATGCAATAGCATATAGGAATAGGCATATGTATATAAGCATGCATGCATATCTCACCACATCTGAAATATGTATACATGGATATATAGGTATTAATATTCACATTTGCATTGTATTCTATTAGGAATAAAATATTATTCATTTCTTGAAAGTTCGCCATATCTTCCTCTCCAAGCCATCTAAGCTTAGTAGCCCCTCTTATCCTTAGCTTCAGCTGTTAAGAGAGATTTGCCTCTCCTTTTTTGGATGTCATGCATCAACATATCCTCCTTGATCAATACTATTGTGACGGCACTCTAGTAATGATGGGGTGACACTCCCTCGGTGATTTGAAAGCATGAGAACCCTCCGCTTGAAGGCTTAAGGCGACGGTAATTATTTCTTAGATCCTTGAAGATCGCAACTCTTGCATCCTGGCCCTCTGATCTTGATCTTTCACCTGCATTCTGCTCTCCTCTACAACTAGACTAGCTGTTCTTCACGAAGCATTAATTCTCTAGCTATATTTAGCTCGTTGGGTTGGTGTCCTAGTCTATCTCCCATTTAGCTCTGATGGATACTCCACTAAGACTTCTTGGTCTGAAACGGCATATGGCCTTTGTAGGGGAAATCAAAGAGGAAAGAATGAAAGGCATTTTGGCCCACCAGAATCCACTGATCACTGGTGCTGTGATGAAAATCCTGGGGAAGGATTATATCCTAAATGAGGACCAGACTAGAGCTAACCCTGACATTGCAGCAATGTTCCTAGCAATCGCCATGTATCTGGAGAAAGATAGAAATGTAGTGGTGAAGCAATGCAAAAAGGTCTTCAAAAAGGAATTCTTGGGCAAACTAGAGAGGGTGGTGATCAACATTGATGATGAGCTTACGGCTCCTAAGCCCCGGGACTACGATGTTCTTATTCGGATGAATAAACCAGAGCCTCAATTCCCTATCCTGGTTATAGAGGATCCCTCGGCCTTTGAAGCTTATAGCCCTATCAAAAGTAGGAAGTTTTTCTTCCTCTCGTGAATCTTGCAAGTTAAAAAGCCTCCGCGGGATAAATGGCTGATCAATTACCTCGAAGCTGAGAACATCACAGTCATCCCAGACAATATGCCAATTCATCCCTCTCTTGCAGACCCCTCTTCAACAAAACCAGAGCTCAAGATCCAGAGACCCTCATAAGCAGGGAAAGAGAGGTTGAGGATCCTTCCGTAGGGAAAGCCTTCTGGCTTTTTGGCTTTCTTCTGGCTATCAATGTTGCGCAGAATGATAATATTGGCCCATTAATGGGAGAATTTTGTCTCTGGTTTTCCTTTCGTCACCTTGAAACTCTCAAAAGTTTTTGCTTTCATATATCTTATACATGCTAAAAATACTTATGGATGCTCAATATACATATTTACTAGACTTAGTTATGTTTTCACTCTATTTTTTGCTTATGGGTGTAGTTGTTTTTTCTGATCATTTGAGCCTCTAATCTTCTATCTTAATTTAAGGGCAATGCGGGTCCTTCAAGATAGATGGTATTACGTCCAATGGGAAGATTCAAATCCCTTAAGCATTCTGACGAAAGAGTTTTCATCTTACGCCCTTGTAAAAAGCTTTGCTCTCAGCTTTAACTTTTTAATACCGATATATACATATACATATATATTTATGGGTATATATATGTACATATATACATATGTACTCACATAGATATATGCTTATAGAGCATATATTTATGAAGAGATCACTCATATATATATATATATATATATATATATATATATATATATATATATATATATATATATATATATATATATATATATATATATATATATATATATATATATATATATATATATATATATATGTGGTCATTTTCATGTAAACTGAACTCCTATCGCTAGAATGGTACTAGCAAGGCAGTTGTGAGCCTTATGATAGGAAGGTTTTTTTAACTGATGATGGATGTTTGCTATTATTTAAATCTGTGACGACTGGCAGGTCTCTCTATTCTAATTAGAGTTGGATCTGGGAGGGCTGTTTGGATAATATTGGTTGAATAGTCTCCTAAATAGTTAGTCTCTGTTTTTTCATTTCTTAAAAGCTTCCCAGCGGCGGTAAGTTGAGCATTATGGATAGGAATATCTTGTGTTGGCTAACTATTTATGTGGTATTATGATGGTATGACAGGTTGGAAAGTTCTGGCAAGTATTCCCCCGACTCCATGGTGTGGATACCTGCTGAGAGAATTTGCTAGATAGATATGTCCCAAGCTATTTTCTCCTTTGAGTTTGAAATTATTGTATTTATTCTAACATTGAGTTGGGTTGAAGGTGTAATGAGGTTCTTGTGCAGAATAGGGGATTGGTCAGATCCATACCAAGCATTTAAGAATTCAGGTAAAGATTTGAGCTATCATTTACGATCGCGGTTATCATTATCAGAGCAGGGGCGACTCGCCGCACTATGGAAATTGCGGATGTTTCTAAAGTATTCTCTTGTAGATCCTTGTGGATGTATTTTCCAGGGATCCTTGTATCATGTCCCTTATTATAGCTATCTCTAGCATTAGTTCTCTGATCCATTAATGGATCTGGGCTAGACCGGCGGTTTTCTTCCCTCCATTCTTTCCTACTGGTGCCCACACTGAATAGAGTTGTAATTATCTTTTATTGATAAAATCTCTCTGGCCTCGGCCTTTTATCGAGCAAAATATATATATATATATATATAATCTTAATTCTTTATAAGATGACTAGAACAATTATTTCTAGATTGGAAACTTTGATTCTGTATAAAATCAATCTCATAAACTGCCCTACGTAAAAATTCTATTTTGTTCGCCATGATCAGGCATAAGGAAGGAGTCGATCATAGTGAATACAGAATGGTTGACATTGTTGTCAACAACTCCATAAATATAAGAGTTGTAATATCTCAAATCCTCTGTAGACCTTTGGGTCGCGTAATTAAATTATTCCATTTCAAAACTAGAATTTCCTAAAAAGATCCACAGGTGGGATATCCTGGATTCAATTTGCCGAAGCGTGTTTATTTTAGGCGACTCCCAGAGTGAATGGATTCATTCCCTCACTATGGATGAATGGATGATTGATTTTAACAAGTTTACGAGCCTCAAAAGTTAAAAAGATCGAGAATTACAGCTTTAAGCTATCTTCAAATTCCATTCAATATGAGATTTGCTACTATGGATCTTGATTAAGGAGCTAACAGTTTGATTAATCCTAACCTCAAGAATAAATGATGTATGTTACCAATCTTCAAACTGTTTTGATACTGAAATTGGCTCATATGAAAATACATAATTTGAGAAGATAAGAAAACATTTTGTTTATATGGTTGCCATATTTCTAGACATCTAAACTATAGATCACAGGAAATCAATGTTCGTTCATGATGTAACTCAGATTCAATATCTATATGTACTAATAATTATGATCGAACTACTTCTTACCATTCTAGAGACGGGCAACATGAGATTACAACTCATGCCACACTTCTAAAAAGTTTGATAGGCGAGGTTGTAAGATGAATGTGCAGGCACCCCAGTAAATAAACAAGCAATCTTATATAATAAGGTGTTATGCTGGAATCAATTCAAATAGCAGACGAGATTAAAAATGATCTTTCACCAAATTCTTCATGACCATAAAATGCACTAAACCATTGGCTCCATATTGAAAAACAACAAAAATAGATTGCAAGGCTGAAAAATATGCCATTATATGAACAGAGTTCCCAAACGACCCAATTCCCACCAACACTCGGAACTTACATTACAAACACAATAATACCAAGGTGGTCAGTTGATTTTCTTCCTCTTCACAAGAAATCCTCCGAAGATGTAGAGAAGAGCCTCATTTCCACCTTGAGGTACGCTAATTAAAAGGTGGAGATTCAATTTACAGGTGGGGCCCCAATTCAAGTAGTAGAAAAGATTTTTCCACCTATTAAAAGATTGAGATAATCTTATATGTCTTTCTTTGGGCAGACTGCTCAGCACCATGAGATGCTCTAAACCAATGGCTCCAGATTGGAAAATCATATATATATATATATATATATATATATATGTATATGCATATTTATATATATAAATTGCAAGGCTGAAAAAACACCATTATATGAACAGAGTTCCCAAACGATCTACCTATGCTCAGAACCCACGATTACAAACACAACAATACCAAGGCGGTCAGATGGATTTCTTCCTCTTCTTTGTATCTCCTCCGAAGATGTAGAGAAGAGCCATATCAACCTTGATGGAGACCACACTGATTTCTCCAAAATTAAGCTAGCCTTATATTCAAACTCACACCAATATTCATAATCAAATTTCTAAAAAGTGGATGGAGTCACAACGCATGAAATGCCTTACTAGATAAATTGGCGCAATACCCCTCTGGAAATGGTCCAAGATTTCTAAAAGGCATTGGATGAAGTAGCTCAAAACCTCTCAGAAAAGGATCTGAGATCCACCTCTTGGGTCCAAGCACTTTGGTCCTGGATATGCAGTTGCCAGTACGTCTGAGCTATGGCATCTGGGTTCAAAACATGCTCCTGCAATTCATTGGCCTCCTTAGGCCTGACATTCATGACAATTCCCATTAAAACAAACCTTCAGTTACTTGGCCTTCTTTGGCCCAAATGAGACACAATGGAGAGGCTGTATGCAGTGCCGGATCTAACAAAATTTCACAGATTAGATTGTTCACATATAGACAGTCTTAGATACTAGGCTTTTCTATTATCAATCAACTGTATCTTCTAGTCTTATCATCATGTTTTAGGTCATCGCCCCTTTACCAGATTAGAAAGTGACAGTGATTTCAGAAAATCATAAAACCTTCAAGTGTGAATGTTATGAACGCATACCTGGAAAATCCTATCGTTCCATCTATAATAATGTGGGCAATATGAATCCCTTGTGGTTGAAATTCTCGAGCAAGGCACTGAGAAAGGCCCCTTAGAGCAAACTTCCCACACGCTGTAAGGCCACTCACATACAACCGGCTTTGGCATTTAGAATGAATGCAGTAAACATTGTCAAGATGGGACAAATTGAGCCCCCAAATTTGTTAAATGCATAAATGAACTCTTCAAAATTTGAGCATGCAAAAGAGAGGACCATTTTTCAACTTATATAAAGAATTGGGAATGGGTTGAGAAAAGGCGTACTCAGTTCTGATAACCCTGCTGCTCCTCTAATTGATACTTCAGCACCAGTAAAAAGGATCGTACCTTTTCTTCTCTCCACCATGCCAGGCAAGATCTAGAGGAAATTATAATTACCCAACGCCATATCGTCAATCATTCCTGACAATTTATTCATTTTCAGCCCATGATGAGCTTCACTATAACAACATTTACTTATGTACTAATACAATAAACCACAAAGGACAACCCATAGCCACACTATAACAGTAGGGAGAATTATAAGAATACAGAAAGAAGCAGAAGCAACACCTGTTGGGCGCAGTGGAAGGCTCCCACCGCAGAAATAGTGATGGATTTCTCAAAGGACTCCAGCCTTATGTCAGTGAACTTGGGTGGATTCCATGGCATTGGCATGCCCACGTTGTACACCTGCTCACCAAACAAGTTATAAAATCAGACCCCATGAAAACCCAAAACAGAATAACCATAATTTACAGTCATAATCTAGTTGACAGTAGTAACAGCAACATTGCATATTGAACTATCATATGATATTCTTATTACTAAAGCAGTCATAACAGACTTGCTTTAGCTAAGAAGTTCAATGGACTACAATCGGCTGGAGAAGCTTCAGCTACTCAATTGAAGAGAGAGTTAAAAAGCCACTTCAGCAAACAACGCTTAGGATCAGGACCAACTAAACATCCTCATGGAATCCCACCAGATCTGCCCTCCAAATTTCTTGATCCTCCTATTAGATATAAAAATCTCTGACGATCAGACAGATTCAAGAAAGCAGAGAGTGATGTTTTACCATGCCTACGGTAACATAGGGACACCCTCTACTCAGCCCTAACCATTCTTCAAACACAATTACTAGGTTTGGTCTTAGAGACAACCTTCAATTCGACAGACTCGGGAATGCTTCAGATATGTAAACCAAGTAAATGGAAATTTTCATTTAGTTTTTCCTACATACTCTCAGGAATAAGGTTTTGAACAGGCTGGTAACACATACCATATAGAGTTGGTCCTTCGTACTGGACAGAAACTGATAGGGTGGATCTGGCCTCAACTACTATATTGTCGGACTGGCCTCAGCACCAACAAAAGGTGATCTTTCTTTGGCTCTTTACGAGCCAACACCAACGCCCACATACTCCACTTCTACTTATCCCTTCCTCCCCTAATCCCCCATTCTTCCATTCTTTCAAAACTACCCAAATCAGGTAACACTAGGGATTTGAGACACAGTATGAATACAAAGGTGCATTTACAGTAAAATATCAATAATCACAAGCCAAATAACAGAGTGCAAGATCTCATGATCAAATGCACACAAATTCCTCGCATTTTGACATTCTGAAACTCCAAATGCAATTTTACCAGAACTTCGACGAAGCCGAGAGAATGAATGCCCTCGAAGGCCTCCCGCACACTCTTGGCGTCGGAGCAGTCGATTCGGATGGCGAAAACCTGCGCATTCTCTTCTCTGGCGATCTCATCTGCGAACCTCGAAAGCTTATCTGCACAAAAAACCCTAGCCCTAAGTGCAAAACTCGAAAATGCGGGCATTTTAGCCAAAATATTGCAGAAAACTTACAGACCCAAATCTCGTGCAAGAATTGCAACTGTGTATCCTTCGTGAGCAAAGCGCCTGGCAATTGAGCGGCCAAGCTTGGGACCTACGCCCACCACTGCGACAACACCCTTGGCCTTGGCCATTGCCATTGCAGTTGCCACCTTAGTACAAGCCAATTGCTTGTGTCTCTGCCATAAATAAAAGGCCGAGCAGTATTACTAACTATCAACTAATGGTGCCAGAGAAGCTCTCCAAATGAGGTAACTATGTTGGCCACGTCATATCCTTCTCTCTTAAAAGTACAACTCCACCTGCTCATTGACAGGTTGCGCCGAGCTCCGACAAAGTTTCTCCTTGTTCAATGAGATTCTGTTTGCTTTTGCGGCTACCCTCAGGCCACGCCAACCCCAATATTCCCAATCCCTTTCTTTTTCCAATCATATTCTACTGCCTTCCAATTCGCGCCCGAAAGCAGGTTTCGATGTGACACCCTGCCAGCTCCACCGAGGTAGAGATTCAACCAGTATCCCAATTTCGGATTGCCCTCAAAAAGCACAAGATTCAAGCTGTAAACTGACAAATACTTTTGAACATACTGCTACCTAATTGAAGCTACTCTACCGTTTAATTGGGATTTAGATTTATGCCAATGGATCTTCGATCTAATAAAGTTGAATGAGTTCATCAAGGAAATGAAAGGATTTTTTATAAGCAATATGGGGCTGGGAGTTACTCTGCCTCCAAAAACCGATCAAAAGTATTATGAAAATGCACATAACATATAGTTATGGATGCAATGTTAATTATTAATTGCAAAATCGACAGCTGTGATTTTTTGAAAGAATCAATAATACACGTTTTATAACGCTATTTTGGAGTTAGAATAGTTGTGTCCCAATATGTGAGTCTACATAGGGCTAACAGTAATATGGGACTTATACTATATTCTTTCTTTGGGGGAGGCACCTAAGTGCACTACAAACCCTACCTCCTTTGGGATTCAATTTGTGGCCTCTTTTTCAAGAGCACAAGTTCTCCACCACTAGGCCAACTCAAGATTGATCAAATCTTTTTGAGTGTGACGTTTGGAAGATGAATAAGTCCATGATTGATTAATCAAATCTTGTTGAGTGTAAGGTCTCGAAGTTGAATAAGTTCATCAAGAATTGATCAAATCTTGTTGAATGTAAGGTCTCGGTATTGTAAGGGATAATGTCGAAATGGGTAATGCCTTAGACGTTGGCTCTCAGTCATCTATCTAAAGTCCATGCTCTTATATCAAGTAGCAAAAACAATCTTGTGGATGATATAAAATCCTCCATTTAAACAAAGAAAAAAAAAGAATTGAAATTCATAATAATAGCCAAAGAGTTGCAGTTCGATTGGTTGAGCATGATGGTATGTGGTATAAGGGCATCCACTAAGGTTCAAACTTCTAGAGATGTGTTTGGGCTAGGTTTGACCCCTAGGTGAATTTAACAGACTAGATTGTACATGATTGTTTAGTCGAAGGTGACTTGTGGTTTGGATTTATGCTTACTCAAAATGTTGTAATTTGTTATATAAAGACAAAGATGTCGACATCTATATATCTGACTTGTTTCCATAAGAAACAAATAAAAAATTATAATTGTGGTTTGGATTTATGGATTTATGCTTATTATTAAGTTTTTTTAAGAAAATCTCTTTCAACCATTTTTAAAAATTATCTTTCTTCATTGTAACTAAAAATTCCTAGTAATATTACTTCTTTAACCTATATCAAAACTTCAAAATAATTATTAATATAGATTAAAATTATTGTACTAATATATTCAAAACATTAATAAATAATCAATTAGAAACATGAAATGTCGCTTATCTAATCTATATCAAACCTCCAAAAGATTGTTAATATAATTAAAAATAATACACTAATATATTCAAAACTTAAATATATAAAATATTTTATTATTGAAATTGTTTTCAAAATTCTCTTTTTTTTTCTCTATTTTTCTCTTATTTCAGATTTCTCTTCATTTAGCTATTTTGATCTTCAATCATTTGTTGCTAGAGTTGCATGTGATCTATGACTGACATCAAATCCTAGCTCAGTTTTTGCTTCTTGTAGAATCTAACACTATTTGATTAATGTTGTGATTTATTAACCAATACAAGTAATGAATTTTAGAATTTGAATGCTTCTAAATTTGGAAATTTCATGTAAAAATCATATCTGAAATTAAAAAATGAGAAGTGATGCAAGTGTAAGACACGTCAAGTTCACCAAAATAAAATATGTGGAAATGAGGTCTTAGCCTAGGGATGCAAACTAAGAACTTGTTCATTCACCATTTTTAATTTTGATCATTTCATTAGGGAACAACCAACAAGGTTCAAATTTAGTCCTAAAGGAGTTGTAATGCCCCGCCAGGAAACCCCGAAGGGATAAAGCTAAAACACATAAATGGAGTGCAATAATTTTTTTTTTTAAGATAAACACAACATTAAGATACAACGGGATATCAAAATTCAGATTACATAGCGGAAGACATCAACTAACACCTAAGGAGTTTCCCAACGTGATTACTTAAATTTCACAATTCACTTAACTCACACTAATAAATCCAATAAGTTGATTATCTTATAACGAGATGATTCTTAAACAAGGATAATTTCTTTCAGAAGATGAAAATATAAATCACATGCTAATGTTTATCCATTATGATTCATTCATACCTTACATTCAAGCTTTTCATTAAAATATAAGCCATGCATCTAATATTCTAACACACTAGAATTTCATCATAGACATATGAGATATTTCCATACACACTTAATTTCCTTAACAATAACTGAATATAATCCAATATCCTAAGCTACATTCTTTCATGTTCCAATTAACTACATTCAAGAGAGGATTGCAAACATGCATTTAAAATTAATCTCATCTTATCCTCTTATACATCCTATCAAAATGTCATTCATACATGCTTACACTAAACATGAAACATAAGAACAAACGCATCACATAACACCAAGATGATCTCGGAGTTCACCCCTAAAGGGCTACATCTCCGGGTCTGCTCAACTACAAGACCCCTCTGATAATTAATAAAGTTAAGAATACATGAGGTTCTCATTATTTGCAATCTTGCCATCAAGGCGAAACATAACCAATATACAAACGACCACATCGGTCAATAAATACATACACGATCCCTGAAAAGGAAAGGATCCAGCTGAACATAATTGAAGCTAATACAAAGGTCCATTAGGACATCCACAAAACTGAGTCATCACCACCCAAGGTCTAACATGAAACCAGATACTCACAAGGGCATAGACAATAGGACGAATCCACAAACGTGCTCCTATCACAACAATACAACAACACACTAGCGAACGTAGGGACAAGTGTCATCACATGACCTGGTATGGTTACCATGGCAGGTCTTCATAGGTCCCGATCCCATACACTGGGTTACCCTGGCAACCTAATCCATACCTCCAGCCCATCCAAGCCTCATGTGGACCCACACATCCTTTTGTGAAGACAAGGATGATGGTTTGCCATTTCAGGCCTTCTCACAGCATGTCGAGTCTGTGTTAGCACTCGTCCCATGTGTGAGGCACAATTATCTTACTTAGAGATTAACATTCTAATCTATTGTTAGGTTATCACTAATTAGACTCACTTTTGATGGGTTACCCAGCAGCCACTTTGGGCGCGGTCCCCAATCGAAAACCACTTCCCATACGACACTAGGCTAGACTCAAATGAACTCAAAAACCAAGGAACACACATGGTCAAGCAAACATAGTTCAAAAAGGAGGGAACAACCATTTGGTCAAACACAACTCAAAAAAGGTACACTTACTGACGGTACTCTAACCAGATACTTGACCAACTATGGTCAACCACGAAATCATCATTCGACATCCGCATAAAGGATATGACCTAATACGACACCACCGTAAAACAATAGTCAACTCGAAATCGAGGACTGAAACAGGTACCCCAAATCAATCCATACAATAGGGTCCAATCAAACAAATCAAAGCTTGCCATTATGTAAGTAAAAGCGAATACAGAAATTAAACTTGCATAAGCAACAATCAAGAAGGACAATTTTCTTTCCCATTGATTAAATCAATAAAGGTCGATCAAGTTTTCTACATGATCTAAGTTTCCAAAATATACTAACAGGAAACAATCATTGCAAGGTGAATATAATACCACAATTTGCAATAGTACCATTGTCTATTTCTCAAACAGAGGGAAAATATAATTAAACCATTTATTTTACTAAATGAGAATATCAGTAACTTAACATGTTTTTTCCAAATGATACTTAATTAAATTTCCAAAAGCATATCGTTTAAATTCATAATGTCCAATGATAAAATATTCATTTCTAACATTTCCAGATGGCATATAACATTCAAATCTTCAAATAATATATACTCCTGATTATTCAAACCTATGTATATTTTATCTCGAAAATCTTCCAATTTAAATAATATTCTATCTTTTTCCAAAAAGATACTTCCCTAATATTACAGGTCCAAAAGATTAAATATTAATTCATATATATTTATTAGCCCATGGTTAATAAAATATACACAATTAATAATTAATAATGCATAATAATCCAATTATATATATATATATATATATATATATATATATTCATTAATAAAATATATATTATTAATAATTTAATTGTACACAACTCTCATATATATATATATATATATATATATATATATATATATATATATATATATATATATATATATATATATATATATATATATATATATATATATATATATATATATATATATATATATATATATTTTATTCTCATTAATAAATATATATTAATAATAACTAATAAATAATTAAAAACTTAATTAAAAAAATGCTTTTTAAATTAATAAATTTATTTACTAATTTATTTATTTTTTAACTAAAAAAATAATTTAAAAAAATACAAAAAGGGGGGCGGCGAGGGTCGGGCCCACCTTCCTTACGCGAGGGGGTTGGGCGGCCAAACCCTAGCTGCGGGGCGGCGCCACCGCGGCAGTCGCAAGCCCCGCAGCGCACACGCAGTGGACGCTGGGACCTTGCAACCACTGCGGGAGTCGCCGCTACCTGTGGCCGTCGTGGTGGTCGCAGACCACCGCCAGCTGCGGCCCGCGCAGGGGGAGGAGGTGCGGGTAGAGCTCCGCTCCCCATCCTCCAACCCCAAACAATTTATTTTTATTTTTTTTTAAATCCGATTTCTTTATAAAACAAAAACCGATTTGATAAAATAAATTGGTTTGCATAATAATTTCTTTTTTTAAAAACACAAACCCCCATTTCAATTTATTTTTTTTAAACAGTCTCATATAGAGACTTAAAATAAGAGTTTCTAGCAAGAAGAGGTTTTCCAAAATAGGAAGAATTTGGATTTCTTACAAATCATATATACACACAACACTTTTAAATTTAACACATCATTTCTTGCTCAAATGAAGAAATGGATTTGCATCAAGAAACAAAGGATTCATTGCTAAATTAATTGCTCAATTCAAATCCATAATAAAGGGGTTTTCTTAAAGAAAGAAGGGCAGCTACACACACACAGGAAGCTCCTTTAAATTCAAGCAAATTTCAACAAAAACAACCAAGGATTAACCAAAATTCCAACCTTGAATGCTATCCTAGAGGTGTTGAAGAGGAGCTACACACACAGAGGAAGCTCCTTTAAATTCAAGCAAATTTCAACAAAAACAACCAAGGATTAACCAAAATTCCAACCTTGAATGCTATCCTGGAGGTGTTGAAGAGGAGCTCCACTAGCAAAAATACCCAAAACCCTTCCATAAGAATCCTCCAATTTCTTCCCCAAAATTATCCTCAAATATTTTCCAAAAATATCCATCTCCCATATTTTTCCAAAAATCTAGGTTATATGGAAAAGTTTGACCAAAAAAATTTATTTTTGGAATTAAATTTTTTATTTAAAATAAATCCCAAAATCATTATTTTCCAACTATATCAATATATTTAACTTGCTTTTCAATTTAAAATTGATTTTTCCAAATAACTGAATTTAACCTTTCTATTTGAAAAAAGCCAACAGAATACAATTAATTCTATTGCAATTAAATTCAAAACTTTCCTTTTCTAACAGCATAAGCATATTAAATTTACATTAAAATTAACCGTTTAATTGAACTTGCTCCCAATTTAAATTGAGCAATTCAATTTAACGATAATCGCATAAAGAAGCCCTGTTTAATTTAGTCCATTAATCTTTAATGCACAACACGTACTTAATCAAATTAAAGATTAAAGATTAATTACTCAATTTAACCATACACACCAAACATGCAAACCAAGAAGGTCAACTAGACAGACGACTCGCAAACCCAACCAAAAAGGAATACCGACGATGACTGATGATGCTCACTTGAGCATGACTATGGTCAAACTAGGGTCTTACAACCACCTAATCCAACTCTAAGGATTAAAGAGGTACACTCAAACCTGCAAATTCAGCTCGCATCCATGCGGCACTATACCTGAAATCTCCTGCAACCAAGAGTCATACATGCATACATATATAAATTTAATGAAAGCGTTAGCCCAAGATAATAACACGAATTGGGAGAATTAATAACTTGCATACGAATTGGTGCAAAAACCACATTAACAACTATGGACTAAATCAAAACATCTAACTATAATCATTATATTATGATAAACTAACCAAGGTCAAACCAAGATTAGAAATCAATTAGGGCAGGGGTACTACAGGAGTGGTGAACACTTTGGTTAATTGATCCTTTTTTAATTTTATTTGATTGGATATGGTTATGATATAAATATGCAAGGGCTAGGTAAAGTGATAAGAAATTGATAAAATTCAACATAAATAGTGAATTACATAATTGGAAATCAACACAACAATATAGGCCTAGAATAGGAGAGAGAGAAGAACTTGTAACTACAAAGTTGAGTTGAAAGTGTGGGACCAATGTGCAAGAGACCCTAGTCCTAGGGATGTCCGCGTCAACAAAAAGCCCCATATTTTGTATCAGGAGGCTCTATAGATATGTCTCTCCAAAAATCAACCTAAAAGTGTCGAGCACTAGAGAAAATCAGCATAGTCCACAAATTGTAACCTATTCAAAGTTTGAGACTATCTATTGTAGTTTGCTCTACACAATTATGTAATTCTCAATTGTCAGATCTATACCTATACACATGAAAAGAGGGAAAAATGTTTTACTATATAGGGTCTTGCCTAAGTCAAACCTCGTGTTGGTGTGTCCACCTCCATAATAGTTATGATGAGGTAAAAGAGAGATGACCCATGGTAGGGTAGAAGCTAAATCATAATCAAAATGTTGAAATGAAATAATATCACCTTAGGATTGATAATGGTAATGATGCAATGCTCTTTAGAAAAATTCTTCAAGTGTTGATGTCATAACATAACAAGACATAACAAAAACAATTGTGAAATCATACTTGAATGTAGGTTTCTATAGCTTACTACTCCTTATGATGAATACTCAAATCCATAGTTGCTTACTTAACACTAAGGGTTCTCATAAATTGTGACTTTTTGTTTATGAATGATAACAGGTTGCTTCAAATAGGGTTCACGAGGATTTCCTAATTTAGACTAACTTTCAAATGGACAAATGAAAATATCAGGATTGGAACACAAATGGCGGGAGTCGACACTCACACACATTTGAATTTAGGACCCTTTTAGAGGGACTAGGGCATTGGGCACCCTAGTCCACTCAAAAAAGGACTAAAGAAAGGTGGTTGCAAAGTATTAAGACCCAAGACATAAGATTAATCACAATATTAGCACATGACGACAATCAGGCAAGATAGGGCAATAAATAGGCTTGAAATGAGCTAGGAGAGGGAACACTAAAGGAAAGACCCAAATGAGAGTGTGAAATTATAAGAGGAAACAATTTTCTACACTACAAGGGCAAAATGTAGACACCTGAAATTTATCACATTTTATAAATTTACCCTTATTTCATCTAATTCCCTATCATTTATATTAATCAATAATTTTTTATTATTTAATTAATATTATCTATTTTTTTCTATTTTTCCTAATTATTAGCCTCAAGTAAATAATTACCTCTAATTATTTACTTGTACCTTTATCCCCTTCTTCCAAATAATTAAATAAATAAATCGTATTTATCTAATTACTCTCCTCACATCCTCCATCACATTTTTTTATATCACAATCCCCACCTAACCCTCCCCCAAATAATTTTCATGTTCCCTAATCCTAATTAAGTGAGGTAGACCCACTTCAAATCCCCACACAATCTCACTCCTCGCACTCAACCTTAAATGCATTCCTCTTTTGGGAAGAAAACCTACATGGGCCCTCCCCCAAAGGTTGCATCCAAGGAACTAAATATTTGTTTATTCCTCACATCCCCATACATTTGGAGTATGAGGACAAGAAATATGATGTAGGAGCATCCAAGGTGTAAAAGCAATCTTGCATCACCCAAAAATATTGTTTAAATTTTCAATGAGGGCTATTTTTTGCAAGGTTACTATTTTTAGTATGTTTGCATTTATGCATGTATGAACCTAAAAAATGACCCCAAGAAGCATAATGAAAATATAACGACTAGAGAAAGAATCATCTCAATATCATGTATCATAATTTCAAAGATATTAATGTTTCAAGGTTCAAAAATCCTATAAAAAATATTCAACCTAAATTTTGGACCTTTAAATGATTGAATGGAACCTCAATGAAAGTTTGAACAATTCTTGATCTAGGGAAAGCATGGTGTAGATCTCTTCAATTTCTTCATTTTTATTAAATAAGGCCCAATCGGGTTCCCAGATCAAAAGATATGGCCTCCAAAAGTTGTGCTACTTTAGGAGGAAAAATAATAATTCTCAAAATATTTTAGTGAACGCAAAAACCCATTTTGGGCATATTCTTTGCATAATCCAAAATAGGGGAAAAGGATATAAAAGTGGTCAACCTAAAAAAGGGGGAGTTACACTTTCTATAACATTCTAGGGCAATTAAACTTCTCAATATAAAGAAGAAAAATAAGTGTTATAGAGGTGTAGCGTCGTAAATTGTACGCACTTGCTAGGGTGGTACAATTTCACACCTAGTTTAGCACCCGCCTTGGCGCATTTTGCATTTTGCATTACATTTCCCCTTTAGCACTTAATTAATCAAATTAATTAGGTCTAAGGTTCTATTTTATCATCTCCCACATCATAAAGTTGGGCCCTTTCATTAAAGTGTGCCCTTTTCGTTTTATTCCTCCTATACATCATTTAATCAAAAACCCTAATTAGGTCCTATTTCGAACTTGGGGGCTTGATTTCGGGGGTCAAAACATCTCGAAATCACCTGTAACTTCGGGATTCTCTCTAAAATCATCATATCCGACGACCCTGAAATTTTGGTGAAAAATTGCCGGGACCGTGGCGCCCGGTGCACATGGTCCCGGACATTTTTTCCGAAATTTTGGGAGCACGATCCAATCATAAAATAAAGCTTAACCCCAAGAAATTGGCGGTATATTCAATCTCTAGGTCGGCCAAAAGTTGAAATTACGACCTAGGGTTTCATATATAAGAGCTCTCTTTCTTCATTAGAAAGGATCCCATTTTTGTTTTCAAGAACTTCTATGCAGCGAAAGAGAAGATCTTTGAAGACTTCAACAACATCCAACATCTTTCTATCAAGCATTTATCAATTTCATTCATCCATTTAGGGTTTGGAAGACATTGAAGAACAATAGGAGATTATCGACTGAAGATTGGCTTGTACTCCTCCCTTGAGGGTTGGGTATGATTTCATGTTGTTTTCATGTCTTTGCATAAGCTTCAATATATCCTTTATTCATGCTTTAGATCACTTTGCATCTTGATTTAGAGCATTTACATTATCATTTACAAGCAATTAGGGTTTACTTTCTAGGTTTCTCTAGTTTGCTTTCTTGCGTTTAAGGACCTTGCACACACACTAGGTCTGCACACACAATACATTTTACAATACAACTTGGCTATTCGTGGAGGTGGAAATCACCAAAGCGGGGGTTTGACTAAGGCAAAACCCTATATAGCCGCCCACAACACCTTTTCAGATATAAGTGCAAGTTTCGGGACTCGGACGACGCCGCAAGTTACATATCCGGAAGAAGCAGACGTAGACCAAACAACACACCAAGTTTCAGAGCAAAAGACCAGGACAGGGGCATGGGGCGCCCTGGTCCTGCCAGGACAGGGGCACTGGGCGCCCTGGTCCTTCTGACAGACAACATTTTCAGCATTTTTGACAGCTTTTCCAGAGTGCAAAAACAGCAGTTTCCGGAGCAGTTTCAGGGGCAGAATCAGGACAGTGGCGCCCGCGCCCCCGTCCCGAACATTTTCAGTCAAATTTTAACTCCGGGTACGCATTTACATTCTTGTCTTATCCTTGTGTTTACAGCTTTTCATTATTTAAGTTCAATTCTGCAATCTTGTTAGTAGTTCATACTTGCACTTTGGGGTTAGGAATTGAACTTGCATCATTCTATCTATCATTTGCAACAAAGGAATAGAAATCCTAATAGGTAGCCCATGGCTCTCTCTTTCACAAGAAGAAGTAGCCAATTGTGTGATACCTCTAGGCTCTTTCGTATTCCACAAGTGTGTGGTTGAAAGTGAGATTAGGGCATGTTTGCTTAGTGTCACTTTTTCTCCCACACATTTTGGTGAACCCGACCTGAACTCCAATCTTTTCTAATTCTGATTTATGTTTTTAAATTTGAGTGTTTATGCTATTTCAAATTCAAAATTGTATTTACAAGTCTCAATTTCTTGCAAGATTCAAAAATTTAGAGGAAATTTTTGCTAAAACCCTAATTTTTCAATTCAAAGTTGAACTTGTGGATAGCTTAATTGGGATCAACAATTTCAAATCTGATTTAGGAACTCATTTGAATCGTAAATTTCATTTTCTAAATCTACATTCTAAGTGCTTGCATTGCTTAAAATTGAACATTTTCTTCTATTTTGCATGTGTTATCATTTGAAAGAGGAAAATTGTTGTCATGATGCATTCATTCCATAGATGTGATAATGGGTTAGCTTCACTTGTTTCAATTTTTCCTTCTTCTAAAGAACCTCCTCCTATCTATAACAACATTTTAGTGCCTAAAAGAGTTGCTATCAATCCCTTTGAGACTCTCCCATGCTCTAAGGATGAAGACTTTAAGAGTGATCTTGACAACTCTCCTAAAATGTGCCCTTCCTATTTAGCTATCCTAGAGGAAGAGAATAATATCATAAACACCTTTCTTAATGTTACTTTACCTTCCCTACATGATGCCTCTTTAAGTGAAAAGGTATTGATGGACATTGAATTATTTTCTCCTAAAGTTGGTTCTTCCAATGGGGGCATGTTAGTGCAACAAGAGGTTATGAACACTTCTTTCAAAGATCTCCTTCCTAAGCATGAATCTTTGGAGAAATGTGTTCATGTTCCTCCTAAAAAACACTCCCTTCATGAGGATCCTTTTGTGCAAGAAGATGACATTATCCCTACATTTCCTAGTGATGGCATTTCCTTTTCCAACAAGATTCCCACTAGAGATGATGAATTAATGATAAATGCTTACCCTTCTCCTAAAGTCTGTCTTACACATAAGCATCCCTTAGAGAAAGAAGATGAAATAATAAGCAATTTCCTTAATTCTCTCTCCCCTAAAGATCATATTGAACATATTTTGAGGAAAGAGGATGAGTTTAACACATCTATTGATGCTCTTCCTCCTAAGGATGAGGAATTAATAAACAATGTTATCTCCTCTCCCGAAATTGACAATACTTCAAACATTCCTTTCAACAACCTCACTATTTGGGATGAACCATTAGAAGAAGGTATAGATTATTCTTTACCCCTAGCCAAAGGGGATGAAATCAAGATTGGAAACTCCCTTGATAGTTTCTCCCCTTCCTTGAATCTCAATTATTCTCCCTCTAAAAATAAAGCATCTCCCTCTCCTCAACTTGGTTCTACTCATAAGGATACCCTAGTTCAAAGCAAGATGGTTAACATCTCTTTCAAAGATCTCCCTCTCAAAAGTGAGAATTTAGAGAGTAATGTTGATCCTTCTCCTAGAGAGTTTATTCCCCATGTAGATCCTTTGATGATAGAGGATGATATGACCTTTCCTAGTATTACTCTTCCTACTAGAACATCAATGCCTACCCCTTGTCTCTCTCCTAAAATTGATTTAATTCGTGATGAGATTTTAGTGCAAGAGAAGACTATCAATAATTATTCCAACACTTTTGTTCATTCCTCTAAACCATCCTCAATCAATTTGATACATGTGAATGAAACACCTAACAAACCTCTCTTCACTATCCAAGGTGCTTGTCCTTCTCAAAATTCTCAACCTTTAAATAAGCCTATCTTAGTGGTTCAAGGTGGTCATGCTAATGATTCTTTTTGCACTCCTAAGAAACCTATTATTACTGTGCAAGGAGGTTATTCTTCTAAGAGCCCTTCTGAGTATGCTAAGCAATTAACTAGAGAGAGTTATCATGCGGTTGCCCATACCTATAACACAAGAAACAATAGGCAACCTAATCCTCCTCCAATTATCCCAACTTCACTTCCTCCTTCCCAACCTGTTCTTCCTCAAGCTCCTCGGATTTCACAAGTTCTTGGTAAGGAATATGATCTCATAGAACAACTTAAAGCTACCCCTGCTAAGATATCCCTCTGGGATTTGATTCAAACTTCTTCTGCTCATCATGGAATGTTACAAGATGCCTTGAAAGATTTGAATGTTCCTCCACCTAATACATCTAGTAATATAGTGTCTTTGGTTAACTCTGTGATGAATCCTAAAGCTCAAATTGTGTTTACTCAAGATGAGTTGCCTACTAGTGACATTCAACATCAATATGATCCCTTGATGATTGTGGTTATCATAAATGACACTGGTATAAGACAAACACTGGTAGATAATGGCTCTGGCCTTAATGTGTGTAGCATTAATCTATTGCATAAGATGAATGTGGATACATCCCTTATTGAGCCCGACTCTCGTCCCATCCGAGGCTTTGATAATGTGGCTAAGTCTTCATTAGGCATTATCACCTTACCCATCACAGTGGGACCTATTACTTTGCCTACTCCTATCCATGTTATGTCGGGAAATCTAACATACAACTTATTATTAGGGAGACCTTGGATTCACAGTATGCAAGCTATCCCCTCTACATTGCATAGACAAGTTAAATTTATTTATAACAATAAGACATATACCTTGATAGGTGATACTAATCTTCAGGCTTGTTTGCAAACATCTACTTCCAAAGGGAGTTCTTCTAAATCTTCCTCTTCTAATGATGACTCTTTAAACAAGATACCTATGAACAAATCATTACCCTATGATAATCAAAATTCTTTGGATGAGTCTGAATCTCCTGAAGAAGATCCTTCTCGACTTGAGTCTACACATGAAAAGGCTTTTGATCCTGAGAAGGTTCTTGCGGAAGACGATTGGGGATCTCTTGATTTTAATCCCACCTTTGTAGGTGAGTATCGGGTTCCTCCTAGAGCTTAAACTTAAAAAGAAGGAAGAAAATAGAGATCAATCAGTCTTACTTGAACCTATGAGCAATAATTTTGTGGCCGCTTCTCAAACTTCTTCTCCTCACACCTCTAATTATGAAGAGTTTGATTCTTTGTCTTATGAAAAACCACCTTCTCTTCCTGAAATGGCTGATCGTTATGGTCGTGGTTTTCGCATTTTTGCTAAGCATGGGTATCATGGAAAAGGTTGTGGTGCTCATGAACAAGGGATAAAAGTTCCTCTAGAGACTAATTTTCACAATTATGCCTTTGGACTCGGCTATAATCCCTGCAAACATACCAAAGCATCTAAAAGACCATCTCTCAGTGTGAATGCTATATTTAGTAGTGATGATGATCTCACTTCAACTAAATCATCTTCTACTTCTATCAACTCTCATTCCCCCCATAAGGAAATCTTGGCGATGAACAAATCTCTTTATGACTCCCCTCAAATTTCTAAATCCACTTATGAATCTTTATCTCCTATTCATCATAAAGTCCTTTCCTCTAGGGATAAGGCTCTAATAAATTACACTCATCCCTCTCCTAAGATTTCATGTGACTTTTCTTCCTCAATTTTTATCCTTTTATACATGTTTTTGATCTCACTTATAGTTGAGCATTTAGGATGTCATATTCAAATACCTCATTCAATCTATCATGTCTTTAAATAACATTAATGGCTATTATGTTGCTCATCATTATGTGACATTGGTAGCTCATTTACTAGGGGCTCATTGTCATTCATGATGGTACAATTTCAAGTGCAATCATATATTTTTTGAAGCAACATAATAGCCTAATTTTCTTGTTCCTATGGGGACAAGAATGATTTCATACATCTCTTCTTTTGCTTATGTCCAAATCTCTCCCTAGAAGATTGTGTAAGTCCTTCTCATTATCCTTATCCTTGGGAGGCAATGATCTTTCCTTATTTTTATCTAAGGATCCACTTTTTTCCTATTTCGTGGATGGTGTGAACTTTATTACTTGATGTTATTCCTTGTATGCATTTGTTGTTGTTTGTTCAAGGATTCTCTCTTACAAGAGGTGTAAGTCCTTGACTATAACCTCTTTTGCACTTGATGAAATACACCCATAATGAATTCACTCTCCCAACTGGGTTAAAAAGAGCGTCATCCTTCATTAAGAATCACTTTCACCTTGCAAAAGAAGGAAGTATTGCATTCTTATTCTCTTCTTTGTCTTATTCTAGAAGATGTTATATTTGTCTAAGATAGTTCCTCTCGGGGATAGGTATCTTTTATACAAAGATCTCTTCTCCTTTAAGGATCTCCTTTACACATACTACAAGATATCCCTTTTCAACTATCTTATCCTTGCTTAAAGAGTGCAAAACTCTCTTGCTTGGATCTATGACATTGTTGCATTTTTGGGGTATCTTCTTTTGTGATGAAGGTAGGTATCCTTTTTCTAATTTTCTTATGACATAAACATTACACTTTTTGAGCAATAGGTCATCCTCAGAACCAGAGCACGGACTCTTAGAGCGAGATGTCACGCTTTTGTACTATACATATATAGGTTGTAGCATACTCGGGCATAGACTCCTATGAGATGCTTCTAACCTCATGCACGAGGTTGAGTGGAACTAGCGGCATAAGGCTAGACTTTCTCACTCTCCTCCCTTACATGGATCACCTAGACAGACTCTAGGGGCTAGTTTTCCATGTCCTTTTTCCCATGGATCACCTAGACAAGATCTAGGGGCGAGAAGTCCATGTTTACATCCTTCATCTTGTGTTAGAGAACTCTCAAATCCTCACACTCTTTGTTGTGTTGGAATTGAGATTTAGTCCTCTTTCTTACCAAATGATTCTCCATTAGTTTTTGATCTCATATCAAATCTTCTTGTGAGCATTTGTCATCAATTTTCTTTAACAATTCGAAGTGGTAAACATGATACCCTATTTCAACTCACTAAAATTAGCAAGCCGAAACAGGGGGGGCATATAGCTACCCTCGAAATTTCATCACCTTCCTTAGTAAGCATTAGGTGATTTTGTGATCTAACATGTGGTTTTGTAGGTTGTGGTTCCTAACTGTGTACTGCAGATACCGCTGGGGGCTTCGTTCGACAGACTTATGGATATATCCTTTTTCAAATAATGTTAACTTTTCTGTACTTTAGCTTGCATATGCACGTAGTGTTCATATGACCGCTAAAGTGGGGGCTAAATGTAGCGTCATAAATTGTACGCACTTGCTAGGGTGGTACAATTTCACACCTAGTTTAGCACCCGCCTTGGCACATTTTGCATTTTGCATTACATTTCCCCTTTAGCACTTAATTAATCAAATTAATTAGGTCTAAGGTTCTATTTTATCATCTCCCACATCATAAAGTTGGGCCCTTTCATTAAAGTGTGCCCTTTTCGTTTTATTCCTCCTATACATCATTTAATCAAAAACCCTAATTAGGTCCTATTTCGAACTTGGGGGCTTGATTTCGGGGGTCAAAACATCTCGAAATCACCTGTAACTTCGGGATTCTCTCTAAAATCATCATATCCGACGGCCCTGAAAATTCGGTGAAAAATTGTCGGGACCGTGGCGCCCGGTGCACATGGTCCTGGACATTTTTCCCGAAATTTTGGGAGCACGATCCAATCATAAAATAAAGCTTAACCCCAATAAATTGGCAGGATATTCAATCTCTAGGTCGGCCAAAAGTTGAAATTACGACCTAGGGTTTCATATATAAGAGCTCTCTTTCTTCATTAGAAAGGATCCGATTTTTGTTTTCAGGAACTTCTATGCAGCGAAAGAGAAGATCTTTGAAGACTTCAACAACATCCAACATCTTTCTATCAAGCATTTATCAATTTCATTCATCCATTTAGGGTTTGGAAGACATTGAAGAACAATAGGAGATTACCGACTGAAGATTGGCTTGTACTCCTCCCTTGAGGGTTGGGTATGATTTCATGTTGTTTTCATGTCTTTGCATAAGCTTCAATATATCCTTTATTCATGCTTTAGATGACTTTGCATCTTGATTTAGAGCATTTACATTATCATTTACAAGCAATTAGGGTTTACTTTCTAGGTTTCTCTAGTTTGCTTTCTTGCATTTAAGGACCTTGCACACACACTAGGTCTGCACACACAATACATTTTACAATACAACTTGGCTATTCGTGGAGGTGGAAATCACCGAAGCGGGGGTTTGACTAAGGCAAAACCCTATATAGCCGCCCACAACACCTTTTCAGATATAAGTGCAGGTTTCGGGACTCGGATGCCGTCGCAAGTTACAGATCCGGAAGAAGCAGACGTAGACCAAACAACACACCAAGTTTCAGAGCAAAAGACCAGGACAGGGGCGTGGGGCGCCCTCGTCCTGCTAGGACAGGGGCGCTGGGCGCCCTGGTCCTTCTGACAAACAGCATTTTCAGCATTTTTGACAGCTTTTCCAGAGTGCAAAAACAACAGTTTCCGGAGCAGTTTCAAGGGCAGAATCAGGACAGTGGCACCCGCGCCCCCGTCCCGAACATTTTCAGTTAGATTTTAACTCCGGGTACGCATTTACATTCTTGTCTTATCCTTGTGTTTACAGCTTTTCATTATTTAAGTTCAATTCTGCAATCTTGTTAGTAGTTCATACTTGCACTTTGGGGTTAGGAATTGAACTTGCATCATTCTATCTATCATTTGCAACAAAAGAATAGAAATCCTAATAGGTAGCCCGTGGCTCTCTCTTTCACAAGAAGAAGTAGCCAATTGTGTGATACCTCTAGGCTCTTTCGTATTCCACAAGTGTGTGGTTGAAAGTGAGATTAGGGCATGTTTTCTTAGTGTCACTTTTTCTCCCACACAAGAGGTTTATTCCAAGAGTGCAAATTGTGGCTTTGGCTTGCATATTATTGTAATGAGAAATCTCACATGACTATAGCATGCTATTTTTTGAATATTGCAATTTTTTTTCATTGGGATAATATAAAACACTCAGTGTTTCCTTTCTTGCATTTTGTATTTATTTCTCTATTAAATATGTTGTATGTTTTGGTTTGTAAGGGTAGTACCCTTCATCAAAATATCTTTATTGCAAGATCTTCCTTACATTCTGAGGGTACAATTTCCCTCTCAAGCTCTCCCATGTTGCCACTTGGCAACATCTCATGGCTTGAGAGGACCAAATCATCCTCCACCATTGATCTCCATCTTTTAAACTCAACAATCCATTCAATTTCTCCCCTCATTTATATTATCAACACTTGGTCATTTTTTATCTCATCTTGCATCCATATATTTTGAGCACCCATCGAAATTGAGCACATTGGGAAAATCTACACAATGAGGAGCACACCATACTTCATTTTTTATGAATTTTTCTATGGTTTGACCCTCTTTTTGCCTAATCATGATTGTTGTTTGGTTTTATGTTTTTGAGTTTTTTTATTGCTAATTCAACTCCTTTTGAAAATACTTTTCCTTGCACACAATATGGAAATGATATTATGATAGAAAAATTTAGTACCATGGGACTTGATTCAAGGAAATGAAGGATGAAGGCCTCAATTTATAAAATTCCTAAGATGAGAATAAAGAGCTAGGATAGATTGTTGATAAATGGTTATGAGTGATTGATGTTTAGGGTAAGGATCAAAGATGTAGTCATATGTCAAGTGTCACATGGGGGATAAGGTCTAGGTTTAAGATTAGCATTAGGGAAACACCCTTATGTAAATGACTCAAATTATGAGGTGAGGTATGGAATAAATGGATGAGATTAAAAGAGTTTTCCTTTTGGAAGATGTCCAAGTTCAACAAATGTGGAAAAGGCCTTAATTAAACATTTGAAAGGGACACTTGTCACATGATGGAAAGTTTAGATCATGATCCATGTGAATCAATCTAATGACAGGGATTAAATGGACAAGGAATGAGGGGTAAAGGTGAAGGGTAAATTAATTAAATAAATTATAAATGCTTATTTAGTTAAAGGTCAAGATAAGGTGAGACAAAGAATGGATAAAATAAATAAATTTAAATAATGTTTATTTGATTAATGTCTTAGGATAAGCTAAAATTGGGTGTGGTTGGGTATGGAGAGTTTTAGATTTCTATATTTACATTAATAATGTTTGCATGAGTTCATACATGGATATTTTAAGGGAGTCACACTAGTTCCAACTCCTCAAAAAATCCTAGACATCCCTACATACCATGTTTTTATTTTTTTGACTTGTGATTGCATAAATTGAGGGAGATGTACACTACTTCTAACTCCTCAACAACATTATATAAATTGATAGATTTTTTAGATGGTTTGAGGTGGGCAACTCAATTATATTCTTATGAATCTATCTTGACACCCTTTTGTTCTTGTAAGTTGAAATAAAGCACATTGCAATGTAAAATAATTATACTTTTATATTCATGTTTCATGCATGTGTTGCTAATTCTTTGTTGTAAGCATGTGTGTAGGTCTACAAATATTTATGAACCATTTATTTGATGAAAGAATAAGACAACATCCAACCAAACATCCTTTTAAAACATGTAAATATTATTGTAATGCTCAAATTATATTATGTATACATTAACTCTAACTTAGAACTTACCACTTCATACATCATTATCCCACTAATAGACCCAAACAAGTCTTAAATATCAAGACTTTACCTGTTCTAAATGCAATCACATAAGTGGATATGTTACTTATAAAAACATGACCAATGATCACAACCCCCAAAACCAATTCCTTTTACTCGCTCATCATAAATTAACTATATTAGGATTTTTCCATTGCCTTACTGGAATGTATATTAGGACATACTAATTTTAGCATCTAGACTTATGTTTGCAAAGGAAAATTCTTGGCCACTAGTAGAGCATGACTTCAAATGAAAAAAACATCAACTATTCTTATCAACTTGCACTAGTGTTGCATGCTCATTTATTACATTGATTATTTACCACAGGTGTCTTGAATGATTGCATTTAGTTTATGAAAATAAAAATGGGGGTTGATTAAGGCTTAAGGAGGTTTCGTATCTCAATCCTAGCATAGCAAGCCTCCAAAGGCGTTTATTAATATCAAATCAGTGTGAAATCGAATCATCTACAAGTAAGCAAGATTCCAGTTTTGTAGATGTAGAAGAGAGAACAATTGAAGAAAGAAGTAATTGTAAGAAAAGGCTAGGACCATGTGTGCAAATTCATCTATAATAGAAGAACAATTTGTTTTAGTTTTGTAGTGCTTCTTGAACATCATTTATGCATCACATCTAATTGTTATCAACCAAGTTACAATCACATTTTAAAATAGCTAAGCCATGCCCCCTTACTTCAACACATTTTCTTAATTTAAGGCATGTAATTGATTACATTAGTTAATTTAGTTTTCAAATTAAATAACACAAGGATAGAGGGTGCACTTATTTTCTCTACAAGATAATAGAAGAGTGATCTTATTGCCCAATATTACCCAATAATAATGGTATAATAAGTGACACGAAGTGACTGGTTCTTGCCATTGCAATTAGTTAAATGCATAGTTGACAATAACTAGTTAAAGGACTAGCAAATCCTAATTGATCTAGTAGATTATTTGTTCTAAAAGTTGTAATATGAATTAAAAAAAAGGCTAATTTTTTACAATTGATTTAATCAAAAAAAATAATTTGTTGGGCAATTGAATTTGAAATTACATTTGACAAAAAATGAAACAAATCAACCTAACATCATAAAATAATAATAATATTTATATTTCAAACTATTGTTTAACTTTTAGAAAAAGAAAATTAAACTATTATATTGATCTATTAAAACAAAGTTGCCTGTATTAATTATGGGAATATTTTATCATGGAAGGAACTAATAATTTAGGGCCTAAATTTCAAGTCAACCCTACTTGTCATTTTTAAAATTTCTTTTTGGCAATTATCAATTTGAAGTTATCTTATAAATACTAAGACATAATTTATGATAAGTAAAAAAATATGTAAACTATATATTTCAAAATATTCTTATATAGCTGATAGAGCATAGTGCAGTGGCTAGATCATACCATTGTTGTGGCAACCACGAAGGTTGAAATTCTCACTTGACTGATAAGCTCATAGGCCATGTGCCTTCATTGGGCTATCATCTTTATAGAATGTGCACCTTCATTAGATTGTTGAGTTTGACATTGTGGGCCTTCGCTAAGTTGTTGAGCTCATAGGTTGGAACAAGACAATAATGCCTTGTGGACTGAGGTCCCTCAATAGTGATCTCAACGATGAACCCATTAAAAAGAGATCCAATAGATGATAACACCGTGGAGACTAAGAACCCTCAATAATGATCTCATCGATAAATCCATTAAAAAGAGATCCAAGAGATGATAATACCTTGAAGTCTAAGACCCCTCGATAGTGATCTCGGCGATAAACCCATTAGAAAAAGATCCCTCTTAAATGGTCTCCTTGAACTCGGACAAAGCTAAAAACCCAAATTTTTCGGATCCAAAAAAAAGTATTCTTATACAAATTTTGATAGTCTATTTACCATTCATCTGTTACAGTTTCCATAATAGTTTAATAATAATGAAGAAAAAAATCTAAATACGGGTATACGGCCATCACATTTAGGCCATTGAATCTTGAAAACCCTAATGATGTTAAAGTACGGTAGATTTTCCCCTAGTGGTGCATGAACTCACTTCTTCTTCCCGTACGTAGGCTTTATGGTCATGTGGGCTGGTACATAAAATCCATGAACTCAAATCTCTATGAAATACAGACCAGACGGTTTGAAACGGACATTGTTGTACGCCTGAACTTCAACTTGCTGAGTAAATAGCCAATACACAGAGCTACGGTCACTTTTGCTGATTAATGCATTCAGCAGCAAGTTGGCCGTAACTTTTCATCTGCCTGAGCTCACTCGGTGGGACCACTCATGGTGTCCTCCACAAAGCAGACGCCTCACACCAGCACATCATATCTTGGGCTTCTGTCTCCTTTATCTTCCTAATAATTGGAGCTCTGATTTTTTTTTCTTTTCCCAATGGCTGTTTAAAACACTCTTACGTTGTTTTCTTAATAATTCTACTTTAGTATCAGATAGTTTAGTGGTCACATGGCCTAAGATCTAGGCATTCACTTGCCATCTAGTTGCTTAAGTTTGTTCCGAGCTTGGCCTGTTTGTTTTGTTTTTATGATTTCAAGGTTGCCACCAACTATCCTCATAAGAAAATGCTGAAGATAATTCTTTCATTGGTTGGGAGCTTGACAACTGTACTTTGGGATATTTGGGGAACCTAGATGACAATGATTCTCCTCCTCTATCATACGTGGCTCTAGTTGCTTAAGTTTGTTCCGAGCTTGGCCTGTTTATTTAGTTTTTATGATCTCAAGGTTGCCACCAACTATCATCATAAGAAAGTTTTGTAAGATAATGCTCTCATTGGTTGGGAGCTTGACGATTCTACCTCGAGATGTTTGGGGAACCCAGATGACAATGATCCTCCTCCTTTGTCAGGGATGGCTCTAGTTGCTTAAGTTTGTTCTGAGCTTGGCCTATTTGTTTTGTTTTTATTATCTCAAGGTTGCCACCAACTATAGTCATAAAAAATTGCTTAAGATAATATCTCATTGGTTGGGAGCTTGACAACTCTACCCCCGAGGATCTCTCAGGAAACCGGATGGCAATGATCCTCCTCCTCTACATACATGGCTCTAGTTAACAAACATCAAGTTTACACAATCCATGAGAAATTAATCTTGAGTGTTTCCAGATGACAATGATCCTCCTCCTCTATAGACATGACTCTAGTTGCTTAAGTTTGTTCCAGGTTTGGCCTATTTGTTTTGTCATTATGATCTTGGGGTTGGCCCTTGTGTCTAGACTCTCGTGGGTATCCCCTTTTGTCACCCTCCCTTTTTTCACGAATATTGTATTATTTTCTTTATATTAATGCAAAGTTAAATATGATATATTCATTAAAAGTGCATTCAAATAGTTTGTCATTTGAGTAGAGGGATAAAATGAAGACTTCGATGTAATTATTAGTTGGGAGTGTATAGGGAATCATTAGGATTTACCAAGTAGGGGTGGATTTCCTCTTTGGATGGTTAAGATTGACTTCTTAGTTTTTGAATCACATCATGAATTTATTGAATTGTTAAACAATTGTGTCCTTTTGAGGTCATGATACTTTGTTAAGTGATTGTTTTTCTTTTTTAAGGTGCTTGATGTTATGTTATCTAGGTTTCGCCTAGTTTGTGTGACCATGGAGGGCGATTCTATTCCTTCTATTTTTTCAATGAATAGTATGTTGTTAATATGATTTAATATAAATAGATATATTTCATTAAAACAAGTGCATTCAAAGTTAGGCAGGCATTGGATTATTTGTGAAGTTGTTTTCACTAATACTTCATTACAAGTCAAGTCTTATTAATTGTATTGGGCCAAGTACAAGGAATGGGATTGGCTTTGAACCCAAAAAATCTTGGAAGATAAAGTTGACTTTGAAGTCGTAATAAGTTTGAAGGAACCCCTTAAAACAAGGACAATTCAAAAACTATTTGGGAGATAAAGTTAACTTCAAGTCTTAAATAGGTTTGATATAATCACCATTAAACATGAGACTTTAAAGATTATTTGTCCTTACATAGAGATTTTCCATCACTCATTACAATTCTTATATCTTGATAGTATCTTCACTTTAAGGAGGTGTAATTGTTAAGTCAACAACAAATTATAAGTGAAGTAATATTCTAGAGATTGCAAAGAAAGAAATGTGTAAAAAAAATAAAAATTATCTGTTTAATTTACATATAATAATATCTAAAAGTAGATAGAAATTTTATAGTTCTATTTGCATTAAACATAAGATATGCATAATATCTCATTAGTCAATATCATGTCTTGATGGATAAGGGATGGTTTGATTTTTATATATTTTTTATCAATTAAGCTCTAATGAGAGTGATATGTTGCACTCGTCTTTATTGTTCAAGCTCTTGGTACGCTTGACATAACTAACTAAAACTATTTAAAAAAAATTATTTAGTGACTTTACTGTGTAATTAAGATTGCCAATCAATCAACAAATATAGATGTATTTATAGAAGAATTATCAACTATATGTAAAAATATGTATGAAGATTTCCTTGGTAAATTTTCTAATATGCATTTGCCTACTTCCATATAAATAAAACTAAAAAAGATCATATATGAAACATACATGTATTAAAAAAATAAAAAATAAAAGAAAGATATGAAGAACATTTAAAAAGAATGTGTAAAAGAAGAGATAATATGTGCGTATATGTGCTTTCCCCATTATTTTATAGCATTTTTCTATATTTTGTAACATTTTTTCCCATTGTGTAGCATTATTTTTTGGTTTTCAAACATTATTTTTCTATTTAGTTACATTTTTTTATTAGTGAATTTGGGATTTTTAGCTTGGTCTAAATTAGGTGAGGCCAAAATCAAGAGACCTCATCTCAACATGAACACACAATAGTACAAACTTTTGAACATGGTAGCCTAGCAAGGGCATAGAGTCCACAAGCACATTGACCCAATGAGGGTAAGGAGCATAGGCATGACTATTAGCAACATCCATGCTTAAGATTCAACCATGTAAGAACACTAAATCAATGAAGGCAAAAGCCTGCAATCACAATAGCCCAATCGAAATTTGAACCTTGCTGGGAACATCAACAATACCACATCTTAACATTATACTATAAGATAAAACCCTTATTTAATTATATTTATTATCATTATTTAGACCTATACAAGTACCCCTATTTAATTATATTTATTATCATTATTTAGACCTATACAATTTTTTATCATTATTCTATGTGCTTTTACATTCCTTCCTTATGAATCCCATTTGTCTTTATGTACATTTTAATGTTTATATCGAGCCTTTGCTTTTGCTATGTTGAACATCCATGACATTCTAATTTTTATTTAAATCTATGCAAGGGATCCCAAACATTTTGGTTTTATTCCTAATACTTATGCTTTGCCTCAAGCCTATGCACTTTTTATCTAATCACAAGTTGACTAGATAATAGCGGTTACCTCCTTAAAGTAAGTTTTTTTTTGTAATATCCAAATCATTGGAAATTGGTTTTATGACTAAATTAAGTTCTATAAGTCGTTCATATTAGGGGAAATGACCCAATAGTTGAGCGTGTTCCAATTTTTGTGATAGAAGTTGTTGATTTAATACCCCCATACTTGTTGATTTAATATCCAACTTTTGTACAACATTGTACCAATAGTTGTATAATAAGTACCAATAATTGAATGAAATATATAATTTGTTGTGAAAAGTAACCAATCATATGATGCCACATCAGTTGCACAAGTATTGGGGCCCTTTTGCACACCTATTAGTCTCACTTTTTGGGGGGGCTATTTTGGACACCTTGGCAAAAAGCATGTTGATGTGGCCATGCAATCTTAGTTATAAGTAGGGGACTTGCCAAGTAAGCTACTGTCAAAAAATCAGAGTGATTTGAAATTTCCACGTAGGATTTTGAGAAGCACGAAGTTAGGGTGCACAACTATTGGGTCCTCTCCCCTATCTCTTTTCAAGAGTCCAGGGTCATGTGATGCATTTTAGACGAAAAAAAGGTAGTAGCACCCAAATTTAATTTTGACTATCTGACTATCATCCATTATCAAGTTGTATTATTGATTTTAAAAGATATATATATATATATATATATATATATATATATATATATATATATATATATATATATATATATATATATATATATATATATATATATATATACTATGAGGGTGTTCATGTAGATTTTCATGTGCGAGACAATTAAATGTCTCCATCTATATTTAAGTGATTTAGTTGTGTTAGCTCCATTCATTTTATTTATTGTTCATGCTTTAAATATTGTGGAATAATTGTGACCCATGTCTCATGCACAAGGTTAAATGATTAAATGTGGAAACCTGCATATTCTCTTTTCCCCTTTAAACCATTTCCATTTGATATTTGTCTATTTATGCCAAACCATTAGGTCATGTTCATTTTTAAAAATTGGGGTTCAAATCTAAACATTCTAAATAGAGGTCTTTTAAATCCATTAGAATGTAGATTTCATAAACTTATTTGTCATGAATAGAAATGTAAGTGAATGATGGGTTTAATATAGAAGTTAGTGTCCAAATTAAGCATTTATACTCATGTCTAAATAAGGAAATTCAACAAAAGAAAAATGGTACACAACTTTGATTTAAGTGTTTAGCCATTAACTATATATCTTATTTTCTTTATTTCAAACCATTGGATCTATATGAACTTTAATAAATTTAAATGATAAAATGTCATGACAAAACTATTTTACATATGTAGGGGCTCAAAAATTAGAAAAATTATATTGAGATTGGAAAGATGATTTTTATCAAAGATGTGAAAATTTTGAAAAAGAACTTATAAACAAAGACATATTTAAAAGAATAAAAGTAACATGTATCAACATAAGGTTAAATGATTTTTTATTTTTATTTTGTAAAAGTGTACTTTTATTAGCCTTTTGAGCCTTGATTGTTAATATTGCTAAGATAAACTTGAGGCATCTAATGTGAGTGCTATTTAAAAAATTAAAAGCAAAGTTGACCAAAATGAATTTATTGAGTGGGGTTTAATTAAGAAGATTTTAGGTGGCATGTTATATTATTATTTTTTGGGGTCAAAGTTAGGTTGTGGGTAATTAAACATCCATCTCTTTAGCATCATCAACTATTGTTACTAATAATTGACTTGCACTAAATTCAAGCATAATTGATTTCGACTATAAAAAATATCAAATATGAATAAAATTGATATACATACATAGAATAGGAAAACCTTTTATGCTTGTATGCTATGAAATTTTAAAAAATTGGACCGTGAAATCATTTTGGAGAATTTTGAATTACAATCTATAATGTGCCAATGTGACTATACAATTTAACTTGGACATGAACTACAAATTTTAATTTAAAAATATAGTCTTTTATAGTTTTATGCAATTCATATATATCACCATATTAGTTATGGTTACCAAGAAGTTTTCACTCTCAATACATTTTTAATATTATATAATTAAATGAAAATTTTAGGTTCTCATTTGCTATCTCAATTATAATGTCATTGAAATTTTAATTAATATCACTAGATTAGTTACAACTTGATGGGAGTCTAGGTTTTACTTCACCACCTCGATTGATCATAATTTTAGGTTTTAATTCATCACCTTGATTATAAATTCATGAAAATTTGGGTTCCAATCCACCAAGTTGATTAAAAAATAACACATGGATTTTAGTTTTACAATCATTCACATTTTTTTATAAATTTATGTTTTAATGATACAACATCTTATATGTTCATGATTCTCTACATGATGTGAATATGACTATTTTTATCACACAAGTTACTTGTGATCCATGAAAAGAAGTAAAAGGTGCAAAAATACTTCCAAAAACTAATCTAGTGGGGAAGATATTTCAAATATTTCATGCAAATCTTTAACTAGTTACAATATGAAGAAAATACACATAAAAACAAAGATTAAACATTCAATACCATCACACAATGAACACCAAATATATTTAGGGAAAATAATTTTAGCTGAAAAACCCACACTCCAAAAGTAAGATAATTTATATTATAGTAAATATGTGCATTTACAATATAGTCCAAATACCAAGCTCCTTCATAGGATTTTTGCAACAAACACTTAAATTCTAGAGTGATTT
This sequence comes from Cryptomeria japonica, assembly GCF_030272615.1. Taxonomy (NCBI): domain Eukaryota; kingdom Viridiplantae; phylum Streptophyta; class Pinopsida; order Cupressales; family Cupressaceae; genus Cryptomeria; species Cryptomeria japonica. The sequence goes on from NC_081412.1 coordinate 129,049,918, forward strand.
TGACAACATCATAATACCTACAAAAGACTTCTCATACACACTATGTAAAACAAAAACTCCTTTATATATTTACGCATAATGGAAATATCCCAAGATGGAAACCAAGATCCATGTGGAAAGCATCTAATGATTGTAAGTGTTTCCTTGACATGTGTGATAGTTGAATGTATGCAACATGCCCACATGTGAAGCACTTTCATATGCATATCATAGAATCTCTAAATTGGGTTCCCACCTTACATGCAAAAATATTCCCTCAACATGAAGAGCAATTGCATGAACGAAAACCCCTTGCATGCATAAACACCCACCTCCAAGAATAACCAATTGGCATAGAAGCTATCATAGCTGCCATACATTCCATCATAAGTTATCATATGTAAGTGTGCCATAAATCTTGTCATATATTCTATCATTAATATATTATGTAACATGACACTTGTCACCTAAATATTAATTTTCTAGGATCTTCTAAGTAGAACACCTACCTCCATATAAAATGCACATGTGTCATATAGTCATTATCAAGTAGGATGTCGCTAAGAGAACATGTCTCACTAGATGATTTGACATTAGTAAGAAATAAATCAAATAATAAATATTAAAACCAAATATCAATCTTAGGAATTGAAGAGGTTGAGACAAATTAATCTCGACATTCTCACACTTGTCGAAGACCTTTCAAGAACCTATAAATCAACTGCAGGGGGGCATTAGGCCCATGCAAATGGAATGGCATCTAAATTTCTTTAGGCTTGCTATATTCATTAGTGAATCTATAACATTAGTCAAAGTGTCAATTTTGTCTAATTTTACCTTCCCATATTCAACCATACTATGAACAAAACGAAACTAGACATCAATGTGCTTTATTATAGCATGAAAAGTAGGGTTCTTTGATAAGAAAATGACACTTTGACTATCACAAAAGATAGTAATTTGTCTTTCATTAAAATAAATATTAGAAAATAACCATATGAGTCAAATGCCTTCCTTACAAGCATGAGTGGTTGTCATATAATTTACTTTAGTTGTCAACAAAGTGACTACAACTTATCACTTACTCATCCAACTAAATGCACCACTTAACATACTAAATACATAACCACTAGTGGGTCTTTTGATGTCAATGTCACTTGCCCAATCTGAATCCACATATCCATGAATACTTAATAAATTCCAAGGTCTTGTAGGATAACCATGAAAATACAAGGAATACTTAAAAGTACCCTCAAATATCTAAATTCTCTCTTAAATGCATCCCAATGTATTCATTCAAGATTAGCCATATATCTACTTAGCTCCCACTACTTGGACAATTTTTGGTCTAGTATACACCTTCACATACATAAGACTACCAAAAGTACTTGCATATGGTACATTGGTTGTGGCACAGGAGGATGTCTCATGCGAATTTTGATAAAATTGTTAAGATAAGTTATACTTAGGTTGTGAGAGATCTTCTTAAGTTGATGAAACCTGCTAACCCTATGTGCAAAGAATGTTAGTTGGGGAAACAAACCAAAATATCTTTCAAGAGTAAGAAGTATTTTTCTAATGGATTATTAGATCTTGTACATACTGATTTGTGTGGACCTTTTAGAGTTAGAAGCTTACAAGGAGATAGATATTTCATGTTGTTTATTGATGATTATTCAAGGATGATGTGGGTTACTTTCTTAAGGGAGAAAATTGAAGCTTTAGAGAAGTTCAAGATGTTGTTTAGAGAAGTTCAAGATTGTAATATCATTTGGGCAGAGGAGTTGATCGATCATTGGTGATCGAATCGGATTCAGAAGAGGATTTAGTCCTCTGACATTGAGCTTAATCAGGACTGTAATCAGGCATGGTAGATTCTATTTCTAGCAGTTCACTCTATTGGATTGTTGTCCATTTATCTTGAGAAGGTTGTAGCCTCTCTGTAGTCAGTGAGACTCTTTTTTAATGAGCAATACACTCTAGGAAGTGTGCATTCCTGCAAGTGTAGGCCCCTCATTGTAACACATACTTTCTGTAGAAGTATCATCTGACTGTGGGTAGGCTTCCCACCGTGGTTTTTCCCTTTCTGGGTTTTCCATGTACAAATCATGGTGTTATGTGGTATGGTTGCTTTGCATTGATTATCTGGTTAATTGTTAAGTTGTATTGTTTACCGATATCTATTCCTACTGGCATCTATCTGTGCTTTACCGGTACTTGATTTATTTAAGGTCGTATTGTGGATTAAAAGTTATAATATGTTAACAACTGATTCACCCCCCCTCTCAGTTGTTCACCGGTTATCCTAACAATTGGTATCAGAGTTTTGGTCCTCTTTTGCAGAAGCTTAACTGCTTGAGGTAGATCCTATGGCAACTAACACTTCTAATCCACTGACAACTATTTTAAGAAGAGAAATCCCTAAGCTTGATGGAACAAATTATGGGATACGGAAAATTCAAATGGAGACTCATCTTAGATGTCTTGGTAAGGATATTTGGGAGATCACTGAGAAAGGATACACACCTTATGATCCGACATCTGGCAATCCTGCTCCTGCAAACTTGGATAAGAATATTGAAAATGATTATAGAGCTAGAGAAGCCATCTTGTGTGCACTTACTAATTAGTACATTATGGGATTGACTGACAAATCATTGGCTAAGGTTATATGGGACAAATTGAAAACTCTGAATGAAGGTCACCCTACTGTCAAAATTGCTAAACTTGATGGTTACCAGGTAAGGTATAAAAACTTGAAAATGGAAGAAAATGAAATAATTACTATGTTTATGGAAAGAGTAAATGAGATTGTTATGGGAATTCAATGTTGTGGAGGATTTCTAAGTGAAGATGAAATAGTTTCCAAAGTCTTGAGAGCCCTTCCACCGGATTACAAGATGAAGGCACCTGCAATTAATGAGTTAAGAACAATGGCAAACACTCTAGTGAACATAGACATTCTGATTGGGAAATTATCTGCTTTTGAGCTTGAAGAATTTGGATCTTCTAGAGTTGTAAAGTCTGAACCTGCTTTTCATGCATCATCATCAACATCTACCGGCAAAAGTTATTGGAGAGCCCTATATGCAAAATAATTGGAAGACATGAGGAAAGAAGATGAAGAGCTTGAGCAACTTGAAGGATTATTTGCTAGAAGAGTACCTAAAGATCCAACTGGAAGTAAGTATGAAGGAAAATAACCTTTAAATGTTTTGCATGTAATAAGATTGGTCATTTTGCATCTAGATGTCCTGAAAGGAATGCAAGGTTTGAGGAAAGAGTTAAGAAAACATTTAAGCCTAACCCAAACATATATAGATTCAAGAAAAGTTAACAATGCTACATAGAAGATGAGGAAGGAGTAACTGATGACTCTGGAGATGAACCGACAGAAGACTCTGCTAGTGGATTTGGAAATGGAAAAGAATGGGTGTTCTATGCTTTGAAGGAAGATGAACCAGAACCGCTTATCAAAAATGAAGAGAAAGCCCTGTCAGCAAAAGTTGAAGATAAGCATGAATGGGTAATTGATAGTGGATGCTCACATCATATGACTGGAGATAAAAGAAATTTTTTGTCCCTACAAGAATAAAATGGTGGTCAAGTCAGATTTGGAGATGACAAGGCATGTATGATCAAAGGTAGAGGTATTATTTCTTTGGATGGCAAGCATAACATTGATAATGTCTATTATGCAGAAGGTTTAAGGTATAATCTATTGAGTGTTGGTCAATTAGTTGATAAGGGTTTTCAACTTCAGTTTAAAGATAGAAAATGCAAAATCATTAATAAGACTGGTTTGGAAATTACAACCGGTATTCATGAGTGTAAAGCGGAAAAATCAAACCCTAGTTGTTCTCCCCTCCCCAACTCCGAGGAGAGAGAAGGGAGAGTCACTGGGGTTGATGGTTTTCACTTAGGAGAGACTTTACATTCAAAAGAGGGGTTGAAACCCACAAGATCCAATCCCACACAATGCAGGATTGGATTCTAAATGAGTTTCAAGGGTTGTGACATCAATGATACCCTCTTTTGTAAAGAATGTAGATAGAAAGATTGAACTAGGAATGCATGTAAAGTAGGAAAGATTCACTTATAAACAAAGATAGGGATACGGGATGAAGCTGCGGACCTGGAATTAGCAGTAAAATGTCGAGACGGTGTTGTTTTGCAAATTTGAGCGAAAGTTGACGGGACGATGGTGCCCGACGTGCACACGGTCCTCTGAAAAATCCGCGAAACGAAGGGCGATCTGTTCGTCTCTGCACAAGGATTCCAGATCTTCAATTACAGCCGCGTACCTGCAACCTACACACAGAAAAGAGAGGATGATTGGGGGGTTAGGGATGAGGGGTTTGCCTTTAGGTCAAACCCCGGTTTTGGAATTAACCAAGAAATGAGAATGCTGTAAGTGTAAATGTTTGTAATGTAAACAAGTACTGATACCTTGTTGTAAGAATGTTTGTATTCTTACATGCGAAGGTGTAATGCATGTAGTATGTTGTATGTTGTATGTGATCTCCTCTTCAATGGTTGAATCCTTGTCTTGAATGCAACACCTAGCCTTGAATGGAGACTTAGAATGCTCAGTTGCTTGAAGGAATGCTTGAATGCTTGAATGTTTGAATATCGCTTTCGCCTCTTGCTCTTACTTATTTCCTTCCTCCCTTTCTAGGAGAGGAAAAGTAGTTTATATACTTGTCAATTAGGGTTGATAGACTGATTTTTCCGACCTTAGGCCGACCAGGAAACATTATTTCCCGAATTGCAAACTTAAAGACCCGATGCCCAAAAGAGACCGGGCCCAAAATAGGGCCAGGGACCAGGGCGCTGGGCGCCATGGTCCCACCTCCCGGGACAACAGGGTGCAAGGAGGGATCAGGCTAGGGTGCAGAAAAATGCATTTTTTGATGTCACAAGCAGGTTTCGGGGTCTCCATTCAGGTTCAACGTTGCGCCGCCATCGTGAAGACCCAAATGCAGTCGAAATTGCAAGTGTCACAATTTTAGGACGCTACATTTAGCCCCCACTTTAGCGGGAGTATAAGCGTACGCTCATACTTCCGGTAAAGTACAAGGAAACAACATTGAAAAACTTTCACCACGTCAAGGAGGCAAGATACACCAAGCCCCCAGTGGACTAAGGATCTTATGAATTCGATTGACAAAGTAAAAGGGAAGATCACGAGGGAGAACCATGACTGTTAGCAGTAAGGTTCCCTCACTATGAGTCAAGCAAGAAAGATATCAAAAATTTTCAAGGCAAAGCTAAATTTGTCAAGAAATTTTCAAGTATCTTGAAAAGATATGAACGGGATGTATGCCCTCCTACGTTAAAGCGATCGCACACGCCTCACCGGGGGTGATTTCTTTAAGGTAGTGATACATATAAGAAATGAGAAAGGAGCACGTTATCACAAGGATTTAGCCCCCAAGTGTGAGATAAGCCCAAGGATAATAGACACAAAACACAAAGCACAAGGTGACTTCGCTTTCCTCGGGGTCAGTATGTTGTATGATAATTCATGTATATCATATGTATGTATGCATAATTGTTCTTCATTCCCCAATCAAGGAAGGTCACCTAGAAGAAGGGAACACATGTGTCTTTTGAGTCAACATGAGAGAGACCAAAAGAGATCTCAATGTTTTGCATCGTCCTCAGGTAGACAACACTAAGGACAACAAATAGAAGAATGAGAATAACACATAGAAGAAGTAACAAAAGAGATCAAGAGAGGAGGAGAGAGTCTGCTATGCTAATGAACTAGTCTAGCACGTCATCTACCCCCCGATCTTGTTGATCAATATTTCGGGAAGGCAGGAAACACGCTAGAGGAGGAACATCCAACACAGCAGATGGAGCTATCACAAGATCCAAAAAAGGGCTATGTTCATGTTCCGAGCCACGTTGTTTTTGTCTAGAAGCTAGGATAAGTGCTTTAGAAAATTCGTTAGATAAATGGTTATCAACATCAACATATTCATACTCACTATCAGAATGAACAGGAGTAACATTTTCATCATGAATAACATTTTCATCTATATCATCATCAAGATTTATAAAAATAGGATCTTTAACTCGCACAAGATCAAGACCATCATGCATCTTATGTTTAGGAGATTTCGGCTCAATCGTCGGCTGAGGAGAAAATGGAATAATACTGGCTGAAGGTGTTTTTAGGGATTGCAAAGTTTGAAAAGCAGCTGCCTGAGCTCTAAGACGACGCTTTCGTCGGCGTTCACGTGCAGAACGATTTCGTCTAGTCTTAGTAGGAAGTTGAGAAGATTGAGGAGGAGGAATGTTCTCATCCTTATCACTTGGGTGTTTAGGTTGTGGTCTCTTAGGTTGAATAATAGGAGAAGAGGAAGGTCTCTTCTCTCCATAAGAGGAAGGAGGAGGAACTGCTCCATATAAGGGAGGAATATTTGGTTTAGGAAGGAGACCAAGTCCATCATGACGAGGAGGTATAGGTCTACTTTTAGAAAGTTTATTAGATATAGGCATAATCACATTCATAGGGATGGGTTGGGAATCTTCTTGAGGAAAGACATTAGTTTTATCTTTCAAGGGAAGAACTTCCTTCTCAAGAACGATAGGAATGTCAAGTTTGGGTGTTCTAGGTTCACTTAGAGATAGGATCATGTCTTTTTTCCACTTTTGATAAGATTTGAAAAGATGATCACTTCGCGGAGGAAGAGATTGGAATTGTTTAGGCCAAAAGTAATCAATAGGAACGCTAGAAGTTCTTTCAGCTGGTTTAAAGAGGCTATGATTGACAGTAACAACTTCACCATTATGGGGAAATTTCAAACACTTGTGAATAGGAGAAGCAATAGCTTTCATGGAAGACAACCAAGGATAGCCTAGCTTCACACGAAATTGTTCGGACGATGGAATAATAGCAAAGCTCATATCAAGGGATTTGTTATGGACCTCAATAGGTAATGTAATAGAACCAATTGCAGGAGAAGAAAATGCATCAAATAATTTCACAACCACATTTGTTTCGTCATAGATCACTTGATTCAATTGCAAAGTAAAAAGAAATTCTTCAGTAATGATATTAACCATACAAGAAGGATCAATAAGCACTCCACGACAAGGGGTATTCTTGAATTTTGCAACTATATATAAAGGACCATCAGGTGCCCTGATAGTTTCACTGGAATCAAAGGTGATGGAAGGTTCTTTAGGGATTTTCTGTTGTTCCACAAAGTTAATCACATTCGGAGTCATAGACACAAGATCATCAGGTGAGACAGAGGAATCATTAGTATCAATCGCATTAGAGGTATGAGAAGGTAATGGATCAGTAAAAATCTGAAGATTTTGGTTAGGAGGAGCTACAAATGTGTTGCCTTTATCATTCACACCAGAAACAGAAATAGTATTATTATCAATCAAATCTTGAATTTTACCCTTTAAAGAAATTAAATAACTTTATAGTACACAATCTAATGAAGGAACAATCTAACTTTTAATTTTTCAGAAAAGTAATCCAACAAGTTAATAGATATGAATAATGTGAAAAATTGAATGTCTTTCAAAATTACTTTTTTTTATAGACCACTTTATAAAAGACATCATGCTCACCATATTCATTAAAAAAGGTTAGTGGAGTACAATCATACCACAAAATAAAGAAGAGACAAAAGTCAAGAAAAAATAGAATAAAATTTTCTAACAGAAACAAAAAATGGTCACATTTAAGTTTGAAAGATACAAAATTAAAGTGCAAAACTAAAAATAATTCTTTAGATAAATAACTTAAATAAGTAGATTTTTTTGATGAAAAAAATATCTTATAGTAAAACAAATAAGATATAACATACAATAAGACCATGAGTTGGCCTAAACACGAAGAACTTGTACTCGTCAAAGAGAGATCACATGTTCAAATGTTGTATGGAATAGGATAGTATGCCTCATATTCGCATACCAAGAGTACGGAGAAGACTTATATACTATAAGCCCAAAAACAAATCATTTGATATCCTATAAAAATTCCATTTCCACTCATATGGACATGAGAAAGAGTAAGAATTAGAACTTCTCAACAACAATGCAACACAATGGAAATATGGACAAAATATGGAAAGTCTCATATACCATAAGTCCAAAATCAGCTCAAATAGTCACATATACTATAAGCCTAAAAGTAGATAGTTTGATATTCTAGAATAATCCCATTTTCATTCATATGGATATGAGCAAGACTAAGAATTAGAACTTCTTGTTAACAACACAATACAATGGAAATATGAGTAGAATATGAAGTAGTCTCATATATTATAAACCCAAAAGCAGATTGAGTAGTCTCATATACTATAAGCCCAAAAGTAGATCATCTAATATTCTATAATAATTCCATTTCCATTCATATGGACATGAGCAAGACTATGAATCGTAAATTCTTGTTAACAACAAAATACAATGGAAATATGGGTAGAATATGGAGCAGTCTCATATGCTATAAACCCAAAAGAAGATCGAGTAGTCTCATATACTATAAGCCAAAAAACAGATCGCACGATATCTTAAAATTATTCCATTTTCATTCATGTGAACATGAGCAAGGCTAACAATCAAAACTTCTTTACAAGAACGCAACACAATGGAAATGTGGGTAGAATATGGAGCAAGGGAAGCATACTAGTAGTTGTTATAGATAACTTTGCATGCCCAAAGATTCTAAACGGTACACCAAATTTTGACCTTTTTTTGTTGTTGTCTCTGCATGTGACTCAACTATGTATAGCTATCGTTTTGGCTTCTAGGTAGTAATGATACATGTTGTGGGATCCATTATGCGCGCAAGGGTTGAAAAGTACACATTTCAAAGTGTCACCCGATACTTGCTTAAGGATGTCCCAATAACTATGCACTTCAAATTGCCAATACTTATGCACAAATGTCCCAATAGTCGTGCATTATGAGTACCAATAAAGATGTACAAATGGGCCAATTATGGTCCAAAACAGCTAAAAAATGAGCGGCTATTGGTACATGTGACATTTATTAATGGGCTTTTAGTTATTTGTTTTTTGATTTATTTAAAGTAGTAATTGGGGGGTTGGGTGTGTAAGGAGTGAATGGTTACTGGAACATGAATGGTAACTGGTGTTCTTCCCCTAGTCTCATATACTATAAACGCAAAAGCAGATCGCGTAGTCTCATATACGATAAGCCCAAAAACAGATCACTCGATATCTTAAAATCATTCCACTTTCATTCATATAAACATGAACAAAACTAAAAACCAAAACTTCTTGAAAACGATACAATACAATAAAAATATGAATAAAATACAAAATAATCTCATCACTACAGATTACAATACAATCATTTACAACTCAATGAGCCCAAAAACAGATCACAAGAATATCCTAAAATCATTTATAACTTCTTTGACAACAATGCAAAGCAATGCAATAGAGTGGAAATATGGGCATGTTGGAAAGCAATAAGAGAGGCAGGCTCCTCCCTTCCTCTCACCTCACATGTACACATCACAAAAGGCTTTTGATTTTCCTTCCAGCTTGTCACATGCCTGAGCCAACTGTCCTTCCAAATTCAATGGTCAAGGGAAACAATACCTGTCTAGTGGTCTAGTAAGACAGCATTTTGTTTCTGTTTCTTTCTGCGCCAGCCTTTGTGAGATGAACACAGAAAGGATTGATGGCTATTTTGTCGCCTTAATAAGTACTTGCCTGCCTACATTAATGGAGTGGGTCGATAAGGATTTTATGGACTGGGCCTCAGCAGTTATGGAGAAAAACAGTGGTTAAGACAAGGAAAGAATATGTGAGATCACATGAATAAAACAGGCGGTCCCATGGACTGGAGTACCTCCAAAGTTGTATCCCTTTTGAAAGTTTCATAGGGCCCCATGAAAGGAAGCCAACTTTAGAAAAGTGCAAAGGATCTAAGTCACTTTGAATATTTTGGAGGGATAGGTTACACTTTGATTGGAAAGAATGAGAATTTTTTTAAAATAATTTATTTGTATTTATAATTGTAGCGAAAAAAGTGTATATTTTGTTTTTTTTTTTTACTAATTTTTTTTTGGTTTTTTTGTTTTGTCTTATTTTGAGATATTTTTGTTTTAGCATTCATGATTATAACTGTAGAAGAAAAAAGTGCATATTTTGTTTTTAGATTTTAATTTATTTTGACTTTGTTCTTATATATTTTGTTTTGACATGCAAAAGATAAGTGGATAGAACCTAGTGAACTATTCTTTATTTTGTTAGTTTAACTCTCATGGTCTAAGATCTAACTTTAATTTTTATTTATTTTTTCATCTAGGAATTGAATTATAAGAAGGATTATGTCTCATGCATATAATTGTGCGTGCAATTGCATCGATATTATCCAAACTTGATGTCCACTCACTCCGAGTATCTCCTTCCAAAAGAAAATCCTCACATCATTGCCTTGCAAATTAAATTTTTTGTATTTGGCATTTAAGTTGTTATATTTAATAACAAGTCCTACGACACTCATATGTCGTCCCAAACCATTTATCAAGCATTTACAAAGAGTATAATTTGAGGATAAGATTGTATGGAGAATATAGTGTCTGCATCAACAAATAGTGTGCTAGGTGTGTTACATCTTGTGTTGTTGATAAATTCAAACTCTTGTGAAAAACAACAAAAGAGGTTTATCTAATGAAATTTGAAAATTCAATCTTATCAAATCGAAATCCAAAAGTTAAACCCCTTTTGAAAGTCTCCTAAGGTCCCATGAAAGGAAGACAACTTGAAAAAGGTGTAGAGGATGTAGCCACTTTAAATCTTTTTGGAGGGATGCCACTCTTTTATTGGAAAGAGTGAATTTTTTTTTAATAATTTATTTGTATCTATAATTGTAGCGAAAAAAGTGTATTTTTTGTGTTTTTTTTAATTAAATTTATATTTGTTTTTGTCTTGCTTTGTGATATTCTTGTTTTAGCATTCAATTCAATGTATTCATGATTATAACTGTAGAAGAATAAAGTGCACATTTTGTTTTTAGATTTTAATTTATTTTGACTTTGTTCTTATATATTTTGTTTTGACATGCAAAAGATAAGTGGATAGAACCTAGTGAACTATTCTTTATTTTGTTAGTTTAACTCTCATGGTCTAAGATCTGACTTTAATTTTTATTTATTTTTTCATCTAGGAATTGAATTATAAGAAGGATTATGTCTCATGCATATAATTGTGCGTGCAATTGCATCAATATTATCCAAACTTGATGTCCACTCACTCCGAGTATCTCCTTCCAAAAGAAAATCCTCACATCATTGCCTTGCAAATTAATTTTTTTGTATTTGGCATTTAAGTTGTTATATTTAATAACAAGTCCTATGACACTCATATGTCGTCCCAAACCATTTATCAAGCATTTGCAAAGAGTATAATTTGAGCATAAGATTACATGGAGAATTTTGTGTGTGCACCAACAAATAGTGTGCTAGGTGTGTTACATCTTGTGTTGTTGATAAATTCAAACTCTTGTGAAAAACAACAAAAGAGGTTTAGCTGATGAAATTTGAAAATTCAATCTTATCAAATCGAAATCCAAAAGTTAAACCCCTTTTGAAAGTCTCCTAAGGTCCCATGAAAGGAAGACAACTTGAAAAAGGTGTAAAGGATGTAGCCACTTTAAATCTTTTGGAGGGATGCCACTCTTTTATTGGAAAGAGTGAATTTTTTTTTAATAATTTATTTGTATCTATAATTGTAGCGAAAAAAGTGTATTTTTTGTGTTTTTTTTAATTAAATTTATATTTGTTTTTGTCTTGCTTTGTGACATTCTTGTTTTAGCATTCAATTCAATGTATTCATGATTATAACTGTAGAAGAAAAAAGTGCATATTTTGTTTTTAGATTTTAATTTATTTTGACTTTGTTCTTATATATTTTGTTTTGACATGCAAAAGATAAGTGGATAGAACCTAGTGAACTATTCTTTATTTTGTTAGTTTAACTCTCATGGTCTAAGATCTAACTTTAATTTTTATTTATTTTTTCATCTAGGAATTGAATTATAAGAAGGATTATGTCTCATGCATATAATTGTGCGTGCAATTGCATCGATATTATCCAAACTTGATGTCCACTTACTCCGAGTATCTCCTTCCAAAAGAAAATCCTCACATCATTGCCTTGCAAATTAAATTTTTTGTATTTGGCATTTAAGTTGTTATATTTAACAACAAGTCCTACGGCACTCATATGTCATCCCAAACCATTTATCAAGCATTTGCAAAGAGTATAATTTGAGCATAAGATTGTATGGAGAATTTTGTGTGTGCATCAACAAATAGTATGCTAGGTGTGTTACATCTTGTGTTGTTGATAAATTCAAACTCTTGTGAAAAACAACAAACGAGGTTTAGCTAATGAAATTTGAAAATTCAATCTTATCAAATCGAAATCCAAAAGTTAAACCCCTTTTGAAAGTCTCCTAAGGTCCCATGAAAGGAAGACAACTTGAAAAAGGTGTAGAGGATGTAGTAACTTTCAATCTTTTGGAGGGATGCCACTCTTTTATTGGAAAGAGAGAATTTTTTTTTAATAATTTATTTGTATCTATAATTGTAGTGAAAAAAGTGTATTTTTTGTATTTTTTTTAATTAAATTTATATTTGTTTTTGTCTTGCTTTGTGATATTCTTGTTTTGGCTCAATTCAATGTATTCATGATTATAACTGTAGAAGAAAAAATTACATATTTTGTTTTTAGATTTTAATTTATTTTGACTTTGTTCTTATATATTTTGTTTTGACATGCAAAAGATAAGTGGATAGAACCTAGTGAACTATTCTTTATTTTGTTAGTTTAACTCTCATGGTCTAAGATCTAACTTTAATTTTTATTTATTTTTTCATCTAGGAATTGAATTATAAGAAGGATTATGTCTCATGCATATAATTGTGAGTGCAATTGCATCGATATTATCCAAACTTGATGTCCACTCACTTCAAGTATCTCCTTCCAAAAGAAAATCCTCACATCATTGCCTTGCAAATTAAATTTTTTGTATTTGGCATTTAAGTTGTTATATTTAATAACAAGTCCTACGGCACTCATATGTCGTCCCAAACCATTTATCAAGCATTTACAAAGAGTATAATTTGAGCATAAGATTGTATGGATAATTTTGTGTGTGCATCAACAAATAGTGTGCTAGGTGTGTTACATCTTGTGTTGTTGATAAATTCAAACTCTTGTGAAAAACAACAAAAGAGGTTTAGCTGATGAAATTTGAAAATTCAATCTTATCAAATCGAAATCCAAAAGTTAAACCCCTTTTGAAAGTCTCCTAAGGTCCCATGAAAGGAAGACAACTTTAAAAAGGTGTAGAGGATGTAGTCACTTTAAATCTTTTGGAGGGATGCCACTCTTTTATTGGAAAGAGCGATTTTTTTTTTAATAATTTATTTGTATCTATAATTGTAGCGAAAAAAGTGTATTTTTTGTATTTTTTTTTTTAAATTTATATTTGTTTTTGTCTTGCTTTGTGATATTCTTGTTTTAGCATTCAATTCAATGTTTTCGTGATAGTAACTGTAGAAGAAAAAAGTGTGTATTTTGTTTTTAGATTTAGATTTATTTTAACTTTGCTCTTAGCTATTTTGTTTTGAAATGCACAACAATCCATTTTAACATATAAGTGGGTAGAACCTAGTGAACTATTCTTTATTTTGTTAGTTTCATTCTCATGGTTTAAGACCTAACATTAATTTTTATTTATTTTTTCATCCTGGAATTGAATCATAAAAAGTATTATGCTTGATGCATATAACTATGCATGCAATTGCATCCACATTACCCAAACTTTATGTCCACTCACTCCAAGTTGGTTCCTTCCAAAAGTGAATTCTTGCACATTGGCTTGCAAATTAGATTTTTATATTTGACATTTTAGTTGTTATATTTAATAACAAGTCCTAAGGCATTCACATGTCATTCCAAACCATTTATCAAACATTTTAAAAGATAATACTTTGAGCAATAGATTGTATGGAGAATTTTGTGTGCTTGAACACATATTATGCTAGGCATGTTACATCTTGTGTTGTTGATAAAATCAAACTCATGAAAAACAACAAAAAAAGGTTTAACTAATGAAATTTGAAAATTCAACCCTATCAATTTGAAATCCAAGAGATAAATCCCTTTTGAATGTCTCCTAGGGTCCCCTAAAAGGAAGCCAACTTGAAAAACGTGTGGATGATGTAGTCACTTTAAACCTTTTTGAGGGATATGTCATACTTTGATTGGAAAGAATGAGTTTTTTATTTTTATAATATATTTGTATTTATAATTGTAAAAAAAACTATATATCTTGTATTTTTTAGTTAATTTATATTTATTTTTTGTCTTGTTTGGGGATATTTTTGTTCTAGCATTCAATTCAATATATTCTTGATTAAAATTGTAGAAGAAAAAAGTGCATATTTTGTTTTTTAGATTTAAATTTATTTTGACTTTGTTCTTAGCTATTTTGTTTTGACATTCACAATAATGTATTTAATAGAACCTAGCTATCTAGTATATATTATATTAGTTTAATTCTCATGGTCTAAGACCTAACAACATTTTTTTTGTTAATTTTCATCTCTAATTGAATTGTAAGAAGGATTACACCTCATGCATATAATTGGGCATGCAATTGCATCCACATTATCCAAACTTGATGCTCACTCATTCCGATACAGATTGCTCAATATCTTAAAATTATTTCAATTTCATTCATAAGAACATGAGTAAGACTAAGAATCAAAACTTCTTAACAAGAACACAACACAATGGAAATGTGGGTAGAATATGGAGTAGTCTCATATACTATAAACCCAAAAGAAGACTGTGTAGCCTCATATAGCATAAGCCCAAAAACAAATCGCACGATATCTTAAAATTATTTCATTTTCATTCCTATGAACATGAGCAAGACTAAGAATCAAAACTTCATAACAAGAACACAACGCAATAGAAATGTGGGAAAATATGGAGTAGTCTCATATATTATAAACCCAAAAGCTGATAGTGTAGTCTCCTATATGATAAGCCCAAAAACATATCACTCAATATCTTAAAATTATTTCATTTTCATTCATATGAACATGAACAAGACTAACAATCAAAACTTTTTAACAATGATGCAATCCGATAGAAATATAAATAAAATACAAAATAATCTCATATACTAGAAGCCCAAAAATAGATGACAAGAATATCCTAAAAATCATTTATAACTACTTTGACAACAATGCAATCCAATGAGAAATGTAATTTTTGGGATAGAGTGATCTCTTCGGTATCTACTAGGATCTTGTCTTGGAATCATAAATGACTTACCTTATCTGGAAAGATTCTTTTGATCAAATCTGTTTTGAATGCAGTTCCTATTTATTTAATGTCAGTTTTGAAAACTCCAAAAGCTTCAATTATTCAACTTCAATCTATTTTAAGATCTTTTTTATGGAATGATAATAGGGGAAATAAAGCAAAAATTCCTCTTCTCGCATGGGAGAAGGTATGTCTCCTAAAGGATTTGGGTGGATTGGGTATTCGAGATCTTAACAAGTAGAATCAAGCTCTAGGAACAAAATTGGTTTGGAGATTGTACAAGGAACCAAATAGTTCTTGGGCCACCCTTATGTTTGCCAAGAATTTGGTGTGGGGTACTAGGGAAAGCATATTTACTACCTCTTCTCTTCCTAAGGGCTCTTCCATTTGGAATTTTTGGTTAAGTACAGATCTGTTATCCTTCCTCATCTCTCTTGGGTCATTCATAATGGTAGGAAAGCCAGGTTTTGGGACAAGGTATGGAATGGGCATACTTCTTTAGTAAATGTGAGGGATTGGTCTCCTATTATTAATTTGTTAACATCTGAATGGGGTGTGTATGTAGCTGATTATTTTTACATTGACACCTTGGGCCCATATCCGGTGGCTCAGTGGAAATCAATTGATTTTCTTCTGGTGGATCAAGCTTTAAAAAATGCTTATGTGGAGGAACTTCAGAAGAGGCCATTGATCTTTCAGAATGCTAAAGATGAATTGATATGGACCAAGAACACATTAGGATTATATTTGATTAGATAGGGCTATAAGTCTCTCATGCCTTCCTCAACTGACCCTCCTTGGCCTTCTAAACTCTTTTGGCATATAGCTTGTCTTCCCAAGGCTGGGGATTTTTCATGGCTTATGGTCCAAGATAGAGTTCTTAATGGCATGAGATTACATAGGCTTGGGGTTACGGTTGTTTTTCCTTGTGTATTATGTGGCTCTTGTTTGGAATCATCCTCCCATTTATTTCTGCATTGTCAATTTGCATTTGAATGTTGGTATTGCCTTTTTGATAAACTTGGTTGGTTGTCTGCTCTTTGTCTAGATCTCTTGACTTAGTTTAGGGTGTGGCCTCTCTTATTCTCTTCTTCCTTTTATTCATGTTTATGGGTGGTGGCTCCATCTATTATTGTGTGGAACATTTGGTTAGAAAGAAATAGTATAATTTTTTAAAAGAAGTCTTCCTCATTACAGGAGGTGTTGACTAAAATTGAGGTTTCAATTTCAAAAGTTGTCATTTCTTATGTTTATAAGAATCTTGATTGCCTTAATTCTTTCTCTCATTGGGGTAGTTGGATTACCAGATATTGGCAGGCTCTCAAATCCCCTCCTTCTCATGGTTCAGTTGCTACTCGTTTTGTTGATATGTGGCGACTGATCAGCAAAGTATTGTACACTCAGCACGTATCCTCGCTAGGTCTGGGGCCAGGCCGAGCCTCGAGAATGTGGGCGAAGCTTGCTGTGGGGGTTCAGGGGTGGTAGCCCTCGAGAAATTTTTTTTTGCCATTTTTGTTGATGAAAAACGACATTGTAATAAAACCCTAAAAAGGCCGACTTTGTTTGTTGCCCTAAAAACGCATGTTATAAGCGGTCGGAATGCTTAAGGCATTGTAAGGTTGATGTACTATTTTTGCTGGATAATAAGAAAGATTGGACGACTGTGTATGGTGGACGTAACCCATTCTGGGTGAACCACATTAAATCTTTGTGTTATTTGTGTCTTGTTTATTTCTTTATCTTTTGTATTTAAATCTACATATAATTGTTAGTTCATATTTACTTCGGATCTGCTAGAAACCCTAACAATTGGTATCAGAGCGAGGTTTTCTATAAATTGGCAGGACTTTCAGAATTGAGTGGGAGCAATGGAGGATTCCAAATTCAAGGTCGAAAAGTTTAACAGCTAGAATTACCAGTTATGGAAAATGCAAATGGAGGATTACCTGTATCAAAAGGATTTGTGGTGGCCGTTGGAAGGAAAGGCAAAGAAAGCGACCACAATGTCAGATGAAGAGTGGAACATTTTAGATAGAAAGGCACTGGGATCCATTCGATTGTGCCTTGCACCGTCTGTAGCATTCAATATAACAAAAGCAAAAATGACTATAGATTTGATGGCGACATTGGCTAAGTTGTATGAGAAACCCTCAGCTTCGAATAAGGTATTTCTTATGAAGCATTTGTTTAATTTGAAAATGAGTGAGTGAGGATCTCTAGCAGAGCACTTTAATGAATCTAATACAATTACCAATCAATTATCTTCGGTAAAAATTACCTTTGCAGAAGAGGTTAGGGCTTTCTTGATTTTATGTTCTTTGCCAAAAAGCTAGAATAGCTTGGTTATGGTTGTAAGTAACTTTGTCTCTGGTAAAAATACTTTGGTATTTGATGACATTGTTGGTGTTATCCTAAGTGAGGAAATGCGAAGGAAAAGCACAGGTGAGACTCCAACATCATCAAGTAGTGTTTTGAATGTGGAGAACAGAGGAAGATCAAAGGAAAGAGGAAAAGGCCCTTGGAATGAGAAGTCACGAGGGAAGTCAAAGAAAGGATGCTCTCAATCTAGAGGAAAGAAAGATTGCTGGTACTACGGAAAGCTTGGTCATCTAAAGAAAGACTATTGGTCTCGGAAAAACAAAGAAGGAGACAAAAATGAAAATGACAGTAAGGAAGATAATATTGCAAGTAATACTTTACAAGATGCTTTAATCTTATGTTTGGATAATGTTAATGATTCCTAGGTAATAGATTCTGGGGCTTCATTTCATGCTACACCCCATAGAAAAATATTTTCTAGATTATGTTCAAGGTGATTTTGGACAGGTATATTTGGGTGATGATGAGCCCTATCAAATTGTTGAAAAAGGAAGATAAAGATCAAGTTGGAGAATGGAAATGACTGGTTTCTATAGTAGGTAAGACATGTTCCTAATTTAAGAAGAAATTTAATTTCTGCAGGGCAACTAGGTAGTGAAGGTTGCATAGTTACTTTCTCAGATAGTATCTGGAAGGTTAGTAAAGGATCATTAGTAGTAGCTAAAGGTGTGAAGGTAGGCACATTATATTTGTGTACTGGTAAGACTTACTCTACCCTAGCTGCTACAGATAAAGTTACTGTAGAGACAACAACAATAGATGTTGCAAGAACAAATTCGATAATGTGGCACCATAGGCTTGGGCACATGAGTGAGAAAGGGATGAAAATACTTCACTCCAAAAATCTATTGCCAGGACTAAAGAAGATTGATTTAGAGTTATGTGAAAACTATGTATATGGTAAACAGAAAAGAGTCAGATTTCTCAAGGTTGGGAAAGAGAAGAAGAGTGAGAAGTTAGAGCTTGTGCATTCAGATGTATGGGGACCGGCTCAGGTATCATCTCCTGGTGGCTCTTGTTATTATGTTATTTTTATTGATGACTCAACCAAAAAAACATGGGTATATTTCCTAAAACAAAAATTAGATGTTTTTGAAACTTTTAAGAAATGGAAATCTTTGGTTGAGAATGAGACAAGAAAAAAGTTGAAGTGTCTCAGATCGGATAATGGAGGTGAGTATTGCAGCAAAGCATTTGAAGATTACTGCTCCTTAAATGGGTTTCAAAAGTAGAAGATAGTTCCAGGAACTCCACAGGAAAATGGTGTGTCAGAGAGAGTGAATAGGACTATCATGGAATGCACGAGGAGCATGAGATTGCATGCTGGATTGCCCTTACATTTTTGGGCAGATGTTGTACATACTGTTGTCTATTTGATAAATAGAGGACCTTCAACCCCTTTGGATGGTGGTATTCCAGAGGAGGCATGGACTAGTAAAAAGGTAAATTATTCTTTTTTGAAAACCTTTAGTTGCAAAGCTTTTGTCCATATTGATAAAGAAAACAGAACCAAGCTTGATGCTAAATCTCATAAATGTACCTTCATTGGATATGGGATAGATGAATATGGCTATCGGTTATGGGATTTTGAAAATAAAAAAATAATTAGAAGTAGAGATGTTATATTCAATAAGAAGGTTATGTATAAAGAATAGATGCAGGAAAAGAAGCATGAACAAGACAAACAAGAATATGTGGTGTTGGATGAGATTCCTGAAAATGAAATGCCACAGGTACCTTATGCTCAGCAACAATAGATTGTCCCACAAACTCCTGCAAGTGTTAGATGTTCTACAAGGTCAAGTAGACCCCCTGAAAGATTTTCTCCTTCTTTGTATTCTATATTATTAACTGATTCTGGTGAACCAGAAGAATATGAAGAAACAATGCAGGTGGATGCCAAACAACAATGGGAGCTAGGCATGAAAGAGGAGATGGACTCCTTGATGAAAAATAAGACTTGGGACTTAGTCCCTTTACCTGTAGAAAAAAGAGCCTTGCCTAACAAATGGGTTTATCATCTTAAGGAGGAGGAAGGAGGTCAGAAAAGATATAAGGCCAGACTTGTGGTAAAATGTTTTGCACAGAAAAAGGGTATAGATTATGATGAAATCTTTTCTCCAGTTGTAAAAATGACTTCAATTAGAACTATACTTAGTCTTATGGTTGTAGATGATTTACATCTTGAACAATTAGATGTCAAAACAGCTTTTCTCCACAGAGATTTGGAGAAGGAAATTTACATGTTGCAACCACAGGGATATGAGGTCAAAGGTAAGGAGAACTTGGTGTGCAGGTTGAAGAAAAGTTTGTATGGCCTAAAGCAAGCACCCCGATAATGGTATTTAAAATTTGATAGTTTCATGGATGAACACGGTTATCATAGATGTCATTCTGATCATTGTGTATATTTTAAGAGATTGGATAATGGTAGTTATATTATCCTATTGCTTTATGTTGATGACATGCTTCTTACTGGGTCTAACATGCAACATATAAATGAACTTAAACAGAAATTAGCCAGGTCATTTGCTATGAAGGATTTGGGTGCAGCTAAGAAAATTCTCGGTATGAGGATTACACGAGACAGGAAAAATAGAACCTTGAATTTGTCTCAAAGGAAATATATAGAGAAGGTGTTGAAAAGATTTAACATGCAGGATGCAAAAGCAGTTAGTACACCTTTGGCTAGTCATGTCAAATTGATTAAGGAGATGTGCCCAAAGGCACAAGAAGAGGTAAATAAAATGTCTAACATCCCGTATTCATCAACTATTGGTAGTTTGATGTATGCAATTGTATGCACAAGGCCAGATATTGCACATGCAGTGGGAGTTGTGAGCAGATTTATGAGTAATCCGGGTATGGAACATTGGAATGTTGTGAAATGGATTCTTCGATATTTGAAAGGAACTACTATGAAGGCATTATGTTTCAAAGGATCTAACGCTGCTCTGAGTGGATTCGTTGACTCTGATCTGCCAAGTCATATTGATTCATAGAGGAGTACTACAAGGTATGTTTTTACTATAGGGGGAACTGCAGTCAGTTGGATTTCTAGGCTGCAAAAGGTTGTTGCACTGTCAACCACTGAAGCTGAGTATGTTGCTGCTACAGAAGCCAACAAGGAGATGATTTGGTTACAATGTTTTCTGGAGGAATTGGGTCAAACACTGGAGGATCGTCCATTGTATAGTGATAGCCAGAGTACCATTCATCTTGCAAATAACTTTGCTTTTCATTCAAGGACAAAGCACATTCAGCTCAGGTACCGCTTCATCCGGACTGTTTTGGAGGAGGGTTAGTTACGGCTTGAGAAGATTCACACAAGTGAGAATCCTGTTGATATGTTCACGAAGGTAGTTCCATAGGAGAAGCTGATTTCTTTATCATTTTCTATTGGTCTTCTTGATTGATAAGTGTGGAATTTATACCAGTCAAGTCCAAGTGTTTTATCCAGTGGATGTTGCAAGTACAGTGGTGTTGTCTAGTATCAATCTTAAAGTGGGAGATTGTTTGGTGTGGAGCCTGATCAGTCAGCAAAGTACTATACACTCAGCACGTATCCTCACTGGGGTCTGGGGCCAGGTCGGCTCCAGGAAAGCAAGCGAAGCCCGCTGCGGGGGTTCGGGGGCGGCAACCCTTGAGAAATTTTTTTTGCCATTTTTTGTTGATGAAAACCAACATTGTAATAAAACCTTAAAAAGGTCGACTTTGTTTGTTGCCCTAAAAATGCATGTTATAAGCGGTTGGGATGCTTAAGGCATTGTAAGATTGATGTACTATTTTTGCTGGATAATAAGAAAGATTGGACGGTTGTGTATGGTGGACGTAACCCATTATGGGTGAACCACGTTAAATCTCTGTGTTATCTGTGTCCTATTTTATTTCTTTATCTTTTGTATTTAAATATGCATATAATTGTTAGTTCATATTTGCTTCAGATCTACTAGAAACCCTAACACGTTTTGCCTCAATCATTAAAAAGAAAAATGCCAAATAGTACCCTCCCCCTCACGCTAAGTTTAAATTTAATTATGATGGCGCTTCTAGGGGGAATCTGGGTAGGGAAAGAATTGGAGTGGTCATTTTCAATCATAATTCTCAAATTGTGAAAGCAGAGGGTTACATTTCAAGATGTTATTAATAAGAAAAGTCACTCCTGGAATCTTCGGTACTTGTTAGATTGAATTTTGTTGCAGCTTTCATTTTTTTATTCTTATTCCATTTCTCATTGTTATAGAGAGGTTAATAGAATTGCATATTTTTTAGCTAATAAGGCAATTGATGAACAAGCTGATAATTTGGTGTTGATGCGTTAGACATTCCTTCGTCTTTGGTGATGGAAGGTGTTTCCATATGAATTATTTGATTTTATATCTAACTAATAAGGCAATTGATGAACAAGCTGATAATTTGGATGTTGTTGCTTTAGACATTCCTTCCTCTTTGGTGATGGAAGGTGTTTCCATATGAATTATTTGATTTTATATCTAAGGGCAAACATGTTGAAATTCAGTTTTGGGTAGGTGTCTGATATGTGGCCATGACCCGTGGCCTATGATTACATTAAAATAATGGAAGAATATCTTTATAGTTAATTAAGGTTGGCCTTCTGCTTTGAGTATAATGATGATTGTAGATAATGGTATGACATGATAGCCTTTGCACTCCTTCAGATGATGTACACTTTATGTGTGCATCATTCATAAGGGTGCTTGCTGTCATCCTCTTATATATTTGGTTTTCTTTATGTTATTATAGAAAATTCAATGCTTTGTGTGGTCTAGCATTATTTGGTTTCATGGTAACATTTTATTTTAAGGCATCACTAACAAATCTTTCTCTTCATGTTTGGAGGACTAGTTTCATTTCAGAATATTCGGTTGGCACCCCTTTTGAGGTTGATCACTTGTTTGTGTTGCATTAGTGGTGGTGTTGTCCACGTATTGATTACGTGGTTGCATTTTTGCTAATGTTATGCATTCGAGTGTTTTATCATTGGGGGGTGGTGCCTTCTATGGTTATCCTAATATGGAATTGCTTTTGTTTGGCCTGTTTCTTTTATGATTACTCCGTACAGATTCTTAATTGCTTCATTTGGGTTGTAATTATTAATATTTATATTGGTGGTCTCTATTTGTTTCCCCATGTTTGGCCATATTGGGATGTACATTTGTAATTGAATGACTAACATAATGTGTGGGTTCTTCTTTCTTCATGTCGTGCCATTGCAACTATTTTGGAAAATTGCTTGATGTCATGGTGCTTTGTTTTTTATTCTTCTAGGTTGGTCATATCTTTGAGGATAATGTGTTTTAATTATGAATTTTGATGTTCCTTTTTTCTGCTCGAGTCAACTCTCTCGGCTTGTGTGGGATGTCGAACATCCCTACCAAGCAATATTTTGCTATGATATCGCCTTTTATGAGGTTTATTTTATATATGTTTGAGAAATATGAGCTCTGTGACATTAGTGTTTTTAGTTGTTCATCCTTATGTCACTTGCTCAATTTGAAGCTCGATACAGAGTTTCTATTCCTAGAAAGTTTGGCTATTTTCATGAGTTTCATGCATATGAAGATGAGAAACTTGGGCATATTTTTTATCTATGTTCTTCGGATGTTGTTTATGCAGTTAGGAAGGTGGTGGGTAAATCTTAGTTGGCGGAAAATGTAGGTGTTAGCATATTTGAAGTGGTTTCTTGTTTTCTTACTATTTGCGTGGATTTTCTTATGGATAGTAATATGGTTTGGGCTCTGGTTGATTCCTTCTTGGTCTCAGCATCCTACTCTTCCCTTGATGTGTATTATGCTCTGTCTTTTTACAGTTTTGATTATGGCTTGCTCCCTTATGGTGGTTTCATGCCTCTTAATGAGTTTTTTGCTAATGGATGGAATGGAGAGCTTTTTTATGTAGCCAGGTGTGGACTATTTGGTGATTTCTATGATGATACAATTATACTATTTGAAAGATTGATCGATCATGTTCCTCCTTATTTCGCTGCTCCTCTCGATGTGTTCTCTAGGATCCACTCTCTCTTGGACATTCGGGTGGTTGTTTTTTCTGATTCTCCTCAGTTGAATCCTTTCCTTCCTCATCAGGTGTTGATGTGATCCCTCGTTCTTCTTCAGCACCTCTAGATGAATGTTCAATCACATGGTATCTTGAAGACATGATGTAATCTTCTTATGGGTTCCTTTTGTTTGTAATTTTGTGGACTGGTCAATGTGTGTGTGTTGGTGTGTGTTTGTGGGGGGGGAGGGGGTTATCGGGTTTTTTGGTTTGTACTGGGTTGGGTCGTGGGTTTGTTATCATGTATAGGGTGTTATTCAACTAGTATCTTTAAGCAGGTTTTTGGTCAAGGGCTACAACCAGAGGTTTTCTTTGCCTGGTTCTTTCCTACCGATATGTTCATCCGAACCAGGCTTTTGTAAACTTATATATATATATATATTAATAAAATTATTCAATGGCTTTGCCATTTTTATCAAAATAATAATAATAATGCAATGCAGTGGAAATATGGGAATGTTGGAAAGCAATATTTTGTATTTTTTTTATTAAATTTATATTTATTTTTGTCTTGTTTTTTATAGTTCAGATACTTAATATAAGTACAGATCCAATAGCCAACAAGATGAGAGGGGGGGGGGGGGTGAATCATACAAACTTAATCATCCATAAAAACATCAGATTCAACCTCGGTAACACATATATCAGTCATATAACCAAAAACTGTCAAACATGCAAACTCAAAAGCATATGAACAATATAAACCTCATAACACCAGATTTAATGTGGAAATCCAAATAGGGAAAAACCATTGTGGGATTTCGGACCCACTAAGAAATATACTCTTCTAGAGTATGCTCGGTTAAAAGAAAATCATGTTAAAGATTACAAACACATTGCTAGATGTGACCCAGATAAGGGATTTCCCTCAGATCTGTTAGGATCTTCACTTTGTTAGAAGTGACTTTGTTAAAGGATTTCAAACACTCAATCAGGATGTCACCTTGCTAGAGGATTTACATATAAGACTGTTAAGTCCACTCGATTAAGAGATTTCCTGTCACTTTCACAAAATAACAGTAATAAAAATCTATCTACAACTTCACATCTAAAATGCTAAAGTAGATTCCTATTTGTTCAATACAATCTAGACATAGAACTAATCTTGTCTATCTGCTAGGCATCAATACTCTATTATTCTAACAGGTCTTCAAGCTTATGTGCTCGGTAATCACTATGTAGCATCCCTATGCGTACACTTGCCCACATACATTGTTCATCAACAATTTCCTATTTATAAACAATCTTCTAACCGCTTAATCTCATTAATCACGTTTCCCATGATCAATCATAGCCATCAGATCTTCAATCTTGTCCAGGTTCAATGTATCTTTCAATCTGAAAACGTTTTACCCTGCCTTGGAACTTGCATATTCACCTTGGAAATTGTGTTAGGGTAATGCGGTTCAATCTGAGCTGTAGATCTTCTTGCCAACTTTCCATTGCCTTAGATTCGTTAACAAACTACTTCCACGACTTACCAATCATTGATCTGCTCCAGCTCATCAGCTTCATTCATTAAATATCACATGTAAACATTTAATGCATTTTGTTATACCTCGGTTACAACTCAATAAATACTAAACTTCACTCGGTAGACATTTTGCCTTCACTAATCGATAGCAATAACCTTAGGGTTTACCGACTAGGTTCTTTGCTTGATAACATAGTATAGTATTAACCTTTACATTTTACAACATATGTGTGATGTTAAAACAATCTAAAACATCAATATCTCATCATTGTCTGACTCGGTAGAGTTGCCCATTGAATAACTTATCCCCTTATTCATCATATTCTTTCCTGTGTCTTTACCAACTTCTTTATAATCTTCATATCATACTTCTCAAGATATGGCAACATCATACTGAATTAGAAAATCAATTTCTTGACATCAATGACAAAATAATAATATCAAGATAGTAAAACATCTTTAATCAGTTATGTCCATAATCATCAACAACCTTCTCAATATCCTTATTGAAATGTCAACAATCTTTCATTGTCTGTTATAATGCAATATTGCCAACAATTTCCCCCTTTGGCATTGATGACAAAACCAATTGATTTGACCTTTAAAAGATTCGGATTGCTGTGATTTTGAAATGCTGAAATGCTCTCCCCCATACATTAGACTTCTCTTCTATTTTCAGTCTTTATTTCAATCTGTAGTCTTCTCAGGTCTTCTACCCCTTTGGTAGATCTTCTCCCCCATAATAGTCTTCTCCCCCTTTGACAACAATGCCAAAAAGAATAGAACTAAAACATAATTTCTTTTTGTAAGA
Source organism: Cryptomeria japonica (assembly GCF_030272615.1). NCBI lineage: Eukaryota > Viridiplantae > Streptophyta > Pinopsida > Cupressales > Cupressaceae > Cryptomeria > Cryptomeria japonica. The sequence continues at coordinate 129,075,989 of NC_081412.1, forward strand.
AGTTATTTCCTGTTGTTGTGTATCAACTAAGTCTCAGTCAAAGTCTTTGTCTTCAATTATTGTTCCCTGTATCATTCTCTGTATTATTCTAGTATTAACTCCAGTACACTTTCAGAAAAACATTCTAAAGTGTATCACTCCAGCATCAACTCCCCAAAAGATATTCAATAGAGTCATCGAATTGATGCTTTCACCGAACTCGATCAATGAGTAGAAGATAGGGGTAGGACCCCTAACTTACTTCTGAGATATTCAAAAGTGTCCTTTGGTAGTGGCTTGGTGAAGATATCTTCTATTTGCTCCTTTGTGTTAACATATTCCAACACCACTTTCTTCTCTTGAGCTTCTTCTCTAAGATAATGATATTTGATAGATATGTGCTTTGTCTTAGAGTGCATAAAAGGATTCTTTGAAATATTAATGGCACTAGTATTGTCACAGAATATAGTTACTGGCTCGGTAACATTCTCATTTATACCTTCCAACAATTGTTTGATCCATGCAATGTTGGTATAATTCAGTGCTGCAGCAACGTATTCAGCTTCTGTTGTTGACTGTGAAACACATCCTTGTTTCTTGCTAAGCCAACTCACTAGTCTTTCTCCTAAGAAGAAAGCTCCTCCACTTGTGTTTTTCCTATCATCAATGTTGCCTGCCCAATCAGCATCAGTATAAACTTTTAAATCAAAATCATTTCCTTTTTGATATACTAAGCCATACTCTTCAGTGCCTTTTAAGTCTCTAAAAATTCTTTTGATTACTGTCATGTGTATTTCCTTAGGATCTGCAGAGAATCTTGCAACAATACCTACTGCATGTGCTATATCTGGCCTGTTGTGAACAAAATATTGCAACTTTCCAATCATGGATCAGTAGAGTGTCTCATCAACATATGCAGATTCATCATTCTTTGATAGTTTACAGTTGGTAGTCATAGGAGTACTTACTAGTTTTGAATCTTCCATTCCAAATTTCTTCAAGATTTCCTTTATGTACTTGGATTGGGTAATGAAAATCTCATTTTTCATTTGCAGTATCTGTAAACCTATAAAATAATTTATCTCACTGATTAATGACATCTCAAATTCTTTGCTCATTTCATTTCCAAAATTCTTGCATAAAGAGTCATTTCCACAAAATATAATATCATCAACAAATATGGCTGAGATTAGTATTCCATTTTCATCATTCTTCATGTACATGTTGTTGTTCTCACTTGTCCTTATAAAACCAATCTTAATCAAATAAGAGTGCAATCTTTCATACCATTCTCTTGGTGCTTGTTTCAGACCATATAAAGCTTTGTTCAATTTGCATACCTGATCTTTATTATTGTCTTCAACAAATCCTTCAGGTTGTTCAATGAAAACTTCTTCTTCTAATATTCCATTTAGAAATGTAGATTTGACATCCATTTGATATACCTTGAAGTTCTTGAAAGCAGCATATGCCAACAATGTTCTTACTCCTTCAAATCTAGCAACAGGTTCAAAAGTCTCACCATAATCAATTCCTTCTTCTTGGGCATAACCTTTGCAAACTAGTCTTGCTTTGTTCCCAATGACCTCACCTTTTTCATTTAACTTGTTTCTAAAGATCCACTTTGTACCGATTACATTTTTGTCCTTCGGTCTTGGGACCAGTGTCCATGTGTCATTCTTCTTGATTTGATCAATCTCTTTTGTCATAGCATTTATCCAATCTTCACTGTTAAATGCCTCTTTCACTATTCTCAATTCAAATTCATATATCAAACATGTGTTCTGTCTCAGTTTGTTCCTTGTCATCACTGGATCATCCTTATCTCCTATAATCTGACTTGGTGCATGGTGTCTTCTGACATACTTGGCTAATACAGGCTCGATAGGCTCTGTATGATCTTCTTCATCACTCGGTAATTGGATATTTTCTTCATTTTCTTCAACAGTTATCTCGGTAGAACTTCTCGGTTGCACATACACAAATTCATCATAGTCTTCTGGTTCTTTGGAATTTCCTTCATCATTTCTTTTTGCAAATTCATGAATTTTCACATTTGCACTTCCTACTATTTTGTTAGATGATTTGATCAGACATTTAAATGCTTTGCTTCTGGAAGAATATCCTAGAAATGTTCCTTCTTCACTTTTTTGATCAAACTTGCCATTTCTGTCATCTTTATGAACATAGCATTTACTTCCAGAGATTTTAAAATAACTTACATTGGGTTTCTTGCCATACCAGATTTCATAAGGTGTCTTCAAAGTACCTTTCTTCAATTGAACTCGGTTCAAGGTGTAAACAGCTATGCTTATTACTTCTCTCCAAAATGTTTGTGGAACCTTCTTCTCAATCATCAGTGTTCTAGCACAATCCACAATAGATCTATTTCTTCTTTCAGCTATTCCATTCTGTTGTGGAGTTCTCGGTGCAGAGACTTGTCTTTTAATACCATGATCATTGCAAAATAGGTTGAACTCATCAGATGTGAAATCTCCTCCTCTATCTGATCTAAGACATTTCAATTGTCTTCCTGTTTCATTTTCAACTCTAGCCACCATTTAAACATTTGAAAAGCTTCTGATTTTTCTTTTAAAAACATTACTGACATCATCCTTGAATAATCATCCACAAATAATATGAAATACTTATCACCATAATAACTTTGAACTTTCATAGGACCACAAAGATCAGTGTGCACAAGATCTAAAATTCCCTTAGAAGTGTAGGACTTACTTGTGAAGCTTGATCTTGTCATCTTACCCATCTGACATCCTCGGCACATAGCATTCTCGAGTTTTTCAAGACTCGGTAGACCTCTTACTCGGTGCTTCTTACTTATTTTGATCAGATTATCAAAATTAACATGACAAAACCTTATATGCCATAACCAGGTATCATCAATCTTTGCATGCAAACACTTATTGTGAGTTGAGTGAAGGTGAAATGTATTACCTTTTGTTTGTGTCCCGGTAGCAGCTAACTTTCCATTCTTGTCATGAACTTTGACAATTCCTTTCTGAAATTCTATTCGGTAACCTGTGTTGTTTAGCTGTGCTACACTCAACAAATTGTATTTCAAACCTTCAACCCAATAAACATCATTGCATCTTGCATTATCAAGAAGTGTTATGGATCCTTTAGTTCTTACCGGACATGGTGCATCATTACCAAATTTAACATAGCCTCCATCATAATCTTCTAACATAACAAACTTGTGTTTATCTCCTGTCATATGATGTGAGCATCCACTATCTATAATCCAAGAATCATTAGTGTTTATGTGAGATATTAGGGATTTTTCTTCATACCTTTCTTCATCTGATCTATCCTTGATAGCCACATAAACAACTTCCTCTATATCAGTCTCATCTGATTTATCATCATCAGATTCCTCATCAACAATTAAGCATGTCTTTCTATCTCTTCTTCTGAAGTCTCAGTGTCCTCTGTAATGATTATCTTTCTGTCTATCATCTCGGTAATCTCTCTTTTTAGTGAAATCTTTGTCAGGACAGTTAGAAGTCATATGTCCAATCGTATCACAATTGAAACATTTCAAAGGTAGTTTTCCTTTATACTTACCTTTGCCTCTTGGTAACCTTTTGGCCAATAGTGCTTCAAACTCTTCTTGCTTTCTAATTTCTTCATACAGTTTGTGTACCTCCTCCATGTTCTTCTGAAATCTTTCACTTGCTCCATTGTGATCTCCTTCAGAGTACTTATACTTTCTTTCATTGTAATCATTAGATTCATTCAAATGAAAAGAACTAAATGTAGATTCAACTTTATTTACCGATGACCCACTATTATCAAAATTACTTAACTCAAATGCATGTAGCTTACCAATAGTAGCATCCAAGGAAACTGGCATATTAGGTACAAACCTCAATTCATTGATTGTAGAGACTCGGATTGCATAGGCAGGTAGAAGGGTTCTTAACAACTTACTAGTCACATCCTTTTCTTCAATAGTTCCTCCTGCTCCTTTGATTTGATTTACAATCTCCTTTAGTCTTGTACTATACTGGGTTATGTTCTCACCTTCATTCATCCTCATAGATTCAAGTTGTCCTCTTAAACTATCTACTTTTTCTCTTTGAACATGTTCATCTCCTCCATATACAGATATGATCTTAGTCCACATTGCCTTTGCATCAGCACATCCTTCTAGATCATTAAACTCAGAATCGGTCAATGCATATGTTATTTCAATCATTGCTTGAATATGTTCTTGCTTCGCCTTTATCTCTTCCATAGTCAATGGATAGGTTCTCAGTGCAACCAAATCATTCTCCAGATAGTATATAGCATATTCTCCAACTCCTGATAGATGTATCTTCATCCTTTTCTGCCATGTAGAGAAACTTGACTTATTCAGCTTAGGTGCATCCCTCTTATACATATTTGGATCTTTAACTCAAGTGCCTTTAAACTTTCCTTTCGGAGTCCAAAGCTCTGATACCAATTGATAGTTTTGATACTTAATATAAGCACAAATCCAATAGCCAAAAAGATGAGAGGGGGGGGGGGGTGAATCATACAAACTTAATCATCCATAAAAACATCAAATTCAACCTCGGTAACACATATATCAGTCATATAACCAAAAACTGTCAAACATGCAAACTCAAAAGCATATGAACAATATAAACCTCATAACACCAGATTTTACATGGAAACCCAAATAGGGAAAAACCACTGTGGGATTTCGGACCCATTAAGAAATATACTCTTCTAGAGTATGCTCGGTTAAAAGCAAATCTTGTTAAAGATTACAAACACATTGCTAGATGTGACCCGGTTAAGGGATTTCCCTCAGATCTGTTAGGATCTTCACTTTGTTAGAAGTGACCTTGTCAAAGGATTTCAAACACTCAATCAGAATGTCACCTTGCTAGAGGATTTAGATATAAGACTGTTAAGTCCACTCGGTTAAGAGATTTCCTGTCACTTTCACAAAATAACAGTAATAAAAATCTATCTGCAACTTCACATCTAAAATGCTAAAGCAGATTCCTATTTGTTCAATACAATCTAGACATAGAACTAATCTTGTCTATCTGTTGGGCATCAATACTTTGTTATTCTAATAGGTCTTCAAGCTTCTGTGCTCGGTAATCACTATGTAGCATCTTTGTGCATACACTTGCCTGCATAAATTTTTTATCAACAGTTTCCTATTTATAAACAATCTTCTAACCGCTTAATCTCATTGATCACATTTCCCATGATCAATCATAGCCATCAGATCTTCAATCTTGTCCAGGTTCAATGTATCTTTTGATCTGAAAATGTTTTACCCCGCCTTGGAACTTGTGTTAGGGTAATGCGGTTCAATCTGAGCTATAGATCTTCTTGCCGACTTTCCATTGCCTTAGATTTGTTAACAAACTACTTCCATAACTTACCAATCATTGATCCGCTCCAGCTCATCAACATCATTCATTAAATATCACATGTAAACATTTAATGCATTCTGTTATAGCTCAGTTACAACTCGATAAATACTAAACTTCACTCGGTAGACATTCTGCCTTCATTAATCGAAAGCGATAACCTTAGGGTTTACCGACTAGGTTCTTTGCTTGATAACATAGTATAGTATTAACCTTTACATTTTACAACATATGTATGATGTTAAAACAATCTAAAACATCAAGATCTCATCATTGTCTGACTCGGTAGAGTTGCCCATTGAATAACTTATCCCCTTGTTCATCATATTCTTTCTTGTGTCCTTACCGACTTCTTTATAATCTTCATATCATACTTCTCAAGATATGGCAACATCATACTGAATTAGAAAATCAATTTCTTGACATCAATGACAAAATAATAATATCAAGATGGTAAAACATCTTTAATCCGTTATGTCCATAATCATCAACAACCTTCTCAGTATCCTTATTGAAATATCAACAATCTTTCATTGTCTGTTATAATGCAATATTGCCAATAGTTTTGGGATATTTTTGTTTTAGCATTGAATTCAGTGTATTCATGATTATAAGTTTGTAGAAGAAAAAGGTACATATTTTGTTTTTAGATTTAAATTTATTTTCACTTTGTTCTTAGCTATTTTGTTTTGACATGCACATTAATGTATTTTAGCATATGGCTTTATAGAGCCTAGTGAACTATTCTTTATTTTGTTAGTTTCATTCTCATGGTCTAAGACCTAACATTAATTTTTTTTATTCTTGGAATTCAATCATAAGAAGGTTTATGTCCCATGCATATAATTATGCATGTAATTGCATCCACATTACCCAAACTTTATGTCCACTCGCTCCAAGTCAGCTCCTTCCAAAAGTGAATTCTTGCACATTGGTTTGCAAATTAGAATTTTTGTATTTGCCATCTAAGTTGTTATATTTAATAACAAGTCCCAAGGCATTATATGTTTTCCCAAACTATTTATCAAGCATCCACAAAGAGAAAAATTATGAGCATTAGATTGCATGGGGAATTTTGTGTGTGCATCAACAAATATTATGCTAGGCATGTTACATCTTGTGTTGTTGATAAATTTGAAATCTTGTGAAAACAACAAAAGAGGTTTAACTAATGAAATTTAAAAATTCCCTCCTATCAAATGGAAATCCGAGAGATCCCTTTTGAAAGTCTCTTAGAGTCCCCTAAAAGGAAGCCAACTTGAAAAAGGTGCAGAGGATGTAGTCACTTTAAATCTTTTGGGGGGATATGTCACACTTTGATAAAAAAGAATGAGTTTTTTTATTTTTATAATATATTTGTAATTTTTATTAAAAAAAATTGTATATCTTGTATTCTTTAATTAATTTATATTTATTTTTGTCTTGTTTTGGGATATTTTTGTTTTACCATTCAATTCAATATACTCATGATTAAAATTGTAGAAGAAAAAAGTGCATATTTTGTTTTTTTATATTTAAATTTATTTTGACTTTGTTCTTAGCTATTTTGTTTTCACGTTCACAATAATGTATTTGATAGAACCAAGCAAACTATTGTATATTTTATTAGTTTAATTATCATGGTCGAAGACCCAACAACATTTTTTTGTTAATTTTTCGTCTTTGATTGAATTGTAACAAAGATTACACCTCATGCATATAATTGTGCATGCAATTGCATCCACATTATCCAAACTTGATGTTCACTCACTCCAACTAGACTCCTTCCAAAAATTAATTATTACACTTTGGCTTACATATGAGATTTTTAATACTTGGCACCTAAGTTCTTATATTTAATAACAAGTCCTAAGGCACTGATAAGTCATCCCAAGCCATTTATCAAGAATTCACAAAGAGAATAATTAGAGCATTAGATTGCATGGAGAATTTTGTGTGTGCATCGACAACTACTATGATAGGTATGTTACATCTTGTGTTTTTGATACTTTCAAACTCTTGTGAAAAACAACAAAAGAGGTTTAACTAAAAAAAATTAAAAATTTAATCCTTTAGAATTGAGTTCCAAAAGGTGTTCATAAAAAATACCTTAGTTTCAAATTAAATATCACAATAGGAGTGTGAATTTTTAAGGCAATCACTGACTAAAACATAATAAGAAAGATAGAATTATGGAAGACCAATAAAAATCACACACAAATTTGTATGGTAACATGTTGATTATAGAAACACGTCAACTAAAAGACATATCCCCCTTCTTGGTTTCCAAATATTAGGATTGGTTATTGAATAATCATGCATAGCCTACATTAGAAACATCATTTAAAAAAAATCAAGATCTAAGTAGTACTATCTATCGATTTTCTTTTATGACTTATCATACTTAATTCTTTGTTTTTATTTATGTATGATTTACATCGATTATTCTATTGTTTTCTAAACCTAGATAATTATAACTATACATGAAAGGACCATTAGGGTTTTACTTACCTGTCAATCCCAACTTGTTAACCTTTCTAGAATTACCCTTAGGGTTTACAATATTTTCATTGGTTCTATTTTTTTGATATAATATTTCTTTTTATTTTACATTTGAAACCTATTTGTAGTTATATTTTTGTTTACATGCCAAAACATCAAACATCAACCAACGCCAAATATTCCACTTGGGAGAATTCCTAGATTTTTTTATTATGTATAGTAGAAATATTGTACAAAAATATAGACTAAAAGATCATTGTTCAAGATAATTACCCAGTTTTGAACTCCAAAAAACTTCACATGCATGTTGTTGTACAACAAAAAATGAAACATCTCAAACAACATTAAGCATTTACTAAGTACTATCACATGAGCTAGCAGTGGATAACATTTACATTGAATATACAACAAAAAGGAGAGATAACTATCAAGGTTTGATACTATAATCAATCTTGCATTTAGTAAGCCTACACTATTGATGTAACATTTGCATTATTTAACCACATCTATAAGCTTTAGTATTTCTTTCTTTCCCTATAATGGGCTAATTCATTCCATCCTAATGGAGAGATACCACATAAAGTAATTCATTTGATCTTATTGCCTCCACACCTGACATATGATCTCCTTCATTTAGATGGACTCTTACTCCATGCACTTTCCTATTAGTGCCTTCATTTTCCTTGATAATTGTTCATTCATTGTATTTGATCTGGAATTCCATCATTTCTTTATGGAAAGTGGGATTTTCAAACTTATTATATGACCTTGTATGGCCATACTTGACTTCCTCTTTGTTTACCCTCACTGTTCCATCTCTAAGGAGATTCAAAAACTTAGCAATTGATATCTCCATTTTCACAATTACCTCCACAACAATACAAAAAAGTATGAGTCTCTTAAATGACTTAGTAAGTTCCCTTTGCTTCCCACTAAACCTCTCTTCATTCCTTTCCTTCTACAAAATTCACAAAATCGAGCAATAGTTAGTGATAACAAAAACCTATTATACATCTTATCAATATTATAAATAGAACAAGTGAGAATTTTACACCAGTTAGTTTCCTTATTAACGTCTCAATTATTTAGATTTTCACAAAACAAAAACCAAATCTCTTTTGCAAATAAGCACTCAAAGAATATATGTCTAATAGTTTTGGGTTTTCTATAAATGGAGCACACATCAATGACAATACTTTTAATCTTATAAGGTAAGAATTGTAAGGTAAAAATCCGTCTGAAGCATGCTTTCTAGGAAATACTATACTTTATAGTGAGTATGTCACTAAGTGGCAGATCTTTCCATTTCCTAGCATGCTTGGACATAACTAGCAAGATATTATTCCTTATCAATACCTTCCAAGGCTCATCTCTCTTAAGATAATTTAAAACCCATTTAATGATTAGGGCAATTCCATGGAGCCTTAAGTCTTTAAGGCCTAGCCCCCCATACCCCCTATTCATATAACATTACTCTCATTTGATGAAGTGTTTCTTCCTCTTACCTTTGTCATCTAACCATAGGAAATATGTAATCTTCTTCTGAATATCATTTATCAGATAATTGTTGAAGAGTCAAATCGATGCATAATATAGGCTATATGTAGACATAATTTTTTGACAACTATGTAAGTTGCCTCCAAGAGATAAGTATTGCTTGTTCCACCCATCAAGTTTTTTGTCAATTTGATTCTCAATTCAAAGCCACATCTCTTTGAGGTTAGGGATGATAGAAAATAGGATACCAAGGTATCTTACAAGCTTATTAGGACAACCCCATTGAAATTCAATCTCCTTGAACCATGTTGGAGGTGTATTTGTTCATCCCAACATAATGGACTTGGTATTGGATACCTTTTCCCTAGAGGCAAGGCAAAAGAAGTTAAGTTTCTTAATCAAATTAACCACATTTTCTTCTTCAAGCTCCACAACATTGGCAGTGTCATCTATAAATTGGATGTTAATTAATCATTCTTATCAGAGAGTATTATATCTTTAATTTTAGGGACAATTAGTGTCTCCCTTAGAAGGTAGTGGATAACATCATATGCAATGACAAATAATGTCATTTCTAGAGGGCATCTCTATCTTATAGATCTTTCCAGCACAAAGGTCTCAAATAGGGTGTCATTTACATCAACTTGGGCCACCACATCACATAGAAAAGTATTGACCATATTTTAGAACTCCCTAGGGAATCCAAAAGATTCCAAGGTCATCATCAAGAAGGTCCACTCCACCCTATCTTATGCCTTCTCAAAATCTAGCAAGAGTATGGCAAAAAATTTCTTTGAGAATTCAGACCAGTATATCTTCTCGGCTTGTAATCATATTCTCTAAAGTTATATCTTCCTTTAATAAATCTAGATTTTATATTATTAATTGTAGCATCATAAGTTGTACACTCTTAATTGGGTGGTACAATTTCACGATTAGGTTAACACCTACCTTAGTGTGTTGCATTTTGCATTTTAAAACTCTTTTAAGCATTTGATTAATTAATTTAATTAAATCTTAAGTCCTTTTTCATCACTTTACATATCATAAAATTGGGCCCTTAACCCTAAGTGTGCCCCTTTTTTTATTTTTTTCTTTTAATCAATTAATTCATCAAAGCCCTAATTAGGTCCTATTTCAACCTTCAAGGCCCAATTTCACATATCTAAACACCTTGAATTATCACATTAAGTTGGGGATCACCTTATAATCATGATACTTTGCATCCCTAAAAATTTGGAAAAAAGTTGGTCGGATCAAAATGATTCATCTCAGTCTCGAATTTTTTTCCTCAAATTTTAGGATCATGTTTTGGTAGCATTATAATGTTTAAATTTAGCTTTGTACGGAAATATATCAATTCTAGGTCAGCCTATGATCTAAAACAAAGTTAGGGTTTCATATATATACCCTTTCCTTTCCTCATTTGGACAATCCATTCTCTAGCAATTGAAGGAGCCTCTTATGAAGTGAAAGTACAGGTTATGTGGAGTCTTTAATCAACAAATCAAGCATTCATCAAGTCTACATCAACCGTTTTCATCATCAATTGAAGCTTTGGAGATATTGAAGATTAATAAGAGATCACCAACTATTTATTGGCTTGTACCTCTCCATTAGGGTTTGGTATGGTTTCATGTCTTCATATGAGTTTCACAACACTTGTTTTTAGATCTGCATCATTGCTTAAGATACATTATTACATTTGTGATTTAAAGAATTCTCATTTACATCTAGGGTTTGTACTCATAACATAGGGTATAACTCTAATTTTGCATTCTAGCTCATTTAGGATCTTATAAGCACATAAGATTCTAGCACACACGCATTTCAATACATTATTTTTTATTTGTGGAGGTGGAAATCACCAAAACAAGGGGTTTGACTAAGGCAAAACCCTATATTGCCACCCAAACACCATTTTTCAAGTTGCAAGTGTAGGTACATAAATCTGATGGAGTTGCAATCTTTGGGAAAGCTAGAATTTGCAGGTGTAGGTCTAGATATAGAAGAAGGCCCTAGATCCTTGGGACCAGAGCGCCCAGTGCTCTGGTCTAAGACCAAAGTGTCCAACACTATAGTCCAAGACCAGAGTGCATAGTGCCTTTTTGGGCAATTTTGCATCTCAAATCTTCAATTTGGAGATTCCAAAGTTTCAGGTCAAAATAGTAACAAGGATTAGAGTGCCCAGTGCCCTAGTCTGACTCAATCGGGCTCAGATTTTGATACTAGGTACACATCATAATTTCCCCTTTAGCTCTATACTTTGTGCCTCAGTTTCAGCTTTGTATTTCTCTGTTATTGTAGTTTACATAGCCAATTTCCTTCATCTTTCTATATTAGTTTGTCATTATTGCACATTTAGTTCATTTCCCTTTCATAGCAACAAAAGAATAGAAACCTCAAGAGTATTCCTTGACTCTCTTTTACAAGAGTTAGTCAAAGTGAATCACTTCCTTAGGAGCTTTCATATTCTAATGTGTGAATGAGAGTGGGATTAGGTCCTAATTTTATCGATTCTATTTTCATCCTACACATTACTAAACTTTTAAAAAATACCAATCAACCTCGTGGCTATGATCTTGGTGTTGGAAACTTGAGATATGTTGAGTTGTATTGTCATTGATGTCATCTTGTGTGATGTTTTCATTGATGTCACTATGTGTTGTAGATGGTTCGAAAGTGAGCGTTTAGATGTTGTTGTGTGGTCTAGTGGTGATGTTGATTATGTATGAGGTGTTTTTGGAAGGTTGGTGTAGTGGAAGTTTCAATATGTAGGAAACAATATTATATGCATGAGAGAGTATTTAATGTCCTAGTGGAAGAATGCTTTGCACTGCTTTGGTTTGTGAATGTTGTGGATTGTGGTTCTCGATATAATGTTTATGATCTGTGTATATTAAACTATTAGTTTTTTAGGTCCTCTATTTCAAAAATGGTATAGTTGGTTGTTGTTATTTCTGATAGTGAGGTTATGTGTTAGAATTAGTCCAAAGAATGCTTGGTGGTTCTTAGATATGTGGATTCATGTGTTGTGCCTTGGAGGACATGTTAATTTGGTTTGTGCAGTGTTCCAGGTCAATTTTTTGGTGTTGATTTGATCAATATGAGAAGTTGTGTTGTTCTGTGTTCAGTGTCATCATTTCTTTTTCTCTTTGGTTGATTGAGGTGGTGTATCTTATTTGGATCATTCTTTTTTGGTCTAGATATGCATTGGAGGTTGAGTTTGGATGTTTATATGGGTCTCGCCATGGTGTGTGTAGATTCACAATATGTATTTTATATTAGAGGATGTTTTTGGATTGACTGGTTAATGTGCTTTATTATCTATCTACACATTTAATTTGATGTCAAATTTGGAAGATGTGTTAGTATGTGTGGTTCAGTGAAATTATTTTAGAATAATGTGTTGTGATGTGTTTAGGTCCCCTCTATCTCCTAGAGTGGACCGCATTATGTGTTATTGGTTTGAGTGTTCTAATTTATGTAATATTATATATTTTGTTTGTGGTGGACCTAGTTGAGGGTTTTAATGAATGATCTTGTATATATATAGGATATGTGATTGTATGAGTTGAGGGATGGAATGTGCATAAATTGATGTGAAGTGAATGTGAATGATACACAAGCATATTTGGTGCAAAAGTTAGTTTATGAAGAGCTTTGATGATGATATCTTCAATATGATAGTGTTTTAAGACAATGTTTGATGTCAAATGTGTTTGCCATGATATTGGTCACTTGAAATAGTGGTTCAAGGAAAATTTCATTATTAGGAGATCTTGTTCATTTCAACTCATGCGTTCCATGTACCTTCTAGAAGATAGTCTATTACTTTTGGCAGCTTGTGCAGGGCTTTGTATCTTTCCCTAAGATAGTGAGTCTTATTAATGCAAGTCCTTTCTATCAGGGGATGATTTATGTTTTGTGTCTTGTAACCTCTTTCTATTGTCTTGGGAGCCAATTGATTAAAAATTTGGAAGGGAAAAATACCCCTCTCAAATGGCTCTTGGTTGTTAGTCTTTTGAGACTCCTAAGTGTTCCTTGTTTCATTTGCTCAGCTTTTGGTTCAATTGTGAAAGAACAAAGCACAATTGTGTAGAACTAGAGATCACATGCACAAAAACCTTGAGAATATATGCAGAATTAGTGGTCAAATGCCAAACTTCAAGGTCAAATGTGCAATTTTAGGGTTTGAGTCAGTTTTACCATGTTTCTCAGTTTTGGGAGTCCGGGTGGCTTCCAGAGGCTTGTCATGCATTTTTCACTATTATATTTGCATTTGGAGGTTTGTAGGGTCTGATTTGAGTTCTTTCTTACCTTCATATGTTTTACTCTATGCTTGGTGGTATGTATGTTTAGTTATTGTTGTATTTGAGGAACCTTCATTGGTGTACCTAATTGGATATGATTAGGAAGGCTTTACATGAATATTTGATTCAATTTTTTTATCATCATTTATGTATGACTTATTTGGGATATCTGTATTGTTGATTCCTATCCTTCTTTGTAATGAGGTTAGAGGTGTCTAGGTGCAAGTTAGGGGGAGTGACTCTTAATGAGGGTTGGGGCCCTAAAGTGGCTAGCCAGGATAACCCATTGTGAGTTTTGTAGTCAAGTGATAAGTAAATAAATGAACTAGGGGGAAATACACATTAACAAGATAATTTTTATGCCTCACCCATGGCCTTGTGTGCTCATATAGAACAATGATGAGAGTGGGGAGGCATGTTCATCCTAGGGATGCTGAGCTATCATGATTAAACTTCCTTATTGAAGCAGTCATTGATGAGGAGGGACCTCAAAGAGATCAATATGGACTAGTCAAAAAGAGTAAACACAACAGAAACACAAAGATATGATGGAGGAAATGCAGAACAAATTGGTTTATTTCATGAAAATTGATTACAACCAACTAGTAACTGTAGACACTCAAAATTGTCATGTCTAATTAAATAAATATTTTATTTATTTAATTATCTAAGCTTAATTCTTCTATTAATTAAATAAATCCTTATTTATTTAATTAATTCATTTATCCTCTTCTAGCCTTATTTCTCATTTAAATAAATACATTTATTTATTTAAATTATCCTCTTCCTAAATTAAATAAATATTTTATTTATTTAATTATCCCACTTCTTCTATTAATTAAATAAATATTTATTTATTTAATTAATTCATTATCTTTTTCTACACATGACACATGTCATTCATCTCTTAATTCCTACACTACCTACCTCTTTCATTATTTTACTATTTCTTATACCTACCCTCTAATCCTAGCCGACCTCCTTTTACACCTCTCAATCTTATCCCTCCATTTCTTATAGTGTCTTCTATTTAAGGAGATGCTTTCTTCATTGTCAAACTCTAATGAGACATGCTAACTACTTGATCAATTGACTACACTACGATCCGACTTGCAACCACATTCCGTTCTTTGTTGAGCTCTTGTGCATATAAAAATCTGAGAGCAAATATATCAAGCAAGATCAATGGAGATAGGAAGAATGGAGATCAAAACCCTATTGGACATGTGATGGTATAATCTTTGTGATTTTGAGTTATTTGCATTGTCTTAGGTAATCTTCATATGTTATGGTGGATCTTTGTTGATTGTTAGGCTAGGGTTTAGTGGTTGAATTCATTTAGCCTTTCAATTTTGTTATTATTGTTATCCATTTTCACCATATACATTTTGGCACGCCCGGTGGGACTCTTGTCCCTTTGCATTTAACAATTTTGTTGCAGATTTTGCATTTTTGAAGTTGCAAATCAGACAATTTCGACGATATTTTAGGTTTTTCCGCGTCTGCGAGTGTTCGGATCGCGTTTTTGTGTTTCAGAAGCGTCTGCGATATCGAGAATCGCGTCTGTGTTTCTGTCAGTTTTTATTTTTGCAGGTTTCCGAAAGGTGTGTCTGTGATTCATAACCGCGTCTGCGATGCATCATATCGCGTCTGCGTCATTTAACAGCGTCTGTGATCTCTGAGCGCGTCTGTGAACTACAGAACCGCGTCTGTGTCGTACAGACGCGTCTGTGTCTGGTATAACTATGTCTGTGTTTTCTGTTTTGCAAGTTTGTCAATTTTCTTTGATTCGGGTTTTCGGATTTTGTACTTAGGGTTTTAGATCTGGTTTATTTTCGGCTAACCCTTGCAGATCTAGCTAACCTGGTTTGTGCAGCTTGTTTTGGAGGCAAAAAACGTTTTTGTTGAAGGCCCCTTTTCACAAAGTCTTTTGGGTTTTCTAAAATTTACCTAACTTGTGTGCTTGCAGGAAGGGGTTATCATTTGAAACAACCCAAACTACTAACAATTTTGTTGCAGGACCTTTGCTAGGGTTTTGTAATTTTGTTGTGTGCCTTGTTTTCATAGCTTAGCAAACACTTCAATTGGTGCACTAAAATTGAATCATTGTCTTTTGTGTCTTGAGCAATAGGCTCTTTTTGTTTAATCTTTAGAGGGCCTGTCTTCCCGTGTGGTCATTAGGACTACTAGTGAGAAGAGAACGACCCAAGTGGTAGCGAGGAAAACCCACCTCATCCAAACCACTATAATCAAATGTATTCATGGTGAAAACTATGGATAACGTGTGCTGATTAGTTCATACCGACACTATGTCTCCCCATAAACCCGTTTGATCAAATTTATTTGATCATTTGTAGGGCGTAACCCCTACCGGCTGGGAGCCTTCTGTATTTACAGAGCTGAAAGTGCCGCATGTATGGCCACACGAGCGGATGCCCTTACTAGCACCTCTTTGTTTTAGATGCCCAAATCCTTCTAGTTGTTGAGGCAGGAGGTCGGACCTCTGGTAGCGGCCCACACACATACGGTTCTTAGTAGAGATACAAAGTTCGCCATGGGGAGTTTTCATGGGGACTGATGCTTGGCTGACCCGAGAAGTGAGTGCCAAGGGTGGAGCCAGTGAGGTCAAGCATCTAAGTATCCGCTCTGAATAGCGTAGCCTCGGGGGTAAAACCCTATGTGGGATCAACAACTATTGTCTTGGCCAGCCCTAAGATTTGTGCTTGTCTTATGCTAAACACTCAAACATTCAAGACAAAACAACAAAACATTGTGTCTTTTGTGTCTTCAAGTGTATGCAAAAACTTTTTACATCAAACAACACACTTTTGGAGTCTAAACAGTTTGCACACATTGAGTCATCAACATTGTGTCCTCCTGTACGAAAAACAGTCGAAAAATCAGATTTGGTCACAACAAAACAACTTCACAGATAGGAAAAATTGCACTAAGGTTACAGAAACGCGTCTGTGTCTGTTCAAACCGCGTCTACATCAGATAAGCGCGTCTGTGAAGTACAGAATAGCGTCTGTGTTTTTATCAGCGTCTGTGTCAAACAGAGAGGCGTCTGTGTCAGATAATCGCGTCTGTGAAGTATACAGAGGCGTCTGTGTCAGGATTTGAAAACTTTAACAGTCAAGCAAACAAAGAAAATCAGTTTCGGCATACTTGAGCTTCTTAGGTTGTCTCTTCAGGTTTCATCTAGCATTCAGCTTGTTCTAAGGTTTCACATAGTCCATCATTGCTTTACATCTCTCATTACATTCACAATTGTCTAAACTTGAGTCAAAAGGTCACTTGCTTGTCCTCATCATACTTTGTCAACACACTACATACAACTACACTTTGCTAAGTGGTCCCTCATCAAGGTTTCTTACCTTTGGGTCTCATTTGGTCTTACTTAGAGTCAAGGTCAGCTTACCTCATCAAGAGAAACGATCCTCTCTTTGGAAGTCACACCTACTCTACTACTTACATACTTGGTCTTACACTTTGGACATTGCAAGTACACCTCAGATTCATTTACACTCCATACAACTCTTGGTCTTCCGTACTCTCGTCATTTTTCATCTAGTTTCTCACATCTTGGTCAACACCTAGTTCATGGTTGAAACCCGCCTTCAAAAATCTAGGAGAATAGCTAAAGAAGCTCAAGAGTCCGCAAACATGAGTTCTTATGAGTATGACAATGATCTATTCTACAATCCTGAGCACACTACATTACCAGACATGAATGTTTATAGACACAATCCAAATGTGGAAAGCGCAAACACTATAAACAACAATGCTACGCACAATGACAATGTTGACAATTCTTCAATACTATCAGCAGACATACAAGAATCCATAATGGACCCTCAATTCAATAGATTGGTTGAAGAGATAATGAGGAGAGATCGTCAATACTTTTGAAACATGATGGCACAAAGTGGAGCTAAAATACCGCATGATTTTGACTTATCTCAACTTATGGAAAGTCGACCCTCACAACAAACTCAATCCAACATGGATCAAAGGAGACCAAATAGTGGAGGAAATAGAGGACCGAATATGATGCCTAAGTCACCATCAGTTTTGCTTCAAAAACCAGAGATCCCACATACACAAGCTCAAACATATGATACTTACACTCAAGGACCATCATGGAGGCCTTATGCTCAATCACATGCTCAAGGTATGAATCAATCAAAACAAGTGGATACTCAAGGACATCCTCAAAATTTTGACACAAAGAGACCTCATGTCAAAATTGGGGGCAACACAATGGAAAATGAAAGGCCTATTGAATATGGTTTATACACACAAAACAGATATGGAGTCCCTCAACATGAAGTTATGCCAAATGCTCCATACATGTCGCAACAATATAGACCTCCATATGGACATGTCTACGATCAGTATCATCCATACATGCAACAAGCTCCTCCTCAAATGGGCATTTCAAACATGGGGTATGCTACAAGAAATCAATCTCCTCCCAAGAATAATTTGGAGCAACAAATTAGAGATCTACAAAAGAAAATGGAGGACATGAGTACACCAAAACCTACATACACTATGAGAGATATATGTCCTTATCCCTTCGATAAGAGCATTCCAATGCCTCCATTCCCTCCACACTTTGTAACGCCAAAATTTGACAAATATAGAGGGAGAGGAGACCCCAAGGCACACATAAGACAATTCTTCACAGCTTGCATTGAGGTAGCGGCAGAAGAAACATACTTAATGAGGTTGTTCCCACAGAGCTTAGGAGATCAAGCTATGGAATGGTTTTCTCAATTACCTCCTGGTATTAAGTCATGGGGCGACTTAGCAGAGGCATTCATTCAGCATTTCTCCTACAACATAGAAACAGATGTCTCAGTTACTACCTTGTGCAATACTAAACAAAAGGAAGGAGAATCTTTCGCAACATTTTTACAGAGATGGAGAAACTTAGCTAGCAGATGCTCTTGTGAAATCTCGCAAAAACAAATGGTGGAGATGTTCACACAAAATGTTAACAAGGCTATTGGCTATGATCTCAGAAAAGCTTGTTTGTCTACATTCAAGGATGTCATTGAAAAGGGCCTAGCAACAGAAAAGGTCTTAATTGAACAAGGAGTTATCAAACTATTCAAAGAAAACAAAGAGGACTTCAAAGGAAAGGACAAACCAAAATTTTGGAATAAGAACAAGAACACAGTTAATGATGGTGTTGTTGATGCCAATACAGTGAGACCCAAGTTCGTCTTTTCTGGATCAAGTTCTACCAACAATCAGGTGAACACTCAAACAACTTCTAGACCACGAAGGAAGTATACTCCATTGGGGGAACCACTTGAATCAGTATTCAAAAAGCTTGTAGCAAACAAAGTAATTACAGTTCTAGATTTTCCTCCTTATGAACCAAAGGTAAAACCAAATTGGTGGAATGATGATGAGTACTGTGAGTTTCATAAGAGCAAGGGTCACAAGACAGGTAATTGCCATCGATTGAAAAACATTGTGCAAGATCTCATTGACAGAGGAGATATAGAGATTGAGGGACATTCATCTAATCAAGAGCATGAGATGTTTAAGGAACCATTCCCAAAACATGACAAAGGAAAAGGCAAAGTCACAGATGATCAAGCCAATTACACTAGAGCACCTTACAATTATGATTCTACTATCAATCACATCTCAATGGACAATCATATCTCTACTATTACTATCAAAAACAAAAATCCTGAGAATCCTCCTCAGAGACCCAAGATTGTCCTAAAAGGTGTGGGATCTTCCTCCGAATCTACCTCGGAATGTCATGTTACAACCCGTCGAGGTAAGATTACATTGCCAGGTACCTCCACTAAGAATACCAATCCTTTATCAATCAAGCCTGAGTACGACCTTGTAGAACAATTAGGGAAGACACCCGCGCTCATCTCTATTCTTGAGCTCTTACGTATATCTCCTGCACATAAAGCTATCCTTGACAAAATCTTGAGAGATACTGCCGTCCCTACTGATCTGAACGTGGACCAGTTTCAAGCCATGATGGGATACCTATCCGTTCCACACTCCCTCACATTTACAGAAGCCGATGACGCCTCCATAAGTCAGCCACATAATGCACCTCTACATGTTGAAGCCTTCATACATAAACATCAAATAAAGCGAGTCCTGATAGATGGAGGAGCAGGTCTTAATATTTGTACATTAAGCACCATAAGACAATTGGGATATTCTAACAAGGCTGTGAATGCTACAAACCAAATCACCATCAAGGCTTATGATGATGAAGAGCGCTCGTCCAAGGGCACAGTCACCTTACCGCTAAGAATAGGGCTAGTCACAAAGGATGTGGTTTGTCAAGTCCTAGATCTAGATCTCACATATAACATATTGCTAGGACGTCCGTGGATTCATGAAATGAGGGCAGTCCCATCAACATACCATCAGTGCATTAAGTTTCCTCACAATGGAGTCAAGGTAACGGTCAATGGTGATCCAAATCCATTCATATATTGTAATAACTTGAGATCACATACTGAGACTATCATCCCCAGTAATCGTGAGGCTACTCCTTCTTCAACATATATTGATCCTGAGTCATTAAAGCCCTCGACATCCAAACAGGGTGAACTTAGAGCCAAGTTTCAAGACAAAGGCATGGGAGAATACACTTTGAATCAAACAATGTTTTTACGACAAGTCATGACCTCTCCCAAGGAATATGGGAGGCCACATCCTAACAAGCAAATCTCCATCATGATACTCCAATGGGATCCTACCATCTTTCAAAAATGGGGTGAACTAGAAGAAGAAAATTTATATAAAATGCTCTATAAGGACGTTGAAGAGGACACACATGATCAGATTATTATACCCTATGAGAACTATGGCAAAGGCTTCAAAATTTTGCAAAGATTTGGGTATGATGGAAAAAGCCCTCTCGGACTACGCAAAGAAGGTGTCATGGAGCCCTTACAACCTGAGCTAACTACAAGAAGGGAACGTTCCAAGGGGCTTGGTTTTCTGAATCCCAGACTACATAATAAAAGAACAAAAGAGGTATGGCGAATTAAAGCTGTCAAAGTTCAACAAGAGGATTATCCTTCCACAGACTCCAATGAGTGGGAATGGGGTTCAGACAAATCCTCCAGTGACTATGAGCTCACTGAAACATTCAGAGAGCCAGATGAACCCACAGAGGAGGAGGAATTTTACAAAAAGTTCAGAGTTGGTCAAGAACCAACCCATAAGGATCCCGCACAAGCTTCGTTTCAAAGTCCTAGGTCAAAATCACATAGGATGAGGACACCTATCCCAGAAGGCTCTACTAGTGATGACAATTTGGATTCGCTCACGATCGAAACTGATGAGGAGAGTGCCATCGATGACCTCGACGATTGCCTTGACATACCTGAATATAACCACATCTTCACTCTTCGTCCAACAAACTCTGAAAACACTAATGACCTTCCCCTTGTTCACCCCCAACTCATTGACTGGGATCATGAAGGACCGGCACAATTTGATACATTTCAAAATGACGAAGCTATTATCGACTACCTTGGCATTCGAGATGATCTTCCCCCTGGAGACCACAAAGCAGGATACGCCATAGAGCTCAACAACATAGCATACTTTGGTGAGGGTGTCGGGCCTTCTAGTCGCAAAAATGTGAAAATAAAAACAAAACAAGGGTCTTATGGCGAAAACCACACTGTGGCGCTATCTGACTCCAAAAAAGTAAAAAGAAAGGACGTATCTGAGGGCGAAAACCTCTCTGAGGCACCCAAAGATGGAAGGCTCGACATTCTCCCAGCATCATATGAGGAAAAATCATCCATGTTGGTAGAGGAGACTATAAAGACAAATATTGGTACAGAAGAGGTTCCACACAACATATTTTTGGCTCAATCATTGACAGAGGCCGAGAGAGCAAAATTCATAAGCTTCCTCAAGGAACGACAAATCAACTTTGCATGGTCTTACGCTGATATGCCTGGGCTAGACCCGGATTTGGTGATGCATCATTTAACAGTCAAACCGGGGGCAAAACCAGTAAAGAAGAAATTAAGGAAAATGCATCCACAAGTGGCATTGCTAGTCAAGGCAGAACTGGAGAAATTACTGGATGTCGGATTCATACGCCCAATTGATTATCCTGAATGGATTTCCAATTTAGTACCTGTCAGCAAACCGGATTGCAGCATCCGAATATGCACAGATTTCAGAGACATCAACAAAGCTTGTCCAAAGGATGATTTCCCATTACCAAACATTGACTTGATCGTTGATCTCACAGCAGGCCATGAAATGTTATCTTTAATGGATGGATTTTCTGGATATAATCAGATCAGGATTGCACCTGAAGATCAACATAAAACATCATTCACTTGTCCATGGGGAACCTTCTGTTGGAATGTCATGCCTTTTGGGTTGAAAAATGCAGGCGCTACTTATCAAAGAGCGATGACTACTATCTTTCATGATCTCATGCACATAACCGTGGAAGATTATGTTGACGATCTTTTGGGAAAATCAATAGACAGAGACACACACTTGGACATCCTTTCAGTAGTCTTTGATCGGCTGGAAAAATATAAGGTAAGACTAAATCCAAAGAAATGCATCTTTGGAGTAACCTCCGGGAAGCTCCTAGGATTCATTGTGTCTAAAAGAGGAATAGAAGCTAATCCAGCAAAAGTCAAGGCTATCTTGGACATGTCGCCACCCAAGAATATCAGTCAACTTCGGTCTTTACAAGGGAGACTCCAATCCATATGAAGATTCATAGCACAACTTGCAGATAAGTGTAATCCTTTCCAGCACCTGCTACACAAAAACATCAAGTTCAAATGGGATGAGAACTGTCAACAGGCTTTTCAGGCGCTCAAAGACTATCTTTTGAACCCGCCAGTTTTGATGTCACCAATTCCAGATCAACCACTGCTACTTTACATATCAGCTACTCCAACAGCACTGGGGGCACTCCTAGCACAACAAATACCTGACGGCAAGGAAAAAGCAGTCTACTATATCAGTCGCACATTGGTGGGATATGAGCTAAACTACACACCAATTGAGCGTGCATGTCTCGCTGTGGTCTTTGATTCACAAAAATTATGACATTATATGCTCACTCACAAGACTAAGTTGATTGCCAGAATTGATCCACTAAAATATCTTCTCAACAAAGCTACACTTACTGGGCGGCTGGCCAAGTGGGTAATGATTTTGAGTGAATTCGACATTGAATACGTGGACATAAAAGCTATAAAAGGACAAGCAATTGCAGATCAACTGGCAGATGCTCCCATGATAGATGATGCTCCTCTACAGTCAGAATTTCCAAATGAGTCCATTCTAACAATATCACCTGCAAAGCCATGGCAATTATATTTTGACGGCTCATACACACAGCACGGGGCAGGAGCGGGTATACTCTTTATAACTCCTCAAGGCGATTCTATACCAAAATCATACCGCTTGTCATTTCCTTGCACCAACAATATAGCGGAATACGAGGCATTAACAACTGGGTTAAGAATTGCAGTTCAATGGAAGATCCAAGAACTTCGTGTTTTTGGGGATTCTCAACTTGTCATCCGTCAAGCAACTGATGATTATCAAACAAAAGATGAAAAGCTAATGCCTTACAAACAACTGGTAGATGAGCTGAAACAACATTTTGCAAAGATAGAGTTTGAGCAGATACCAAGAGAACAGAATCGCGCTGCTGATGCCATGGCTACAATTGCTTCGCTCATTGATCTACCGCAAAATGAGACCTGCTATGAATTCCTGGTAGACAACCTGCTGATTCCGTCATATGAGATCACTCCTATGGAAATGATATGTGTTGTTGGTCCTGAATCCTAGTTATATGGTCCCATATTCACATACCTTCGCGACAATATCTTACCTCCTGATCTATCGAACAATCAACGCCGTACTTTCATTCGCCAATCCTCTCAATACGTCATTTTAGCTGATATCCTATACCGACGAGGTCTAGATGGCACCCTTCTTAGATGTTTAGAGAGTGACGAAGCTCAGATTGCGTTACGAGAAGTGCATGAAGGGATATGTGGTCCGCATACTAGTGGTCCTACCTTGGCCAAGAAACTCATCAGGACTGGATACTACTGGCCTACTATGGAAAAAGATGCATATCAGTTTGTCAAGAAGTGTAAGCAGTGTCAAATTCATGGAGACCTCATACATGCACCAGCACAAGAACTACAACCACTTGCATCTCCTTGGCCCTTTTGTCAGTGGGGACTCGATCTCATAGGCAAGATTCACCCTCCTTCTTCCAATGGACATAAATTCATTATCACGGCCACAGAGTATTTTACAAAGTGGATTGAAGCCGTGCCTCTCACACAAGTTACTGGGAAACAAATCGCTACCTTCATCTTGAACTACATCATTTGCCGATACGAGATTCCTACTTCCATTATTACTGATAACAGGCGTCCTTTCAAAAATCAGGATGTTCGTGAACTCTGTGAGCGCTTCCAGATTGCCCACCGTTTCTCCACACCATATTACCCCCAAGGTAATGGCCAAGCTGAGGCGTCTAATAAAACAATTCTCAAAATCCTTAAAAAGACAGTCGACGACGCTGGCCGTAACTGGCATATCCAACTCAATCCTGCACTTTGGGCCTATCGCACAAGTGTCCGCACACCTACAGGAGCTACACCCTACTCACTTGTCTACGGCTCTGAAGCCATCTTTCCTATTGAGGTCGAGTTACCTTCTCTACGGGTCTCCTTGAGGAACATAATCAACGATGAAGACTACAGGGTCTCTCGCTTACAAGAACTAGAACTGCTGGAGGAACGAAGGCACACTGCTTTTAACCATCTCAAGGCTTACCAACAACGAATGAGTCGCAGTTACAATCACAAAGTTAAGCCTCGCACATTTGAGGTAGGCGACTTAGTACTCAGAGAGAACCCCAAGAATCAGCAAGACAGAGATAAAAAGGGCAAGTTCGAACCAAACTGGCTTGGTCCTTACATCATCACAACGGTATATGGATCTGGGGCATATCAGCTCTCAACTACAGAAGGGGAACCTTTGGAGGATCCTATCAACAGCATGCACCTTCGCAGGTTCTACACATAGCTTTTCAGAGCATCCTAATTCAAAAATACAAAAAAATCAAAAAAATTTCAAAAATACAAAAAAAATTATAAAACAAAAAAATCGTTACTTGGTGAAAACCTGGCAAACAGGCGCCTTGTGACACAAAAAAATTGAAAAAATCAAAAAAGTAAAGAGAAATAATTTCGTCCAACGGTGAAAACCACTTCGGTGGTGCCCTGGGCAAGTACCATGGTGAAAACTGGGTCACCAGCGCCATGCGTAGAGACTTTGCTCCTCTCTCCTTCAGGATTCACTTTCATCCTTTCACTTTGCACACACTCACAACCTATTCATCCATAATAAACTTACCCATTCCCATCATGGCTTGTTATTGATCTACCTAAGATTGGTTAGCCATTCATAATAAACCTCCCTTTTCACCTCCCTTTCCATCCATAATAAATCCGATCCTATCTGTGACTAAGGGAAAATCCTACGTCTAGTAATGGGTGTGGAACTGAGAACATCACATGTTTTGAGGAATATAGTTTCTTCCAGCTTCCTTCAAGTCTATCCACGCACAATCCGCAATAAAGCAACATTTGCATCACAGATCTGCAATAAAGTTTCGTCTTCTCCGCAATAAAGTATCAGTTTCATGGATTTAGTCAGTTTCAGATGAGACACAGCAGCAACAATGAGCTTCAACAAATCAAATCTTTCAACAGACTCAGACAACATTATGGTTCAGTGCTATCTATCCTTTCTGTGAAAGTGAACATTGTGACCACAATCAAAATAAGACTTATACAAGTGACAAGAGACACTAAACTTGAGGACTACAGTGGATGTTGGTGTCGAGTCTTGGTTTTCTTTTGATTTTATCTTTTTGGTGACATGTCTTTTAGCTTTTCCAGGATGTCTTTGACTAGAGATTCTATCTCCAGGATGTCTTTGACTAGAAAGGCGAGGATGGGGTATCGTCACCTATTTGTATTTGCTGTCTGTGGATTGTCTCTTAGTAATGCTATGACTTGTCCAAGGATATGAGGACATTGTGAGTCTAGTATGAACTGGGGCATTCCTTGTTTGTGATTGTCTTATCTCCATGCAAATGGGTACAATGACTTTCTGGGTCAAACATATGCCTCGATTGTCATAACCTATCTTGCCATAATAAAGCTCAATGATGATAACGCACAAGAAGCTCTTTCACTTTCATATCTTCTGTCTTTCATCCCCCTTTCTTGATTGACTTCCATCGTCCTTCTCGAGTCCGCGTAGCCTGCTATCACATGACTGAGTATAATGACACACCAAAAACATTTGCATTTCATATAGTTACACCTGCATCACCACATATAAGCATTTCATACATACATATAGATATCACAATTGCATCACATCCTGCATACAACACATGTTAGCACAATTTATCATTTGCATTATCATATTCATTTGCATTACATACATTCACATTTGCATCATGCATCACATATACAACATAAAAGAACAAAAATATATTGCATTGCATCATATAAGCATCCATATCATAAAACATGCATCACATAAGAACATCTCATCACATAAGGTACACATGCATATAGCTGCCGCAAAAATGGATCATCTCTCATATATAATCAAAATGTGTCATGATACAATGATGTCAAAAGAATCATATGGCTACAAAATCACCCGCAGGTGTCTACAATACAAAAATGGTACATATACTGATACAAAGGGGAGCCCTCTATGGCTATGATGAACTCCCTCCCTCAGAGCCGCCTGGCCTCGACGGAGTCTGAGCTCTAGATGGTCCCGCTCCAGGATCCCCCTGCCTGTCTAGTGGTGGTGGAGGACCCATGACCCCACCACTGGATGCCTGCCTCCTACGACTCCCTCCCGTAGCCGTCGCTGTGCGCGACGATCTATGGAAGCTCCTCGCCCGCTGATCCGCTGGCACGACACCATAGTACAGATCCCTCCAATAGGCGATCTCCTCTCCGGCTCGCAGCACATATGCATAACCTGCCCCTGCATCCTCTGCTGCCCGCCTCCCTGCCCTCAGAGCTGTCTCGGCCTCAGTATATCTCTGGATGGCCTGGTCTCTCTCCCGCTCTGTGTCCCTGAGCCTGATCCTGAGGCGATCCCTCTCCCGCTCCAAATCTGCAATCTCATTTGCCTGGCCCTGGCAGGTCTCTCTCAGCCCTAGCAGCTCATCCTCCTCAGGATCTCCACCCTCAGCCTCTGCCTGTGGCTCCTCCTCTGCAGGTGCCTGTACCTGTGCCTCTGCCTACACCTGTCTAGGTGCCTGAATAGGTACCTGTCCCTATGCCTGTCCCTGTCCCTGCACCTGTCTAGGTCCCTGTGCTCTAGGACCCTGTGCTGCTGGTACATGTAGGGGCAATCCACCTCGACCCCTCACCACCTGGGCTGCTCTCTCTTGTCCTTCCTCCCTCCGAGGTGCTACTCGCCTCTCCCCCACCACTCCCCTCCGCCTCCGTCGGCCCCTGCCTCCATCTCCTCCACCATCATCATCATCATCCTCCCCCACCTCTCCCTCCAGCAGCTCTCCCGGATCTGTCAATCTCGGAAAGGGATGCTCTGCCCAATACGCAAAGTACTCTGCGTCCATCCCTGCATCCTCTACCTCCGGCCACATGTCCCATGGTACTGACATCATCTCTGCCAGCTGTGTCACGGCCTGATCATATGATAACAGCGGCCCGAACTGTACCTGATCTCTGACTGTACGGGCATACATGCCCGAGCCTCGTGGCATCCGCTGAATCCTGCCGAACTGTCTGCATACCCTGTCAACAAGCTGCCTCTCCAGAATATAGGGCGTCTGCCCAATCAGATACCTGCTCCTGAATGCATAGGATAGCTCCAATGCGTCATCATCCCACTCCTCGCACCCCAGGTACGGCCTCCAGATAACCATGTCAATGTCATCTATGACGCGCCTCCAATGCTCCAGTCGACCAATCCAAGGCTGTGATGTAATCATATCGTACAAATGCACGAAACTCCATCCATGCCCTCTGCCCCTGAAGTGAATAGGCCGTG
This sequence comes from Cryptomeria japonica, assembly GCF_030272615.1. NCBI lineage: Eukaryota > Viridiplantae > Streptophyta > Pinopsida > Cupressales > Cupressaceae > Cryptomeria > Cryptomeria japonica. The sequence continues at coordinate 129,103,800 of NC_081412.1, forward strand.
TGATGGGAAGGTGCTCATATGCCCACACCTGTAGGAGAGTCACTCCGCAGCCCAAGCCCACTGATCCGTGGTACACAAACTGATGCAGCTCATAGTACAAATGTGCCAGGACACATGGCCCCCATACATATCTGGTGTGCTCAGTCACCAGTGTCTCCAATGCCCCTCCCCAGCCAACTGCCAATCCTTGTGTGGCTCTGTCCAGACACAAGTACCCACTGATGACTCCTCTGATAACAGCTGGTAAAGCTAAACCTGTAGCGGTCATGGTATCCCATGCCACGTGACCTGCTCGCATCTCCAACCCGGGATCCTGGAATACCCATCTCAGTGCCTCCCTGTCACCATCTCGATCATATGGAATCAACTCTCCATCAATCGGAATATGCAGAATCCTGTAAACATCCTCCAGTGTCACTGTCATCTCACCCATCGGCAGATGAAACGTGCACGTCTCAGAGTGCCATCTCTCAGCCAACGCAGTCAGCAAACCCATGTTTGCCCGAAACTCGGGCACATATAGCACATGTGTGAGACCCATCTCCTCAATAGCAATCATGTCCTGAATCGACAACTCTGGTCGCAACCTCTGAGTCGATGGGAATCTCTCCCGTGACTCCAACATAGGCAAATACTCCTGCAGTCAACCAATCAATCATGTCAGTTATTGTGGCATTCACTGTTCATCACAAAATGCTACTTGCTACCTAAATGCATACGCTTACCTATCCTAGTGACACTCACTGTTCATCACAAAGTGTTGCTATTTATCCTAGTAGTGCTCCCTGTTCATCACAAAGTACTACATGTGTGACATTCCCTGTTCATCACAAAGTGTTACTCACATTCGCACTCCCTGTTCATCACAAAGTGCTGCCTATCTTGGTGCTCCCTGTTCATCACAAAGTGCCTTGATCTATCCTAATCTTCCTAGAGGACCTGCTTGAGTGTATCCTCTCAGCAGCTTATCCAATCGACAGCGTATGTTCATCACAGAACTGCCGATTTGACCTAGAAGACTCAAACTATGCATTTTGACACACAAACGCGCTTTAAACACACAAACGCGCTTATAGACTGCACAAACGCGCTTCTGCAACATAGACGCGTTTTCTGAACACAAACGTGCCTATACCATGCACAAACGCGACCAGGGAACACAGACGTCCCTACATGACATAAATGCCCCTACAGGGCACAGACGCCTCTACATTTCTCAAACGCGTCCGTATTCAGCACAAACGCGGTTCCAGGCACAGACGCGCCTGGACTCGACACAGACGCGCCTGTCCGACACAGACGCGCCTGGCACTGACACAGACGCGGTTGCGCGTTTTTGCATTTTTTTAACTACCCTATTCCTAGCGCATTTATTGCTACTTAGCATGCATTAATGACAAAGCTTGAAATGCGTGAAAGTATGAGGAGGTTTTCGGGTACTTACCGGCTCTCCTGCATATGCTGGTCACTGGAATCGGCAAACGTGATCGAATCTATGAATGAAAGCCATCGCTGCTGACTGCTGCTGCTCTTTTCTCGCTCTGCACTGTGATCTTCTAAGGGTGTGGATGACAATGAGGATGTCTTTTGCCCGTGGTCTATCTTATAGCCTAGCCTAGCCCTCGTCTTCATTTCCCGAGTCAATCTTTCTCATCCCGTGACTTTGTCACTCTATCCGATCAGTCCATTCTAGCCTCTCTTTCTTATCGAGAGATTGTCTGCAATCTTTTCAGACATTTTCATCCAATCTCTCGAGGGGGCATATCATTCCCATTCTGGGGCAACTCTGTATCAGTTCATCTTATCTTCTTTGAAACAACACGACAAGCCGCATTGTCTCAAAGAGGGGCAAAATGTAGACACTCAAAATTGTCATGTCTAATTAAATAAATATTTTATTTATTTAATTATCTAAGCTTAATTCTTCTATTAATTAAATAAAACCTTATTTATTTAATTAATTCATTTATCCTCTTCTAGCCTTATTTCTCATTTAAATAAATACATTTATTTATTTAAATTATCCTCTTCCTAAATTAAATAAATATTTTATTTATTTAATTATCCCACTTCTTCTATTAATTAAATAAATATTTATTTATTTAATTAATTCATTATCTTTTTCTACACATGACACATGTCATTCATCTCTTAATTCCTACACTACCTACCTCTTTCATTATTTTACTATTTCTTATACCTACCCTCTAATCCTAGCCGACCTCCTTTTACACCTCTCAATCTTATCCCTCCATTTCTTATAGTGTCTTCTATTTAAGGAGATGCTTTCTTCATTGTCAAACCCTAATGAGACATGCTAACTACTTGATCAATTGACTACACTACAATCCGACTTGCAACCACATTCCGTTCTTTGTTGAGCTTTTGTGCATATAAAAATCTGAGAGCAAATATATCAAGCAAGATCAATGGAGATAGGAAGAATGGAGATCAAAACCCTATTGGACATGTGATGGTATAATCTTTGTGATTTTGAGTTATTTGCATTGTCTTAGGTAATCTTCATATGTTATGGTGGATCTTTGTTGATTGTTAGGCTAGGGTTTAGTGGTTGAATTCATTTAGCCTTTCAATTTTGTTATTATTGTTATCCATTTTCACCATATACAGTAACAACCGGATTACAGCATACCAGCTCAAGGCCTAGTAGAATATACAAAATAGGTCACAACTGGGACCTTGAATCTTAATATCTATCTTCTACACACAGTCTAGCTACTTTATTCTCTGATTGATTACATTCTAATGCGCATTTACATTTATATATCAATCCAAAGGATTGAGTCGGCCCAAAAGGGATCAAAACTCGAAGAACAAGACCTAATGTGCAAAATAAACAAGGTCGGCCTCCACCAAGAGATTCCTCCAAAAAATCCAAAGGATGAAACGTAGATTGCGAGAAAAGGTCGGCCACACACCAAGGAACATCAAAATCAACATGCAAGGCTCTACAAGCTTCAGAAGGGGTTCCAGTAGATCACCAAAATAGGTCTAGGTAACTGGTAACAAGAACTGTCAACCGATAACATGAAATTGTCAAAGAAACCGATAACGATATCTTGCCAAAAATGATCCAAATGTGATGCGGTCTAGAAGCAAGAAATATGATCAAGTCTTCAAGTAGAATCCAGCTCCACAGGATCTGGTGAGTCAAAAATGGTACACACAGAAAGAAATGTTGAAACTACAAATAGAAAGAAAAACATAATGAAAATGTTTTTGGTTGATGCAAGATTGCTATGAATCAGGGATGCTCCTACATCACTTATCCTCATGAAAGGATTGTTCAGTTCCACATAAGATCAAATTGGGGTCGAGCCTAGATAATATAGCTAGGATAACCCATGTTGAGGCTATATTATGACACTCTTTCCTAATTCTATCTTAGAACCCTATCCTAGGTCATTATGTATAGATGCCTCTAGGGAAACCATGTTCTGTATCTTATTTGTCCTTGTGTATCACTTATGTTTCCCTAGTTATTGTGACATGTTTTTGATAGTGGACTTGTTGCTTGTGTGTGTGTGTGTCCTTGTGTCTATCTAATGAGCATGATGCGGTGGGCCTAAGGGTTCCATTGAAGGAACAAAAATAGATCACTGAGAGGGGGGTGAATTAGTTGAAATTACAAAATTACTTTTCATTCAAACATTGATAACCAAAATGTAGAGAGATAAAAAAAAAAGCACAAGGAAATCATACATACATATAACACTAGATATACAAGGAAAACCCATTGTGGGGAAAAAGCATGGTGAGAATAGCTACTAGAGTCTACTGCTCTAATCCAGCCTCACAATGAAAATATTTTGATTACAAATTTATGGGAACCAACCCAAAGGAGCACCAATCCCTTATTTTATGGGCACCAACCCTTGATCTAAGCACCCACTCAGATGAATTACAATAAAAAAATTTAATGATAATGTAGGTGCCTTGTTACAAGTGATCTTTTGTAACTCTTCATTGTACTCTACACCTCCACCTCTGTTGCTTTCTCTATTTGCAATTATTCCTCATTTTCCTTTGATATTATTCTTAGCCTTGTTTTTCATTATGTTCTCTATTTTGGCTCTTTGTTCTATTCTTCTCTCTACTCTTCACTTATCTACTTTGCACCTCTCAATCAATTCTACTCTCTCACACTATACAATCAACTACTTTTCTTTTTTTTTCTTAAATTGGTTCAAGAAAAGTCCCGCCTTTGCCTGAATTAAATGCACTTATCGAGCTACAAAAATATTTGATCATATTCCACCCGCCTTTAGAGTAATAACCACCAATATTATTTTCATTTGATCCTTCTTTTGTTTCAAATCTTCTTTATCAGATTTGTTTTTTCTCATAACGGTTCTCTATCAATGTTTATTTCCATCCTTACACAAAAAGAATTTGTCTTCCACAAATAGCATTAGCATCATACTTGCCATGTCTTCAAGTTCATCTTGGTCAGTGGGTCAAACTTGGTCAACCTATTTGATCTATCGAGGTGACATAATACTTTGATCATAGTTGTTTTGAGTCATATACACACCTACATGTCTCCTTGATGAGGATGCACCCTTTACTCTACCTTGACTGATCGATGAGAGATACAAACTATCTCATTGATAAAACAATGTCTCCTCAATGAAGCACAATTATCCTTTTTTCTATCAACTCGTCAAAGAGACTCTACGATATCTCTTTGATGAACACAAGTCTTTCTTTTTATACCTATTCAATGAGACAAGAAAATTATCTTATCTATGTGTCCATGCCTGCTCGATGCATTGCCACTCAAAATTTCTTCATGTGGTCGATGTGACATACCCCAAGTCTCCTCGATGGAGATACACTTCACCACTTCATTAACTGATCTGAGAGACATTTGATGAGCTCCACAACACTCCATATAGGTGCGACATTGCTATATGAAAGAGATAGAAATGAACTCATGTTGAAAGCATATTGTCTCCCTGACCAACCTTTCAACTCATCATATCGAAGAGACATTAACATATTGATAAGACCCAAAATGGATCCACTGATGGCAATGTCTCATCGACATAACTTGCTTGAACCATGCTCCAAGATAAGTTACAAAAGCATGTGAGATATTTCTCACTTAACCTCTACGCATCAGTCTATAAAAAGACTTGAAACCGACCTCAAATTGTTGATGTGTGATAAAAGATTAAAACCAAATTCACACACCCAATGGCCTCCTTCCATTGCCTGATAATGAGACATGAGATTGTCTCATCGATGAATCTAATCTTCTTCTTCTTGATCAATGAGACATGAGATTGTCTCATCAAAGACAACTAAATTCCTTCTTTTCTTAATACAACTTGCAAATAATAGCTAATTTGCTAAATGTCTTCTCTGCTACTCAATTCTTGATCACAATTACACAGTGTTGACATTAATGACAAGTCAATGCCAACAATCTCCCTTTGGCATTGATTTTAACCACACTCATCTTCTCCCCCTTTGACAATAATGGCATAGGGAATCTCAACTCCTCACCCTATGGAACCAACTTGCAAGCGTATAAACCAATTTGCACTAGATCTAAAAATGAATGATATACACTCTCCCCCTGTTCCTTATGCATCAACTGGACCTACAATCTCTCTGTTAAAACATAAGGTCTCCCCCTAAGAACCATAATCACTATACTCCATCTTCCTTGGAGCGTAAACCAATTTAGGGATGCATGATTAAGGTAATGAGCTCCCCCTGAACCACAAGCCTCTATGTGCATTTAAGTGTTGAAGAAGAGAATGACAATGCCCAACCTCAGTCTCAGGTATTCAAAAGTATCCTTATGAAATAGCTTTGTGAAAATGTCTACTACCTATTCACCTATGCTTACATACTCCACCTTAACTTCCTTTTCAACTACTTTTTCCCTCAAAAAATGATACTTAATGGTAATGTGTTTTGTCTTTGAGTTCATGACAGGGTTCTTGGAGATATTAATTGCAGTAGAATTGTCACACATAATGGAAATGGGGTTTGAGTATTCTATTTGGATAACCTTGAGTATTTGTTTCATCTAGAGAATTTATGTGCAACATAAAACAACTACTATCTACTCCGCCTCAATAAGATAAAAATATGGATTCTTATTTCTTGTTGTGCCATGAAACTAATCTGTGACCAAGGAAGAAAGCTCCACCATTGGTGCTCTTCCTATCATCAACACAAATTGCCCAATCTGCATCTGTGTAGGCTTGCAATGTAAATTCATCACTCTTTGGGTACCACAAAATATAGTCCAAAGTGCCCTACAAATCTCTGAATATTCTTCTAACTACGTTGACATGATACTGCTTTGGAGCTGATTGAAATCTAGCTACCATGCACATATCTTGCACAATGTTTAGCCTAGAGGCAATTAAATACAAAAGACTTCTAATCATTGATCTATACAAAGTCTGATCAACATCAAGTGACTCATCATTTTTTCTCAATTTGCATCTAGTTTCCATGGGAGTACTAACAAGCTTACAATCATCCAACTATAACTTCTTCAACATATCCTTTGCATACTTGGTTTGTGAAATGAACATACATTTTCTCAACTGGGATATTTGTAAACCAAGAAAGTAGGACAACTCTCCTAACATGGAAATTTCAAATTCTGACTACATTTGATCAACAAAGTCCTTACACAAGCTATTTGTGTTCCCAACAAAGATAATGTCATCTACATAAACAACAACTATAATCATGAGACTATCATAAACTTTGATGTAGAAGTTGTTGTCATCACATCATTTCTTGAAGCCTTGCTAATCTAGATACTTGTCAAGTTTGGATTACCATGCTCTAGGTGCTTGTTTGAAACAATATAGTGCCTTCCCCAATCTTCACACAAAATCTTCTTTCTTAGATGACTGAAATCCTTTAGGTTGCTCAATGTATACTTCTTCAAGGTTACAATTTAGGAACACATATTTGACATCCATTTGATAAACTTTATAACCTTTGTAAGTTGAAAAAGCTAAGAGCATCCTAATGGCCTCAAGTCTGGCAACATGGGAAAATATTTCTTCAAAGTCCATGACCTCTACTTATGAGTATATTTTGAATACAAGCCTATCCTTTTTTCTTATTACCTTGTCATCTTCATTCACTTTATTCATGTAGACACACTTTGTGTCAATTACATTTTTATTAGTAGGCCTTAGCACTAAATCCTAAGTTTTATTCTTTTTTATTTGTTGCAATTCCTCTTTCATTGCCTTCACCCATTATTCACTCTTGCTAGCTTCATTGTAATTCTTTGGTTCCATTTTAGTCAAGAGACAAAAATTGAATTGTTTATTGTTTCTTGCATGTCATCTCCTTGTTTGTACAAATTCATTCTTGTTGCCTATGATCTAATATTTAGGATGATTCTTCTGCACACATCTGTTTGGGGGCTTGTTAGTGATTTCTTCTTCATTTTCAGATTGTTCATCATCTTCATAACATGGTTCCTCAATCTGATTTTCCACATTTTGATTTCCTTTTTTCAAGTCTCCATCAACTCTTACATTTACACTTTCAACAACTTTCTTGAGATGTTTTTTGAAGCATTTGTATGCCTTGTTGTGAGTTGAGTCACCTAAGAATATGCCTTCATCACATCTTGCATCAAAACTTCCAAGTCCATCCTCATCTCTTCTAATGAAACAATTACTTCCAAAGACTTTAAAGTACTTGACAAAGGGTTTCTTGCCCTACCACAACTCATACAGTGTCCTTTTGTTGTTCACTCTTAATTGAGCTCTATTAAGAGTATAGATTGTTGTATGGACAACCTCTTTCTAGTAGACATCAGGCAAGTTTGATTCATTTAACATTGTTCTTGCCATTTCTGTAATAGTTTTGTTTTTTCTCTCCACAACACCATTCTTTTGAGGTGTTCTAGCATTAAAATATTGTCTTCTGATTCCATGTTGTTCACATTCATTTGAAGTGAATTCACCTCCATGATCTGATCTTAAGTGTTTTACTTTGTATCCACTTTCTTTCTCAACCATCTTTCTGAAAATTTTGAAGAATTTTGAAGCTTTCAAGTACTTGTGAATTATCTTGTAGGAAAGTTACCCAAGTCATCCTTAAGTAATCATTTTTTAAATAACATGAAAAACTTTTCACCATTTAAAGCTCTTGTTCTAGTAGGACCAGATAAGTCTATATGCACTAGTTCCAATGGTCTTGTGGTTGAGTATTCTTTTGTCTTGAAGATTACCCTATTTTTCTTGCCTTTTTCACACTCATCAGAAATAATGTTTGTTAATTTAGTAATCTTAGGTATGTGTCTCACATATCCATTTGAGCTCATTTTGACAAGATTGTCAAAATTTATATGGCCGAATCTTCTATGCCATAACCAACTCTCATCAACTTGTCCCATCATGCATTGTGACTCATGACACTCTTCAAAATTATACACATTTTCATTAGTTCTTTTACCTTCAATCACAAGCCTTCCACTCTTTTCTCTCTTGATTTCACATCTTTTAGAATCAAAATTGAATTTGTAGTCGTTGTCACACATCTGACTGACCCTAAGCAAGTTATGTTTAAGTCCTTCCACATAGTATACATCATGTGTCAATAATTTTTCATCTCTGATTAAGGTTCCTTTGCCTTTTATCTTGATGGAGGATTTGTCAACAAACCTAACTGAACCATCATTCCAATCTTTAAGTTTGGTAAACTTATTTTTGTCTCCATCCATATGATTGGAACAACCACTATCAATCACCCAAATATTTTTCCTTTTGGCATGAAGTGTTGTTTGTACTAGTAGGTTTTACTCTTCCTTCTCTTTACCCTTTTCTTTCCAAATTTTTTCGATCTCTTTTTTCTTCTTAGTTGCTACATTTGACTTAGATTTGTTCAAAGGAGCAACATCATTTTCTTGTGTGGTAACCTTAGTTCTATAATGTTTAGCAATGTGGCCAAAGTTGTTGCACTTGTAGCATACTATGTTCTCATTAAATTGAGGAGTGAAGAACCATTTACTTGATTGATTTGTTCTACTTCTACACCCAGGACTCCTATGTCCTAGCTTGTTGCAGTTATAACAAACTATTTCCATATTTCTCAAAGGAGAAAAAGGATTCTTGCATATAAAGTCTATAGCTGTTCTATTGTAGAATCTTTTACAATTTGAAAATTTGTGACCATACACATCACACTTATAACAGTAGCCTGTAAATTGAGATACATATAGTTGTTGTGCTAAAGGTCATTCCCTTTCGATCTTCTTGTATCTGACTCTTGTGAAACCATCATCTTTGTGCTTGGTCTTCTCTTTTGGGGCAACATTCTCTTCTTTTGAAGCATTAGGGACTATCTTTTTATTATTAGCAGGGGAGTTCAAATCAATCTTCTTCTTTAGTGTTTCTTTTTCTTTAGAAGTCTCTCCTTGTTCATATCCTAGACCTTGATTATCTTTATTCTTATTTTGCCTACTGAGCATGTCATTTAAGGCATTTTTGTTTCTCTCACATTTCAATCTCAGCTTGAGATCATCCTTGCATTTCTCAATTTCATTTCTAAGAGTCACAACTTCTTGTTTCATCTTTTGACATTCATTTTCTTTAGCATCTAATTTTGTTTTCATGACTCTACTCATCCTCTTGGCTTCTTCCAGCTAAGTTGTTAAAGAAATGATGTTCTTAATAGAATCTTCAAGGTTGTTGTTGAACTTATTTTGTTCCTTTATGGATAATTCAATGTATTTGGCATGCTCTTTCTTTAATCTATCAATTTATTCAAGAGAACAAATTAGCTCTCCTTTAAGGTCAACTTGAACATCAAATTCATCTTTCTCTTCAGTATCATGTGAATTTAGATTATTAGATCGAGATCCACTTTCACTCTTTGATGTTTTCTTTTCATTTAGGACCCCTTGAGCCATGAATAGATTAATCTCTTTTTCATCTTCATTGTAATCTTCAATTGACTCACTCTCATCATCTAAGACATCACTGTCAATAGTGAAAAGACTTATCTTCATTCAAATATTTCTTCTTTTAGGCTTATAGAACTTTTTACCATTATCCTTGACACTTTCCTCATCAATGCCTTCCTTCTTCTCATAGGGAAATTTAGTAGCAAATTGTCCTATCTTTCCACAATTGAAACACTTAAATGGATCTTTCTTCAACTTTCTGACATAGTTTTCTTCAACAGTGTCAAGATCTTCTTCATTAACACTTGTTGCCACTTCCTTCCCTTTCTTAATTGTGTTGAAGGTAGCTTCTCTCTTGGATGTTTCAACACTTATAGTCCTTATTTAATAAGCTGACAATGAACCATATAGTTCATCCATGGAGAAAGTTTTCATGTCCTTAGCTTCCTCAATGGTAGAGACTTTTGTGTCAAACTTTGTTGTTAGTTATCTCAACACTTTCTTGACTATAACTTCATTTGTAATGTCCTCTCCAAGACCCCTTACAATATTTACTATTTCATCCACCCTTTGTAGATAATCAACAATCTTTTCTTCTTCTTTCAACTTCAGACCTTCAAACTGAGCTCTGAGATTTTGTAGTTTGGCCTCCTTCACCTTCACATATCCTTCATAGATTCTTTGTAGTTTGTCCCACATTTATTTTGCAGATGTACAATGCATAAATTTGACAAATTCTCTATTAGTCAACCCACTCAGAATGACATGTTTGGATTTTGCATTGTACTCATATTCCTTTTTAGCATCAAGGTCACGAGGAGGAGTTTGGGGAATAGTATAGCCATTTAACTAACATTCATGCATCACAACCTAAGGAGGATAGATAGGTTTCCATTCTTCTACTCCAAAAGACAGAGTTTATGCCATAAAAAATTGGCACTTTAATAGAGGATGATTCATTTCTAGCCATTGTGTTCACAAAACAGAATCTACCCAAGTTGGAGAAAGCTTATCTAATAGGGAACCTAGTGCTCTGATACCAATTGAAGGAACACAAATAAACCATTGAGAGGAGGGTGAATTAGTGGAAATTTAAAAAATTACTTTCTAATCATTCAAAATTTGATAACTGAAATGCAAAGAGATCAAAACAAAAGCACAAGGAAAACATACATACATATAACAACAGATATATGAGGAAAACCCATTGTGGGGAAAAAACTTGGTGAGAATAGTTGCTAGAGTCTACTGCTCTAGTATAGCCTCACAATGAAAATATTTTGATTAAATTTTATGGGCACCAACCCAAAGGATCACCAACCCCTGATCTAAGCACCCACTTGGATGAATTACAATAAAAAGATTTTAACAACAATTTAGGTACCTTGTTACAAATGATGCTTTGTAACTATTTGTTGTACTTTGCACCTCTATCTCTGCTACTTTCTTTGTCTACAATACTTCCTCTTTTTCCTCTTATATTCTTCTGAGCCTTGTTTTTATTATGGTCTCTGTTTTGGTTCTCTATTACATTCTTCTCTATCTACTCTACACTTATTTGCTTTGCACCTCTCAATCAATTCTACTCTCTCACACTATAAAATCAACTACCAATTTATTATTATTATTTATTTCTTACATTGGTTCAAGAAATCTCCTGCCTTTTCTTGAATTAAATGCACTTATCAGGCTGTAAAAAGATTTGATTATATTCTACTTGCCTTCATATTGATAGTTGGCAATATTAATTTCATGCCATCCTTCTTCTTTTGTTTCAAATCTTCTTGATCAAATTTGATTTCACTCCCAATGGTTCTTTGTTAGCATTTATTTCCTTCCTTATACAAAAAGAATTTGTCTTTGACAAATAAAATTAGCATTGTACTTGCCAAGCCTTCAAGTTCACCTTGGTCAACGAGTCAGCCTTAGTCAACCTATTTAATCTATCGGGGTGACATACAACTTCGATTAGAGTTAGTTTGAGTCATATCAACACCCACATGTCTCCTCAATAAGGATGCACCCTTTACTTTGCCTTGACTGATTGATTAGACATACAAAATATCTGATCGACATAACAATGTCTCCTCGTTGAAGCATAATTCTCCTTTTTTCCATCAACTCATTGAAGAGACTCTATGATCTCTCTTCAATGAACACAAGTCTTTCTTTTTCTATATAAAAATTGTCTCATCGATGTGTCCATATATGCTTGATGCTTTTCCACTAAAAGTTTCTTCATGTGGTTGATGTGACATAACCCAACTCTCCTCGATTGAGATACACTTCACCGCTTCATTGACCGATCTGAGAGACATTCGCATGTCACCTTGATGAGATCCACAACACTTCATATCGGTGTGACATTTCTATATTGAAGAGATGAAAATCAACTCATGTCGAAAGAATATTGTCTCCTCGACTAGCCTTTCAAATCATCACATCGAAGAGACATTTCCATATCGGTAAGACCCAAAATGGCTCACACCGATGGCAATGTCTCATCGACACAACTTGCTTGAACCATGCACCAAGATTAGTGGCAAAAACATGTGTGTCATGCCTGTGAAGTGTGATACCTACAGTTGTAACACAAACACTCAATAGATCATTACAAGCATGGTTAGCAAATTAAAAGAAAATGAAAGATAAACCATGACAAAGCAACCTATCGCCTCCTAAGATATGCGAGAGTGGATTTTCTCTCAGATCTGGATAAGCAATCCTAGTGACTTGACTACACCTCGACAGAGGATTTGAAATGATGATGATATGCAAACTAGATGAGATTGATTATGCTAGATTGATCCAAGAGTCTAATTAAGCTAATGATATGCATGATTAAGCTATGATGATGATGCAATTAAGTTAGAAAAGAGATTGATTAAGCTACATGATTCAACAGTTATGCTAGAAAATGATCAAATTAAACTATATCTAAGATGCAATTGCCTATAATAAAAATGCTCAAATGATATTCCTAAATTGATAATGAGATGGGATCCTCTATGCTCCAAAATGGGGGATATTTATAGGATTTCCAAGGCTAGGGGTGAGGTGGCAGGAATCAATGGTCAAGATTGAATCTGAAGATATCAAGGGTGAAATTGGAGGAGGTTGGAGAAGAGGTTGGAGGAAGGGACACTTGTCATCTCTATGGTGAGAAGTGTCAAGGAGCCTTGGTCATAAGAGGGAAAGTGTCCAAGAGAGGAGACATGTGGCCAAAGTGCTATGTGTCTCAAGGGGAGAATATCCACACCATAGGAGGTTAGGATGTGCAAGATAGGATAGGGTTAGTTAAACCCAAGTTTAGGTGGAATGGGTTAGGTTAGGAGGCATGTGGGTAATTTGAATTAAAAAATTTAAGTAATAGGAAAAGGCTAATTAACTTTCAACAACTCATAAATTAATTTGTTTTAATTAATTAGGGGATTAGAAGAATTGATGAAATGGGGGGAGGATTAATTAATTTGATTTAATTAATCAAAGGGGACTATTGAAATGAACCTATTAAATAAATCCTTAGATTTATTAATAGGTAGATGAAAGAGAGAATTTAATCAAATTGCTAATGAATTCAATTAAATTGGGAAGGGGGATTAATTAAATAATTGCTTATTTAATTAACTATCTTTAGACCATTTTTAGGTATATACAATGTGAACTATTGCTCACTTAAACTCTACACACTGATCTATAAAAAGACCCAAAAACACCCTCGTACTACCAATGTGGGATAAAAGATTAAGACCAAATTCACACACCTAGTGGCCTCCTTCTATTGCTTGATCGATGAGACATAAGATTATCTCATCAATGAACCTGATCTTCTTCTGCTTGATCAATGACACATGATATTGTCTCGTCGATGACAATTGAATGCCTTCTTTTCTTAATGCAACCTGCAAACAATGACCAATCTGCTAAATGTCTTCTTTGCTACTCAATGACTGACGACAGTTGCACAATGTTGACATCAATGACAATTCAATGCCAACATGGTCGAGTGGTTGTTGCCAACCTCAATTGGGGACCGATGAATTTCATCACGTGCGTTAGTTGGATCTTGCTATCTTCGTTCTAGTGCCTCTCATTCATGATGCATATTTATTAGTTACTATTTGAGTAGATGTCATTTATTATTGGAATCATTGTAATGTATCATTATTATTGTAAATGGTACACTCCCTCAAGGAGTTTCATGTAATGTAATGTTATTAAATCTAATCAAAATAAATTTAATTCTAGATTAGAGATAAGTGGTCCGGTGTTGGCACCGACCCCTCTTATGTGGTTGAATTCATTATTATATCCTATGCAAATGTTATCATAGGAACACTTTGTTTGGTGTTTTAAAATGAACCTAGTATTAGATGTGAATATTTCTTTTTGTGTAATGTTTAATGCATTATGGTTAAAGAATCTTAGATATTGTTTAGAGCATTTCTTAGGTAGAAACGTTAGGGAATCCACAAGATGACTTAGTTAGGTGAATGCTTATCTTCTGCATGTGCTATTTTTATAATTAATTTCTTAATGAGTTATTAATGTAATTGGTATTGTACGGAAAAATGCTATGCTTATTTAGTTAGATTGTTGTTGCCCTTTGGAGTTCCTTAGTGGGGTGTTACTCATGATCTCACTCACAATCTCCCTTTGTGGATTACAACAATGAGTTGAATAGGATTTATTTGTTTGATCATGCAGTCCACAAAAGTTTCATTGGAGACAAGGTTGTCATGAGAAGAAAGGCTAGAAATTGTTTCAAGGCTCCACGCTATTCATCTATCTAATATCAATGGCTACCAAACAAAAATGTGTTAGTGAAGAATCAATCAGTGAAATCAATTTTGAAAAAGATGTGATTGTATCTTACATTTGGATGGGATTTATTTCACTAAAATCCAGTTTGAATGAGTTTTGAAGGGAGGTATGAAGGGTGAAGTCCATGTTGCTTCCAAATGAGAAAATGACTAGTTAAAGTCTGTTCAATCAAACACATGTGAAACCTATTTCAACCAAAGAATTACCCTTTGAAGTCAAAATCAGCTCAACAATGGGTTACATGTTATTTGGGTATTTTAATTGCATTTTTGGATCATTTAGGAAAATTTTGAAATAAAATTGGTGTAGATGATTGGTGATTGGAAAATATTTGTGATTAAGATGTTTTCTCTTGTGCTTGTGGTGATGAAGAGTTGAAAAAAGGGTTAATGAATATAGATTAGAAAAATGTCTAATGTCAAGGAGGCAACTTTACTTTGAATGGAGTAGATTGTCTTTGCCAATCTATTTGTCTTTAATATCTAGTAAAGTGAATAGTATAGATTCTTTTGGGGTCCTCAATATTTAGCAAACTAAATAGAGTAGATTTTTTTTGGAGTCCCCAATTTTTAGTAAATTGAATGGAGTAGATCAAGCATTTGTCGCTCACCTAGGATGAATAGAGCTATGTTAACTCAAGATGGTGGAAATGGTATGAAGGCTATAATAGAGTTGAGGATGCATGCCAATCACCTTCTTCCATCAATTGTTAACTCCCGATCTACAAAAAGGAATTGTGTCATATATAACTTCATTCAGTCAATCATAAAGATGTTGGTTGTGTATAACGTGCTACAACTTTAGAATCAATGGACTCTAGATATATGGTAGGATGTTGATTTTGAAGATGTCACATAGATTGATGGCAACCAGACACATGAGGGATTTTTTGAGGTTCCATTGAATGAAGTAGCCTTAATCTATAATTTGACTTTGATTTAAGAGAAGATGAGGAAAAGGCATAGTAACAATAGATCTATTTGTCTATATTTTGTCATTTTGTAATTGTAGCCATTCATCCTTTTAATTTTTATGTATATACAAACTGGTAATAAAAATTCAAATGATTAGACATCTCAAAATTGTGTTAAAGCATAAGAATCTCAATTTAGCACTATTGTTTCATAATATGGTTATATAATAAATATGGTGAATGTCTTATTATATGAAAAATTGAAACATTCTATATTTAAAACAAAAAAAATCATATTTTCAAAATTGTTGTCCCCACTTTTTTCCCCAAAAATGGCCTCATACCCCAATATGACCTAGAAATGTGCCCTAGTTCTTCTTGTCATCCATGTCCTAGAATTGTTTTTAGAACATAATATTTGCATAAATTAAGAAACTTTTAAACTCCAAATAAATATAAATCTAAAGTGCACAAGTTGTAGAGGTCGATATACCAATAATCCATAATTATATAAAAAATGAATTTCTCATACTACAATTCCATGATGAAAAAGGTAACAACTTCAGGTACACTTTCAATGAAGGCAGCATGTGTTTCAATCTAAAAAATGGAGTCATTTTAAGTTTTTATACAAAACTACTAGTTTTAGTTGGTTGATTATGCAATGGATGGTTCTAAAAAGTGGTGGTTTCACAACTACCACTTAGGTGATTATGAAATTGTCGGTCTACTAGAAGAGGTGATTTTATGTTGTGTCAAGCAAATGCTTGAGGGCATTTTTTCTCTTCTTGATATCACTTCATCTTCTATTTGGGTTTGTAAAAGCATAAATAACTATTGTACAATCAAAACAAGAGTAACAAATTAAGCATCTAAGTGATGTATAGGTTGAATTTTCAGTCGTAAAGTGCATTTTTTACTATAACCAATTTATAGTAGAATAGACAAGGAAGTATGAGAGTTAGCAATTTATCGTAGGGGTAAAACACATAATGGTCTTGATTGTTGTATGCCCATGATGCCTAAGATAGTATTCAGATTAGAGATAGTAGATGAGGAAACCATTAGATCTCACTCTTATTGGAGTTTTCTCAAAGAGTTTGGGATCTCCATGGTAAATCCTCTTACATTCGTGTGTGGCTTACTATTGTTCCTTCATGTTGATTATCAGAATGTTGAAGTTCTTCAATATATAATTGACAAGATACAGTAAGGAATTTCCATCCCAGATTATAGACCAACCAATATCCACTCTATTAAGATTAGCTCGAGGATTTGAGGTAGGGAAGAGGAATTGTAGACTATTCTCATCTTTCACTCCAAAATGTAAATGAAGGATGGAAGATTCGTAGGTTGATGTTGAAGGAAATTGGTGTGTTTAATGTTGAAGTAAAAGTGATCCAACTAAAATGTTGGATAAAGAAGAATGTTACAACCAACTAAATATTTTCATAAATAGACAAATGCTAATTTTTTCTTCAACTACAAATAACTTTAACTCCCATACCCTTTTTTTAATTTTATATACAAATAAAATAAATATACTTTTAAAATCTTAAATCATTTGAACTGAATAGATTTACACATATCTCAATATTTCCTTCCACTGTCCCATTGAACATTATTTCACAACCATCATATATGCTCTATAGCAACGTTACCTCCAATATGAAAGATAAAATATAGTTCTGTTGGTCTGAAATGAGATAAATTTGAATAGTTCGTGAATGTCATGACTGTAGGGTAAACTCCATTATAGGATGGCGGAAGGGAAGAATACAATGCTCATTTTTACTCATTAGTATCCACAGACACACATGCTGGGCTTAAAAATAATTTTGGTGCTGAATTCAATATATAGATTTTTCTTTATGATTTTTGGATTAAGTTAACTTAATGTGGTATTGACTCTAATTACAAGAATTTCCTTTATGGTTTTTGGATTAATTTAACTTACTGTGGTACTGATTCTAATTACAGGAAATGTATTATTCTGCAAAGAACAGTTTTGATCCATCAAGGATAAAGTAATGTCCTAAATGGTTTGGGTTGGAAGACACAAGTTAAAACTCGAGTGGAATTAATAGTACTGACAATTGGAAAAGTGATGTGGATTCCAATATCCCAAACGATGAGGACTAGAAAAGTGCCATAGTAATTAAGAAAAGAGCAGTTGGAAACAATCAGACTTCAAATTTTCTAGCCTAGCAATTAAACAAAAATGATAGAAACACAAGCGATTCTATTAATTGGAACAATCGATACTCAAAAATAATTCAGTAAGATATTACAAAGTTACATGATATAAAACTAAATCCTTATCAATATTCTAGATATCAAACATTGGGGACAATCCCACTTAACGAGGACTTTTCCTTTTTTTTGGATTATAATTGGGGATGGCTCGAGGACATCCCTGAAGCATCCCCCATCCCCGATACGCCTCAAAAAGGAGGACGCCTAGAAAAACGTCAAGGATGCGTCCCTGAGTAACCTTGGTTTGTACTTGTTTTTAGATCCCAACTTCATCAAAATATGTTAGGCACTACTCTTTTATTAGTCGATCCTTCCATATTTAGATGCATCATCTATTATTTATAGGTTAGCTTTAGTTAGTATTCTACTAGCCTACATAATATAATAATAATCATCTTTACTATTCTTCTTGACGTCCTTCACTTATGTTTGCATTGTTAGTGATTGTTAATTCTCACGTGTATATACTATTAGTACATATCATCATGCCCAAGAAAAGAAAGGGATTTGCCAAAAAAAAAAGGAAAACATATGACCAGTATATATCCAAGGAAATAAAACGCAAATGCTACTCAACTTACTTGTCTATATACTATCCCTTCAAATTATATTATAAAAAAACTTCAACTTCTCTTTCCTTTCAACTTTTGTTGCTTCTACTACTATCGATTTCACTTGGATCTTATTATTCCAATAATGCTTCTATAGTTCAATGTTACCTTGGAAATAGTCTCCACTATAATGGTGATTTCTATATCATTCTTGTATCTATAAGACCAACTACTATTGTCATAGTTATTTTGTCCATCTTTTGAAACTAGGTAATTATTACCCATACCCAATTAGTGAGCCTACAATATTATGCAAGCAATAATATCATTCCACAAAAGTGAAACTCATAGAAAAAAGTTGTCTCATGCATTGCACCTAATTTAAAATGAATGTATGAAGATTCTAAAGTCACTCGAATCACTCATCACTCACTTACAACCACTACAAGATAATTTACAACTGTTTGGAACACTTTCAACATTGTTGTAGGCAATCTTATAACCATAAAGAACTCCTCAAAGATAATAATTATAATTTCTTCAAGAAAAATTCACAACGATTATTCACTCAACCTTCTCACTTTTGAGTGAATTCCCCCTTCTTTAACTACCTTTTAGAATTTTGACTTATGTTCATAACAAATGAATTTAAATGCATTTGCATTCACCTTTCATCAATTTAAAATGATGAATTCATCTAATGGGTGTAATATCATCATCAAATGGTAGATATTAATTCATTTTGATTTAAAGGAATTGGCAATGTCTAACAATCTCTCTCAATATATGTGACCGTTGATCATCTTCGTTTGATATCAAATGCATGATCCAAAGTAGATAAAGGTTAATCTCCCTTTGAGGATTACAACAGTGAGTTGAATAGGATGTGTTTGTTTGATCGTACAGTCCACAAAAGTTTCATTGGAGGGAGGCTAGCAAAATTGTTTGGCTCCATGCTATTCATCTATCTGATATCAACGGCTACCAAACAAAAATGTGTCAATCAACTTTGAAAAAGATGTGATTGTATCTTGCATTTCGATAGGATTTGTTTCACTAAAATCCAGTTTGAATTGCAGTCTGAATGAGTCAGTTTGAATTGCAGTCTGAATGAGTTTTGAGATGAGGTATGACTAGTTAAAGTGCGTGCGTTCAATCAAACACATGTGAAACCTATTTTAACTAAAGAATTGCCCGTTGAAGTCAAAAACAGCTCAACAATGGATTGCATGTGATTTGGGCGATTAGATGGGTTTTTTTTATCATTCCGGAAAAAATTGAAATAAAACTGGTGTAGATGATTGGTGATTGGATAATACTTGTGATTTAGATGTTTGTTCTTATGCTTGTGGTGATGAAGAGTTGAAAAAAGAGTTAATGAATGCCATAGAAAAATGTCTAATGTTGAGGAGGCAATTTTATTTCGAATGGAGTAGATTGTCTTTGTCAATCTTTTTGGGTCTTTAATATCTAGTAAAATAAATGGGGGTAGATTCTTTTGGGGTCTCCAGTATTTAGCAAATTGAATAGAGTAGATTTTTTGGAGTTTTCAATATTTAACAAATTGAATGGAGTAGATCAAGTCTTTGTCAATTCTTTAAGGTCCCCAATATTTAGCAAACAAAAGACAAGGATGAATAGAGCTAGATGTTAATTCGAGATGGTGGAAATGGTATGACAAGGATATAATAGAGTTGAATATGCATGTCAATCACCTCCTTTCGTAGATTGTTTGTTCCTCATCTACAAAAAGGAATTGTGTCGTGTATAACTTTATACAGTCAATCAAGAAGATGTTAGTTGTGCATGTAGCGTGTTGCAATTTTAGATTCAGTAGACTCTAGCTATATGGTAGGTTGTTGATTTTGAAGATGTCGCATAGATTGATGACAAACAAACACATGAGTGATCGGTTAGGGTCCCATTGAATCAAGTAGACTTAATTTAAAATTTGACTTTGATTTAAGAGAAGATGAGGCAAAGGCATAGCAACAATACATCTATTTGTCTATATTGTGTCATTTTGTAATGGTAGCCATTCACCTTTTAATTTTATTGTATATACAAATTGGTAATAAAAGTTTAAATGATTAGACACCTTGAAATTATTTTAATTTGTGTTAATTCATATGAATCTCAATTTAGAACTAATGTTTCATCATATGGCTATATAATGAATGTGGTGAATGTCTTATCATATGAAAATTTAAAATGTTCTATATTTAAAAATAAAAAAATCTTATTTTTTTAATTGTTGTCCCCCCTTGTTCCCCGAAAAAGGCCTCTCCCCTTACTATGACCTAGAAATGTGTCCTAATGCTTGTTGTCATCCATATCCTAGAAATGTTGCAGAACATAATTTTTTCCTAAATGATAAAATTGCTAAATTCCAAATAAATATGAATCTAATTTGCACAATTTGTAAAGGTTGATAAACCAATAATCCATATATGTATCAAAAATGAGTTAGTAATACTACAATTCCATGATGAAAAAGGTTACAAGTTGAGGTACACTTTTAGTGAAGGAAGCATGTGTTTCAATACAAAAAAAGGTGTCATTTTAGGTCTTTGTACAAAAGTGCTAGTTTTAGTTGGCTGATTATGCAATTGGTGGTTCTAAAAAGTGGTGGTTTCCCAACTACCAAGGTAATTATGAAAATGATTATCTACAAAAAGAGGTGATTTTATATTGTGTCAAACAGATGTCTGAGGGCATTTTGAATTTGGCATTTTTCCTCTTCTTGACATCTTTTCATCTTCTGTTTTGGCTTGTAAAAGAATAAATAACCATTGTACATCCAAAACAAGATTAAGAGAAATAGAGAAAGCATCCAAGTGATGTATATGTTGAATTTTCAGTCATAGAGTGCATTTTTTAACTATAAATTGGTTATACTAGAACATAGGGGGAAGTGGAAGAGTTAGTGATTGATCTTAGGGGCAAAAAATCATAATGATCTTGCTTGGTGTATGCCCAAGATACCTAAGATAGTATTCAAATTGCAGAATGTAAACAAGGGGGCCATTAGATCTCATTCTTGTTGGAGTTTTGTCAAAGAGTTTGGGATCTCAATGGTAAATCCTTATGTCTTGCATTCTTGTGTGGCTTATTATTGTTCCTTCATGTTTAGTTGATTATTAGAATGTTGTAGTTCTTCAATATGTAATTGACAGATACAATACGGAATTTCTATTTTATTTTATAGATCAACCAATGCTAGTTTTTTCTTCAATGACATATGACTTGGACTCCAATGCACTCTTTTTTCATCTCGTTTACAAATGAAATGAATATGCTATATTCATTTTAAAATCTTAGATATCGTTTTAACTGAATAAATTTGCACACACCTCAATATTTTCTTCCACTATTGTAATGTCCATACATGATTCTGAAGAGGACAATAGCCCATTAATATCAAAGATTAGTCTTTCAACCATCATATATGCTCTATAGCAACGTTGCAATTTGTTAGTACTAAATTTGGAGCTGCATAATTAGAGTGAAATTATAATAGTTCATGAATTTGTATATCAATAAGGTGATGATTTTAAAACATTAAAAAGATAAAATATGGTTCTGTGACATGAGATGAGATAAATTTGAATAGTTCCTGAATTTCATGATTATATGGTTTAAACTCCAATATAGTATGGCGGAAGGGAAGGAAGAATACAGACACAGGCTGGGCTTCAATAAAATATTGGTGCTGAATTCAATATATTCATTTTTCTTTATAGTTTTTAGATTAATTTAACTTACTGTGGTATTGACTCTATTTACAGGAAACGTATTATTCTGCAAAGAGAACAGTTTTTTATCCATCAAGAATAAAGTTTCATGGTAAGCAAGTTCAATAATAGTGTTGGAAGACAATAGAGTTGGCATTTTATTATTGACGAGAGAATTTCAGACTAAGTTAATAATCAAATAAACATTTTACCACACATCTCTGATATTCATTAATTAAGAAGGCCCCAATAATTGGTCAAAACAAGAATGTTGTGGGCCTAGGGTGTATCTTATGAAGGCTTTATTGACCAAGTTTGTAAAAGTCTTGAGGAAGCTTGGCAATTGTCAGTCATTCCATGTGGTGGGTACAATAAAGATCTTATTTTTTGTAGGTGCTAAATCTTTTTTAAGGTCTTGGAGTCTTGGATTTTTAGGTTTCGTGGACTTCCATTACTGATAATGGATCAGTGATATGCAGGTGAGGCATGTGGATAGTTAAATATCTCCTATGCAATTGTCAGTCATTCCATGTGGTGGGTACAATAAAGATCTTATCTTTGGTAGGTGCTAAATCCTTTTTAAGGCCTATGAGTCTTGGATTTTTAGGCCACATGGACTTCCATCACTGATAATGGATCAGTGATATGCAAGTGAGGCATGTGGATAGTTAAATATCTCCTAAGCAATTGTCAATCATTCCATGTGGTGGGTACAATAAAGATCTTATCTTTGGTAGGTGCTAAATCCTTTTTAAGGCCTAGGAGTCTTGGATTTTTAGGCCTCATGGACTTCCATCACTCATAATGGATCAGTGATATGCAAGTGAGGCATGTGGATAATTAAATATTTCCATGTGGTATGATCCTATTGCCTTCCAATATAATTAGGAGGACAAAGGATCTCCATGGAGTGGGAAACAAATGTGTGACATTAGCTGTGAGGTGCTTTGTAAAAGTGGTGATCATTTCTTGAGCCTATCAATTCTTATAGCCACCAATTTCAAAAGTGATGAACCCTCACCATTTATTCACAATGAAATTTCAAATATTTTAGGTCCACATTTTACTAGATGGACAGATGAAGAATTGAATCATTTTTAGGATCTAGTTGAGAAGATCTATAATATTAATTGATGAGAAGTTCTATAATGATAGTTAGGGGTATTATGGAAAAAAGATGGTGTTCATCGAGAAAAAAGAAAGAATGGGAGTGAAGCTACAAGTTGAGGAGATGGTAGTTGAGCTATTTGTATTCTTTTGGACATGGGTGATTATTCAATCATGAATAGATATTGATTTTTTAAATTTTATTAAGATAAAATTATATTAGTGTGATGAGATTCTGAAATGTATTTATAATTTTTTTTATTTTATGTTGTTTTACATCTTGTTAATATACTAAAATTTATATGTGTTTGTTCTTATATTATCACAAGTTTTCAAGATGGGGGGACACATTTTTTAGTCTCTGATTTTTTGAGTTATTATTTGGGACAGTCGGGAGATGGTAAAATTGAAAATATATCAAAAAAATTTAAACATTTGATATGAAAACATGGATAAAGGATGAATATACACGTTATAGAACCTTAATATATAACATTTTTTACTACATAGGTGCCTAAATCAAGGACACTAGTTATAGTGGATTGAGGGAAGATGCTTGGAAATGTAATGACCATAAGAGTTCCAAAGAGGTTGATTTGCAAGAAGGTAATGTCTCGAATGGTTTAGGTTGGAAGACACAAGTTGAAACTCAGGTGGAATTAATAGTACTGATAGTCGAAAAAGTGATGTGGATTCCAATGTCTCACACGATGAGTACTGGAAAAGTGCTACAATAATTAAGAAAAGAGTAGTTGGAAACAATCATACTTCAAATTTTCTAGCCTAGCAATTAGACAAAAATGATACAAACACAAGGGATTGTACTAATTGGAACAATCTATGCTTAGAAACAATTCAGGAAGATAGTACAAAGCTACATGATAAAAAACTAAATCCTTATCAATATTCTATATTTGAAGCATTGGGGACAACCCCACTTAATGGGGATATTTCCCTTTTTTCGGGCTACAATTGGGGATGGCTCGAGGACATCCTTGAAGCATTCCCCATCCCTGATACGTCCCAAACAAGAGGATGCCTATAAAAACCTTAGGGATGCATCCCTGAGTAACCTTGGTTTGTACTTGTTTTTAGATCTTAACTTTGTTAAAATGTATTAGTCGCTACTCTTTTATTAGTTGATCCTTCCATATTTAGATACATCATCTATTATTTATAGGTTAGCTTTAGTTAAGTGTTCTACTGGCCTACATAAAATAGTAATAATCATATTTACTATTCTTCTTGAGATCCTTCATTTATTCTTCTTCTTGAGATCCTTTGAATTTATTAGTTATCTCTATAGGGTAATGTATTTTTAGGTTTTCAAGGGTTATAAAATGTATGATTCTATAAATGATCTCACAAATCTAATTTGCATCTTTAGTTACGTATATAACCTAATAGAAATCTACTTTGTAGGGAGATCTTTAGGTCTACATACTAGTAAACCAATGCAATGAGTGTTCAGTGACAAATATTGTGATATCCTTATACAAATGGTTTGGAATTGAGCTATATGAACTAATTGTTTGCATACTAGTAAACCAATGCAATGAGTGTTCAGTGACAAATATTGTGATATCCTTATACAAATGGTTTGGAATTGAGCTATATGAACTAATTATTTTTTTATCTCTCTTTAATTACCCTATCAAGATATCTAGGAATGCCCTCATTGTCCCTATAAAGCTAGAATCATATAAGAGTCATCCATTATTTTCAATTGGCAAACAATTTCTCATGGCCTCATCATAAATCATGTTGTCTCATTCTAAACTAACAAAAATTGATGGCTTTAATTATTGAATGCATTTTCTAGATTTTGGGATTCATTTGGATCACCAACATAGCTACAAAAGATAACTAAAACCAATCACCAAACAACTCAAAATCTCACTACTCAACAAGCTAAAAATACCTACAATGTCCACTCAATCAAAATGAATATAAATTGCACAAACCTGTGAGAAGGTAACCTACTTGAAAGGAGAAAGTACCATGAATGATGGAGATAAATGTTTGCATTGTTAGGGAGTGTTAATTCTCACATGTATATACTACCAGTACATATCATCATACCCAAGAAAAGAAAGGACTTAACAAAAAAAAAGAAAAAATATCACCACTATGTGTCCAAGGGAAGAAAACGCAAATGCTACCCAACTCACTTTTCTATATGCTATCCCTTCAAATTATATTATGAAAATACTTCAACTTCTATTTCTTTTCAATTTTTGTTGCTAGAATACTACTATTGATTTCACTTGCATCTTATCATTTCAATAATGCTTCTATAGTTAAATGTTAACTTGGAAATAGTCTCCACTATAGTGGTGATTTCTATATCATCCCTATATCCATAAGATCAACTACTAAGTGTCACATTCATTTGCTCCATCCTTAGAAACTAGGCAATATTACCCTTACCCAATTAGTGAGCCTACAATATTATGCAAGCAATAATATAGTTCCATAAAAGTGAAACTAATAGAAGAAAGTAATCTCATGCATTGTGTCTAATTTAAAATGAACCTATGAAGATTCTAAAGTCACTTGAATTACTCATGTACAACCACTACAAGTTAACTTACAACCATTTGGAACACTTTCAACATTGTTGTAGGTAATCCTATAGCCATAAAAAAATCCTACAACATTGATGCAAGTCACCATGTGACCTAAATGGAAACATGTATATGACTATTGTACGTAGCTATGTATCCTATCAAAACACTTGTAACACCTACTGCATTTTACATGTTTAACCAAAATAGTGTTAGGATTCCCAAAGATACTGAGAGGGGGGGTGAATCAGTATCTAACTGGTTACTAAATTTACTTGACTTAAAACATGAAAAGCATATTAAAACTGTGTATTGGTAAACCAGAAATAATGCAGTAAACAAGAATAATAGTAACCACATGAGAAGCACACCATAACACAGTATTTTAAAGAGGAAACCCGGTGTGGGAAATACCTCGGTGGGATTTGTGACCCACAATATTTGCTTACTGGCCAATAAGGGAATATTACTCTTACAATAGGGGCCTGCACATGCAGGAAGGCCAAGGGCCTAGAGCTCACTACTCAATTACAAAAGAAGTCACACTGACTTACAAAAATGGATTATACAATCCAATGTCTTGTACTGCTTCAGATTAGCATCTTCTATGCCAGATTCAATACTAGTTTAAGCTCTGCTACAACATAAACCCTTAACCAATATTCTGCATATTAGGTCTGCTTATCTTGCATCCTATTTCACACATTTCCTATTACAAAATGATATCATACATATATGAGTCATATTTACAACTCGTCATGTCGGCTTACAATGATTTTACAATTAATTACAAAATACATTTCAAACAAAATTGAAGTCGGCCAAGGTGTCGGTATTCTTCCTTTCACAATCAATGTTCTGTGTGCCGGTGTAGAGTCTGTCTGTCGGTGTCGGTGCTGGTTTCTTTGTCTTGCCGGTATCATATGATTGCAAGGTTGCCATCAATGACAAAACCTTCAATCACCTACAATTTCTCATTGGAGTGTGCATTTGCCAACAATCTCCCCCTTTGGCATTGATGGCAACACTCATGAGAAAAATCAAAAGGTGTCCAAAATGATATCCAAAAATAGTCTACCAAAATTGTCTTACCAAAACTGTATGCTAAAAAATGTATGCTCCCCTTGAGCAGATGATGTCCTTTCTTCTGATCATTTTTCTCATCCCACTACTCCCCCTTTGACATCAATGACAAAGGTTGTCATTTGGTGTCAGTGGAGTCCTGCCTGGATTCTTGTAACCAGTGGGTTACAATCTGAAAGATATCTGTCAAAACTAAATTTATGATATTGCTGAAAGTTTTGCTATCTTTTATTGCCTCTTGTGTTCTCTGCATTGTACCGGTGAGTGTGTGCATTTGTTCTTCTGGTGTCTTCAGTCCAAGAACCAGAGCTTCAGATATTTCTTTTCTCAAGGAAATAAGATACTCTAGTCTTGGACTAAGTCTACATTTTAAGTCCTTTGCCTTATCCTTTATTCCATGTTTGTCATTTTCCAGTTTCTTGATTTTTTCTTCCTGTTCTGCACTCTTCTTCTCTAACTCCAAAAATGAATTTGATGTTCCAATCAAATTGTCAGCAATATTATTTATCTTTTCTTGAGCTTTGTTGGTCGCCTTGTCAAGATCTTCTGTTAATACACTTGTTTTGCAAGTGTCCCTATACAGTTTCTTGAAGTCATAGATTATTTCTCCAAGTTCTAGTAAAAGGGTGTCCATTTCTTCCTTGTTCTTCTTTACAATATCCTCAAAGAATTTCTCTTTTTCTTTTATTAGTATTTCCTTAAATGTATCCTCATTTATTTGATCAATAGTCAGTAAGTTACTGGTGATGAACTTAGACAATGTGTCTAGTTGACCTAAAGAATCTTTATTATCAACACTGCACTTTGGTGCTATCAATTTAAGAATTGGTATTGTATCATCAATAGCCTTATAGGCTTGTGCATTGCATTTCGTGATCTTCTTTATTGAATCTAACAGGACCTCTGTTACATTAGTAGGTCTGAATTCTGCCATAGCTGTACCAGGTGTTTTTTTCAACAGTCTTTACAATAGCCATGCTACCAGTTGTGGTTATTACCTTGC
This sequence comes from Cryptomeria japonica, assembly GCF_030272615.1. Classification (NCBI taxonomy): domain Eukaryota; kingdom Viridiplantae; phylum Streptophyta; class Pinopsida; order Cupressales; family Cupressaceae; genus Cryptomeria; species Cryptomeria japonica. The sequence continues at coordinate 129,131,763 of NC_081412.1, forward strand.
TTGATTCGACCTCTGGTAGGTCTATCTGTGTTTTCATTTCTACAAACAAAGGTTTATGCTTTTCAGTTTGGGTCGGTGGCACTATCTTAGTCTGAACCTGTGCTTCAACCTATATCGGTTTAGGTTTCTCTAACTGTGTCTCAGAAGGTTTCTCAGATGTAATCTCGGTCTGTACCTCTGAACTTTCCTTAGCCAGTTCTTCAAATGGTTTGTCTATTGTATGTACCGGTTTCTCTATGATATCCTCTGTCGGTTGCTCTGTCTGTGTAGGTTTTTCTATGTTTGTCTCAATCTCTATAGCTGGTGACTCGGTATTCACATTTTTCTCCTTGTCCTCAGTGGTTTCTGTGTCAACCACAACATTTACTTCCTGAGTGTCTACATTTACTATATACAAAATTTCTGATTCAGGGTTTGTATCTTCTACCAGAGTCTCCATACTCTCTGTGGCCGGTTGATTTTCAGTAGTGTCTACCGGTGGAGTATCTGAAAGAGGTGGGGGCATATTATCAGTTATTTTCAGGCTTGGTGGTCCACCTACTTTACCTTTTCCCTTATCTTTGTCCTTTTGATATACTTTGATAGTCTTAGGTCTAAGTAATTCTTCCTGTTTTTCTTTCTCCACAAAGAAAATATCCCATGCATCAGCAGTTTCCTCATAAACTTCCTTTACTCTTCCTGCCATTAATGCTACATGCCGGTGAGCAGTAGAAACATTGTCTGGTTAGCCTCACTGATTAATTTGTCTATTTCATCAAGTGAGTTAACTGGATGCACTACCAGTAATTTTTCAATCTTAATTTTTTTATCCAATTCAACAATGGCTAATCTTCTAGCTCCTAATCTCCTATACAAGTCATTTGGAACTTCATCAAAAATTTCCATTAAGAATTTCTTATATATATCTAGGTGTAAAATTACACTGTTTTCTATACTTTCCTTATCATCAGCTGATAATGTATTGTACATTTTATTAATGTTCTTCAGCTTACCATCCTCTGTGATTTTGCTAAGAAGTTTGTCTAGAGGAGCAATAGTCTATTTCACCTTCTACTTCTTAGGAGTCATTTTATTCACAAGAGGCCTTACTGCCTGTTGCTTCTGTCTTGTCCTTTTTGGTGTAGGAGAAGGTACTGGTGAGGGTTTTCTTTTCCTTTCAACCCTTTTAAATACAACAGGTATATCACTTTCAGAAGAAGTTCCAACCAGTGAAAGATGAGTTTCTGGTTGAGGTGCTTCCAACTCACTTTCACTTATGCTAGTTTGTCTCAAAACATCTTCCTTGATTGCATTTGCCTGTCGGGTTCCTTTTCTTAAAGTTGCTTCAACTTTCTTGACCCTTTTCCTTGATTGAATTGTGCTTTCAATTGTTTCAACACTGCCAAACACTTTCTCTTCCTGTTCCTTTGGAGCTTCTAGGAGGGCTTTTGCATAAGTTTCTATGATGTTGTCATCTATTTCATAGCCCATTTTAGTTACCCAGATGGTTCTAGGGATAACTGCCTCCATCCAAATTTCATCTTTCTTGATCACAAAACAGTTTTCCTTTTGATACTTATCCACAATAGCTTGTGATAGTCTTACTCTAGTCTTCATTCGAGCCTTCAATGCTTGAAAATGCTCATTTATGTTTTTCTCCCTATTCTCTCCCATATTGTTCAATAGATCTAATAGTTTTTTTCCTACTAGTATGTCAAAGCCAAAATCTCTTGCACCAATACTGGGTAATTGTTTGGTTATGTACAGCATCAGACAAACAAGTAAGTTTCTGAATCTTAATGTTCCTTTCTTATCTCCTTTAATCTTTCTCAAATTGTCTATCAACTCATCTTTAAGCCATTCACATATGTCTATCCTTGCATTACCATTTACCATATCATAGGCACTCTTGATACATAGGCTAGAAACTGAGTTTAACCTATTTGCATGTGTAGCTTTATAACCTAAGATCATACTAATAAATCTGACATTTATATCCTTCACATCGTTTACCCTTAGAGATCTTTTATCAAATGTTGCACCAGTTAGGTTTATCACTATGTCATTTGAGACCTTCTTTGTTTTGTCTGGTTTGTTACCGGTGGAGGGTAACCCTATTACAGCTTTTACTACTTCTTTTGTGATTTTATGAATAGAGTCTAACCAGAAAAATTCACCATGTACTCTGCTTAACACAATCCTTATGATATCCTTGGGAAAATCCGGGATACTAAGAATTTCAGTGAAACCTAGGGTTTCTACTATCTTATGTTCAGGTTTTACATTTCTGGATTCATCACAAATCACAGTTTTAAACATGTTCTTAATCTCATCGTCACCTAATTCATCAATATGATAATGTATATACATCTTAGGGTCTTCAGCATATACTACTCCTTTAGGGATTTGAGAAAATGCACCTATGCTATCATCTTTCTTTGCAATTTCGGGAACCAGTTTGAAAATGGGTCTAGGGCACTTAATAACCTCAACAACAGTAGGGTTTGCAATAAATTCAAGAATGGATGAAGGGTAACCCTATTACAGCTTTTACAGCTTCTTTTGTGATTTTATGAATAGAGTCTAACCAGAAAAATTCACCATGTACTCTGCTTAACACAATCCTTATGATATCCTTGGGAAAATCTCTTGCACCAATACCGGGTACTTGTTTGGTTATGTACAACATCAGACAAACAAGTAAGTTTCTGAATCTGAATTTTCCTTTCTTATCTCCTTTAATCTTTCTCAAATTGTTTATCAACTCATCTTTAAGCTATTCGCATATGTCTATCCTTGCATTATCATTTACCATATCATAGGCACTCTTGATACATAGGCTAGAAACTGAGTTTAACCTATTTGCATGTGTAGCTTTCTAACCTAAGATCATACTGATAAATCTGACATTTATATCCTTCACATTGTTTACCCTTAGAGATCTTTTATCAAATGTTGCACCAGTTAGGTTTATCACTGTGTCATTTGAGACCTTCTTTGTTTTGTCTGGTCTGTTACTGGTGGAGGGTAACCCTGTTACAGCTTTTACTGCTTCTTTTGTGATTTTATGAATAGAGTCTAACCAGAAAAATTCACCATGTGCTCTGCTTAACACAATCCTTATGATATCCTTGGGAAAATCCGAGCTACTAAGAGTTTCAGTGAAACCTAGGGTTTCTACTATCTTATGTTCAGGTTTTACATTTCCAGATTCATCACAAATCATAGTTTTAAACATGTTCTTAATCTCATCATCACCTAATTCATCAATATGACAATGTATATACATCTTAGGGTCTTCAGCATATACTACTCCTTTAGGGATTTGAGAAAATGCACCTATGCTATAATCTTTCTTTGCAATTTTAGGAACCAGTTTGAAAACGGGTCTAGGGCGCTTAATAACCTCAACAACAGTAGGGTTTGCAATAAATTCAGGAGTGGATGAAGATGCCATAGCTATAAATACCTCAATTTTCCTTAGGGATGAATGATTTGATGGATTGCTTCACTTCTTCGCTTGGGAATTTTCGCACTCTCGAGGATTTGAATGCTTGGTGAATGAAAAAGGAGCCAAAATACTTGCTTTATAATGTTATTTTCTCCAACTACCACATTAATGCTTGCCGGTTAAGTCACAACTTAACTCATCTGCCGGTATAGAAGCAATTTAAACTTCTCACCATCAACCGAGGGAATAATAACAAGTTCTTCATTTTGTTGCTAAACCCCCAAAGGATTTTTCTTCAGTTAGATGAAGAGTCTCCTACCAGTGGAGTGTTACTCTATTCTACCAGTGGAGGAGTATTCCCATCAACATTCAGATCTGACTTTCTGATCCATTGTTTTGAGAATTCTTGCTTTACCTCTTCAACCTTTTCTTTACCTTTCAAACTAGGACCTTTGTTATTTGTCGGTGATGCCTTACTTCTACAAAATTTTGCAATATGTCCAATTTTGTTACGGGCATAACAAGTCACATTGTTCTTCTGAATAGCTTTCCCATATCCTATGTTGGTATGTGTCCTCCATTGATTAGATAAGTGTCCAAATCTTTCACAAACATAACATCTTACATTCATTCTGCAGTTTTTTGAATTATGACCAACTTTGTTGCATTTAGAACATTGACCGGTGGGTGTATTAGTGTTCTAATGATTTCTAGATCTACACTAATTTGCTCTATGACCATACTTGTTATAGTTAAAGCATTTTCCATTAAATTTGTAAGCAGTAGGTTGTCTTACCGGTTTGTTATGATCATGATTGTTTGTAGTACCGGAGCTTTCACCAACTTCAAAGCCAAGGCCATTTGTATCACCATTAGGTTTCTGATTCTTCAGGATGTCACTAAGTTCTTCTGAACTTTTCTTGAATTTCTCCTTGTGTTGATTTGTAGCAATCAGTTCACTCTCCAAGATTCCTTTGTCTTATGAGTTCAGTTATGTCATTTTGTGTGTGCATAAGATCTGTCTTCAACATATCATTTTCATGACTGAGTCTTGTGTTTTCATTTCTAGCATCATTTAGTCTTCTAACCAAGTCTTCTTCATTCTTCTTTATATCTTCAATTTCTTTATAAAATCTCATAGTCATATCCTGCATCTCATTCTTTGTTGTACTGATTTCTTGTCTTAGCTTGTTTACCAGATCATTAAGAGTTTCCTTTTCATTTTCCTCATTCTGCATTTTTTCACAAAGTTCTCTTCTCTTATTTCTTGCAATAGTAAAATTTTCTTGAAGTTCTTGAATAATATCCTGAGCATCCTTTAGATCATCTTCAAGTTTGATATTCTTCATGTTTTCTGCATCATAGTCTACAAGAGTTGTTTTCAATTGTTTTCTCAAGTTTTCCATCTCTACCAGTGACAAGATCTTCCTCAAGCTGTTAGGCTTCTAAAAATAGAGGACCAAGCTTTGATACCAAGTGTTAGGATTCCCAAAGATACAGAGAGGGGGGTGAATCAGTATCTAACTGGTTACTAAATTTACTTGACTTAAAACATGAAAAGCATATTAAAACTATGTACCGGTAAACCAAAAATAATGAAGTAAACAAGAATAACAGTAACCACATGAGAAGCACACCATAACATAGTATTTTAACGAGGAAACCCGGTGTGGGAAAAACCTCGGTGGGATTTGTGACCCATAATAGTCCCTTACTAGCCAATAAGGGAATATTACTCTTACAATAGGGGCATGCACATGCAGGAAGGCCAAGTGCTTAGAGCTCACTGCTCAATTACAAAAGAAGTCACACTGACTTACAAAAATGGATTATACTAATCCAATGTCTTGTACTACTTCAGATTAGCATCTGCTATGCCAGATTTAGTACCAGTTTAAGCTTTGCTACAACATAAACCCTTAACCAATATTTTGCATATTAGGTCTGCTTATCTCGCATCCTATTTCACATATTTCCTATTACAAAATGATCTCATACATATATGAGTCATATTTACAACTCACCATGTCGGCTTACAATGATTTTACAATTAATTACAAAATACATTTCAAACAAAATTGAAGTCGGCCAAGGTGTCGGTATTCTTCCTTTCACTACCGATGTTCTGTATGTCGGTGTAGAGTCTGTCTGTCGGTGTCGGTGTCGGTTTCTTTGTCTTGCCAATATCATATGATTGCAAGGTTTCCATCAATGACAAAACCTTCAATCACCTACAATTTCTCATTGGAGTGTGTATTTGCCAACAAATAGAACACCTACAACACCAAAATATTTTTTAAACCATTGCATGTGACTCTACAATACTAACATTTCTTATTCTAATATAAATTGATCCAATTCAAAAATTATCCTTTCAAGTTGGAAAGCCCTTAGATTTATGAGCTTAGTTGTCAATCAATTGATTAATTATATGTGTATCCCATGGGCCGCATTAGGATCATTTCTTATTGTAGGGATATCACTTAGGTTTTTATTAAATATTCTATAATTATAGATCTAACCTTTGTGATTAAGTGGGATTTTTCGATGTGTTAAAAGGTTTAGTAAGTAGAGGAGGATGTTACTAGGAAATCTTAGTTCAATATTAAATATCATGATCCAACAAAGTAATCTTGAGAACCGTAGAAGAGGTGGTTAGTATTGATACCATTATTTGGTTCTACATTCCAATAAAATTGGTTGGATAGGAAGATAAATAGATACTGTGAGTGTAGAAAAGGTGAGAATCAAGAAAGAAGATAATAAAATGTACACAGATATAACCCAAAAGTACACCTCCTAAAAATCATTTTAATCAAGCATAAGATAGTGTCACATTTGGGAAAAGTGGACGCATAATGGAAATAGGATAATTATTTTAGAATTGAGGATAATATTGCTCAATTATTGTCTCATTCTATATTAAAGAAATGTATATTCAACATCAAGTTACAAGATTTATGAATTGCATATACAACCCATATATTAAATTCATGTCATAGTTGAGAGACACCAAGTAGAAATCAAGCAACTATAATCAAATTTATAAATAATATTATAATAAAGCTTGTGTAACTCTTGGTTGACCTCGAAAATTTTATTTTTATTTCACTTGTTGTGAAGTTAATTTTGGTCTATTTAGCTTGTACCTTAAGGATCTAGGAAGTGTATAGTCCCAAGATTCAAGACTCCTATAACTGATAGGTTAAGAATTCTTTAGCTTCTTTAATTGTTTTTTCAACTTAAGTATATCTTCTTATTACTTCGAGAGGATACTTTGAAGTGGTCATAAGGATGGATTGGTTGGGACACAATAGAGTTGCCATATATTATCACAAAAACTTGATATGTTTAGATGTTAGTAGTAGTGTAGTATATATTTAAGGTATCTATTGTAAAGTAGTGAAAAATTAGGGTTTTCACCACTAAGGTAATAAAACCACTAGTTTTTTCTTAGGAACCAATTGTACATTAAAGAGGGGTTATTCCAATAGATCTAGCCTCCATCCAACAAAGATAGGGCTGAGAATTCTGATTAGATTCAATGGTTAGAACTTGATTCCCTCTTTTTAAGTTGAATTGTGAAAATGTTGAAATTAGGGTAAATCTGAGAATGGTGACGAGATTGTGCATAAAGAGTGATCTACAATCGTCAAATATAGAAAAAAACCTGGATCTAAACAATATGTGAATGTTCAGATCTGTTCCAAAAAGGTCGACCTGAATCGTTGGGACCAGAATGCTCATCGCTCTTGTCCTTTGAACTTTTCATCATCCAAAGAAATATGTTCATCTCTGCAAATTATGTCAATCTTGAACGTTATAGCTTTGTACCTGTTCCTGCACACAGTAGAGAAGGGAAAAATGGTTGGGAATAGGGGCTTGCCTAATTCAAACCCTAGTTTAGGAATTAACCTTGAATTAAATAAAGCAAATACTAAAATAAATAATGGAATGTTATACCTCAGATCTACAATTGTTGATGATGATGCTTTGCTTCTTGAATGTAATCACATATGTTGTATGAAATGACATGAACATGAAAAAACCCTAATCACACACACATGCTTGCATATGAATGATGTAATTTTGCTCCATAATGGTTGAATGAAAAATATGCATCCTTAAAAATCTCTTAAAATGCTTGATGATGGATGCTTCACGGATGCAAGAATGCTTTATTTCTTGGAGGTTATGAGTTAGGATGAAATTAGGTTGATCAAATATCTTTGTATAGGGGTATCTAGGTCTTTTACCAATTAGGATGACCTCCAACGGTCATGCAGAGCCACAAAATTGAATTCCTTCTAGAGAGATAGGGCCATTGCCCCATTTCAAAATAGGCCCCAACTAAGAGGGACTAGGGCATGGGCGCATTGTTCCTTCTCAACAAGGAGACACAATTAAGCCTTAAAGAGAAGGACACCCCTCTAGGGAATCCAACAGTGGGTGTACATGACATCAAAATTGGAGATTGAGCACAAATCAGAACTAAATAGGTGATGAGGAGGGGAAACACCAAATTAGGGGTACAAACACGAAGTTTAAATTGGCTCGGTGACAATTTACGATGCTACATTTAGCCCCCACTTTAATTGGAGTATGAGCCTACACAAATACCCACAATAAAGTAGATGAAGGAGATGAAAGAGAGGAGAAATTTAGGAGCACAATCACAAGGAATATAAGACATCACTAATTTCGAGGAACTAAGCCCCCAATCTTAGGATCTTAATTCACTCAATTTTATGCAAGGGCACACAAAACAAGACAAAAGAAAAATAGAGACAAAAAGGTAAAACACACAAAAGCTAAAAACCAAAAATAAGACCTCAAGTAAAGTAGTTGAAGAGACCTTGATATCAAAATGTCTCAACCACTAATATCATTCCTAAAAAATGTCATTTCAAGAACACAAGTGGTCACATAAAAGAGAAAGAGCATGCATCATCTATGAACTACAAATAGGAAAACTATGAGCTCATGAGAAGAAAGGAAGAAGCATGGATACACATTCTAGATGTGTATTTCTAGGTGATCTATGTTGGGGAGGAGAGTAGGAATAGTCTAGTTGTGTTTTTCTATTTCTACTCTCATGTGTGTGTGCAAGTGATGTCTGGTTTTAGGTGTTAAGCATCTTGTATAAGAGTTTTTTTTCTCTAGTTTTGAGAATGTGTAACCCCTTTTAAGACAAATATATGCTTGGCTTCGAGAACATCTTGTGTAAGAATTTGTTTTCTCTGGTTTTGAGAATGTGCACCCCATTAAGACATATATCAATGTTGTGCTTGGTTTCAGGCATGAAGCATCTCGTGTACGAGTTTTTTTTCTTTGGTTTCGATAATGAACACCCTATTTAAGACATTAAAATATAATACTATATAGTACAAAGAGGGTGATATGTATGCACCCCCCTTAAGATGTCAACATAGCCCTATGTTGATTTATTAAGGAAGCTAGAAACAAGGATACTCACCTTCAACACCAAGGAGATGTCCTTTAGGAACAATGTTCATAAATCCAAGCTAAAGATTCGATACTCTTACAAGTAAAGATAAGATAGTTGAAAAAGATATATCTTGCAACAAATGTAAAGAGGATCCTTGGATGAGAAGAGATATTTTCTCAAAAGACATATATCTCCAAGAGGAGTTCTTGAACAAACATAACATCTTCTACCAAAATAAGGGAAGGAGAACAAGAATGCATACCTTCCCCCTATTTCTAGGTGTAAGGGATTACTGATCAAGGATGAACTTTTGACCCAATGTGAGAGGTAAGTTTATAATAGATATACATTGCCAAGAATAAAATAAGTTGTAGTCAAGGATACACACCTCTTGCATAAGAGAGAATCCTTGAGCAAATAATAACTTCACACAAGGAAATTACACAAAATGTAAACTGGTGAAAAATTAGGGTTTCCACCACTAAGGTAATAAAACCATTATTTTTTTCTTAGGGACCAATTACATTAAAGAGGGTTGAATCCAATATATCTAGCCTCAATCAAACAAAGATAGGGTTGAGATTTTTTATTATATTCACTGGTTAGAACTTGATTCCCTTTTTTAAGTTGAATTGTGAAAATGTTGAAATTAGGGTAAATATGATATTGTTGAAGAGATCGGGCATAAAAAGTGAGCTATAGTCATCAAATAGAGTCATGAACTTGGATCTGAGAAATATGTCAATGTTCAAATTTGTTCCCAAAAGGTCAACCTGAATTGTTGGGACCGAAATGCCCATCACTCTAGACCTCTAAAGTTTTTGTTTTCCAAAAGGGAATTTGTTTATGATAAACTTATAAGGCACGGAGAGGGGGGGTGAATCAGTGAAAGCAAAAACCACAACACATATCTGATCACCACTTTAAATAACTTAAAGCTTAATAATCATAAAAGAAATATCACCACATAAGCTAACACCCAATATAACAAGCTCCACATAGCACAAAGATTTATACATGGAAACCCAAAAGGGAAAAACCACGGTGGGAGTTAATACCCACAAGATTCACTATCTGCAAAATAGAAATCTTTGACCGATTAAGGTCATACAAACATGCCCAGTTAGGAGCAGACCCTGTTAGGAGTCACCTGGTTAAGGGATTTACCTCAGCCCTGTTAAAAGCTTTGCCCTATTAGGAGAAACCTCGCAAGAGGATTTATATTCAAGTTAATGAGCTACCTTGTTAGGGGATTTACAATTTCAGGCTTGTTAGGACCTACCCGGTTAGGGGATTTGACTATTGCAACTGTTAGGAAAACAACAATAAAATGATCTGCATGTAGCACCTTTGTGCTTGATAAGATCCACTTCAGTTCTACTCAATACATCAACAAAACATCCATACAGAGCTTCTCAGATTACCACATAATCAAATTCTCAATATTCGCCTTCGATCTCATGCTTCATCTCATAACACATCACACTTTTTATAGACATCAACTTAGTCGACTAACAACCTTGGAACAATTTCTAGGTTCAATGAATCTAGTAAATCTTGCACTACATACTTTACTTATATCGGCCACCAACATAACAATTAAAAAATAAAACATTACATGTACCGGTTTATCGATCTTAGTGACTTTGATATGTCGATTAGTTGTTCTTCATGATTGGCTTCTCTGGACAACATAACTCACTCATCCTGTTGAATTTGTCTCTGCAGTGTGAAACATAGCTACCTGATACAATCTCCAACACTCCTACAAAACCGCATCACCTAACTCTTTGTTGATCGCTCATACTGGTTGCTTGAATACAACTCTAATATTGTTTACTGGTTGAAGTCCAATTTTTCATCTCACTGATAAACTATCTCCTCTATTGGTTATGCTTTACTAGTTGGCCTAGAAGACTTAGATGACTATCAAAACATAGTTTCCATCAATGAAAACATAAAACAAGTCATCAATCAACCTATCACATCAAAACATCATCATCAAGCCAACAACTCATGATACATACCCCCCTTAGAAATTGCATGCTATTACAAAATTTACAAACATATATACTACTATTCCCCATTACAATTCAAAATTTTGACTTCACTAATACTCCCCCTTTGACAGCAATGGCAAAGGTAAGTAAATACATGAAAGATAAATGCAATAAACAACAAAATTTGCATTATCATATATAGATATAAAAGTTCAAAATGTTTTACAATTCCATCTTAGAAAATGCATCTCCAAAATGAGACTTTAAGTGCTTCAAATCATTGTGCCAAGTTTCCAAAAGAGTGTCGGTTATCTCAACATGTGTCCTTATCGAGCAAGCCAACTCCTCCATGGCATCAATTGTACTCATCTCAGGTGTAGCTAGAATAGCTTCAGCTTCCTTGTAACCTCTCTGCAAAATTTCAACCTTAGGGATCAAAAGTATTTGTAGCTCCTACAATGACTTAGTCCTTTTGACCTGTTCATCCTCATAAGCTTTTAGCTTATGTTTAAGTTCAACAACCGATTCACCATAAGTTATAGCAAAATCATTTAGAGGGATAAATGATTCACTCAAAACTTCAAGTTCCTTTTTAGCTTCCCGTTTCCTTTTCATCAGATCATCACAAAATAATGAAAACTTTGCAATAGTGGAAAGGATTTTACCTTCGGTTTCAATTGCATCTTTCATATGATCTTTATTAACCGTCAGAGCAACTTTATCTTTATCAATATCATTCATCAACTACTCTGGTCTCTTCTTCTTGTATTCATTTTCCACATTCAAGAATGTTGCATCTTCAAAACTTTTCAGTTGTTCACTAGCATCAACAACCAATTGACCTAACTTATCAATCAGTGTAGACAATCTATTTGTGTCTATCTCTGGTAACAGACTAGACAAAATCCCAACTACACATTGTATTGAGTGAGCTTCATTTTTCTATTCCTTCATTCTTTTCTTCTTAGCTCTAGATTGCATAAAAGCTACAATCTCCATTAATTCTGTAGAACTCAATGCATCCATATTGATGGGTCCTTATATACTTAATGCATCATCATCTTCATCATCATCCATTTTCTTCCTCGAAGTAAATGATAGGGGTGTCACTTTAGGTTTTTTTTTTTACTTCTTCCTCTTCTTTCTTCTCTTTTGTCTTCTCCTTGTCCTTTACCAGTGGTGTCAATGTATCAACAATTTGAGTGATTATCGGTGGCTCTTGCTCAGTCTGCTTTTCTTCTCCTCTCTTCGGTTCTTGTTCCTGTTGTTCAGTCATCTGAACATCTTCAACCTATATATCCTCAGTTTGATCTTTCTTTTCCTCCTCAGTATTGATATCATCATCTAGAATTATAACTGTTTTAGTTTGAACATTTACCGGTTTTGTCTTTTCTCCTTCATCTACCGGTTGGTCACCCATAACAATCTCAACAAGTGTAAAATCACAGATATCAACATTGTCTGGAATATATTTTGTCTCAAACTTCTCTGGTTGCTCTTCCTCCTCATCAAGTATCAAACCCAGTAACTTCTTCAATATCCATTCAGTTTCTATATGAACTGATTGGGTCTCACCAATTAACAATCTTGTCAACCTTTTCTTGGATCTAAAAGATGATTTAGCCTTTACAATAATTTCATCTATCTCCTCCTTTGTTTCTTCAGGTTGCAAGTTTTTAAGAATAAATTCAATAAATTCTCTATCTTGTTTCATGGCTACTTGCCATCTAGCATCAAGCTTATCATACAAAGAAATTGAAATTTTCCCTTGCAATTCAATTAGGGCTTTACTATATTTATTCATCATGAAAACAACTGCATCCTCTATCTTCCTTTGTTCATCCTCACTAAACTTGTCATGCAGTTTATCCAAACCCTTAAGAGCACCATATTCCTTAGTATGCATTAACATCTTTTCAAAAATTGTAATCTTATTTACCGGTTTCTTGACAGATTTGATAGTTGATGCTCCTACAACCTTTGACTTTTTGCCACTAGCTCTCAGACCTTTCTTCTCACCTTTGGATTCAGCTTCTTCATCATCATTAGCTATCGGTCTCTTTGCTTGTTCCTTTTTCCTCTTGCCTATAGTTACCAGTGCCATAGGTATAGGAGGCTCAATGACTTTACCTTTTCTCCTGAATTATATCTTAGAAGGTTTCTTCTTCTTTACCTCTGTAAGTTTCTCCTTCTTAACCTGAACACTTCTTGTCTTCATACCAATGCTAGTACCGGTTGGGGCACTAGATGTACCTACTTGTTTAGCTTCATATTTTTCTCTAGCCTTTGCTATTACCTCCTTAGTAAATCCTTGTTGCTTAGCAAACTTCTCTACTTCCTTTCTAACTTTCTTAGCAATTATCGGTCTGGCAAGATCAAAATGTACTAGTAAATATTTCTCTTTATAAGTACCAAACCTTTCAGAAATAGTATCTACCAGTTGTGCTAGCAAGTGTTCAACATAAGCAACCAAAAGATATTCTTACACTTCATAGCCCATAGGCATCACCCAAGTTGTCTTGGGATCAACTACCTCCATCTGACATGTGTCAGTATCAACCAAAAACAGATGGTGTCTTAATATCTCTTAACAACCTATGTCTGTATCCTCTCTCTTGCATGCATATTTTCTAAAAATATTTGAAATAACCCCAAGCATTCTTACCAAAATCATTACCCAACATCCTAATGTTGTTCTTCATCTGCAACAATGTCGGTGTGTCCTTAGACCACTAAAAATCACCGATACCAGGAAAGTAATTCTAAAAGTAGAAGAACAATTGAATAATCGATTGTTCATATTTAAACTTCAGTCTTTTGTCTTTCTTGATGGATTCAAGATTGAACACTAACTAACTTCTCAACGCCTTAGACAAATCATAATCAACATTTTCCTTGATCATCCGGTAAGAAGTATGGAGGGTTGCAGCAGCGATGTTGTTCATCTTTCTAGAATGATATACTCGGTATCCTATGATCATTGAAGCAAATTTTACTGCAAGGTCATCAATCTCATTAACTATCATAGCTCTTCCATCCCATTGTGACTTGGTCAGCTTTTCAACATCATTCTTAGGAACTGATCTCAGTACTGGAACTTCATCATGATAGTTTTGATACTTAATATAAGTATAGATCCAATAACAACTCGGTGAATACTAAACTTCACTCGGTAGACATTCCGCCTTCATTAACTGATAGCAATAACCTTAGGGTTTACCGACTAGGTTCCTTAGGGTTTACCGACTAGGTTCTTTGCTTGATAACATAGTATAGTATTAACTTTTACAATTTACAACATATGTATGATGTTAAAACAATCTAAAACATCATGATCTCATCATTGTCTGACTCGGTACTAGTTGCCCATTGAATACCTTATTCATCTCCTTATTCATCATATTCTTTCCTGTGTCTTTTATCGACATCTATATATTCTTCAAATCTTACTTCTCAAGATATGGCAACATCATACTGAATTAGAAAATCAATTTCTTGACATCAATCACAAAATAATAATATCAAGACAGTAAACATCCTTAATCAGTTATATCCATAATCATCAACAACCTTCTCAATATCCTTATTGAAATGCCAACAATATTTCATTGTCTGTTATAATGCAATATTGCCAACAATCTCCCCCTTTGGCATTGATGGCAAAACCAATTGATTTGACCTTAAAAGATTCGGATTGCTGTGATTCTGAAATGCTGAAATGCTCTCCCCCATACATTAGACTTCTCTTGTTTTCTTCAGTCTGCTTTCCAATCTGTAGTCTGCTCAGTTTTCTTTTAGTCTTCTCCCCTGATAGGTCTTCTCTCCTATATTAGTCTTCTCCCCTTTTGACAACAATGCCAAAAAGTAAAGAACTAAAACAAAATTTCTTTCTGTAAGAAGTAATTTCCTGCCGTTGTGTATCAATTGAGTCTCAGTCAGAGCATTTTGTCTTCAATTCCTGTACCCTGTATTATTTCCTGTACACCTTTAGAAAAAATCTTAAAGTGTATAAATCAGCATCAACTCCCAAAAGATATTCGATAGAGTCATCGGATTGATGATTTCACCGAACTTGGTCAGTGAGTAGAAGATAGGGGTAGGACCCCTAACTTACTTCTGAGATATTCAAAAGTGTCCCTGGGTAGTGGCTTGGTGAAGATATCTGCTATTTGTTCCTTTGTGCTAACATACTCCGACACCACTTTCTTGTCTTGAGCTTCTTCTCTAAGATAATGATATTTGATAGAGATGTGCTTTGTCTTAGAGTGCATAACAAGATTTTTTGAAATATTAATGGCACTAGTATTGTCACAGAATATAGTTACTGGCTCGGTAACTTTCTCATTTATACCTTCCAACAGTTGTTTGATCCATGCAATGTTGGTACAATTCAGTGCTGCAACAATGTATTCAGCTTCTGATGTTGACTATGAAACACATCCTTGTTTCTTGCTAAACCAACTCACTAGTATTTCTCCTAAAAAGAAAGCTCCTCCACTTGTGCGTTTTCTGTCATCAATGTTGCCTGCCCAATCAGCATCAGTATAAACTTTTAAATCAAAATCATTTCCTTTCTGATATACTAAGCCATAATCCTCTGTGCCTTTCAAGTATCCAAAGATTCTTTTGATTGTTGTCATGTGTGTTTCCTTAGGATCTGCAAAGAATCTTGCAACTATACCTACTACATGTGCTATGTCTGGTCTGTTGTGAACAACATATTGTAGCTTTCCAATCATGGATCGGTAAAGTGTCTCATCAATAGATGCAGATTCATCATTCTTCGATAATTTACAGTTGGTAGTCATAGGAGTACTTACTGGTTTTGAATCCTCCATTCCAAATTTCTTCAAGATTTCCTTTATGTACTTGGATTGAGTTTTGAAAATCTCTTTTTTCATTTGCAGTATCTGTAAACCTATAAAATAATTTATCTCACCGATTAATGACATCTCAAATTCTTTGCTTATTTCATTTCCAAAGTTCTTGCATAAAGAGTCATTTCCAAAAAATATAATATCATCAACAAATATGGCTGAGATCAGTATTCCATTTTCATCATTCTTCATATACATGTTGTTGTTCTCACTTGTCCTTATAAAACCAATTTTAATCAAACAAGTGTGCAATCTTTCATACCATGCTCTAGGTGCTTGTTTCAAACCAAATAAAGCTTTGTTCAATTTACATACCTGATCTTTATTATTGTCTTCAACAAATCCTTCATGTTGTTCAATAAAAACTTCTTCTTCTAATATTCCATTCAGAAATGCAGATTTGACGTCCATTTGATATATCTTGAAGTTCTTGAAAGCACCATAGGCCAACAATGTTCTTACTCCTTCAAGTCTAGCAACAGGTGCAAAAGTTTCACCATAATCAATTCCTTCTTCTTGAGCATAACCTTTGCAAACTAGTCTTGCTCTGTTTCGAATGACCTCTCCTTTTTCATTTAACTTGTTTCTGAAAATCCACTTTGTACCAATTACATTTTTGTCCTTTGGTCTTGGGATTAGTGTCCATGTGTCATTCTTCTTGATTTGATCAATCTCTTCTGTCATAGCATTAATCCAGTCTTCACTATTAAATGCCTCTTTCACTATTCTCGGTTCAAATTCAGATATCAAACATGTGTTCTATCTCAGTTTGTTCCTTGTCATCACTAGATCATCCTTATCTCCTATAATCTGACTTGGTGCATGATGTCTTCTGACATACTTGGCTAATACAGGCTCGGTAGGCTCTGTATGATCTTCTTCATCACTCGATAACTGGATATTCTCTTCATTTTCTTCAACAGTCTTCTCGGTAAGACTTCTCAGTTGAACATAGACAAATTCATCATAGTCTTATGGTTCCTTGGAATTTCCTTCATCATTTATTTCTGCAAATTCATCAATTTTCAAATTTGCACTTTATACTATTTTGTTAGATGATTTGATCATACATTTAAATGCTTTGCTTCTAGAAGAATAACCTAGAAATGTTCTTTCTTCACTTTTCTGATCAAACTTGCCATTTATATCATCTTTATGAACATAGCATCTACTTCCAAAGATTTTAAAATAACTTACATTAGTTTTCTTATCATACCAGATTTCATATGGTGTCTTCAAAGTACCTTTCTTCAATTGAACTCTGTTCAAGGTATAAACTGTTGTGCTTATTGCTTCTCTCCAAAATGTTTGTGGCACCTTCTTTTCAATCATCAGCATTATAGCACAATCCACAATAGATCTGTTTCTTCTCTTAGCTATTCCATTCTGTTATGGAGTTCTCGGTGTAGAGACTTGTCTTTTAATACCATGATCATTGCAAAATAGGATGAACTCATCAAATGTGAACTGTCCTCCTCCATCTGATCTAAGACATTTCAGTTGTCTTCCTGTTTCATTTTCAACTCTTGCCTTGTACCATTTAAACATTTGAAAAGCTTCTGATTTTTCTTTTAAAAACATTACTGACATCATCCTTGAATAGTCATCCACAAATAATATGAAATATTTATCACCATAATAACTTTGAACTTTCATAGGACCACAAAGATCAGTGTGCACTAGATCTAAAATTCCCTTAGAAGTGTAAGACTTACTTGTAAAGCTTGATCTTGTCATCTTACCTATCTGGCATCCTCAGCACATAGCATTCTCAGGTTTTTCAAGACTCGGTAGACCTCTTACTCGGTGCTTCTTGCTTATTTTGATCAGATTATCAAAATTTACATGACAAAACCTTTTATGCCATAACCAGGTATCATCTATCTTTGCATACAAACACTTATTCCGAGTTGAGTCAAGGTGAAATGTGTTACCTTTTGTTTGTGTCCCACTAGCAGCTAACTTTCCATTCTTGTCATGAACTTTGACAATTCCTTTCTGAAATTATATTCGGTAACCTGTGTTGTTTAGCTGTGCTACACTCAAGAAATTGTATTTCAAACCTTCAACCCAATAAACATCATTGCATCTTGCATTGTCAAGAAGTTTTATAAATCCTTTACCTCTTACCGGACATGGTGCATCATTACCAAATCTAACATAGCCTCCATCATAATCTTCTAATATAACAAACTTGTGTTTATCTCCTATCATATGATGTGAGCATCCACTATCTATAATCCAAGAATCATTAGTGTTCATGTGAGATATTAGGGCTTTTTCTTCATACCTTTCTTCATCTAATCCATCTTTGATAGCCACATAAACTACTTCCTATGTATCAGTCTCATCTAATTTATCATCATTAGATTCCTCATCAGCTATTAAACATGTCTTTCTATCTCTTCTCTGAAGTCTCGGTGTCCTCTATAATGATTATCTTTCTGTCTATCATCTCGGTAATCTCTCTTTTCAGTAGAATCTTTGTTAGGATAGTTAGAAGCCATATGTCCTATCTTATCACAATTGAAACATTTCAAAGGTAGCTTCCCTTCATACTTACCTTTGCCTCTCGGTAACCTTTTGGCTAATAGTGCTTCAAACTCTTCTTGCTTTCTGATTTCCTCATACAGTTTGTGTACTGCCTCCATGTTCTTACGAAATCTTTCACTTTCTCCACTGTGATCTCCTTCAGAGTACTTATACTTTCTTTCATTGAAATCATTAGATTCATCAAGATGAAAAGAACTAAATGCAGATTCAACTTTATTTACCAAAGATCCACTGTTATCAAAATTACTCAATTCAAGTGCATGCAACTTACCAATAGTAGCATCTAAAGAAACTGGCATATTAGGTACAGACCTCAATTCATTGATTGCAGAGACTCGGATTGCATAAGTTGGTAGAAGGGTTCTCAACAACTTACTTGTGTAGCGTCCTAAAATTGTGACACTTGCAATTTCCACTGCATTTGGGTCTTTACGATGGCGGCGCAATGTTGAACCTGAATGGAGACCCCGAAACCTGCTTGTGACACCAAAAACTGCATTTTTTTGCACCTTGGCCTGATCCCTCCTTGCACCCTGCTGCCCCAGGAGGTGGGACCATGGCGCCCAGTGCCCTGGTCCTTCAGGACCATGGCGCCCAGCGCCCTGGTCCCTGGCCCTATTTTGGGCCCGGTCTCCTTTTGGGCATCGGGTCTTTAAGTTTGCAATTCGGGAAATAATGTTTCCTGGTCGGCCTAAGGTCAGAAAAATCAGTCTATCAACCCTAATTGACAAGTATATAAACTACATTTCCCCTCTCAAAAGAGGGGAGGATATATGTGTACAAAAAGGCGAAAACGATATTCAAACATTCAAACATTCAAGCATTCAAGCATTCCTTCAAGCAATTGAGCATTCTAAGTCTCCATTCAAGGCTAGGTGTTGCATTCAAGACAAGGATTCAACCATTGAAGAGGAGATCACATACAACATACAACATACTACATACATTACACCTTCGCATGTAAGAATACAAACATTCTTACAACAAGGTATCAGTACTTGTTTACATTACAAACATTTACATTTACAGCATTCTCATTTCTTGGTTAATTCCAAAAGCGGGGTTTGACCTAAAGGCAAACCCCTAATCCCTAACCCCCCAATCATCCTCTCTTTTCTGTGTGTAGGTTGCATGTACGCGGCTGTAATTGAAGATCTGGAATCCTTGTGCAGAGACGAACAGATCCCCCTTCGTTTCGCAGATTTTTCGGAGGACCGTGTGCACGCTGGGCGCCATCGTCCCGTCAACTTTCGCTCAAATTTGCAGAACAGCATCGTCTCGACATTTTACTGCTAATTTCAGGTCCGCAGCTTCATCCTATATCCCTATCTCTGTTTATAAGCGAATCTTTCTTGCTTCTACATACATTCCTAGTTCAATAATTCTATCTACATTCTTTACAAAAGAGGGTATCCTTGATGTCTTAACCCTTGAAACTCATTCAGAATCCAATCCTGCATTGTGTGGGATTGGATCTTGTGGGTTTCAACCCCTCTTTTGAATGTAAAGTCTCTCCTGAGTGAAAACCATCAACCCTAGTGACCTCCCTTCTCTCTCCTTGGAGTTGGGGAGGGGAGTACAACTAGGGTTTGATTTTTCCGCTTTACAACTTGTTATATCGTTTTCTTCAATAGTTCCACCTGCTCCTTTGATTTGATTGACAATCTCCTTTTGTCTTGTATTGTACTGAGTTATGTTCTCACCTTCATTCATCCTCATAGATTCAAGTTGTCCTCTTAGACTATCTACTTTTGTTCTTTGAACATGTTCATCTCCTCCATATACCTATATGAGCTTATCCCACATTGCCTTTGCATCATTGCAGCCTTCTAGATCATTAAACTCTGAATCGGTCAATGCAATGGTTATTTTAATCATTGCTTGAATATGTTCTTGCTTTGCCTTTATCTCTTCCATATTCAATGAATAGGTGCTCGGTGTGACAAAATCATTCTCCAGATAGTATACAGCATATTCTCCAACTCCTGATAGATGCAGCTTCATCCTTTTCTACCATGTAGAGAAACTTGACTTGTTCAACTTCGGTGCATCCCTCTTATACATATTTGGATCTTTAACTCAAGTGCCTTTAAACTTTCCTTACGGAGTCCAAAGCTCTGATACCAATTGATAGTTTTGATACTTAATATAAGTACATATCCAATAACCAACAAGATGAGAGGGGGGGGGGTGAATCATACAAACTTAAACATCCATAAAAACATCAGATTCAACCTTGGTAACATATACTTCAGTAATAAAACCAAAACTGTTAAACATGCAAACTCAAAAGCATATAAACATCATAAACTTCATAACACTAGATTTAACGTGGAAACCCAAATAGGGAAAAACCATTGTGGGATTTCGGACCCACTAAGAAATATACTCTTCTAGAGTATGCTCGGTTAAAAGCAAATCATGTTAAAGATTACAAACACATTGCTAGATGTGACCCGGTTAAGGGATTTCCCTCAGATCTGTTAGGATCTTCACCTTGTTAGAAGTGACCTTCTTAAAGGATTTCAAACACTCAATCAAAATGTCACCTTACTAGAGGGTTTTACATATAAGACTATTAAGTCCACTCGGTTAAGAGATTTTCTGTCACTTTCACAAAATAACAGTAATAGAATCTATCTGCAACTTCACATCTAAAATGCTAAAGCAAATTCCTATTTGTTCAATACAATCTAGACACAGAACTAATATTGTCTATCTGCTGGGCTTCTATACTCTGTTATTCAAACAGGTCTTCAAGCTTCTATGCTTGATAATCACTATGTAGCATCCCTGTGCATACACTTGCTTGCATACATTGTTTATCAACAGTTTCCTATTTATGAACAATTCGATAACCGCTTAATCTCCTTGATCACATTTCCCATGATCAATCATAGCCATCAGATCTTTGATCTTGTCCAAGTTCAATGCATCTTTCGATCTGAAAATGTTTTACCCCACCTTGGAACTTGCATACATTTCTTGGAACTTGTGCTAGGGTATTGCGGTTCAATCTGAGCTGTAGATCTTCATGTCGACTTTCCATTGCCTTAGATTCGTTAACAAACTTCATTCACGGCTCACCAATCATTTAATAAGTTCCAACTCATCAGCTTCCTTCATTAAATAACGCATGCAAACATTTAATGCATTCTGTTATAGCTCGGTTACAGCTCGGTAACAACTCGGTGAATACTAAACTTCACTCGGTAGACATTCCGCCTTCATTAACTGATAGTAATAACCTTAGGGTTTACCGACTAGGTTCCTTAGGGTTTACTGACTAGGTTCTTTGCTTGATAACATAGTATAGTATTAACCTTTACAATTTACAACATATGTATGATGTTAAAACAATCTAAAACATCATGATCTCATCATTGTCTGACTCGGTACTAGTTGCCCATTGAATACCTTATTCATCTCCTTATTCATCATATTCTTTCCTGTGTCCTTTACCGACATCTATATATTCTTCAAATCTTACTTCTCAAGATATGGCAACATCATACTGAATTAGAAAATCAATTTCGTGACATCAATGACAAAATAATAATATCAAGACAGTAAACATCCTTAATCAGTTATATCCATAATCATCAACAACCTTCTCAATATCCTTATTGAAATGCCAACAATCTTCCATTGTCTATTATAATGCAATATTGCCAACACATCGGTGGAACACAATCCAGTTACTGCATAAATCACTTCCTTAGTGATCTTATGTGGTCGATCAAGCCACATAAACTGGTCATGCACACGACTCAAAACATATCTCACAAGATCATCATCAAAATCATCAATAGAGTTTAGTGCATGGTGAAAACCTTTATCGGTAACATTCTTAAATTGTTCCTTCAACAATATACCCTTATTACACATTACCCTATATTGATCAAATATAGCATAAATTCCAAGATCTTCCAACTTACTGTGAATGTAAGATCTAATATCCTCTACATGCAAAACTCCATATGGGACTCCAGATAGGGCTCTGGCAGGATCGGCTTCAATGTATTTAAAAGAGTGCCTCTTAAACTTTAGATGAGGCCTGACTGTAACATCTACCAAATGTGGTGCATCGATCTTCAGAAACTCGGACTCTAAAATAGATAACAAGATTTATCGAATAAATACCTTTCAACGCTTCCACAAATAGGGTTTCAATACTGAGAATGAACTTTCACCGATTACCAATTGAATATCACTCCAAATATTCTGTTAACCTGATCAAATGTTTCTCACATGGGCTCTTCTTTGCTCTTTTCGCTCTTCGAGTGCTCTCAAGAATGAAAAGTGACAAATGATATTCAAAGTGTCTTTTTATTTGCTCAATACCTACTGCATTAAATGGTATTCCCAGTTGTATAAAAGAGAAAACCCTAAAACACCATTCAATATACTACCAGTTTGTTGGAATCCAAGAACACTGAGAGGGGGGGTGAATCAATGTTCTACCGGTGAAATCAATTTTAACCTTATTAACAAAGTAATTTAGTAACTGGTAACCATAAAAGAATATAACAGTAAGTAGAAATGATGCCACCACAAGAAGATACACCATAACATAGAGATTTATATGTGGAAAACCTCAAAGAGAAAAAACCATGGTGGGATTGGTGACCCACAATATCTATCCACTAGCCAAATGAATAAATATTACAATAGGGCCCTGCACATGTTGGCAGGCCAACAACCTAGAGAGCACTTCTCATCACAAAAGGAGCCTCACTGACTACAAACACCAAATACTGGTTTACAAACAAAATTTTGAACTCAGAGAATGCATCTGCTATGCTGGATGAGTTCCGGTTCAAGCACTATCTATACCGGTTTTCACTGTGTCCTCCTTTACTGGCAACTTACTTCACATCCCAAACCTCTAAACCAATAACCAAAACCGACTACCAAATATTATATTCACATTTAGTCGATCAATATTGCTCGCACAATATCACACCACTATATATTCCTTCTCTCTATATGTATATTCAAAATAACCTAACCGTACTGACTTAAATACCCTTCCCAAACATAAACAGGAATTCCTTATGTCGGCTTACAATTATATTATAATTTATTTACATATCGGCCTAGACAAAAATAAATACATTAAACTCCATGACTGATCTCGCTAATTGTTGCCATGTAGACCTGTCGAATCAATCTTCTATGTTGGCCTCATATATCGGTTCCTAGTTAGCTAGTTTCCCTTGTCTGTTGGATGACTTGAATGTCAATTGCCTAATCATGAATACTGGTGAGTATCGGTTAAGTGTCCAACCCAAAATGATGTGTATTTCTATCAATGACAGCACAACTAAACCGGATGAGTGAAGACAGTAACATATATCTCAAGACAGAGGGAGATAAGATACTAGTAAGTGAGGTATTTGTGGATGATATCATTTTTGGAGGAAATGATGATATGTGTCATGATTTTGCTAAAGAAATGAAGAATGAGTTTGAGATGTCACTGGTAGGTGAGATAAAAGTAAATTCATAGGTCTGCAAATCCAATAGATGAAGGAAGGTATTTTCATCACACAGTCCAAATATGTGAAAGAAGTATTGAATACTTTTGGAATAGGAGACTGTAAACTAGTTGGAACACTAATTGTTACAGGCTGTAAATTGTCTAAGGAGGATGATTTTGCATCAGTGGATGAAAAGGAGTACAGGTAAATGATAGGTAAACTACATTATGTTGTCCACAACAGACCAGACATTTCTCATGTAGTAGGATTGGTTGCCAAATTTCAGAAAAGTCCGAAGGAGACACACATGGTTGCAAGCAAAAGAATTTTCAGATATCTGAAAGGCACAATTGATTATGGATTATGGTATCCATATGCAGGATACTTTGATTTAAAAGTCTATACAGATGCAGATTGGGCAGGCAATGTTGATGACAGCAAGAGTACAACCGGAGGAGCATTTTTTCTTGAAGGAAGATTAGTGTCTTGGAGCAGCAAGAAACAGAGTTGTATCTCTCAATCAACAACAGAAGCTGAATATGTTGCAACATATATGAATTGTACCTAGGCAATCTAGATGAAACACATTCTGGAAGGTTTCAAGTTGAAGCTATCAGAACTGGTAAGGATTTTCTGAGATAACACCAGTGCGATCAACATTTCTAAGAACCCAGTATTGCATGCTAGGACAAATTATATTGAGCTGAAGTATCATTTCCTGAGAGCGAAAGTGCAAATTAAAGATGTGTTACTGGAGCATGTATCTACTAAGGAACAACTCATGGATATCTTTACTAAACCTCTGCCTAAGGCTACATTTGAGTATCTTAGAGGTAAGTTAGGGGTTGTACCCCTACATGAAGTTAATTAAGCAGATGGGGAAGCCATCAATCCCAGAGCCCATTGAAAATCTTGAAGCGGGATTGGTGGAGTAGCTAGTTGCAGATCAGTGAAGAATGGAATGGTTAACCTTCACTTTGGCATTGTTGTCAAAGGGGGAGAAGAACTGTATATGATTGAATAGCTAGTTACTAGCTGAAGACATGGAGATACAGTGTAAGGAGAGTATATGATTGGAAAATATAAACCAAGATTCCTATACCTCTGTATATGCTTTACTCTCAATCATCATAATCAAAGGGTTGATATTTGTATTGCCATCAATGCCAAAGGGGAAAATTGTTGGCATTGCATGAAGATTGCATTGATGATGTATAGTGTTGTCATTGATGTTAATAGTAATTGGTAATAAAGTTGTATTACAATGGGTAGTGATGCAGTAATGCAACCGATAGTAAAGCAGTGAAGGAAATCGGTATTGTTATTGAAGCAAAGATCATCCTGTAACCCTAACCAGTTGATAAGCCAAACCCTAACCGATGGAGCTTGGTGAATCGCTTGTGATGATCTATGACCAAATAGTGATCGGAGATGAAGATGCCACGTAAGCATGATGCACGTGATGAGTTTCAAAGTGGTTTGGCGCATGAAGATAACTATTTATCTTGGGAATGAGAAAATGTATAGCATGAAGTGAAAAATGTTTGATGAGCTACAAGATCCAATTTTTGGTGATCCAGGAGCAGTTGAAGTTGTCTTGAACAATGTGTAGTTGATTTCTATGTAATCCAGCGGTTATGATTGAAACGATATGTTTGTAATCTCTATGAGATTTGTAGGTTTTGTGATGTGTTACCGACCTATTGTATTTGTTTTTAAGGTCGATGAGTTGTTTGTAATTGTGTTGAAAATTTAGTTAAGTGTGGTAGTGTGATTGTTGTCAAGCCAGAAGGAGTGTCTGCAGAATGTTGTGAAGGCGGATAGGAGCAGAAAAGGATCTGATTAAGCAAGGAAGTGTTATTTCCAGATCAGCAAAGAACTTGTTGTTCTCTAACCATTACAACAGTTAAATCCCTTAACCGGGTAAGCTTTAATAGGCTTCTTGTTTAAATCCTCTAACCAGGTGATCCATTAGCTTGGATTTGAAATCCTTCACTGAAGTTACCTCTAACAAGGTAAAGCCTTTAACAGGGTATTGTAGTTAATCCCTTAACCGTGTGGTCCTTAACCGGATTTGTTCTTAACAAAACATTATTGTATAAGCTTCTAACAAGGCTTGGATCCTAACAGGGCAAACTTTAGAAGAGTTCAGAATACTTATGGGTATTCATCCCCATCATGGTTTTTTCCATTTGGGTTTCCACGTGAAAAATCATTATGTCAAGTGGTGAATGATTTTGTGGATGTGTTTTGATATGGTTGATATGATTAACTGGTAAATCCACTTAGATATGTTTAGATGTCTGGAATTGATTTGAAGTGAGCTATTACTGATATATGTAAAGTGGTTTAATGTTTTGATTAAATGGTATGTGAGTATCATATCTGTTACATTGTATCATTGATGTTTTGGTCAACCGGTAAATTTTGGCAGTGCAGTTGCAGTTTTTGATACAGTGTCTAAACCAGTTAGTTTAGCAAGTTGTTTCCGAGTTGGAATTAAGTTTGGTGAAAGTTTAGTATATTTTCTATCTGTTAATTCACCCCCCCACTCTCAGTAGTTGACCGGATCCTTATTGTTTCATCATATTATCATACTGCACATCATATAGGGGGTCCAAAAATAGATCTAACATTAAGCTCCCCCTAAGCCTTTTAACAGCTTAGTTTGTCGGTAATGAGTTCTTGTCATGCCCAAACTTTTGGGCAAAAATGCAACAATTTTTTTTAAAACAACATAAAAATACTAAATACCCTACGATAAAGATGAGATAAATATGTTTGTCTAAGCTAAGGGTTATCTCATGTGTTAAAAGAATGGGTTCCTAGAGTTAATTTAATTAACTCCACAATTATAATGTTTACAATTTTTAACTTGATTAATCCTACCCCAAGGGGTCATCACAACTTAATTTATTGATTTAATTAATTTACCCCAATAATTCTCCAATTATTAATCAAAAGATATTAATTATCTCAAATAGTATTTATTTGCTCTTGGACAAATTAAAATAATGTTGACACATATTTTATTGAATTTTTAAATTAACTAATTGAGCAATAGTAATAATGTGTTTAAATCCATCTATTAAAATTAACTAAATCAAATAAAATAATAATCTAGTCAATAACCTTATTTAATTGACGAAGTAAATTTCCCAAACATTAAATATTAAATATTTAATATTTGTCATTAAACTACCTCCTTAACTTAAATTTAATCATTATACTATATAAAATTCCCATTAATAAACTCTTCTAATAAATTTACCCAATATGAGTATAATATTACTATGCAAATAATTATTCCCCAATTTTAATTATAACTCCTAAAGAGAGTCAACTAGATAAAATAATAACTTTAAATTAAATGGGGCGATTCCCATTTCAAATTTTAAAAGTAATTCCCCCCCCCTCGCTTTTATTATTTTATCTTTTTATTATTATTATCTCTATTTCTAACCTAACTAGGGTTTTATTTTAAAAATCTATTAACACTCTCTCTTTTTCTTTTCTCTTTTCATTTTTATTTTACCCTAATCGAAAATTGGGCTAGGGTTTTATAACACTTTAACACATTTTTTTTTTCTTTTGTTTTTGTGTGTGTGTGCAGGTGTTCATGGTGGAGGAGGTGGAAGGGTTTGCAAAGGGGCCGAGTTGCATTTCGCAGGGGGGTTGCGTTGCATGTTGCGAAGGGGGCGGAGGTTTGGTTGTGGGCGGTTGAATGTCATTGCAGAGGGGCTGAGGCGGGTGGTCACGACGCCACCAGTGGGTTGCCCCATTGTGGGGGTCGCGGACCACTATGTGGTCGCGGCTTGCGGTTTCCCTAGAGGAACCCGCCCAACCAAAATCTCAAATGCAAATTTTTTTTTTAATATGTAAATTTTTTTATTATTATTTTGACAGCAGTTTTAATATATAATATATATTTTTATATGTATATATACATATATTTTCAGCCAAAAGCGGTATGTATATATACTCAAGCACATATATTTTTACTCTGATTTACATAATTTGATCTGTTTAACCAGAATATAAGATGTTACAATATATTCGCACAGATTTAAATAATCCATTTTTTAATCAGAATATTAAATGTATGAAGAAATCTGATTTTAATGTATATGAAATCCCCTTTTTTTTTACTTAAATGCAACACATATTTTATTTAATATTTCTTACAACAACATATTAGATTGATGCAAAACAATAGGTATTTAGAGTGTTTAACATACATGTGTGTGTGTTTGTGTGTGTGTGTGTGTGTGTTAATATTCCTAAATCTGCACTTTTATTTTTTGTTACACTAATTTAGAAACAAGTATGACAAATAACAGAAATAATTTATTTAACAGTTGCACTAATTCTTTCTCATTCTTTTTGATAAATAAAACAACAAGATGAGAATTTAAGAAGATTTAAAACAAACACTTAAAAGTATTTTTCTTTCTATATTTCCTTTTTAAAACTTTAGACAGAAATAGCTTTTCCTATTTATTTTTAACTGCATTTCTAACACTTATTTTTGCAGAATAACATAAATAGCAAAATGAAACAACTTAAATATTCATCTATTTTTCTTTTTCATTTCCAACATGAATATAATTTATTATCCAATAAAACAGAAACATATTTCTTTCCACCTTTTTCAAGCAATAAACAAATACATACAAGTAACTCAAATGCCTTTCTTTTCCCTTTATTTCTTGAATGAACTAGTCAAAATAAATACATTTATTACATCATTATTTCCTTTACACAAATAGGAAGATTACAAAATCAAGCCTCTTCATTTCTACCAAATGAGGGCTTGTCAAATACATTTCTTTTTTTTTAAACTAAATACAATAAAATAGGATCTTGCAAATAAATTTCACTCCAATCTTTAATCCAAGCAAACCTGCAATAACACTTGTAGGTTGTGACCATGGAGGCTCACCTCCCAACCTAGGCTTACATGAAGCCACCCCCGAGCTAGGAGAACCAAGGCTAAATGGGATACAAACATGCAAACACAACACAAGAAAATTTCACAATATTTGAACTCCCAACCCAAGGTTAAACAAACTCACCAAGTGACTATTTCTTTGAGGGGTGAAGGTGGACCAAGCACCTAGAGAAGAATCTGCAATATGGAGAACACAATGCCTTTACAAGGCTGTTAAAACAGAACCACCACAAGTCACATACTTGTCCCAAAATACCCTTATGTCCCCCATGGCATACAAGCCCAAAATCTCCCCTTATGACTCCCATTGCATAAACATAAAAACAACAATGCAGCAAGGGCCCCATAAACTTTGTGTATCACTCTCTTCCAAGAAGAGAGTCTCTACACTCTTAGGTTGTCAAGCAACCCTTCACCCCCAAGGCTACTCTACCCTCCCAAGGGTGAGTATGGCCCTGAAACACCCAAAAACATATACCATACAACATGCAAGAAAATACACAAGGAAGGACTCAAACAATCTTCCCAAGCCTACAAAGAAAACAACCATAGAAAAGCAAAAACAATCTTTTCAATATAAACATTACAAGCATATGTAAGAAAGTATTTCAACCAACCTTAAAATCTACAAATGGAAATGAGGAGAAGTTATAGGAGAGTTTCCCAATCCACTATTATTTTTCCTTCTCAAGACTTAGAAAAATCCAACTCCAAAAACTAAAACAAAACTTGAACAAAAATTCTATGTCTCCAAAAATGGAGAGTGGGTGATCAAAATTCTTCCTCTCAAACCATTCCCTAAGAAAACACTCCTCACTCTTTCCAATCCTCTTGGGAAGGGTGAGATATTTATATAGGTTGGTCTTCCCAACACCTTACAAGCTCTCTAAACAAGGCAACCCAAAAAGGTAAAAGAAAATGGGGAAGAGCAAATATCACTCATATGGAAGGTTGTCTAACCTAGGTAAGATCCTCAAAAGTTGAAATTCGGCCATCTTGAAAAACTCAACTTTTGAGGTGACTAGACAGCCACCAAAGAGTGGACACATGGCTAAAATTGGCCTTTACCCATAGGTATAACATATGGCCCATTAAAAATGCCCCTAACCTAGCCTTAGGAGTTAGTTTAACCCTCTAGAAACTCACCCAAAGTTTACCTATGGGTCAACCTTGAGTTGGCCTTTCTAATGGCTCCCTATCCAAGAATTTCTTGGGACCATACTAGAATATTTTGAAAATGCATTCGTAAAACAAATTCCCTCCAAGGGACATGTCACTTCCAACTTACTTCACAACACATGTGTCAAGTGACACCACAAAATTATACAATACTTAAATACACATGACAATGTCCCTTTTCTGAAATTAATAATTTTAACAATTTTAAATTAAACACACATCCAAGCATAAACATTTATAAATAAAACACATTTACACACAAGGTGTTGTCTCTCCAAATAGACAACCCTTGGCTTCACAAACGCACATAGGTTTAGGCTTGATTCTTCGAATAGTTTCCATGGTCACATGGATTAGTTTTCCTGCACATCTCACTTTGCACATTAGTAATTCCAATAATCACATATAATTTTATCATATGAAAAGAATACAATTCAAACATTTGCATACAATTTCAATTATAATAATCAAGTTTCCAATTATCCAATAAAATCCACATAAAATAATCTACTAAATGGCATCATCATAATCATCATGAAATTTAATCATTTATAAAGCATTGCATCCATAATTTCTAGCATAAAAAATAAAGTTTCAAATCAGAGATAAGTGACATACACCATATCAATATTATTCAATCACTAGATCATATAGAATCTATGTCCATAATGTATCAAAATAAAGTATCAATAATAAGTCCAAAACATGAGAAATAACTGCAATGCTATGACGGCTCGGGGTAGGGCCCCATAGTTCTCCACTCTAGGTGAATAATTAGGATCTTTCGATGGTTTGTCTTCAGTTTTCTCATCACTCTTTTTTTGGTTGGAATTTTGGATATGTTGATATGGTTTTTTCATTGATGTCAACACTTGTCATCACTTGTCAACACTTATCAGCACTTGGAGATCTTTGGTTATGTTCACCGGCAAGTCAGAGACTTATGCACAGACATTGGTATTTGGTTCACTAGCAGATTATATTGTTCACCGGCACTTGGAATGACTTGGAGACTACTTGGTTATGTTGAAGACATTATTCGATCACTTGGTTTTGGTGATTTGGTTATTTTCTTATTTGGGTTTGCATATTTGTTGTTACCGGCTGTAAAGCGGAAAATCACGATCGAACCCTAGTTGCCCTCCCCTCTTCCAACTCCGAGGAGAGAGAAGGGAGATTCACTAGGGTTGATGGTTTTCACTTAGGGGAGAGACTTTACATTCAAAAGAGGGGTTGAAACCCACAAGATCCAATCCCACACAATGCAAGATTGGATGCTAAATGAATTTCAAGGGTTATGACAGCAAGGCTACCCTCTGTTGTAAAGAATGTTGATAGAAGAATTAAGCTAAGCATGCATAGAAAGTGACAAAGATTCGCTTATAAACTGAGATAGGGATATAGGATGAAGCTGCGGACCTGGAATTAGCAGTAAAATGTCGATACGGTGCTATCCTGCAAATTTGAGCAAAAGTTGTCGGGACGATGGCGCCCGGCGCCACGGTCCTCCGAAAAATCCGCGAAACGAAGGGGGATCTGTTCGTCTCTGCACAAGGATTCCAGATCTTCAATTTCAGCCGCGTACCTGCAACCTACACATAGAAAAGCGAAGACGATTGGGGGGTTAGGGATTAGGGGTTTGCCTTTAGGTCAAACCCCGGTTTTGGAATTAACCAAGAAATGAGCAAGTGTTGTAAATGTAAATGACTGTAAAACAAGTACTAATACCTTGTTCTAAGGATGTTTGTATCCTTATGTGCGAAGGTTTAGATGTTGTATGTTGTATGTTGTAGTAGTATGTTGTATGTGATCTCCTCTTCAATGGTTGAATCCTTGTCTTGAATGCAACACTTAGCCTTGAATGGAGACTTGAAATGATCAATTGCTTGAAGGAATGCTTGAATGCTTGAATGCTTGAGTATAATTTCCACGCCTTTTCCATCATCATGTCGAATGAAAGAGGAAAATGTCATTTATATACTTGTCAATTAGGGCTGATAGACTGATTTTCCCGACCTTAGGCCGACCAGGAAAGATAATTTTCCAATTTGCAAACATAAAGACCCGAAGTCCAAAAGAGACCGGGCCCAAAATAGGACCCAGGGACCAGGGCGCTGGGCACCATGGTCCTGGGGACCAGGGCGCTAGGCACCTTGGTCCTGAAGGACCAGGGCGCTGGGCGCTCTGGTCCCACCTCCTGGGACAGCAGGGTGCAAGGAGGTTCAGGCCAAGGTGCTTGAAAAATGCAGTTTTCAGTGTCGTGAGCAAGTTTCGGGGTCTCCATTCAAGTTGCATGTTGCGTCGCCATCGTGAAGACCGAAATGCAGTCGAAATTGCAAGTGTCGCAATTTTAGGACGCTACATTTAGCCCCCACTTTAGCGGGAGTATGTATGCTCATACTTCTAGTAAAGTACAAGGAAACAACATTGAAAAACTTTCACCACGTCAAGGAGGCAAGATACACCAAGCCCCCAGTGGACTAAGGATCTTACGACTTCGATTGACAAAGTAAAAGGGAAGATCCCGAGGGAGAACCATGACAGTCAGTAGTAAGGTTCCCTCACTATGAGTCATGCCAAAAAGATATCAAAAATTTTCAAGGCAAGGTTAAATTTGTCAAGAAATTTTCAAGTATCTTGAAAAGATATGAACGGGATGTATGCCCCCCTACGTTAAAGCGATCGCACACGCCTCACCGGGGGTGATTGTTTTAACGTAGTGATACATATAAGAATGAGAAAGGAAAGGAGCACGTTATCGCAAGGATTTAGCCCCCAAGTGTGAGATAAACCCAAGGATAATAGACATAAAACACAAAGCACGAGGTGACTTCGCTTTCCTTGGGGTCAGTATGCTGTATGATAATTCATGTATATATATCATATGTATGTATGCATAATTGTTCTTCATTCCCCAATCAAGGAAGGTCACCTAGAAGAAGGGAACACATGTGTCTTTTGAGTCAACATGAGAGAGATCGAGAGATCTCAATGCTTTGCATCATCCTCAAGTAGACAACACCAAGGACAACAAATAGAAGAATGAGAATAACATATAGAAGAAGTAACACAAGAGAGGAGGAGAGAATCTGCTATGCTAATGTAACTAGTCTAGCACGTCATCTACCCCCCGATCTTGCTAATCAATGTTTCGGGAAGGCAGGGAACACGCTAGAGGAAGAACATCCAACACAGCAGATGGAGCTATCACTAGATCCAAACAAGGGCTATGTTCATGTTCCAAGCCACATTGTTCTTGTCTAGGAGCTAGGATAAGTGCTTTAGAAAATTCATTAGATAAATGGTTATCAATATCAACAAGTTCATATTCACTATCAGAAGCAAGAGAAGTAATATTTTCATCATGAATAACATTTTCATCTATAGCATGATCAAGATTTATAAAAATAGGGTCTTTAATTCGCACAGGATCAAGACCATCATGCATCTTATGTTTAGGAGATTTTGGAGAAAATGGAATAATGCTTGTTGAAGGTGTTTTTGGAGATTGCAAAGTTTGAGAAGCAGCTGCTTGAGCTCTAAGACGACGCTTTTGTCGGCGTTCACATGCAGAACGATTTCGTCTAGTCTTGGTAGGAAGTGAAGAAGATTGAGGAGGAGGAATGTTCTCATCCCTATCACTTGGGTGTTTAGGTTGTGGTCTCTTAGGCTGGACAATAGGAGAAGAAGAAGGTCTCTTCTCTCTATAAAAGGACGGAGGAGGAACTGCTCCATATAAAGGAGGAATTTTTGGTTTAGGAAGGAGACCAAGTCCATCATGACGAGGAGGGATAGGTCTACTTTTAGGAGGTTTATTAGGCATAGACATAGTTACATCCATAGGGATGGGTTGGGAATCTTCTTGAGGAAAGACATTAGTTTTATCTTTCAAAGGAAGAACTTCCTTCTCAAGAATGATAGGAATATCAAGTTTAGGTGTTCTAGGTTCACTTAGAGATAGGATCATATCTATTTTCCACTTTTGATAAGATTTGAAAAGATGATCACTTCGCGGAGGAAGAGATTGGATTTGTTTAGGCCAAAAGTAATCAATAGGAACGCTAGAAGTTCTTTCAGCTGGTTTAAAGAGACTATGATTGACAGTAACAACTTCACCATTATGGGGAAATTTCAAACACTTATGAATAGGAGAAGCAATAGCTTTCATGGAAGATAGCCAAGGATAGCCAAGCTTCACATGAAATTGTTCGGAAGATGTAATAATAGCAAAGTTCACATCAAAGGATTTGTTATGGACCTCAATAGGCAATGTAATAGAACCAATTGCGGGAGAAGAAAATGCATCAAATAGTTTCACAATCACATCTATTTTGTCATATATCACTTGATTCAATTGCAAAGTAAAAAGAAATTCTTCAGTAATAACATTAATCATGCACGAAGGATCAATAAGCACTCCACGGCAAGGTATATTCTTGACTTTTGCAACTATGTATAAAGGACCATCAGGTGCCCTAATGGTTTCACTGGAATCAAATGTGATGGAAGGTTATTTAGGGATTTCTTGCTGCTCTACAAAGTTAATCACATTCGGAGTCATAGACACAAGACCATCAGATGAGAGAGAGGAATTATTAGCCTCAATTGCATTAGAGGTATGAGAAGGTAATGGATTAGTAAAAATTTGAAGATTTTGATTAGGAGGAGCTACAGATGTATTGCCTTTATCATTCACTCTAGAAACAGAAATAGTATTATTATCAATCAAATCTTGAATTTTACCCTTTAAAGAAAAACATTTTTCAGTATCATGCCCAGGCTGACGATGAAATTGACAAAAGGCTTTGTTATCAAAATAAGGTGAAGTAATCTTTGCAGGATCAATTTGCCTTACAGGAGGAAGAGTAAGCACATTTTGTTCCAATAATTTATTCATAATACTATGCAATGATTCATTCAAAGGAGTATACTTTCTTTCTTTCTTGAAAAATTTAGAAATAGGAGGCACACCTGATGCTGCATTCACATTGTTGTTGATGATGTTTACATTGAATTTGATGGAATCTCTGTTCGGTTTAAACTTCCCAAATGGTTGTTGACTGCTATCACCCTTATCACTCGGAGCCATAGGATGTGATTGTTCCATTTGACTCATAGTCAGTTGATAATTGTGAAGAGTGGCACACAACTGTTGGAAAGAAGTAAACTCAGAAAACAGAAGTTTGTCTCGAATATCTTTTTGTAAATTAGAAATGAAGATTCTTTGAATATCATTGTCAGGCACTGGAAAAGAAATTTGAGCATACAAATGCTTATATCTACCAATGAAATCAGTCACTTTTTCTTTAACACCTTGTTTACAATGCATTAAATCAATCAAAGTAACTTTAGGACTTATATTGTTTTGAAATTGTTGAATGAAAGCATTTGCAAGTTGTTCGAAAGAAGTAATAGAATAGGAAGGCAACGAGCAATACCATTGTAGGGCTTTGTCTCTTAATGTTCTAGTGAACAGTTTTGCAAGCAACCTTTGGTCATAAGCAAAATCAGTACATATTGTTTGAAAAGTCTTAACATGTGTTAGAGGATCACCCTTACCATTATAAAGCTCCAAATGCGGGATTTCAACATGTTCAGGAGGGATAGCTCGAACAATGTCAAGAGAAAGTGGGCTCGCAACATCAAATGTGGGCACACTAAACTTAGATTGGTTCATAGAGGCAATTTGTTGCTGTAAAGAAGAGACAGTTTGTGCAAGATTGTTAATGGTCGCTTCAGTCGAAGAATTCATATTAGATGTGTTAGATTGAGATGGAGGTGTTATGTTATTGAAAGAAGGTAGAGAGTAAGGTGGTGGGACTCTATGATAATTAATCATAGGAGATGATTGGACAGGAGGAACACTACAAGGAGGAATAGAATGGTTGAATGAATTGCCCCCTTGCGTCATGTTCATTTGTGAAGATGTAATAGGAACACTCATTGAAGGAATGTATGAAGAAGTCGGATTAAATGAAGGAAGAGGGTTAATTGAAGAAGAAGGGTTGCCCCCATGACTAGTGATCATAGGAGGAATGTCTTGTGTAGAAGTAGCCATTATGTTTGATGTAAAGGTAGGTATGCTAGCAATAGAAGTCATCAAAGGAATAGAATGATTGACTTGAGTAGGAGGTTGTGTATAACCTAATGTTTCGGCACAACTTTTCATAGGCATCACATTCGAATCCACAATGTGTGCAATACCACGCAAAATATCAATTCCATTCTTATCACTTTGAAGCATACGTTTTAGACCCTCAATTAAAGGAAGAGCTTGACTATCAGGGTATTCTTGAGACATCCATTGTCGAAAATCATCAAATTGGTTATCCAATTTCGAAAGTTGTTCTACAGAAACCTCATGGAGAGCTTCTTCATCATTAGGAGGATTAGAGGAATTACCCATGTCCTCGTTAAAAAGGCTATTCAAATTAGGTTCCATCTCCTCAGTAGTTAAACCTTGGAAAGACTTAATTCTACGGCTTCGTCTAACGGGAATAGTGTAAGTAGGGCTTATTGTTGTAAAGCTCATGCACTAGAGAGAGAGAGAAAGTTTTGAATTTAGAGGTAGCAATTTTCAGTAAAATCAGCCAATCTTCTGGATTTAAGCTGTTAAATGCAATCACGATAGTCTCCCGAAATTTCGGAAAAAATGTCCGAGACCGTGGCGCTCGGAGTGCAACACGGTCCTTGCAAATTTTTTCGAAATTTGCAGGGATGAAAGGTATGATGATTTTAAAGCTAATCTAAAAAAATTGAGTGATTTTACGATCTGTAGATAGGCCAAATTAAAGTTGCAATCTTGAAATTGAACCCTACCAAGATTGTCGAAAAAATGCAAAAATTTGAATTTTGAAAAAGAGAGGGAAACTGAAATTTTGAATGTTATGATTTTAGAGGGAATGCCAAGAGCAATGCAAACTTTGAATTTCAAAAGTTGACTCAATTTCACGCAAAATTCAATTTTGAAAGCGAAAATTAAAGTTGTTGTAATTAAGCACTTAATTTTAAAAGTCACAAAATGCAAGAATTTGAATAAAGCACTGAAATTTTTAATAAATGTTAACACACTTTTCAGATTTAGGACAGTAAGAACACAATTTTGACACAAAATTTCAATTTCAATGATTTTTGAATGTTTAAAAGCCTTAATCCAAGCAATCACAAGACCAACTTTGACTGTAATTTTGAAGGTGTTAAAATTGATAAAATCAGCCAAAATTCTGGATTTTAGCAGGAAAATACAGTAAGATCTTGCTCCCGAAGTTTCGGAACAAATGTCGGGGACGATGGCGCTCGGCGCCACGATCCTCGCAACTTTTTTCCAAATTTTCAGGGATGAAAGATGTTGTGATTTTATTGCGGAATCCAAAGTTACAGCTGATTTGGAGATGTTTTGATCAGTGAAATTGTCGGACAAAGGTTGAATCAAGAGGGTTTCAAAAATTAGGGTTTTGACACTTAACCACTTAATTTTCAGAGTTAAAGCACAAATATGAATTGATAATTTGTAATAGAAGGGCAGATCTGAAACAAGCATTAACAATTAGACATTTCGCAAGTTCAATTACTAAAAAGAAATTTTAGGGATTTAATGCAATCACCTCTAAAATTTTGCAAAAGATCAAACATAAAAATGTAATCAATTTTTTTTTCAGATCTAAGCATGAAAAATCAGAAAGGATGTCCACGTCGGGTTCACCAAAATGTAAAGCGGAAAATCGCGATCGAACCCTAGTTGCCCTCCCCTCTTCCAACTCCGAGGAGAGAGAAGGGAGATTCACTAGGGTTGATGGTTTTCACTTAGGGGAGAGACTTTACATTCAAAAGAGGGGTTGAAACCCACAAGATCCAATCCCACACAATGCAAGATTGGATGCTAAATGAATTTCAAGGGTTATGACAGCAAGGCTACCCTCTTTTGTAAAGAATGTTGATAGAAGAATTAAGCTAAGCATGCATAGAAAGTGACAAAGATTCGCTTATAAACTGAGATAGGGATATAGGATGAAGCTGCGGACCTGGAATTAGCAGTAAAATGTTGATACGGCGCTGTCCTGCAAATTTGAGCAAAAGTTGTCGGGACGATGGCGCCCGGCGCCCGGCGCCATGGTCCTCCAAAAAATCCGCGAAACGAAGGGGGATCTGTTCGTCTCTGCACAAGGATTCCAGATCTTCAATTTCAGCCGCGTACCTGCAACCTACACATAGAAAAGCGAAGACGATTGGGGGGTTAGGGATTAGGGGTTTGCCTTTAGGTCAAACCCCAGTTTTGGAATTAACCAAGAAATGAGCAAGTGCTGTAAATGTAAATGACTGTAAAACAAGTACTAATACCTTGTTCTAAGGATGTTTGTATCCTTATGTGTGAAGGTTTAGATGTTGTATGTTGTATGTTGTAGTAGTATGTTGTATGTGATCTCCTCTTCAATGGTTGAATCCTTGTCTTGAATGCA
The DNA here is from genome assembly GCF_030272615.1 of Cryptomeria japonica. NCBI lineage: Eukaryota > Viridiplantae > Streptophyta > Pinopsida > Cupressales > Cupressaceae > Cryptomeria > Cryptomeria japonica. The sequence continues at coordinate 129,170,141 of NC_081412.1, forward strand.
ACACTTAGCCTTGAATGGAGACTTGAAATGATCAATTGCTTGAAGGAATGCTTGAATGCTTGAATGCTTGAGTATAATTTCCATGCCTTTTCCATCATCATGTCGAATGAAAGAGGAAAATGTCATTTATATACTTGTCAATTAGGGCTGATAGACTGATTTTCCCGACCTTGGGCCGACCAGGAAAGATAATTTTCCAATTTGCAAACATAAAGACCCAAAGTCCAAAAGAGACCGGGCCCAAAATAGGACCCAGGGACCAGGGCGCTAGGCGCCATGGTCCTGGGGACCAGGGCGCTGGGCGCTCTGGTCCCACCTCCCGAGACAGCAGGGTGCAAGGAGGTTCAGGCCAGGGTGCTTGAAAAATGCAGTTTTCAGTGTCGTGAGCAAGTTTCGGGGTCTCCATTCAGGTTGCGTGTTGCGTCGCCATCGTGAAGACCAAAATGCAGTCGAAATTGCAAGTGTCACAATTTTAGGACGCTACACCGGCAAATAGGTCCAGGATAAGCACGGGCATATATATCTATTCTAGATCAGCACGACACATTATGAAGATGACTTATTATTATTATAAATGCATTGAGCTGACATCATGCATCGAATATTGATTTATTTGTAATTGATTTTATTGTAATATCTTTTAGTGAGCCGACCTATTCAAATTGGTCTTAGGTTATGGTATAAATGTAAGATCTCATTTGTGAGATTAATATGTGAATGTGAAAAGGATTGTAATAATGTATATGCAAAAATAAGCAGAGCTATACACGGAGACATCATTTGAAGGTTGAAGGAAGGATTTTGTGAAGGCAATCAGAACTAAACCGGAACTGAATCCAGCATATGAAGATGCTATTTTGAGCACTACATTATCATTGGATTTAACCATCCAATTGTAGTCAATGTGACTCTCATTTTGTGATTGAGCAGTGAGCTCTAGGCAGCTGGCCTTTCTGCATGTGCAGAATTCATATTGTACACATATACTATCTGCAGTAGTATCATTTGATTGTGGGTAAGGCTTCCCACCATGTTTTTTCCCCTTACAGGGTTTCCACGTATAAATATTTGTGTTATGTGTTGTGGATGTTATTGTATTTTTGTTTCATGCATTAATCTTTACCGGTACTACAATTAATTATTAACACTATATACCGGCATAAAGTTTGGTTTACCGGTATTAAGCATTAAGTTTTGGTTAAGTTAATTTTGGTTGAAATTATTGGACAACTGATTCACCCCCCCCTCTCAGTTGTCTCCGGGACCTAACAATTTTGGTATCAAAGCTTAGTCCTCTTTTTTTAGAAGTTTAACAACTTGAGGAGATCCAATGTCTTCTAACTATTTCAGGAAGGACAGTCCAAAACTTGATGGAACTCACTATGGCATATGGAAGATCAGGATGGAGACACATTTGAATTGCATTGGAAAGGACATATGGGATGTTACAAAGAATGACTATACTGATCCTATTCAAGGCCAACCTAATCCACCTACCTTGGCTAAAGATGAGGAAAATGATTACAAAGCAAGAGAAGCAATTTTGAACGCATTGTCAGATCAGCAAGTCATGGGATTGTTAGATAGATCTACTGCTAAAGCTATTTGGGACAAACTAAAAACATTGAATGAAGGAGATTCCATAGTCAAAATTGCAAAACTTGAATGCTTCCGAGTTAGGTATGAAAGTCTGAAAATGGAAGAAGAAAGAATTTTTGCTTTTATGGAAAGAGTAAATGAAATTATTTTGGGTATACAATGTTGTGGAGGAACCTTAAGTGAAGATGAGATTGCTTCTAAAGTTTTAAGAGCTTTGCCACCGGCATATAAAATGAAAGTTACTGCTATAAATGAATTGAGAACAATGCCTAATGCATCAGTATCTAGAGACAATTTGGTTGGAAAACTTTCAACTTTTGATCTTGAGGAATTTGGTCTTGTTACTTCTATCAAGACAGATCTAGCTTTCAAAGCATCATCATCAACTGTAGATCATCATCATTATCTGATAAATCTAATTGGAAAGCCTTTTATGCAAGAGAACTTAAAGAAAGCAGGAGAGAGAATGAAGAACTTGAAGCACTATTTGCAAGGAAAATGCCTAAAGGTCCAATTGGAAGTAAGTATGAAGGTAAAGAACCCTTTAAATGTTTTAACTCTAATAAGATTGGTCATATGGCTTCTAGATGTCCTGATAGACATGCAAGATTAAGAGAAGAAGCTAAAAGAACATATAAGCCTAACCTTGACTATTAGAAATACAAGTTTAGGAAGAATAGAGACAAATCTTGTTATTATGCTGATGAAGGAGTTACTGATGATTCTGATGAGGATCTGACAGACAATGGATGGGCTTTTGTTGCTATAATAGAAGATCAACCGGCACCTACTATTCAACCGGTAGAGTAGGCCCTGGCAACTAAAGTTGAAGATAAGGATGAATGGATTATTGATTCAGGATGTTCACATCGTATGACTAGTGAGAAGAGTAAATTCTTAACCTTTCAGGATTACAATGGAGATCTAGTAAGATTTGGAGATGATAAAGCTTGTTTGATCAAAGGAAAAGGCACTATATCTTTTGATGGTAAGCACAATATTGATAATGTTTACTATGTTGAAGGTTTGAAGCATAATCTTTTGAGTGTTGGTCAATTAGTTGAGAAAGGATTTCAGTTACAATTCAAGAATGGTGAATGCAAGATCTTAAATAGAACTGGTTTGGAAATTGCAACCGGTAATCAAACTAGAGGTAATATCTTTCATTTGAACAACAATGAGAAAGCATGTTTGATTTCACATATTGATGAAAGTTGGTTATGGCATAAGAGACTTTGTCTTGTAAATTTTGATTGCATTGTGAAAATCAGTACTACTGAGGCAATTAGAGATTTACCTAAGATTGTTAAACCTCACAATCCGGTATGTAAGGAATGTCAATTTGGAAAGAAAGTTAGAGCAACTTTCAGGAGTATTCCGGAGAAGTCTAACAATGTTATTGATTTAATTTATATTAATTTATGTGGTCCAGCAAGAACTAGAAGTATACAAGGAGATAGGTATCTTATGCTAATCATTGATGACTATTCTAGAATGTGTTGGGTTACTTTTCTCAGGGAGAAATCTGAAGCATTTGGGAAATTCAAACTATTCAAGGTGATGGTAGAAAGTGAAACCGGCAAGAAAATCAAATGTTTGAGATCAGATCAAGGAGGTGAAATCACATCTAAGGAATTTAATACATTCTGTGAAGTGAATGGGATCAGAAGACAGTTATTAGCACCTTGGACACCCCAGCAGAATGGAGTTGTGGAAAGGAAAAACAGAACTATCTTGGATGCAGCTAGAAGTATGATATCAGAAGAAAACCTACCTCATATACTAGAGAGAAGCGGTCAATACAACAGTTTATACATTCAACAGAGTTCACATTAGAGGTGAAACCGGTAAGACCTCACATGAACTATGGTTTGGTAATACTCCTACTCTTAAATATTTCAGAATATTTGGAAGTAAATGCTATATTAGAAGAGATGAGTATATTGGCAAATTTGATCCTAGAAGTGATGAAGGAATATTTCTTGGTTATTCATCTAAGAGCAAGGCATATAGATGTTTTAATAAGAGATTGCATAAAATTGTTGAGAGTGAAAATGTGAAGATTGATGAACAGTTCAGAGGAAATTCAAGGTACATAGACTCTGAACTGGCAATAGAGATAATCACAAATGAACCTACTATGAATACACCGGTACAGAATGGTGATCTAGCGACACCGGCATCATCTGGAGATTCAACAGTCACTGAAGAACAACAGCAAGTAAAAACACCCCGGTATGTAAGATTGAATCATTCTGAAGATCAGATAATTGGAAACAAATTTCAAGGAGCTATGACTAGAGGAAGATTGGCAAATGAAGAGGTATGTCTTAGTTCTAAAATTAAACCTACATCAATTAATGAGGCATGTGAAGATAAATATTGGATTAAAGCTATGGAAGATGAATTGGAACAAATTGAAAGGAATAACACTTGGTCATTAGTTCCCCAGCCTAAAGAAAAAAATGTAATTGGAACTAAATGGGTTTTCAGAAGTAAACTTAATGAAGATGGTATGGTAATCAGAAACAAAGAAAGATTAGTGTGTAAGGGATATTCACAGAAAGAAGGAATTGATTACAATGAAACCTTTGCACCGGTAGCTAGAATTGAGGCAGTCAGACTTTTATTGGCTTTTGCAGCACACAAGAACTACAAAGTATATCAAATGGATGTTAAATGTGCATTTCTGAATGGAGATCTTGAAGAAGAAGTTTATATTGAAAAACCTGATAGATTTTCTTTGACAGATAACAAAGACATGGTTTGCAAGTTAAGGAAAGCTTTATATGGATTGAAACAAGCTCCTAGAGCTTGGTATGCTAGATTGGACAAATATCTTTTGAAGCTTGGATACACTAAAGGGAATGCTGACAACAATCTATACTATAAAGTGACTAATGATGACATCTTGGTTATTGAAGGTTTTGTTGATGATATAATCTTTGGAGGAGAAGATGGATTGTGTAAAGACTTTTCTAACAAAATGCAGCAAGAATTTGAAATGTCTATGATTGGAGAGATAAAATTCTTTTTAGGATTGCAGATTTCACAGAATGATAAAAGTATATTCCTATGTCAATCTAAGTACTTGAAAGAATTACTAAAGAAATTTGGTATGGAAAATTGTAAACCGGTAAGCACACCTATGACTACAACTGATAAACTATCTTTGAAGGATGAATCTACACCTGTTAATCCGACTAGATACAAGTCTATGATAGGAGGTTTACTGTATTTGACACAAACAAGACCTAATATTATGAATGCAGTATGTATTGTTTCAAGATTTCAGAGTAATCCTTAAAAAAATCATGAATCAGCAGTGAAAAGGATTTTTCAGTACCTACAAAGCACTACAAATCTTGGTTTATGGTATCCTAGAGATGAAAATTTTGATTTATGTGCATACACAGATGCTAATTGGGCAGGAGATGTGGATGACAGAAAAAGAACCACTGGCGGAGCATTTTTTCTTGACAATAGACTAATTTCATGGTTGAGCAAGAAACAGAGTTGTACAAGTCTATCAATTGTAGAATCAGAATATGTTGCAGCAGTAACTAACTATACACAAGTATTATGGATCAAGCAAATGTTGAAGGACATAAAGGTAAAATGAAAGGAACCTATAACTATCTACTATGATAATATGGCAGCAATTGATATATCAAAGAACCCATTTTTTCACTCTAAGACTAAACATGTTTCTATCAAATTCAATTTTCTAAAGGAGAATGTTGAAGCAAAAGAAGTGAAATTGGTTTATGTGAATACTAAAGAGTAGGTTGCGGATATTTTTACAAAGCCTTTGCCTAAGGAAACATTTGAGTATCTCAAAGAGAAACTTGGAGTCCTACCTCCACCGGTAGAGACTTAGATAGTTGATGTTTGTCATCAACCGACAGAATTAACAGAAAAATCTTTTATTCTGGCTTTGATGAGGAGAGCTACTTCTCATGGGGAGTAGTTGGTATAATAAGTTGGTATTTTGTTTTTGGTTTTGTATTGCTTTGGAATTTGATGTCAAAGGGGGAGAGATTGATATGGAAAACCACATTATCTTTTGGGGGGATATTATTCCTAGGGGGAGAGATATTATGTATTTTGATTTCTGGTTAATGATCTCTTTGGGAGATTGTTGGTTTTGGGTTTTTGGCATTTTTGTTTTGGCACTTTGATGGTTTTTCCATCTTGTGTTGCCATCAATGCCAAAGGGGGAGGTTGTTGGCATTTTGGATATGTTGATATGGTTTTGTCATTGATGTCAACATCTGTCATCACTTATCAACACTTATCAGCACTTGGAGATCTTTGGTTATGTTCACCGGCAAGTCAGAGACTTATGCATAGACATCGGTATTTGGTTCACCGGCAGATTATATTGTTCACCGACACTTGGAATGACTTGGAGACTACTTGGTTATGTCAAAGAAATTATTTGATCACTTGGTTTTGGTGATTTGGTTATTTACTTATTTGGGTTTGCATATTTGTTGTTACCGGCAAATAGGTCCAAAATAAGCATCGGCAGGTATATCTATTCCAGATCAGCACGACACATTATGAAGATGACTTATTATTATTGTAAATGTATTGAGCTGACATCATGCATTAGATATTGATTTATTTGTAATTGATTTTATTGTAATATCTTTTAGTGAGCCGACCTATTCAAATTGGTCTTGGGTTATGGTATAAATGTAAGATCTCATTTGTGAGATTAATATGTGAATGCGAAAAGGATTGCAATAAGGTATATGCGAAAATAAGAAGAGCTATACATGCAGACATCATTTGAAGGTTGAAGGAAGGATTTTGTGAAGGCAATCAGAACTAAACCGGTACTGAATCTAGCATATGAAGATGCTATTTTGAGCAGTACATTATAATTGGATTTAACCATCCAATTGTAGTCAATGTGACCTGGCCTTTCTGCATGTGCAGAATCCATATTGTATACACATATTATCTGCAGTAGTATGATTTGATTGTGGGTAAGGCTTGCCACCATGGTTTTTCCCCTTACAGGGTTTCCACATACAAATATTTATGTTATGTGTTGTGGATGTTATTGTCTTTCTGTTTCATGCATTAATCTTCACCGATACTGCAATTAACTGTTAAGAGTGTCTACCAGCATAAAGTTTGGTTTACCGGTATTAAGCATTAAGTTTTGGTTAAGTTAATTTTGGTTGAATTTATTGGACAACTGATTCACCCCCCCCACCTCTCAGTTGTCTCTGGGACCTAACACTTTTTCCAGATCTTGTTCATCTCTTCTCTAGTCTCTTCCACATCAACTCTCTTCTTCCCTTTTTGGTCAGCAGATTGATTTACCGATTGTCTCATTTTAGCTCTACAAAACTTTGCAAGGTGTCCTAGTTGGTGACAATGAAAACATGCTATACCAAATGCTCTCCAGGGTCCAACATTGTCGCTACCAGTCCTTCTTCTACAATTCAAAGCTACATGACCGTAGTTATGACAGATTGTGCAAATCACATTCATTCTCTTTTCCATCTCATAGGGACTAGACTGGTTAGCATAGGGTCTTTGCCAATTTGCATTTCTCCGATCATTAAAGGTTCTTTACCAATCTCCACCAGATCTCTGATTCATGTGGGGTGTCGGATTATTTTCTCCATACCTGCATTCAACAACTTTATGCCCATACATGTTGCAAGTGTAAGAATAACCATTAAAGGTTCTAGGTTTGTATCCTTGATAGGCATTAGGTCTATAACCTTTAACAATATTAGATCTACAAACATTAGCAGTATGTCCTGGCTTATGACAAATAAAGCATACTAGTTTTTAGGGTTTCTTACTAGTGGATTTCTGGATCTTAGGTGCATATTTACCTTCATGCATGATGTCTTTGGTACCAGAAGGCTCACCTTTCTCAAAGGTTGTGTATCCCAAGCCATGTGTATCTCCACTCATCCTTTGTGAGTGGATTTTCTCATCAAGCATAGTAGAGATCTTATTAAACTTTGCAAGTGTTTCATTAGCATCAGCAAGTTCCTTTGTAAGATATTCATTCTTTTTCATCAAGATTTCTCTTAGAGACATTTCCATGTCTAGATCACCCTTTATTTCTTCTTTTTCTTCTTTTTCCTCATGAAGATGTGCATGCAGGTCACTAATCTCTCAGTTCAGCTTAGAGATCTCATGATCCTTCTCTCTAATCTTGTCTTCAGCTTTCCTCCTTGCTTCAATCTCTTGACTCACCTTGATGGTTAGGGCTTCCAACTCTCTCCTCAGGTTTTCCTTCTCATCATTCAGTTTTTCAACTTCAGTAACCAATGCATCCATGTTTGCTTCATCAGAAGAACTATGTTTGGTGAATTCCATCAATTATTTTGCAAGCTCTCTTCTCTTAGCAAGTGAGGCATTATATTTGCCTTTTAATGTATCTAGGGCTTCCTCGGCTTCTGCAAGACAATTAGACATCTCTCTATAACTTATATCCCCATGATAGCCTTGGGGATCTTTCCCAAGCAGTTAAGCCTTAAGGGAATTAGGCTCTGATACCAATTGATAAACTTATAAGGCACTGAGAGGGGGGGTGAATTAGTGCAAGCAAAAACCATAATAGAAATCTGATCACCACTTTAAATAACTAAAATCTTAATAAGCAGAAAACAAATATCACCACATAAGCTAGCACCCAATATAACAAGCTCCACATAGCACAAATATTTATACATGGAAACCCAAAAGAGAAAAACCACAGTGGGAGTTAATACCCACAAAATTCACTTTGCAAAATAGAAATATTTGACCAGTTAAGGTCATACAAACATGCCTGGTTAGGAGCAGACCCTGTTAGGAGTCACCCAGTTAAGGGATTTACCTCAGCCCTATTAGGAGAAACCTTACAAGAGGATTTAGCCTCAAGTTAATGAGCTACCCTATTAGGGGATCTACAATTTTAGGTCTATTAGGACCTACCTGGTTAGGGGATTTGACTGCTACAACTATTAGGAAAATAATAGTGAAATGATCTGCATGTAGCACCTATGTTCTTGATAAGATCCACTTCAGTTCTGCTCAATACATCAACAACACATCCATACAGAGCTTCTCAGATTACCGCATAATCAAATTCTTAATATTCACCTTCGATCTCATGCTTCATCTCATAACACATCACACTTTTAATAGACATCAACTTAGTCAGCTAACAACCTTGGAACAATTTCCTAGGGTCAATGAATCTAGTCAATCTTGCACTACACGCTTTACTTATGTCAACCACTGACATAATAATTCAAAAATAAAACATTACGTGTATAGTTTTACCTATCTTAGTGACTTTGATCTATCGATTAATTGTTCTTCATGATTGACTACCCTATACAACATAACTCGCTTATCATGTTGAATATGTCACTGCAGTGTGAAACATAGCTACTTGATACAATCTCCAACACTCTTGCAAAACCATGTCACCTAACTCTTCATTGATCACTCATAATGGTTTCTTCAATACAACTCTATTCCTATTTACCATTTGTAGCCCTATTCGTCGGTTCACTGATAAACTGTCTCCTCTGCCAGTTATGCTTTACCGGTTGGTCTAAAAGACTTAGATGACTATCAAAACATAGTTGCCATCAATGACAACATAAAACAAGTCATCAATCAACCTATCACATCAAAACATCATCATCAATCCAGCAGTTTATCTCTACAAATTATGTTGATCCTAATAGTTACAACTCTATACCTCTTGTTGCACATAGTAGAGAAGGGAAAAATTATTGGGAATAGGGGCTTGCCTAAGTCGAACCTTGGTTTAGGAATTAACCTTGAATGAAATAATGCAAATACTGAAATAAATAATGGAAAGATATACCTTAGATCTGCAATTGTTGATTATGATGCTTTTCTTCTTGAATGTAATCATATATGTTGTATGAAATGGCATGAACATGACAAAACCCTAATCACACACACACACTTGCATATGAATGATGTAATTGTGCTCCACAATGGTTGAATGAAGAATATCTAGCCTTAAAGATCTTTGAAAATGCTTGCTGATGGACGTTTCATGGATACACGAGCACTTGATTGCTTGGACATTATGAGTTAGGATGAAATTAGGCTGATCACATGTATTTATATAGGGTATCTAGGTCATTTACCGATTAGTTTGACCTCCAATGATCATGCAGAGCCACAAAATTGAATTCCCATTGGAGAGATAGGGCCCTTGCCGCATTTCAAAATAGGGCCCAATTAAGAGGGACTAGGGCATGGGCACCCTAGTCCTTATCAACAAGGAGCCACAATTAAGCCTAAATAGGTGATGAGGAGGGGACACACTAAAGTAGGGGAACAAACTTGAGGTGTAAATTAGCTCGGTGACAATTTATGATGCTACATCTATATGCCAATTTATTTATCAAGTTTTAAAGTAATGAAGGATCTAAGGTGTCGATGTCAATTGTATGTTGTTGGTGTTGTTGTAGAAGATAAGAAAATTAGATTAACTAATAATCTCATATGCATGATCTTATACATGTTCTCCTAAATAAGATACTAGGATTGATACTTAAAATGAGTATTGTATTTGTATTTGTATTTGACTTACATCTAGGAGTAGATATTATTATTAGATATTTGTATTTAATAAGAATACCGTAATTTAATGAGCTTCAAATTCAAATGCAAGAGTTGATTGGAATTCAATTTGTAAGACCGATTGTATCACCTTGATCATTTCCAATTATATTCATCAAGAAGAAGGATGGTTTGCTAATATTTTATATAAATATTATACTACAAATTTTACAAAGTGACCATCAATATTTTTTCTCTTGTTAAAAATTGATGATTTGTTCAACTAGATGTGCAATACATTTATTTTTAAAGATATATCTAAGACCCGTTGGGAAATAAATAGATTCAATACCAAAGATTGTGAGCATCAATCTCTATCCAATAAACCAATCAAAGGACATGATTCAAGGCTTAGATAATAGAAACGTGAAATTTTCAAACTCATATGCAAATCTAAAAATTAAGTTGCCTTAATTATGGAAAACCCATGATTAGCCTTCTTCTTTATCATGCCAAAAATCAACTTGTTAACCATGCTTAATAAGTGTATCTTATGTAAACTTATAACAAAAATAAATAATGATTAAGATCAGCATAAGATAACAAAAATAAGGCATAAATCAACAATATAACATCCACACATATCCTAGGATTTACATGGAGAAACCCTTGCGGAAAAAAAAAACTACACCAAGAAAAGAGGACAAGCTTGTATTAACAACAATAAAAGTGCCTACAATAAGGGAACTTTCATTCTCCTCTTTTACTCCACCATAGAATCACTTATTTACATGCTAAAAACCTCCTTATGACTCCCATTTGTCCTTTATTCCTACAAAGAAAACTACATTCAACTGTTCCCCATTCTGTTACACATAAAATCTACACCCATAGGCTGAATTTAATAGAATGGCAAGAGCTCCAAAACCACCAATAAAGATTCCCAAAGAAGACTCTTCATTACTCATGACCACAACCCTTTGAATGCCTCCACAAAAATTGAAAATACATCAATTTAGTTTCCAATAACTTCCCTCCAACATGGACACCTATACTTTCAAGATAAGCATTACATTAAATGTGATAAATGACTAGATATCAAGAGACACATGTTGAATTTTCCATACTCCCACTTGGAGAATCTCATAGGTCACTCCTTTTCTACTTTATTAAGTTATTGAATATCTTATTATATACATCCATAAGTGGAAAAAATAATATTAAATATTTGTGTTCACAACCCTATTTTTACCTCTTCTAGTGTAACTCATCATCCCTTATGAATGTATTAAAAATATTGGTGAGAATTAAATATGAAAATTTATTTTCTCAATACATCTTAAGTGTCTTAGGACACTCTCCAAGGATGTTGGAGCCTTGTCATTGGATTTACAATGTAGATAGCACCTTAATCCATACATTCTCCCACTTGACATCATACATTGTAAATATACCCATATGAATCAAAAACAAGGGAAAACCATCCCTTATCCATCCCTATACCATTTGAATCTTCACCAAGCTCTCATGCTCCAATGAGACACCTACAAAAGCAACAATGACAACCACCATCAATCAAAAAATTCCTCATATCCTCCAACATGCCAGATATGAAAGAAAAAAGGAACATACCAAGGTGAATCATGCCAACTGACACTGAAACTTGCACCAGTCTCTACATGAACATAAGCATTGAATTAAAATGATAAAAAAGGTTCTGAGTAATTGCCTTACTCATACCACATGGAATAGAAACCACAACAAATTTCAATTCATCCAATCTAAGCATACCTTAAACCAAGGTAAACCAACATAGATAAAACTTCATGTTGTCAACATATCAACTCTAAACCTACAATCAAGTCTTTGTATATCCAACCTCCTATTTCAAATAAATATACCAATGCACAAATGACCACAAACAAGGCCAACTAACAAAGTCTGCATCATCACTAAAATAATCTCATGGATATAGACAGTCCACATTTGAGTCATCACACTACAATAAATAGGTTGTACACACCTACAAAGTATATAGCTCATAGATCCAAATCTATTGAAACATGCAAATTCATTTTCATATCAATAATCAACAAACCAAGATATCACAAAGGATAAACAAACATATATCCAAAAACTCCCATTGCATGAGCAATGTCAATTTGAAAAATATCAAAGCATACAAAATCTATCTATAGTGCTTCACATAGGAGAAGTTGCTAACTCCTTTATCACATAGTGTCAAGGAAACATACATGATCTACAAATCCCACAACCTAAAAAGATGCAACACCTCTCTCACCATCAGTCTCCATAGCTCTCTCAAGTTATTCACACTCAACCATGTGTATACAAACATATAGGAAGTAAAAAAAGATCAAAGAGAGAACTTGCAAATCAAACCATATCCTTATCCCCCACTAGAACATGTACCAAGTTGCATAATGTAATATCTCCTTCACCTTTCACATACTAAAAGGATATCAATATCTAATATTCACTCAAATGAAACATGACAGAAATAGATGTAAACCTTACATACCAAATGTATATCAAACAAGTCATCCATTCCCACAACAAAGGTAATTATGCCCAAAGCCATAAACCATTTCCTATACCTCTCCAAATAATTCCTCAATACTATATTCATAGCTTAAGACCAATAATAAGGAGAACAATAAAAATCCATAAAATCATGCATCTTCTTTTCAACAAGTCCTCAAAATTTCTATATTCAAGACTTACTCACATGAGAAAACAAGATATTAAATAAAGAATGCAACTAATAACTGGGTGGTAAATACCTCTCACATCATCCACCTACTAAGTAGACCAAGAGTGGGAAACAAGATTGTCATGTGCTCACAACACCAAGCAATAAAGCTTATAATAAATGACAATATTCTCTTTAGGTCCATAATTGATTCACATTCATAACTAGGTGTAGGCTCCTTGGTCTTTCTGTTGAAATCCTCATCAAAGAGTCACCATCTCAACACACAATCTCAAAAAACATGAGATCTCATAGCCTCACCCAAGTCTCTCTAGTCTCCCTAGCATAAACCAATCAATCCATGCTAACTTCAAATGCAATCCTATAAAATCATGAATCTCCAAGCAAGTGATTAATACTCAAACCAAAGAGAAACAACAAAACCTCACCAAAGACTCAAGATCCCTCCATGGCAACAAGATGTCACCATAACCATCCATCACCAAATAATGAATCCACATTACTACCAAAGCTCCTAGTGAGCCATGTAACCAAGCTTTGTAGTCATCATGACAACCATCTCCTAACTAAAGATCCTCCATGGGCCCAACACGATCAAAGAACTCAACCACGAGCTCCCAAAAGGAAGAGTCAAACCACAATCTCCACATCAATAAGATACAACTGTACATCCTTTGTCAATAGAACCAAATATGTCAAACTCTCATTGTAATCTGAAGTTAGAATCCAAGAGCTCTACATGACACCAATACCCATTGCAAAAGATCATCCATATTCTAATCAAATATTGTCCATGTCTCACAATACACTGCAACCACAACAACTTAGAACCAAAATACTGAAACAAATAATATAGAACACATTATGTGACTTCATAAATCTTCAACTGAAAGTGATACCAAGTAATACATGGCATCATGTACAACATCATTACCTAAACTCCACTAAAAGTTAACAATGCTTCTCATGCAATATAATAATATGTTAAGATTCAAATGATCAACTATATCAGGTACTCCAAATAATCATTTTCTCACTACAATCAAAATACCAGTGTAATAATGGTAACCAACAACAAGGGCCTACCAAACCAAATCCTAATTAGACAATCTACAAGATCAGCACATATGCAACATCTCAAAGAAGAAATACATAATTAGTGTTCCAATCTCAAATAACTAAAAGATTCAACCTCACATTAGTATCATGCATAATAGAAATATTCAAGCATAACATGTGGATTTCCAAGACTCAAACACCAGAAGCAACACTAGACCCAATTTTCCAAACAAAACCACATAGGAGTAACCATAGATCAATAAGAACCTTTCAAGAAGCTATGCAAACCTATAACTGTCTCCATCCAAAATACCCTGAATATAGTCATACCAAAAATTTTAGTTAACATGTAAAACCTACAAAACCATCTTTGTAAATATGAAATCCATTTAAACATCCAAACATTCACATTATAAATGTCATCTAAACAATGGAAATACCACAAATCTATAAACCCAACAGCTAAAAATAAGAAATCGATATAACCCAATAAAGGAAAGGAAATTTGTGCAAGATCTTAAACCATATAAAACATATCAGCTCCAAAAATATCAAAGTGGTCAATGGCTTATCTTCCTATGCTTTCATGTAACCATGGGCTAAAACCATAAACCCATTATAAGCACTCCATATGTTGTCCAAACAGCTAGTGTATTAAGATGTCCATACTCATCCACTATGAAAACCTTCTCACTACACATGGCCACAAGGTAAAGGAAAAACACATCAAACAAGAGGATACATACATATTATCAAACTCCATGAATATCCATAAGCATGAGAAACTCTATGAAGATCCATAAGCATGAGCATCAAATGCCCAACATAGATCACACTGATAATATCCATGGTTTCCAATCTTACAAATATAAAAAATAAAGTTAACTCATAGAACATTCATTGAAGCCCCAAAATCCTTTTAACAAACTTTAATTCCTTATAAATGATTCCCACAAGCTTTCCATGCTAAGAAACTAAAAATAGAGGAATACCCAGAACCACTAACCTTCAACTTTGATACCAAATGTTGAGAAATAAATAGGTTCACTACCAAAGATTGTGAAGATCAATCTATATCTAATAAACAAATCAAAGGATGAGATTCAAGGCTTGAATAGAAGCAACATGAAAATATGAAACTCATATGCAAATATGAAAATTAAGTTGCCTTAATTGTGGAAAACCCATGATTAGATCCTTCTTCTTTATGATGCCAAAAATTAGTTGGTTAACCATGCTTGATAAACCTATCTTATTTTAACTTGTAACATCAATAAATAATGATTAATATCAGCATAAGATAAAAGAAATAAGGCATAAATCAGAAACATAACATCCCCACATAACACAAGATTTACGTGGAGTAATCCTTGCAGGAAAAAACTCCACCTAGAAGAGAGGACAATCTTGTATTAACAATAATAAAAGTGCTTACAATACAATCACCTCCATTATACTATTTACCTCCACCATATCAGCACCTATGTACATGGGAACAACTTCTTTATGAATCCCATCCATCCTTCATTTTTGTAGAGAAAACTATATTCAACTATTCCCCATTCTGTTACACATAAAATCTACACCCAAAGGTTGAATTTATAGAATAGAAGAGCTACAAAATAACCAATAAAGGTTCCTAAAGAATAATATTCATTACTCATGACCACAACCCTTGGAATGCCTCCGCAAAACTCAAAAAGGCATCAGTTTAGCTTCCAATACCTTCCCTCTAGCATGGACACCTATACTTGCAAGATAAACATTACATTAAATATAATAAATGATCAAAAACCAAGAGATGTCTATTCCCTCTTCCATACTCCCACTTGGAGAGTCCCATAGGTCATTATTTTTCCTATTTCTTAAGTCATTAAATATATTATTCTAGACATCCATAAGTGGGGAAAACAATATTAAATATTTGTGTTCGCAACCGACTTTTACCACTATTAGTGTAACCCATCACCCCTTATAAGTGTATTACGAACAATGTTGAGAATTAAATATTACAAATTATTTCCCCAATACATCCTAAGTGCCTTGTGACACTTTCCAAGTATGTTGAAACCATGTCATGGGATTTACAAGATAGATGGCACCTTAATCCTAACAAGACCAATGTACCACCAAATATGAATCAATGATGAATATGCACATGATTTAGAATAAGGTATGGTCACTATGAATTTGTGGTGATTTTGTGTCGATTACCAAATATGCTACAAACTTCTATGTTCCCAAGGGATGATATCTTTTTAATTAACTTAGTTAATTTTTTGTTAGTATTTCTGAATGATACTTGTTGTATTATAATAGTGAAAAGGAGCATGCAAATCCCTTAATACTACTTTTGTATTGCTTATGGGAGAATAAGTTGTACAAAAAATTATAATAGTGCTAATTCTTATAGAAAGAGATTGATTAATTAGTGTGCATTATATTAAGTAAAGGAATTGCAATAGACTTAATGAATATCAAGGAAATATTAAAGTGGCTAGTACCAACTAATGTATAAAAAAGTTAGAACCTCCATTATTTTGGCAAGTTACTATATGAAATTTGTATAAATTTTCTCTACAATTGAGGCTATATCTAATATTAATATATTGAGATCACAAGTGTATGGAAGCAATTCATGGAATATCTATGAAGTAGACTCCAAGGCTATCATAGGAAAAAATTTATGTAGTGGACAATTCAAACATGTGATGCATGTATCTTGTTGCAGGTCCAAATCGTAAGATTTATGTACAATGTGAGAAATAATAGCATCCTCATCTTGAATATCTATCATGTTACTCCTTTCAATGGTCACAAGTGTCTAGAGATAATATTGGTTATTATCTTCCAATTTTGGCCATATAGGTTATTCTAAATCAACATGAATTTGTGCAAGAGGATAAAGGACCAATTTATTTGTTGCATGTCCATTAGAAATGATCATCTTACTCGGTCTACAACTAATAAAGGAATATCTTATGGCCATCCCTTGTCATCCTAAGATTAATGGATATCCTCCTAGGTAGTCCTTAGGCTACAAGACCATGAAGTTGGTAGGGTATTCCCATAAGTCAAGTGTAATGACCAATAATGGGTACCAAAGTGTGAATATTTTGGTACAAATAAGTTTCCCAACATGATGTCAACTAGTTGTCCTATAACATGGGTAGTCAGAGGATCCTTTTGTTTCCTCCCTAGCCTTTTGAGATGTAATTCCTAAATAGTTTTGGTATAAATTGGCGTGCAATTTTAACACAAACATTTTTTAGTTGTTCTAAGAAGTCAAATTCAGGTTCAAGATGCAACTTTTCATTGGTTATCCTTTCTAGGTATCATGGTTCCTTACTTTTTATATATACATGTGGTTGTTTTTGTTCAAGCTTCCCACTATTAGTAACTTCATGGGTAGTTCCTCATCAGATTGATGGGGATGCAAGGCTAGAAAGGTTTTTTCTTGAATGTAGATGAGCATCACTAACCTCAACTATATAGGTTGGGTATTTTATGGTCTCATTAGTATAAGCCTATTGAATATTCTTGTTGTTGGGGTTTGGTGTAGATTGAGCAGGCAATTGAGGTTCTCTAGGTTATGTCTGGCATAATTGTTGGTTGTTGTTGTAAGGGTTTTTTTTTTCTATAGGTATGTTGCATTTAATTTTTTCACTGTTGGTTTCCTCACCATTGTTGTGACCATGTAATTTGAGGGGATTTCTATTTCTAGTTATAGTTGGAAAATTGATATTGTTGTTGTTGCCATATCCCCTATTGTAAAATATAATTGGATGGTGAAGAATTTGACCATGGTTGGTTAGGAATATTATTCCAAGATTGAATATTCTGATTAGAAGTATTTGAATTAGTCCTAGGGAAAGAAGAATTATAGGACAAGGAGTCTTGAGGCATACCTTGTCTCTTTTATTAGGGCTTGCATTAAACAATGTAGAAAAAATATCCTTCCTCATCCTCTAAGGTGCAAAACTCTAATATTCCTTTCTTGTTTTTAGATATGCTAGCAACCTTCTTGCACATGCAATTGAACTTCTTTTGATGGTAGTGAGGATAGTATTTAGTGACAACAACCTATGATTCCTATTTCTTTTTTATGTCCTGGTTATCCAACTAAGTTGCAAGATGGCTAATAATATCCTCTTTCATGTTTTATAGGAGATTTCAAAGCTCCGCCCTAGAAACACCCATAGATTTATTAGTTGAAGGCAATAATTTGGAGCCTTTAGGCATCCTCAGAGTTGATCGTGATTAGTTTCTACAAATCTAACATATTTTTTCAAAAGATAATTGAGAGATGTAGTTTGCTCTAGTTAAATTCATTGAATCTTTACAATACTCATCCACCCCTCTTAATAATACAAACTTAAGAGACTCTGGGGAGATTTTATTTTGATGTGTTTTCTTTATACAAAATTGAAACCTCTCCACAAAATCTTCAAGTGGTTCATCCTCCTTTTGTGACCTTCAAAATATGTCATCTCTTTCCATGTCTCCCCCATGGTGTTGTTATATGGATTCTAATCAAACTCGGAGATTAAATTTTCCCTACTTTTATTGGCACAGTTTATTATTTTATAAAGGTGTCGGGTGTTATTTTTCTATTGGCTGACATATTGCAACCCTAATTTCTATAATTTACATAAGTCTTGTTAAAATGGCTAAGAGTTGGGGTTTTCTGTAGAGAATTTTGTAGCATTTTTTTTTCAGCAGTATTGAGTTGCAAGAGATTGTTGGTTGTAATCAGTTTGATTTGCTGGATAATAATATTGGACTCTTTTTTTGGTGGATGTGGCTCGAGTTTGGGTGAACCACGTTAAATATTATCTCTTCGTTGTTATTATTTTTGTGTTTTTCATTCCTCTATTTAATATTTATCTACATATAATTAGTATTTTTTGCATGTAATTCCTAACACATTGTAATATTTTTTATACTTCTACAATATTTTTTCCTAGCTCGTAATTACATTCTTACCCAACCCCATGAACCACCATAAAGAAGTGTCTTACAATGTGGATAGAAAAAATTTAAGCATGTGGGCATTAGCTATATAATCATAGCTCCAACACAATACATCAAATTCAAAAACAAATGTAAATGGTCTATCATGATTAGGCCATAGAAATTAGGGGAATGAATATTGAGGTATTTTTTCATAGCAGTTGCACAGTCCTGGTTAGTAATTAGAAACTCAAAGGTCACCAACTTGGTAAGATTATCTACTTTTGTAGCCATTATGTAGATTCATTATTTCTATTGATATGGATTTGCCTAAGGATGTTTATTATTTTGAAGATGTTAGGTTCCTTGTCGTATCAATATGTCAAATAACTCCTCTTAAATCTATGTAATGGAAGGAATCATCCTAAGGAATCCCTCTACCATTGCATGCAATGGAAGTTGAGCTTAAGGGTTGTCATCTTGTACTCTATAAGTGTTTGGTTCAAAGTTTATCTTAAAAATTATACTAATCTGAATGCTAAAAAATGAAAAGATTCTAACTAATGAAAAAACAAACATAAAAATAAATCTAAACTGAAAGATCCTAAACTTTAGCACCATCCTTGGAAATAGTACCAAAAATGACTAAATCTATCTAAATGTAATAGATTGATGCAGAAAGGTCATCCATTTGAATCAATAGACCAATTGATCCCTTATCAAGTACCTTATTGTCTTAGATGTGCTCATTTAATTATCAGCTAGGGAAGCATATCTTCTTGGATAATATTGGCAATGTATTTGCAGTTGAGGAGACTTTAAGATATTCTATTGACTATGTATAGGAAATCAACATGAAGTAATTGTAGCGTCCCAAAATTTTACCCCTTTCAATTTTGGTCGCATTAGGTCCTTACCTTAGCATTTGCACCCCTTGGCCTACTTAGGACCTGATTATGCTCATTCCCCTTCCATATTGCATCATTTTTTGACACTTTGCATGCTTAAGGCACTTGATCCTTGCGCCAAAATAGGGCAGGACCAGGGCATGGCGTTGTTGGCAGGAGGCACTATATCGATTGATTTAAGTGCTTAAGGAATGTTTCGATGTTGTCATTGATGGAAACTCATATCAGATATCACACCCAGTATATGCAGAATTGTTCTACCGAAATTTTGATATTCATTTTGCTTAAGTCTAGAAGGTGGAATACAGAGTATGGGTACATTGAGTTGAACTCAATTTTGGTTGCATAGTTTTGGTTGTGGTGGAAGAGTTAGGTGATTGGATGTTCAAGATATCTTAATTCGCAATCCTAGTCTCCAGCATTGATTCTCATGCAAGATTTAAGATCTGGTATCTGGTATTCCAGGAATAATAGGGTTATTTTGGTGTAGCGCGTTATGC
The DNA here is from genome assembly GCF_030272615.1 of Cryptomeria japonica. Lineage (NCBI taxonomy): Eukaryota > Viridiplantae > Streptophyta > Pinopsida > Cupressales > Cupressaceae > Cryptomeria > Cryptomeria japonica. The sequence continues at coordinate 129,190,468 of NC_081412.1, forward strand.
AGAATCTTTGGGATGATTTTGGTGATTGGTTTTGAGTTCGAGGTGGTCGAGCCAACATGTGTGAATATTATTATCAATTTTTTTTAGGTCCGCATATGGATTTGTAATCGGATTGAGCTAACTTATTGTTACATGTTTCATGTTGCGTATTATGTGGTTTTTGGGCTGACATGGAATTGATTTAATTTGATGGTGTGGATATATAAGACCAATTTGTATGAGCATTTTAGTGATTGATGTGAGTGTGTGAAGATTGTATGAGCATTGGTGCACAGTTTCACATGCGTTATCTTTTTCTTTTTGTGCTCCCGTATATGACAGAGCAGGTTGTCAGAATAGTGAAGTTAGTCACTTTGCACTTAACTGGGACTACATTTGGCATTTGTAGATGCTACTTATTAGTTTAGACAATTAGTTATCATTTGTAATCATTTGTAGGATAGTGATTCCTCTAGGGTTGTAACCATCTTTTGTAATTGAGTAGTGAGCTCTAGGCAATGTGCTTGAATGCATGTGTATTCCCCTCTTGTAATATTATTATACTCTTGATCATAGTATTATATTATTGTGGGTCTCAATCCCACTGTGGTTTTTCCCTTTCCGGGATTCCATGTAAAAATTCTAGTGTTATGGTTTTGTGCTTGTTTGCATTTAGTTTCTGCACTTTGCTTTTATTCATTTGCATCTGGTGGTTTAAGAATCAGTTTAAGAAAGTTGTTAATTGTAGAACATTGAATCACCCCCCCCTCCCAGTGTTCATTGATTCCAACAATTGGTATCAGAGCCTAGTTCCTCTGAGAAAGCATAAAATCTTGAGGAAGATCCAGGAGAGTGAATCAATGGACTCCAGTTTGCAAAAACAACTTATTGTGGCACTTGAAGACCTAGATGCAACAAGGAAAGAAGCAAGTAGCCTGAGAAGAAATTTGATTGCTGCTAAAAATTTCATTGATTCATTGAAAGAACAAGTGAACACATCCAAAGAGAAGAGAAAGGATCTAATGGACAAACTCAAGGAGAAATAAGAGCAATGCATTGATAATCAAGACAAGGTAGATGAATGTGAAAAACTTGCTAGAGATAATGGAAAGATGAAGAATGAAATGCAATCCATTGTGATGAAGCTGACAAAGAAGACTGAAGATAGGAAGAAGAATAAAGAAAGTCTGACTCATCCATTGAAGGATAGATCTGATGAATGTTACAGACTAAATCATGAAAATGACCTACTAAATCTTGAATTGATACAGTCCTTCAATAATGAGAAAGAACTTGAAAGGCGAATCATAATTCTAAGAGATGAACTTACCACTGCTAATGAGTACAAAGAAAAATTCAAATCTATCTCGGCTAAGCTGGATGAAATGTTGCAAAGTCATAATAATAAAGGTGATATGGGAAGACTTGGATATGAGAAAGGAGAGAGCTTCAGATCTGGTCAAACCAATCATCAGAAGAACAAGAGATCTCTAGTAAGACAACCTAATTCTTATAAACTCAATCGTAAATGTTTTATTTGCAATAAATTTGGTCATATGGCAAGTCAATGCATAAATAGAGCTAATCAGAATAATTCATCATTCTTCGGACAATGTTTCAATTGCAATAAATATGATCATAAGTCAATTGAATGTAGAAGTATGATAAATAGGAGAAATATAAGATGTTATGCTTGTGGAAAATTTGGACATATTGCTAACCAATGCAGATCAAAAAGAAATCAAGGTAATTTCAAGCCTAATCAAAGAAACAAAATTGTTTGTTATGCTTGCAACAAATCCGATCATATTGAAAAATACTATAAAAAAGACTATGAGCAAGAATGCTCTGGAAGACAATAACAAAGAAGATGATAAGGGAAAAGTGAAGGTTGAAGAGATCAAAGAGAAACATAAGAAGATGTGGGTAAAGAAGGATGATTCACATATATTAAATAGGTCCACACCTGATTCTGGTGTTGGAATCTCATCCGATAACTAAGGCATTTGGCCTTAGGAGGAAGCTTTTCATGCAGATCCTTAAAACCCCCTTTCTGAGATCTGTAATTGGCTATGAAAGGTTGCAAATGATTATAGATGGTTGTGCTGATGATTATGAGATTCCATGCCGATTTGATGCTTTGGTACAATATTCATGAGATTCAGAGCATCTGGGAGAACTTTAGGGTTGAGCATTTATTGCACCTTAAAGTTAGGTATTGGAAACATAAAAAGGCATTTTAACATTCATTTCTCACATTATGTTTGACGCGAAAGAGCAGAAGAGTGTGGTGAAGAATATTGTGCAGCTAAATAGAGTGTGAAAGGATCTGACAAAGATTTCTTGCATCCGGTTGAAGATAAAAAGGTATTTTTTGAGTTCAAGATAGTTGTTCATAACCTAGAATTCGATAATGGCATCATCTGGTGTAGTGAATCCATTAGTTGTCAAAATAACTGATAAGGCAAGGCCTAAGTTCAGGAAACATCCATACAAATTGATGGAAGATGATCTAAATGGAGCATTTTTATCTGTTTTGTATGGTGTGTTGCATGTTGAAGATAGTAGGGCATACATCCATTGCAATATTGAGGAGCTTGGGAATGTTGAAATTCTATCACTGTATAGAAAGCACATGATGGATGGTATGGGCAACCTGAAACCAAAATTCAAATATTTGCAGGATAAGGGTTTCATTCAGTTTGTAAACTTTCTGATTTTCGATGAACCCGAATGGGTTAGGTACATTTTGAGAAGGGTCCATGATGAATTTATATGTCTTGATAAACAATATAAGATCACCAAGCAAGCAATCCAAGCAGTGGCATGTTTGAATGCAACTGGTGAAGTTCCCGGTCTAAGAAATGTAAAGAACACGATAGTGACAAAAGTAACCAGTTCCCAGCATGATAGAAGATCGATGATTATTAATGACAAAGTTGAATATGATGTCAGATTTGCATCCATGGTGATGGGCTATAAGGTCTATCAATCTAGCAGAACAAACTCAATCTTTGGTACAACAATTTATGCAGCCTATCAAATTCTCAAGGAGGACAAGTTGTATGATCTGTGTGGAGTACTTTTGAGTGAACTAATGAGCAATCTAAAGAAGATAAAGCAAGACAAGAAGCATGTTTTTAAGTTTGGTACTTTAATTATCTGTCTAGCCTTCTATTTCATGAGAGAGATCCCCGGTGTAGGAAAAGTACAATGGGCATATGACAAAATGGTGGTGGGGAAAATCAAAGAAGCCTTACAATGATTAGGAGATACACAAGCTACAGTTGTAGAAGATACTGTTGATAATTAAAAGGTTGCAAACTTTAATGAAGCTGATCAAAATCCTCTGGTAACAACTTTTGAATCAGAGAAGGCAGCTGAGGAGGTTGGTGATGAAAAGATAGAGGATGTAGAGAAAGGAGAAGATGTAGAGAAGGAAAAGAAGGAGAAGGATGGAGACAAGGTTGAATAGGTTCCAACAGAAAGAGACATTGTGGACAAGGGCAAGGAGATTATCAGCGACATAGATCTCACCAAAGGGCCTATCGATCTTAACTCACTATCTCCTATCCAAGCACTCAATCTTGCAACACTTGCAAAGGCCAAAGCTAGTGAAGACTTATTGAAGTATTACATTGAGTACAAAGAGCTCATATTCATGGCTACAAGTGTATTGGAGAAAACTCTGCCATCTTTCAAGAAAGATACAATAGACTCACCCTCCGGTAAGTTGAGGAGCATGTTAAAATCAGTGTATTCTCTTTTTGTATCCTTAGAAATAGTTGTTGAAGGTAAGGTTCTTAGCCAATTCAATGTTATGGGGTTAAGGATGATTTTGAAAATGGTTGAAGGTGATAGGGCTAGTTTGATTTCTAGTATGAAGGTCATTCAAGAGGTACTGGATGAAGGAGGTAAAATCTACAAGTCATGTCTTCTTTTGCCTAAGTTCACAATTGATATTGATAAGAAGATCATGGAATGTGAAGGTCAATTAACTGGTATATCTCAATCTTATGCCCCCCAATCAGTTTTTGCCAGTAATTATGAAGCTCGGTGATGGATCTACTTAATAAAATCAAGAGCCTACATCAGGAAAAGACAAAGTAGTTGGTAGAGGGGGAGAACTAAGGAATTCAATCACTCCTCGATTGGATACTTTGCTTAGTAGTTAGTAGGATGCTATGAATGTTATGAATAAGAGTGTTATTTCAGATCTTAGAGGAGTACATATGCATGCCTATCTTTTTAGTGCCCTCATAAATATTTTGTAGAACTTGAAGAAAGGTTGGGATGATCACCTGCAATCCTTGAAGACCATTTTTGCAGACATTTTTAAATTTCTGTAAGTTAATGAGTATACCCTTGTACATAAAATTTTGGCGGATGCCTAACTTTGCCATTGATGTCAAAGGGGGGGAGAGAGGAATGAAAATTATGTATATTCTCAGAGGGAGCTTGTTGAGTTGTTGAGTTGTTATGGTTTTGAAGTTTTCTAGTGTATGACAGTTTTGGTCTAACAGTGTCATTTTTCATCAAGTGTTGTCATCAATGCCAAAGGGGGAGATTGTTGGAAAGAGACATTGTACTGGTTGAGTTAAGTGCTTAAGGAATGTTTCAAGGTTGTCATTGATGGCAACTCAGAATAGATATTACATCCAGTATATGTAGAATTGTTCTACCAGAAGCTTGATATTCATTTTGCTTAAGTTTGGAAGGTGGAATACAGAGTATGGGTACATTGAGTTGAACTCAATTTTGGTTGCATAGTTTTGGTTGTGGTGGAAGAGTTAGGTGATTGGATGTTCAAAATAGCTTAATTCACAATCCTATTCTCTGGTATTGATTCTCATGCAAGATTGAAGATCTGGTATTCAGTATTTCAGGAAGAACGGGGTTATTTTGATATAGTGTGTTATGCAGAATCTTTGGGATGATTTCGGTGATTGGTTTTGAGTTTGAGGTGGTCAAGATGACATGTGTGAAGCTTATTATCAATTTATTTAGGTCTGCATATGGAGTTGTAATTAGATTGAACCGACTTATTGTTACACATTTTATGTTGTGTGTTATGCAATCTTTGGGCCGACATGGAATTGATTTAATTTGGTGGTGCGGATATATACAACCAATTTGTATGAGCATTTTAGTAATCAATGTGAGTGTGCGAAGATTGTATGAGCATTGGTATGCAATTTCACATGCTATCTTTGTTTTTGTACTCCAATATATGACAAAGCAGCAAAATAGAGTAGGTTGTCAGAACAATGAAGTCAGTCACTTTGCACTTAACCAAAACTACATTTTGGCATTTGTAGATGCTACTTATCAATTCAGACATCTAGTTATCATTTGTAATCATTTTTAGGATAGTGAGTCCTTCAGGGTTGGAGCCCTCTTTTGTAATTGAGTAGTAAGCTCTACGCAGTGTGCCTAAATGCATGTGCATTCCCTTCTTGTAATATTATTATACTCCTAGTCACAGTATTATAATATTGTGGGTCTCAATCCCACTGTGGCTTTTCCCTTTCCAGGTTTCCACGTAAAAAATTTGTTGTTATGGTTTTGTGCTTGTTTGCATTTAGATTATGCACTTTGCTTTTATTCATTTGCATCTGGTAGTTTAAAAATCAGTTTAAGAAAGTTGTTAATTGCATACCATTGATTCACCCCCCCCCCCCCTCTCAGTGTTCATTGATTCCAACATGGTGCCCTTGTCCTCAATCATTTTTGGGCCCCTTTCAACCCATTTTCATATTTCAAATATGAGCAGGAATTCCTTCTCCGTGTTGGCTCATGTCAAAAAATTAATCAGTTTTCTTGATGGGCAAGTATATAAAGAGTATTTCCCATATGTTCCCTCTCATTTGAAAATTCATCAATTACAACAAGCATACTGTTGGATATTTCTTCTTCTAGGATATGTTGTTGGCATTGATGTCAACATATTCCGGTGTTGCAGATGAGTTGTTTGGTGTTCCGGTGATTGCATTGAGCTGCTATGGATGGTTTATCTATTTTGGGATGTTGTTATACTTTATTCCTTATTGGTTTCACTGATCCAAGAGATTTCTTAATCATATTATTTGATCCGGTTTGTAGTTCATTCTTTCTGTGCAGTGGTTGGCAGAGTTTGGTATTTGTTCCGGTGAGCTCCGGTATGATCATATCTTTGGTAACAGTTTTGGGAGAATGTTTTGGATGTTAATTATGTGTATCTTCAGTTCAGATGGTTCGTGATTTGGTGCTCTAAAAGATATCTTTCTATTTTGAATTGTGCTTGTTGAGTACTCCTTGAGCTCGCTTGTTGATCGATGAAGATTTGTATGAGTGGTGTTGGTGCAACTATTGTGGATGGTTCTAATGTGCTTTTTGGTGTTTCCTGGTCGTGTCTTATTTATCTTGGTGATCCGAATTGATTCTTGTGCACGTTCCTGGCGATTTTTCTAATCCAGTGATATTCTTTGTGTTATGTGGTATTCTTAGTGGTATAACGTGTTGCGGTTGATCTTGGCATGATTTTCGGTGGTGATGCGTGTTTGAAGATTTGATTTAGGTCCATGTTATGTCATGTATATCATTATATTGGTCCGGTGGTTCTAATATGTATCGTGTGATGTAATTTAGTAATTGTGAGTTGAGGGTTTAGCTGACCTTATAGTGAAGGTTGATGATTTGTATAAATACGTGGTTTAGTCATGTAATTTGGGTATGGGTGTTATGTCTGCATTATTAGAGAGTGGTGTATATGGTTCTTAAATGAATTTATCCTTCAATGTGGTGTATTGAGAAGAGATTGTTGCATGGCAGACAAATGTGCTTAACTAAAACTGTCATCTGGCATTAGCAGATGCTATATTTGCAGTTCATTCTTTCTGGATTGTAGTCTGAATCTTATTGTAAGGTAGTGAACCTTCCCTGAGGGTTGCAGCCTTTTGGGTCTTCTTATTTTGAGCAATGAGCTCTAGGCAGTATGCCTGAATGTTGTTGTCAATATGGAGGAATTGATTATTTGTTGCATTGATGTTTTGTCATTGATTTCAACATTAGCTGTTATGGTTGGTTACCGATAGAAGAACTAGTGTTACTGGTAAGGGTTTAAGGTTTTACGAGTAGAGCTTTTACTGAGAATCTTTGACAGGATGCATAAGTGGTGTTGGTGCAGCTTCTAGATGGAATTCAAGATGCAAAAAGTGATCCTTGATCATGGCTCAACTGATTGGTGACATCACTTTGGTGTGGTGGACCCAAATTAGGTTTGGTACCTATCTAGGTTATGGACTAGTATCATGTTAATGTGTTCTCTAGATGTTACTGGGATGTTTTATGGATTGGTTAATATTGTTTTGATCTTAAGACAACATGGCATATCATTGTAATATGGATGTATGTAATGATCTTATTGCAATATCTTTTAGGTGGCCGACCTAATTGGTTTAGGCCTTAGGGTTTGTATAAATTGATGTAAGATCTCATTGTAGATCATGGTATGGGAATGAAATATCACATGCGAAGGAGACTTGGTCGATCATAGGTGATCGAATTGGGTTTAAGTAAGAGATCAAAGGTCTCTGGTATTAAGCTTATATGGGACTGTAATCGGGCATGGTAGATGCTATCTCTAGTAGTTCATTCTTCTGGATTGTTATCCAGTTATCTTGAGGTGGTTATAACCTCTCTGTAGTCAGTGAGACTCCTTTGTAATGAGAAGTACACTCTAGGCAGTGTGTCTTCCTGCATGTGCAGGCCCCTTATTGTATCACATACTTTCTGCAGAAGTATCATCTGACTGTGGGTAGGCTTCCCACCATGGTTTTTCCCTTTACCAAGTTTTCCACGTACAAATCATGGTGTTATGTGGTATGGTTGCATTGTGTTAATTCTCTATTTCATTCTTAAGTTTTATTGTTTACCGGTATATGTTTCTGCTATTCCGGTATTCAATATTTATATGCTATGGTTAAAGGTTATAAAGTGGTTTGATTAATATAATATATTGACAACTAATTCACCCTCCCCCTCTCAGTTGTCCATCAGTTATCCTAAAAATTCGTATCAGAGCTTTGGTCTTTTTTTGCAGAAGCTTAACCACTTGAGGTAGATCCTATGGCAACTATTTTCAGAAGACAAATCCCTAAGCTTGATGGAACAAATTATGGGATATGAAAAATTCTGAATGGAGACTCATCTTAGATGTCTTGGCAAGGATATTTGGGAGATCACTAAGAAAGGATATACACCTTATGATCCGACATCTGGAAATCTTGCTCCTGCAGACTTGGACAATAATATTGAAAATGATTGCAGAGCTAGAGAAGCCCTCCTATGTGCACTCACTGATTAGCAAATCATGGGATTGACTGATAAATCATCTGCAAAGGTTATATGGAATAAATTATATACTGAATGACGGTAACCCTACTGTCAAAATTGCTAAACTTGATGGTTACTGGGTAAGATATGAGAACTTGAAGATGGAAGATAATGAAAGAATTGCTACATTTATGGAAAGAGTAAATGAGATTGTCATGGGAATTGAATGTTGTGGAGGATCTCTGAGTGAAGATGAAATAGTCTCCAAAGTCTTGAGAGCCCTTCCACCAGCTTACAAGATGAAGGTGACTGCAATTAATGAATTGAGAACAATGGCAAACACTTAAGTTAACAGAGACATTCTAATTGGGAAATTATATGCTTTTGAGCTTGAAGAATTTGGACCCTCTGGAGCTGCAAAGCCTGAACCTTTTTTTCATGCATCATCATCTACCGACAAAAGTGATTGGAAAGCCTTATATGCAAAAGAATTGGAAGATATGAGGAAAAAGGATGAAGAATTTGAGCAACTTTAAGCCTTATTTGCTAGAAGAGTATTTAAAGGACCGACAGAAAGTAAGTATGAAGGAAAAGCACCTTTTAAATGTTTTGCATGTAATAAGATTGGTCATTTTGCATCTAGGTGTCCTGAAAAGAATGCAAGATTTGAAGAAAGAGTTAAGAAATCATTTAAGCCTAATCAGAACAGATATAGATTCAAGAAAAACAAACAATGCTACATAGCGGATGAGGAAGGACTAAGTGATGACTCTGAGGATGAACCGGTAGCAGACTCTGCTAGTGGATCCAGCAATGGAAAGGAATGGGTGTTCTATGCTTTAAAGGAAGATGAACCGGAACCAGCTATCAAGAATGAAGAAAAGGCCCTGGCAGCAAAAGTTGAAGACAAGGATGAATGCGTAATTGATAGTGGATGCTCACATCATATGACTGGAGATAAAAGAAAAAATTTGTCCTTGCAAGAATACAATGGTGGTCAAGTCAGATTTGGGGATGACAAAGCATGTATGAGCAAAGGTAGAGGTATTATTTCTCTGGATGGCAAGCATAATACTGATAATGTCTATTATGTAGAAGGTTTAAAGCATAATCTTTTAAGTGTTTGTCAATTGGTGGACAAGGGAATCCAACTTCAGTTTAAAGATAGAAAATGCATAATCATTAACAAAACTGGTTTGGAGATTCCAACCGGTACTCATACTAGAGGTAATATCTTTCACTTGAACACTGGTAATAAGACATGTCTGATTGCTCATATTGATGAGAGTTGGCTATGGCATAAGAGGTTGTGTCATGTTAATTTTGATTGTATTGTTAAGATCAGTTCAACAAAGGCAGTTAGAGATATACCTAAGATTATAAAGCCTCATAATCCAGTATGTAAGGAATGTCAATTGGGAAAGCAAGTTAGAACTTATTTTAAGAGCATACATGATAAATCTAATGATGTGATTGATTTGATTCACACTGACTTATGTGGTCCAGCAAGGACCAGAAGCTTTCAAGGTGATAGGTATTTCATGCTAATAATTGATGATTATTCTAGAATGATGTGGGTGTCTTTTCTAAGGGAGAAGTCTGAAGCTTTTGATAAATTCAAGATCTTTAAAGCTAGTGTGGAAACAGAAACTGGATGGATTGAAAATCAAATGTGTGAGATCAGATTAAGGTGGTGAATTCACTTCTCATGAATTTAACAGTTATTGTGAGACAAATGGAATTAGAAGACAGTTATCTCAACCCTGGACTCCTCAGCAAAATGGAGTAGTGGAAAGGAAGAATAGAACCATTTTGGATGTAGCAAGAACCATGATGATGGAAGCCAAATTGCCTCACATCTAATGGAGAGAAGGAGTGAGTACAGTAGTCTACACATTCAACAGAGTTCATATCAAAGGTGAAACTGGTAAGACCCCTTATGAATTATGGTTTGGACATACACCTACTGTTAAATATTTGAGTATTTTTGGAAGTAAATGTTATATCAAAAAGGATGATTCAATTGGGAAGTTTGATCCTAGATGTGATGAAGGGATATTTCTTGGATACTCAATTCAAAGCAAAGCATATAGATGTTATAACAAAAGATTGCAGAAAATTATGGAGAGCACAAATGTGAAAGTGGATGAGCAATATAGAAATCAATCTATATCATATGACAGGGAACCGGTAGTGGAAATGATCATAATTGAACCGGCAATGCCTCAACCGATATAATACATTGAGACAGTTACACCAGTACAATCAGAAAATTCAACTGTGACTGATGATCAGAACAATGAAACTAAAGTTCAGAAGACACCAAGGTATGTAAGGTTAAATCATTTTGAAGATCAAATCATTGGAGATAGGAACAAGGGAGTTATGACAAGAAGAAGACTAGCAAATGAAGAGGTATGTGTTATTTCTCATATTGAATCAACATCTGTTATTGAATCTTGTAAAGATAAACATTGGTTAAAGGATATGGAAGATGAATTAGATCAGATAGAGAAGAATGAGACTTGGACTTTAGTTCCCTGGCCTAAAAATAAGAATGTTATTGGAACTAAATGGGTTTTTAGAAATAAAGTAAATGAGGATGGTCAAGTTGTAAGAAACAAGGCTAGACTGGTTTGTAAAGGATATTCTCAAATGAAAGGAATTGATTATGGTGAGACATTTGCAACTGTAGCTAGAATTGAAGTTGTTAGACTATTTCTTGCCTATGCAGCTTATAAGAACTATAAGGTCTATCAAATTGATGTTAAATGTGCATTTTTGAATGGTGAACTTGAGGAAGAGGTATACATTGAGCAGCCTGATGTATTTTCACTGACAGATGATAAAGATATGGTTTGCACATTAAGGAAAGCATTATATGGATTGAAACAAGCTCCTAGAGTATGGTATGCAAGGTTGGATAAATATCTTTTGAAGCTTGGTATTACTAAAGGAAGTGCTGGCAGTAATTTATATTATAAGATCACTGATGATGATATTTTGATTATTGAAGTATTTGTTGATGATATCATTTTTGGAGGTGAAGATAAATTATGCATGGAATTCTCTAATAATATGAACAATGAATTTGAAATGTCCATGATTGGTGAGATGAGATTTTTCTTAGGTTTACATATTACTCAAACTGACAAAGGCATATTTATCTATCAAACTAAGTATCTAAGGGAATTATTGAAGAAGTTTGGTATGGATAATTCCAAACTGGTAAGTACTCCTATGGTGACAAGTGAGAAATTATATATCAAAGACACATCTGAACCGGTAAATTCGACAAGGTATAAGTCTATGATTGATGGCTTGTTATATCTAACTCAGACTAGACCAGATATTATGAATGCAGTAAGTATTGTTTCAAGATATCAAAGTAATCCTAAAGAAAATCATGAATGTGTTGTAAAGAGGATATTTCAGTATTTGCAAGGAACAACAAAATATAGCTTATGGTATTATAGAGATGATAACTTCACTTTATGTGCACATACAGATTCAGATTGGGCAGGAGATACTGATGACAGGAAGAGCACTTCTGGTGGAGCTTTCTTTCTTGGAAGGAAATTGGTTTCATGGATTAGCAAAAAATAGTCATGCATTTCTTTATCTACTACAGAAGCTAAATATGTTGCAGCAACAACTAATTGCATTCAAGTCTTGTGGATGAAGCAAATGTTGAAGGATATCAAAGTTTGAACTGGTAGTTATCTATTGTGATAACTCTGCAACTATTGACATGTCTAAGAATCTGGTATTTCACTCTAAGATTAAGCACATTTCAATTTAATATAACTTTTTGAAGGACAAGGTGGAAGAAAAGGAAGTCAAATTGGTTTATGTGAACACTAAAGAACAAATTGCAGATATATTCACTAAATCATTGTCTAAGGAATCGTTTGAGTATTTGAGAGACAAGTTAGGGGTATCTACCCTTCCGGAAAAAACTTAATTGATGGAGTAGACCATCAGTCCGATATGCATCATTAGCTTTATCCTTTGCTCCGGGTTGATGTAGTGGTGCTACTACTAAGGGGGAGTAATTAGCTTTGAGATTCACAGAATTTTGATATCTATGTCATATCTTTGGCATTGATATCAAAGGGGGAGAGTTAAATGTGAAAAGTTCGGATCAGTTTTAGATTGGACTGCACTCTTCAAGGGGAGTTGCTAGGATTTTTTAGTTTTTCATTATTATATCTTCTATGAGAAATGTTTGGCACTTCTTGGTACTTAGATGTTTTCTTTTTCACATCTAGTGTTGCCATCAATGCTAAAGGGGGAGATTGTTGGCAATATGGAGGAATTGATTATGTGTTGCATTAATGTTTTATCATTGATGTCAACACTAGTTGTTATGGTTGGTTACTGGTAAACAGGTTTTGGTCATCGGTAGAAGAACTAGTGTTATAGGCAAGGGTTTAAGGTTTTACCGGCAGAGCTTTTACTGAGAATCTTTGACAAGACGCATAAGTGGTGTTGGTGCGGCTTCTAGATGGAATTCAGGATGCAGAAGGTGATCCTTGATAATGGCCTGACTGATTGGTGACATTACTTTGGTGTGGTGGACCCAGATTAGGTTCGGTACCTATGTAGGTTATGGACCAGTATCATGTTAACGTGTTCTCTACACGTTACCGGGATGTTTTATGGATTGGTTAATGTTGTTTTGATCTTAAGCCAACATGGCATATCATTGTAATAAGGATGTATGTAATGATCTTATTGTAATATCTTTTAGGTGGCTGACCTAATTGGTTTAGGCCTTAGGGTTTGTATAAATTGATGTAAGATCTCATTGTAGATCATGGTATGGGAAAGAAATATATGTTCGTGGTGATGGAATGAAATATCATATGAAAAGGAGACTTGGTTGATCATAGGTGATCAAATTGGGTTTAAGTAAGAGGTCAAAGGCCTCTGGTGCTGAGCTTAATCGGGACTGTAATCAGGCATGGTAGATGTTATCTTTGGCAGTTCATTCTTTTGGATTGTTGTCCAATTATCTCAAGGTGGTTATAACCTCTCTTTAGTCAATGAGACTCCTTTATAATGAGCAGTACACTCTAGGTAGTGTGCCATCCTACATGTGAAGGCCCCTTATTGTATCACAAACTTTCTACAGAAGTATCATCTAACTGTGGGTAGGCTTCCCACCGTGGTTTTTCCCTTTACTGGTTTTCCATGTACAAATCATGGTGTTATGTGGTATGGCTGCATTGTGTTAATTCTTTGTTTCATTTTTAAGTTTTATTGCTTACCGGTATTTGTTTCTACTATTTCGGTATTCAATATTTATATGCTCTGGTTAAAGGTTATAAAGTGGTTTGATTAATATAATCTATTGACAACTGATTCACCCCCCCCCCTCTCATTTGTCCACCAGTTATGCTAACAAATGTGTGTGCATTCCTTATTGTAATATTTTTACATACTACTGCAGAGTATCAACTTATTGTGGGTAGGTTCCCACTGTGGTTTTTCCCTTAACCGGGTTTTCCACGTCAAAATCTTGGTGTTATGTTTTTTGGTTTCATTTCTCTTATCTTTATTGTTGTTGTTGTTGTTGTTAAGATCTGAGATTGTTCTTAAACTATTTTAATCCGGTGAAAACTCATTCACCCCCCCCCCCCTCTTAGTTTTCCTTCTTGGTTGTTGCTAACAATTGGTATTAGAGATATATCCTTTGAAAGAAGCTTGACCGCTTGAGGAGATCCAGAATGGAAACTTATGTGTTCAAGAAGAAGAGTCCTAGATTTGATGGAAGCAATTATACTATTGGAAGGACCGGATGGAAGTTCACTTGAAATGCCTCAGAGAAGAGTATTGGAAGATCACAAAGAATGTTTATAATGTTCCTCAGAATGGACCAGTTATTGTTGTTGAGATCAAGGATGTTGAACATAACATAAGAGCTAAGGAAGCATTGTTGAGTGCCTTGGCTGATTCGGAGATGACTAATGTGATGTTTTTGCAAACTGCACATGAGATTTGGAAGAAGGAGATGTGCAATTTAAATTTGTTAATTTGCAGAGCTTGAAAGGGAAGTATGAAGCATTGAAGATGGCAGAAGATGAAAATATATCAACTTTATGGGTAAGGTGAATGATCTTGTCATGAATATCAGATGTGTCGGTGGAACCCTTGAAGACGATGAGATTGTTGTTAAGGTGTTGAGATCCTTCCCTCCTTCTTACAAACATAAGATAGCTTCTATTGATGAGATCTGGAGTGTGACTATAGTAACTAGATACATGCTGGTTGGAAAGCTTACTGCATTTTAGTTGAGTGAATTTGGAGAATCACATGGTAAATCTAAAACTGCAGTCAGAGCCTTTGTATCTGAGAAGCAGAAGTATGATCCGAGAGAAATTTCTTGTTGGGTATAAAGATTTGAAAGAGAAAAGAGAGAGATGGAAGAGAAAGAAAGATAATTGGATGATCTCGAATCCCTTATTGCTTGGAGATTGCCTAAATGAGCTAGTAAGTATGATGGAAAGTTACCTTTGAAATGTTTCTCTTGTAATAAATAGGACATTTTTCTTCTAGGTTCCCTGAGAGGATGTCTAGATATGATAAGCATGATAAATTTGAAAGGCATGATAGATCTAATAAAAATGATAGATATGAGAAACATAATAAGTATGATAAGCCTTATAAGCCCTACTGGAAGTACAGAAATTAGAAGAGATGCTACTATGCTGCTGATGAAGGTGTAACAGATGAGGAATCAGAGAATGGGAATTTAGAAGACGAATTTGTATTTCTTGCTATCAAGGAAGATGATTTGGTATCAGTGAATCCTACAAGCTGCATTGTTGAGGAGAAAGCTTTGGCTGCTAAAATTGAAGAGAAGGATGAATGGGTGATTGACAGCGGTTGTTCACATCATATGACAGATGATAAAAGCAAATTTGAGAGTATGGAAAGGTATGATGGTGGAATAGTGATATTTGGAGATGACAAAGCTTGTGTGATTCATGGTACAGGTTCTATATCTTTCAATGGTAAGCATAATACTGATGATGTCTTGTATGTTGAAGGTTTGAAGCATAATCTTTTGAGTGTTGGATATATGGTTGATAAGGGATATAATTTGCAATTCAAGAATGGTAAGTGTAAGATCCTAAATGCCTCTGGTATAGATATTGCATCAAGTACTAAAACTAAAGGTAATATCTTTCACTTGAATGGTGGTGATAAAAGTTGTTTGATTTCTCAGATTGATGAAAGTTGGTTGTCATAGGAGAATGCGTCATGTTAATTTTGACTACATGGTAAAGATAAGTTATACTCAAGTTGTTAGAGATTTTCCTAAGATTGTGAAGCCTTCTAATCCGGTATGTAAGGAATGTTAGATGGGAAAGAAAACAAAAACTTAATTTAAGAGTAAGCTATATTCATCTAATGGATTGCTAGATTTGGTTCATACTAACTTATGTGGTCCTACTAGAGTGAGAAGCATGCAGGGAGAGAGATATTTTATGTTGTTGATTGATGATTATTCAAGGATGATGTCGGTAACCTTTCTAAAGGAGAAATCAGAAGCATTGGAGAAATTTAAGATATTTAAAGCCAGAGTGGAGACTGAGACGGGATTGAAGCTGAAATGCCTAAGATCTGATAAAGGAGGATAATTTACATCGGGAGAGTTTGATACATTCTATGAGAGGAATAGAATTAGAAGACAGTTATTAGCTCCTAGTTACCCTTAGTAGAATGGAGTTGTTGAAAGGAAAAACTGAACTATCTTAGTGTTGGCATTGCATGAAGATTGCATTGATGAAGTATAAGTGTTGTCATTGATGTCAATAGTAACCAATAATGAAGTTGTATTGCAAACTAGTAGTGATGTTGTAAAGCAACCAGTATTAGTAGAGCAGTGATGGAAACCGGTATCGGTATTGTTATTGAAGCAGAGATCAACTGGTAATCCTAACCAGTTGAGAAGTAGAACCCTAACCGATGAAGCGTGGTGAATCGATTGTGTTGATTTATGATCGAATGTGATCAGAGATGGAGATGCCATGTATGCATGATGCACATGATGAGTTTCAAAGTGATTTTGGTGTGTGAATATAACTGTTTATCTTGGGAATGAGAAAATACATAGCATGAAGTGAATAATGCGTGATGAGCTACAGGATCCAATGTGCGGTGATCCAGGAGTGGTTGAAGTTGTCTAGAACAATGTGTAGTTGATTGCTATGTAATCCAACGATTATGATTGAACTGATATGTTTGTAATCTCTATGATATTTGTAGGTTTTGTGATGTGTTACCGACCTATTGTATTTGTATTTAAGGTCGATGAGTTGTTTGTAATTGAGTTGGCAATTTTGGTTAAGTGTGGTAGTGTGATTATTGTCGAACCAGAAGGAGTGTCTACAAAATGTTGTGAAGGCAGATAGGAGTAGAAAAGGATCTGACTAAGCAAGATAGTTTTATTTCCAATTCAGCAAAGAACCTGTTTGATAGGGAGGTAGGGCAAGGGGGTTGCCCAATAGGCTTGTATGATCACTAAGTGATAGGTCCTTGCTAGTTTCAATGTGTAGGCACCAAAATCAGAGTGCAAAAGGTTTATAGACAACCTAGCAACTCTCCTTGATCCACCTCCCTAAGTCAAACACTTCTTGTTTTCTCAAGGGCTTCAACTCCATAGTTTTTGGCTTTGTGGTCTAACTCCTTACTCTCTCAGTTGGAATTCATTTCCTCTATCTTGATCTATTCTCTGACTACACAAGGTCTCCATTTGTTGATTTACGAGTTTGTGTCAAGTTTTACCCCCAATGGGTGTCTTTGGTCTTCTACGTTTTGGGGTGTAGAAGTACTTCACAAGTGCTACAAACTAAGTTTTGGAGTCTATCTCACCCAAGGTGTTAAAGGCATGCAAGATTAACTTGTTTCAACTAGATTTGATGGTTTTTAGGCTTTACAACCTCCCTTTGTGTACCCGATTTGACAAAAATCCAAGTTTTAGGCCTAGAACAGGCTATGAGGAATTAGCCCTCCTTTTGGGGTTTTATGCTCACCCTGCTCCAACGATGGACTTCCAGAAAAAAATGACTTCATATTAGGATACCCTTTTGAGATTTCTTGAGGATTTTCTAAGTTTTAGGGCTCATTAGGCCTTCTCCATGACTATCCCAAAAATGGGTGCAAAAGGAAGGGTTTGCAAGGGTTTTGATAGCAAAAATTTGACTTACAAGTTAGAGACATTCAATGTGAACCATACAAACTTGGTTCTACCATGTCACATGCTAATTAGGCCACAATAAAGAAATTTACTCCTCCAAAGGTTAGAGAACAAGGTTTTACAAAAAGTTACTCATAAGGAGTGTGCAGCATTGACAACTTTTCATTCTTGCTTTCTACAAACACAACTTTTACATGAGAACCAATTACAATTTAGAGCATGTAAACATGACTATCATTAGTGACAAGAAAGGAATCATATTAGCCCTAAACAAAAGGCATTAGGAAATTACAAAACAATGAAACATTCACTGTCAAACTAATTGTCACTACACTTTCCCTTTTCACTGTTTTTTCCACTTTAGACCTGCACTTTTCACTGTCAAAACTCTATTTCAAAAGTCTGATTTGTGCTCTTTAACAATTATTTGTCTTTAGTTTCTTGTTGACCTTCATACCTACCATTTTGAAAAGGAAGATTACATATACAACTTCAACAAAAATGCAAAAATCAGTCATAGTTGACTGTGACAGCCAACTAGGCATTACAACTTTGCCTCAAGGATCATCAATTGATCTTGGCAACCTCAAACCCATGGATGAGATAAAAAACCACTTCTTGTTCTTGTTTTCAAGCAATTAGAAGGAGGTACAAGGCTTTACAAACCCCAATACATGGTGGAGAGTAAGCAAGTGAATGGAAATCAACTCCAAAACAATGACTCACTGTTTTTTACATCATTTTCACAAACTGAAAATGCAATCATCCTCATTATGGCTTAGAAAGCCTCTTTACCCTTAAATTCAACCTTAAGGATCAAAACAAGTCTGATTATCTGAAGAATGCATTTTCTATAGAAGAGCAAAACATCAAACTTCTTCAAGGACCCTAGCCAAATGGCACACTTGCCTAGGGCTCCATGGCCACAAAACTTCTTGCACCTGCATTTTGGAAAGAAAAACATGTATATACATATCTTAGAAGTTGACCAACTGGTTCTTGGGAAGCCATGAACATTTAGGGCTTTGAGAAGCCAAGTTGGTCAAGCATCCTTGCCAATTTCCTAGACAAGGCAGTGAAACTGTCAAAACTAAATAATTTTGCACAAAACTCAAAAATTAATGAAATTCAATGCCACCAAAGGGAAAAGCTTCAGGAATCATAAGAGAACTAGAAAATGCAAAAATAGTACAGCCACGTACAGCAGGTGTACGGACTGCTGCTCACATGGAGTCAAAACATAGGGAAAACAAGGTAAAAAGTAGTGCAAGTTTGCAAAATGCTTGATATCTCCGAATGATCAACCCTTACAATGGTTCAAACAAGAGAATAAATACCTCTAAAAGTCAGTTATCCTCCTATACAAACAGGTACATGTCCAAGAGCACTCAAATTTGACATTTTCATGTCTAAAATGACAACTTTTAATGCCTAGATGATGCAAGATTGATCTCAAAGACTACAAATCACCTAAAAACACTATTCACACCTAAAAACCAAACACCAAACATGTTTAAGAACTTTTCACACAAAAACACACTGAAAACTCACTTTTGACAACATTTTGCCAGGCAACTCCAAACTGGCAACTTTGAGCAAAAAGATGAAAACAGGAAACATGACCACACAATGAGTTCAAAACTCATCCAAACAACTTAGAACAACACAAAAACATCTTAGAAAAACTTTCCAACTTAAAACTAATAAAAATCAAACTTTCTCTCAAACCTGTGATGAAAATGAGGCCTAGGTGCTCCTGCACCATACTCCCCCGATGACAAAGAAGTCATGTGACTCCTTTGGGCAGAAAAGAGAGAGGAATACCAGCCTTGTGGAAGTCACTTTTAGGTATCCAAGTGGCTTCAGAGGCTGGTTGATCTTTCCACTTGATCAAATGTTCAAAATAGTTATGCTTTCTAGTCTTCTTGATGATTCTAGAATCGAGTACCTATTCAGGAATGGGAGAAGAAGAAGAGGGGAGAGATAGATCAGAAAGGGAATGTGAAATGTCTTAAGCTCTTTGAGTCTCTTCTGGAGGCTGCCCCTTGAAAGGTACCAAATCTACAACATTAAAGATAGGAGACAAGGAAACATCAGCAGGTAAATCAATCTTATAAGCATTTGGACCATACTTAGCCAAAATCCTGCAAGGCCCTATTCTTCTCATCTGTAACTTGGTAGGAACTCCCTTTTGCAATCTAGACTTCTTGAGATGCACCATCACAAAATCTCCAACTGAGAATTGGACATCCCTCTTTGAAGCATCCACCCTTGCCTTGACTCGTGTTGTGGTGTCCTGCAAAGACTGCTTAACTTATTCATGGATCTCTTTCAGAGACTGCGCCATATCCTCTAATGTCCCACTAACATGTTGAGAGTTAGTCACATCATGTAACTCAAAAACACCTTTTGGATGCATACCATAAACAATCTGAAATGGACTCTTACCAGTGGATCTGTTTACACTATCATTATAGGCAAATTCTACCTGTGGAATGAGCTGATCCCAGCTTTGTCCATACTCCTTGGTGAGACATCTGAGTAGATTGCCCAATGTTCTATTCACCACTTCTGTTTGGCCATCTGTCTGTGGATGGTAAGCTGAGCCAAAAGACAAATTAGTACCCAATTTCTTCCACAAAGTCTTCCAAAAATGACCCAAAAACTTAACATCTCTATCTGACACAATGCTAGATGGCAAACCATGTATTCTGACAACTTCTTTAAAGAAAAGGAAAGCAATATGACTAGCATCATTAGTAGTTTTGCAAGGTATAAAGTGAGCCATTTTTCTAAATCTATCAACAACCACAAAAATATTGTCATACCCTGCTTTTGTCTTTGGTAAACCTACAACAAAATCCATGCTAATGCACTCCCATGGCCTAGAAGGAATTGGAAGTGGCTGATATAAACCAGCATTAGTGCTATTACCTTTGGCCTTCTAACATATCATACACTTCTCAACATACCTTCTGACATCTCTCTGCATCTTTGGCCAGTAATAGAAGCATTGAACCAACTCTAAGGTCTTATTGAGACCAAAATGGCCACTCAAACACCCATTATGTTTCTCTTGGATAAGGTTTTCTCTCATGGAACCTTTAGGAACACACAGCTATCCTCCCCTGAATAAAAAACCATTATGCAATGTATAGTCAGCATACTCATTATGCAAATGATTCTCAAAAGCAAGACAAAGTTTATAAGTAGCAGCAAAATCATCATCATTAGGATACAAATCTTGAAAGCAATCAATACCAATACTCTTAACTTGGATCTCCTGAATAGTCAACAATCTCCTACTCAAAGCATCAGCTACTTTGTTACATTGGCCTTTCTTATGCTTAAGAGTAAAGGTATATGCTTGTAGGTATTCTACCCATTTCACATGCTTATGGTTGAGTTTATCCTGAGAATTCAAGAAACTGACTATCTGGTTGTCTGTATACACAACAAACTCTTTAGGAACCAAATAATGCCTCCACTTCTTGAGTGCCTACACCAATGCATATAACTCTAAATCATAAGATGAGTACTTTTTCTTTGCATCATTCAATTTCTCACTAAAGAAAGCAACTGGTCTATTATCCTGACTCAAGACTGCACCTACTGCAAGATGACTGGCATCACATTCTATAGTAAAGAGTTTATCAAAACTAGGAAGGATTAACAATGGCTGTGTAGCAACTCTAGTTTTGAGTAACTCAAACCCCTTATTGGTTGCTTCTATCCATTGAAACTTAACCTTATGATCACCCTTTATTGTATCTAACATGGGTGCACAAATCTCACTGAACCCTCTAATAAACTTTCTGTAAAACTGGGCTAGACCATGAAAACTTCTAACTGCACTGGCTGATTGTGGGGTTGGCCAACTTGTTATGGCTGCAACTTTAGATTGATCCATCTTAAGATCTCCACTAGACACAACAAAACCAAGATAGACTAGCTCTTGTTTCATAAAATCACATTTCTCAAGATTTATGGTTAACTGCTCATCAGATAATCTTTGCAAAACAATAGCTAAGTGTTTCAAATGCTCCTCTTTAGTCTTACTAAAAATGAGAATGTCACCTAAGTAGACTACCACAAACTTACCAAGAAAATCCTACAATATTCATTCATTAGCCTCATAAAGGTACTGGGAGCATTAGAGAGTCCAAAAGGCATAACCAACCATTCATAAAGACCCTCATTTGTTTTGAAAGCATTTTTCCACTCATCTCCCTCTTTTATTCTTATCTCATGGTAACCACTCTTTAAGTCTATTTTTGTGAAATACTTTGCACCCCCTAAACAATCCATGAAATCTTCTATCCTGGGAATAGGGAACCTGTACCTTATTGTGATTTTTTTGATAGCTCTGGAGTCTATGCATAGTCTCCATGTGCCCCCTTTCTTAGGTGCTAACACAGTGGGTATGGCATAAGGACTTATACTCTTTCTTATTAATCCCTGATCCAACAACTCTTGAATCTTCCTAGCTACCTCTTTGTTCTGTTCAGGAGTCATCTTATAAGCTACTTTGTTTGGCAAAGAAGCTCCTGGTATAAAGTCAATCTGATGACTAATGGCTCTAGGAGGAGGTAATGTTGCTAGTTGTCCATCGTTGATGATGTTCTTAAAGTTATCAAGAATTTGTTGCACTTCTTGTGGGATCTCAACTTGTTTTTCTTTCTTCTCCTCCTTAGGTTTCACTACAAGTGCATAACCAATCCCATCTCCCTCTTTCATGGTTTGGATGAACTCTTTTTCATTGACTAATAACACTTTAGGTGCCTGTGGTTTGTTGTTCTCTGTCTCTTCACTAAGGGACTGAATTTTGTAGACAATGCCATTCTTTTGAAAGGAATATGTGTTTTTTTCACCATCATGGTGTGCCCTTCTGTCAAAATGCCAAGGTCTACCTAATAGTAGATGGTAGGCATCCATAGGAAGGATTTCACATAGTATCCTATCCTTGTATTCACCTATGTTGAAGTCTACCCATGCTTGTTAATTAACTAGGACATGTTGCCCCTTGTTCAACCAGGTTACCTTGTAGGGTTCATTGTGCCTCATTCTAGGTAGGTTCAATTTGCTAACTGCCTCCTCTAAGATAATGTTATCTG
Organism: Cryptomeria japonica; assembly: GCF_030272615.1. NCBI lineage: Eukaryota > Viridiplantae > Streptophyta > Pinopsida > Cupressales > Cupressaceae > Cryptomeria > Cryptomeria japonica. The sequence goes on from NC_081412.1 coordinate 129,213,082, forward strand.
TGGAACCTAAATCTATAACCACCTTACATACCTTGCCCAAGATTTTGCACTTTATCCTAAACAATGCTCTTCTCTGAGACACTTCACACTTGTGAGGTTCTTGCATCAATACTCTCCTCATCATTAGACTCTCACCATCTTCGGGTGCTAGGTGCATTGCTGGAGTTCTTGTACTACTTCCTTCTTCTTGAACATAGTTCACTCTCTTTTCACCTCCATGGGAAGAACTAGGCTTTTTTGGACACCTATAAGCAGGATGACCCAATTTCTAACAGTTGTAGCATTTCATTGTGGAGAAGTAAGACCCTCTACCTGGGCCACTAGATCTACCCCTTCCTAGGTTGCTTGATCCCCTACCCCTATAGTTGGGCTTGGTTTGAGAATCCCCGCTTTGCTCTATAAGCTTAGATTCTCCCTGGGACCTTTGATCTATGTGTCTTCCCCCAAAACTACCTCTATGACCTCTTCCATCTCTGCCTCTTCCTCTACCTCTGTTATGCTGCTCTTGCTTCTTCCTACTCCTTTCCTCTACCTTGAGTACAAGTTGATAGCACTTCTGAACTATTGTAGGACACAACAAACTTAACTCTTCCTATATGTTCCATCTCAAACCATTAAGATACCTAGCAACCTTGACATTTTCATCCTCTTGGATCTTTGACCTAAGGCATAGCTTCTGGAACTCCTCGGTGTAACTACTGATATCTAACTCCTTTTTCCTAAGGTTTTGCCTTTTCCTATGAAGTTGTATTTCATAATCCTCTGGAATGTAAGTCTCTCTGATCTTGGACAACATTCCTTTCCAAGTTGCTATGGGCTTTTTGCCCTCTTTCTCACGTTCATCCTGAATGAACTTCCACCATGTTAAGGCAGCTCCTCTCAACCTGGATTTAGCCACCTTCACTTTCTAGGCCTCTGTCACACCATCACATTCAAAATGGTTCTCAAGCCCCTCAATCCACTCCATGACCACTTATGGGTCCATTTTACCACTGAATAGTGGGACTCCTTCTAGTGTTCTCCCACTCATAGCCTTCAAGGCTTTCAAAAAGGGTTCATTCTCTATCACAGGGTCTGGTAGAGGGATTTCATCCTCTATAGCTAATAGCTTACCCCTGTCTTTTGTTCCTTCTATCTTATTGCTGACTTCATCTGCCTTCACTTCTACTTCACCCGACTTCTACTCTAGGAGGTCTAGCTTCACTCTGAGTAACCTATTTTCTTCTTCCTGGTCATTTTCTTTGCTAGCTCTGGCATTTGTCACCATGGTTTCCAAATTGCTACTTCTTCCCAAGTGTAACTGTGCTCTGATACCACTATGATAGGGAGGTAGGGCAAGGGGGTTGCCCAATAGGCTTGTATGATCACTGAGTGATAGGTCCTTGCTAGTTTCAAGGTGTAGGTGCCAAAATCAGAGTGCAAAAGGTTTATAGACAACCTAGCAACTCTCCTTTATCCACCTCCCTAAGCCAAAAACTATGGAGTTGAAGCCCTTGAGAAAACAAGAAGTGTTTGACTTAGGGAGGTGGATCAAGGAGAGTTGCTAGGTTGTCTATAAACCTTTTGCACTCTGATTTTGGTGCCTACACCTTGAAACTAGCAAGGACCTATCACTCAGTGATCATACAAGCCTATTGGGCAACCCCCTTGCCCTACCTCCCCATCATTGTTGTTCTCTAACAAGTAAAATAGTTAAATCCCTTAACCGAATAAGCTTTAACAGACTTCTTGTTTAAATCCTCTAACCAAGTGTTCTATTAGCTTGGATTTTAAATCCTCCACCGAGGTTGCCTTTAACAAGGTATTGCCTTTAACAGGGTATTGTAGTCAATCCCTTAACTGGATCTGTTCTTAACAGGACATTATTGTATAAGCTTCTAACAAGGCTTGGTTCCTAACAGGGCGAACTTCAGAAGAGTTTAGAATACTTGTGGGTATTCATCTCCACCGTGTTTTTTCCCATTTGGGTTTCCACATCAAAAATCATTGTGTCAAGTGGTGAATGATTTTTTGGATGTGGTTTTGATATGGTTGATATGATTAACTCGTAAATCCACTTAGATATATTTAGATGACTGAAAGTAGTCTGAAATGAGTTATTACTGATGTTAGTAAATTAGTTTAATGTTTTAGTTAAATGGTATTTGAGTATCAGATCTGTTACATTGTATCATTGATGTTTTGGTCAACGTGTAAAGTTTGACAGTGCAGTTGCAGTTTTTATTATAGTGTCTAAACCAGTTAGTTTAGCAAGTTGTTTATGAGTTGGGATTAAATTTGGTGAAACTTTAGTTTGTTTTCTATCTACTGATTCACCCCCCATCTTGTTAGTTGACCGGATCCTTATTGTTTTGTCATATTATCAATTGGTATTAGAGCATTTCAGGTCCTCTTGTGTTTAAGCCTTATAGCTTAAGGAAAAGATCTAGGAGAACATGATGAAGAAAGAAGGTCTAAAATTCAATAGGGAAAACTACCAAATCTTGAATGATAGGATGAAGATCTATATCAAGAGATTAGTAAGTCAATATTGGGAACATGTTGTTACTAAATATAACTTGCCTAGTGAGATTTTGTCAGATGATCAAAAGAATGAGCAATAGGAGAATAATCAAGCGCTGGAGGTCATTATCAGTTCCTTGTATGATTCAGAGTATGTTGATGTTCATGGATTGGAGATTTCATATGAAGTATGCAAGAAACCAGAAGATATCTATAGCGGCGATGAGCATGTTAAGATTGCCAAAGAAGAAAGTCTGAGAGGTAAATTTGATGATATGCAGATGGTTGAAGGAGAAAACTATAGTACCCCTCCTCAGTCAGCCTCTTTTGTATGTTTTGAGTTACTTCAGTAACAGTTCTGTGGAACATTATTGTATTTTGATTCGGACATTATGCGATGTTATTTCATGCTTTATCTGGATTTATGGTGTATGATTTTATGCAGTATCTCAGTGCTTATGAATAATGTTATTTTATGGATCTTTATCATGGACTGACACTTTTCTCTTATATTGCGATGTGTTATTTATATGTTGCGTGTTTGCAAATGTATTGGGATGCGAGGCAATGATTTTCCTTCACTCACTCCGGTGAGACAGGGAACGTCATGATTCTCCTTCATCGGTGTGCGTGTCATGTTTGTATATATATATATATATTGGTCTATATGCACGTGTGGTTCTTTGGTGCAGGATATTGCAGGTACTAGTACCGGGTAGGTACAGGGTATTGACTCCACCTGGTTTCGCAGGTCTGAGAATGCCTTATATATCCGATGGGAGTGGAGGATAAATTTGTTGTACCCTATCTTGACCCACAGTTACACTCGTGCGAGTAAGGTCAGTCGGTTGTCTTTCTTGTCTAGCTGGTATGTGAGTCATAGTGTTTTAGTTTGGTCATTTGAGAGTCATAATTTGATCTGTCTTGGTTTTGTGTGTTTCCGTTTATTTAAATGGTTATTTAATTTAAATGGATGATGCTATCTCATGTTGGCGTAATTAGTTGATTATTGCTCTATGATTATTGACTTATTTAAATTAATGATTGCTATATTAAATGGTTAAATGGCTTAATTTATTGTGTAAAGTTGCATTGGCATTTTTGTGAAATAAATAAATTGCCTAGCCATTTAAAAAGGTTAAATGCTTATGTTGAAGAAAGTATTTATGAAAAAAGAAATAAATAAAAGCTTCCCTTTTTAATTTTCCATTTGGCCTTTTTAATTTAATCATTGGTAAGAATTATTATTTTTGGGAAACAAGTAAATCTGATTGCCTTTTAGTTTTTTAAAAAATATTTAAATTTGATTGGGTGAAATAACTTTAACCTAGAAGCTTAGGTTAAAAGATATTTTGGGGGCATCCATTCTGGGCACTACCGGCAGGAGAAGAAGAGAAATTTTGGGAGAATAAAATATTCTAGAAAACTTCTTGGAGGAGCTAGAGATTCGAACTAGTTGCAAGACTGGATTTTCTTCACCTCTTGCTTGCTATTTGCTTCAAGTTTGGAGGTTCCCTTCTTGTTTTGAATTTATTTTTGAAATTTTCGGTTTGCTTCTTGTGTATGGAAATTTATACAATCTTCCTGTAGATGCTTGTAGAATGGTTGGAATGGAAGAAAATAGTGTTTATTATTGTTGGTTTTGTGAAATCTATATCATATGTTTGCACTTAGGAAGGAAATGGTTCATTTATCTATTGTTGTGTGTTTGATCTTGAAAATCAACTTCTTGATTTACCTCTTCTTTTGAAAGAAAGAATTTTAGATTGGGTTTGTTGTGTGCATCCTTGTTTCTATACTATCAAGAATTGGCTAGTTATTCTTTCCAGTGTGTTTATTTCACCATCTACCTTGCTGGTAAACTATTCCTTGAAATTTTGGAAATTGGCACTGTATGTGTGTGCCCGTTAAATAATTATGGAAATGGAATGTTATTGTGGTTATTGATTTGGTGATCTTTTGGTTTTAGAATGCCTTGGAGGCATGTGTTTTTGGTTTGTTCATAGAATTTACTGCTCCCATGATGGGATTGCCTCATCATGTGAGTCGGTAGTGTCTGCTACCCGCAGGTAGCAGAACTACCTATCGGCAACACCGTTACACAATAGCAGCACTACCAGTCGGTAGGACTACCACTGGTTGGTAGCAGCACTACCGATCGGTAGGACTACTACCGGTTGGTAGCAGTGCTACCGATTGGTGGCGGAACTACCGGTCGGCAGTACCGCTACCGGTTGGTAGCAGTGCTACCGATCGATAGTGGTTGTTACTAGTGGTAGTAGCACTATCGGCAGGTAGTGTCTGTTGCCTCGGCAGTAGCACTACTGCAGGTTGGCTTTTGCCACCGCTTGACCCTATGCCTTACTGGTGCAAACCGATATGTTATAAAATAATTTAATTTTGTTAAGTGATCATGTTGAAGTGGTTGTTTTATGTTAAGCATAAATGGTGATTTTTCATGTGTTTTTTATTATATGGTTAATAAATTTATCAATGGAAATCAAAGCATGAATTAGTGATTCAAATTGGTAGATTTGGTCATATTCTAGAATTGAATTAAATGCCTATTTGGAATTCATATTTTTATTTGGTTGAATGTTCAATGTGGATTTTATTCCTGATGGAATATTGATTTGGGAAATTGAATAATGTGACTGTTGTAAAGACTGTTCTATTTCATATTTCCAATCAATGATGTTCCAAGTGTATTTTGTGTTGCTTTGGTTTGTGGTTCAGTCGTCCTGTGGAGGTGTATTTTGTTAATTTGACCAAGAGATATATGTTGGCTTCATTGTCTTAACCATGTAGTGTCCTTGTCTTATGGTTAGCCAAGAGTCAGTATGTCCTTGTTTGACCACTTGTTTCTAATAGTGGTGTTATGGTTGTCTACTTCACCATAGGGTCCTCAGGGAGTGACCATGTTTGTTTAGTGTCCTTTGAGAGAGTGGCTTTCACTTAGGGGTTGCGCCCAAAGTGGTAGGCATTACGACCCAACTAAAGTTAGATAATAACTGGTAATCTAATGAATTGATTAGGTTGGTAGTATCATAATATTAATAAAGATAATTGTACCTTGCACCTGGGTGAGTGCTTGTATGAGACTCATCATGTTGTGAGAAGGCTTGGAATGGCAAACCAACCACCTTGTCTTCACAAAAGGCTGGTAGGGTCCACATGAGACTTAGTTGGAACCAGAGGCTCAAGAGAGGTTACCAGGATAGTGAGCCGGAACCTATGGAGGTTGTACCATGGTATCCATCTTAAGATATGCAATGACACTCTCTCATTTGGTTCACTTTTGTGTTTGTGATGTTGAGTCACCCGGATTTTTGTGGAGTCATTTTGTGTTGTCATGGAGTCGTATTATTTTGTCGATCATGTCAAGCTTATGCTTGTTTGAGGGTCCTCAACTATCTCCTATCACGGTGGGTTGATTCCATTTGGGAATTACATGGTCAGGTGGTAGTGCCACTTCCCATCGGATGTTTGAATTTGTACCTTCTTGCGAGGATTGGCTTCACAGGTGTTCTTGTGGTTTGTAACTCATGCTTCATCTCTTGTTTAAACATTATTGTTGTTTGGAGACCCTTGTCGTCATTGTATCATTGTATCATTGATCTTATGTAACTTTGTAATTGGATGAGATGTATCTTCATATGTATATTGAGAAGCTATGTATTGGAAGAGAAATGTAATCCTATGTTGGGATGTTTATATCAGTTTCCTTGATGATGTTAGGAACTGCTTATTGAAGTGGAAATTATATTGTATCCTTTCATTCTATCTATGATGAATCTTTATTTGCTTATGGCTTCTTGTGATCATTGAGTTAATGATGCATATGTGGATTTATGTTTTGTGGAATTTATTCTTGAAGTTAATTCTTCGTTGGTAACCCTTAAGGAATTCTGGTGTGAGTCTTTTGCTTGTGTTATCGTGCATGTTGTGTAAATGCACTTATGATGTTTATATTTTATTTTTTTAAATGTTTCACACTTGTTGTGGGTTTTCCTTCGGGGTTCCTGGTGGGGCATTACATTTGGTATCGGCAATGATGAGGCTATGCTTGTGCAACACTTCTTGAGGGGTCTTAATGACCGCATCAGTGGAGGAGTGAGAGTTTTTTAGCTTACTTCAGTAGAGGTAGCCATGGCAAAAGCCAGGTTCATAGAGCAGAACCTTAGTCATGCTCATGGCGGCCAGTCTGGAGTTCATATTGGGAGTGATCCTTTCAGTGGGTCTAGAGGTAGAGGGAATGAGTCCCAGACTACTGCACCTTTTAGGGGTCCTCAGGCACCCGCCAAGGGTGGGCAGTAGCAGCCGCCAAGACCAAAGCAGTCTCAGGGCTAGCAGGTTGGCATCTCTCAGTCCCGAAAGAGTAGGAGATGGCAGAAGGGTAGGCAGACCTTTCCAGGGCAGTCTTCTTAGGGCACATTTCAGGCCCCTAGTGGGGAGAGCTTTCAACAACCCAGTGGACCGTCTGGGAGTAGAGGACTGGTTAAGGGAGTTTGCTTCACTTGTGGTCAGTATGGCCACAAGGCCACTCAGTGTCCTTAGCATCCTCACCAGACGAGCAATCAAAGGCCAGCCGCATCGGAGCCGACAGTGGGGGATGCAGGTAGATCCCATAGATTATTTGCAGTGGTGGATGACCGCCAGGCTGAGCATCAGAGTATGGTGATTGAGACCACAGGTGTGTTGTGTGGTACCCTTATCTCTGTACTTTTTGATTTCGGTGCTTCAAATTCTTTCATTTCTTCATCCATTGTGTTACGGTGCGGGCTCATGTCTGCTAAGTAGGCAGATAGGTGGCAAGTAGAGTTGGCTACCGGTCTGCGAGTGTTTGTAGATGCCTTCATTCCCAGTTGTGAGTTGGACCTAGGACCCTTTGTCACTTCGGTTGACCTTTGAGTCATTCCTTTGGGGTCCTATGGAGTTGTGTTGGGAATGGAATTGTTATCATCTCACAGCGCTCGTGTAGACTATCATCTGAAGATAGTAGAGTGTGTAGATGACCATGGCAGGAGAGTGGGGATCGTTGGAGTTCAACGATCGATATCCTTACGTATGATTTCCGCCATGCAACTTAGGTGGTGCATGCGTCAAGGGTGTCATCTTTTTGTAGTTGCTCTTGAGGATGTGGATGAGGGAGAGAGTCGAGAGATCGCTCTTGATGGTCACCCTATTCTTCGAGAGTATGTGGATGTGTTTCCTTTGGATGTTCCCGGTATGCCTCCGAAATGAGACATAGACTTTCGCATTGACTTGGTTCCTGGCGCGGAACCTATTTCAAGAGCACCATATCGGATGACTACTCAAGAGTTGAGTGAGTTGAAGTTGCAAGTTGAAGAGTTGTTGGCCAATGGATTCATTCATCCTAGTGTTTCTCCTTGGGGTGTGCCAGTTATCTTCGTCAAGAAGAAGGATGGTTCTCTTCGATTATGCATTGATTATTGACAGTTGAATAAGGTAACGATCTGGAACCGATATCCATTGCCTCGGATTGATGACCTCTTTGATCAGGTGAAGGGAGTCAAGGTGTTCTCTAAAATAGACCTAAAGTCTGGGTATCATCAATTGCACATTCATGATGCAGACATTCATAAGATGGTGTTTCATACTCGTTATGGTCACTATGAGTTCACAGTGGTGCCATTTGGGTTGATGAACATGCCTTTAGTGTTCATGAGTCTTATGAATGGGGTTTTTTGCACCTACCTTAACCACTTTGTTCTTGTGTTCTTGGATGACATATTGATTTATTCTAGATCCATGGAAGAGTATGAGGGGCACTTGTGTCAGGTATTGCAGTGCTTGAGGGAGAATCAGCTTTTTGCGAATTTGGCGAAGTGTGATTTCTTCTCGTCAGAGGTGAGATATCTTGGTCATATAGTTTCAAGAGAAGGTGTATCTATGGATCCTTCTAAGATCCAAGCCATTGTTGATTGGCCAGCGCCAACCAATGTTTCTAAAGTTCAAAGTTTCATGGGTTTGGTCGGATATTACCGTTGCTTTGTTCAGAGATTTTCTCGGATAGGCTATCCGATTACTTCTCTTCAAAGGAAAGGGAAGAAGTTTGTTTGGTCAAAGTAGTGCAAATTGTCTTTTTGTACCTTGAAGGAACTCCTTATTAGTGCTCCGGTTTTAGCAATTCCAGACCCGTCCAGAGATTTCATGGTATGCACAGATGCCTCTTTAGAAGGTATACTTGTGGTGCTTATGCAAGATGGACGCGTGGTTGCCTATGAGTCTCGCAAACTCAAGGATCATGAGTTGAACTATCCAATTCATGACTTCGAGTTGGCAGTTGTAGTGCATGTGTTGGTTCATTGGATACATTTCATGTTGGGGCGTCAGTTTAAGCTGCATAGTGATCACTGTAGTTTGCAGTATATTTTCACGCAACCGAACTTGAATGCTCGATGGCGAAGATGGATGGAATTCCTCTGCGAGTATGATTTTGAGGTTCGTTATATTCAGGGGAAAGAGAATGTAGTGGCGGTTTCTTTGAGCCGTAGGTGGCATGAGGTTGAAGCATTGTCCTTGGTGTGGACTTGAGTGAGAGAATTCTTGGAGTTCTTCCTCAAGACACCTAGTATCAGGATGTTAGAGTCGTGGTGGAGTCTGGAAGACCTTTGGAGGGTATATATTCTGGATATACTCTTGAGTCAGATGGTCTTCTTAGACATCTTGGACAGATTTATGTACCTCCTTTGGAGGGTCTTTGCGTTTTGATCATGACTAAGGCCCATCGTGCACCTTATTCGGCACACCCTAGTGTCAACAAGATGCACGCAAATCTTAGACAGATATATCATTGGGCTGGTATGAAATGTGACATTGCTGATTTTGGGTCCAAGTGCTTGGAATGTCAACGGGTGAAGGCGGAGCATCAGCACCCTACAGAGCTTTTAAAGCCAAATTTGATACCAGATTGGAAATGGGATATCATTTCCATGGATTTCATAGTAGGGTTGCTTGTTTCTTCACGGCGTCATGATGCCATCATGGTCATTGTTCATAGATTGACCAAAGTTGCTTATTTTGTTCCTATTCGATCTTCTTATACTGCAGTAGTGGTGGCACGAGTCTTCTTGGAAGATGTGGTGAGGTTCCATGGGATCCCAAGGTAGATCATTTTTGATAGAGACCCTGTCTTTACATCGACCTTGTGGACCTTACTTCAGCATGCTTTGGGGACCCAGTTGAACTTCAGTTCAGGTTATCACCTAGAGACTGATGGTCAAACTGAGCATGTGAATCAGGTCTTGGAGGATATGCTTAGAATGTATGTTATGGATCAGTAGTCGCGTTGGGAGGAATATCTTTGCCTTGTGGAGTTTGCTTATAATAATGGATATCACAACTCTATAGGCATGTTGCCCTTCCAGGCATTGTATGGTCATCCTTGTCATACTCCTTTGAGTTGGGATCGTTTGGACGATAGGATGTGTTTAGGCCTGAACTTGCTTCGTGAGATGGAGCAACAGGTTGACCTGATTCGTGGGCATTTGGTTGCTGCCTAGGATAGACAGAAGAAGTTTGCTGATGCTCATAGTGTCAATCACCAGTTTTCTGTTGGCGACCGTGTGTTCTTGAGAGTGCGTCCACAGAAGAGTCCAATCCGTTATGGAAACGGTTCTAAGTTGGTGCCTCATTTTGTAGGCCATTTTGAGATCCTTGAGAGGATGGGACCTATTGCCTACCGTCTTGGCTAGCCGCCGAGTCTATCTCGCATCCATGATATCTTTCATGTCTCTTTTCTTCATCCTTATCATTGTGATGTGACCCATGTTCTTGATTGGAATGCTTTGCAGGTCGAGGATGGGTAGCTTTCCATGGATCCCATGTGCATCCTTTAGCATCGGGATTTGACCCTCAAGGGTTGTACCATTGAGCATGTAAGGGTCCTATGGGACCCCAATGATGAGTCCTCTATGACTTGGGAGGATGCAGCAAAGATGAGAGAGCTTTATTCTTATCCTTTTTAGGCTTCCAGGAGTAAGCCTAGGCTTGGGGGGGAAGATGTAGTACCCCTCCTCGATCAACCTCTTTTGTATGTTCTGAGTTACTTCAGTAACTGTTCTATGGAACATTATTGTATTTTGATTCGGATATTATGCGATGTTATTCCATGCTTTATCTGGATTTATGGTGTATGATTTATGTAGTATCTCAGTGCTTATGAATAATGTTATTTTATGGATCTTTATCATGGACTGACACTTTTCCCTTATATTGTGATGTGTTATTTATATGTTGCGTGTTTGCAAGTGTATTGGGATGCGAGGGGATGATTTTCCTTCACTCACTCCGATGAGAAAGGGAACGTCATGATTCTCCTTCATCGGTGTGTGTGCCATGTTTGTATATATATATTGGTCTATATGCACGTGTGGTTCTTCGGTGCAGGGCATTGCAAGTACTAGTACCGGGTAGGTACGGGATATTGACTCCACCTAGTTTCGCAAGTCTGAGCATGCCTTATATATCTGATGGGAGTGGAGGAGATAGTTGTTGTACCCTAGCTTGACCCGCAGTTACACTTAAGTGAGTGTTGTCAGTCGGTTGTCTTTCCCGTCTGACTAGTATGCAAGTCATAGTGCCTTGGTTTGGTCATTTGAGAGTCATCATTTGATCTGTCTTGGTTTTGCGTGTTTCCATTTATTTAAATAGTTATTTAATTTAAATGGATGATGTTATCTCATGTTGGCATAATTAGTTGGTTATTGCTCTGTTATTATTGATTTATTTAAATTAATGATTGTTAGATTAAATGGTTAAATGGCTTAATTTATTGTGTAAAGTTGCATTGACATTTTTGTGAAATAAATAAATTGGCTAGCCATTTAAAAAGGTTAAATGCTTATGTTGAAGAAAGTATTTATGGAAAAAGAAGTAAATAAAAGCTTCCCTTTTTACTTTTCCATTTGGCCTTTTTAATTTAATCATTGGTAAGAATTATTATTTTTGGGAAAGAAGTAAATCTGATTGCCTTTAGTTTTTTAAAAAATATTTAAATCTGATCGGATGAAATAACTTTAACCTAGAAGCTTAGGTTAAAAGATATTTTGGGAGCATCCATTCTAGGCACTATCGGCAGGAGAAGAAGAGAAATTTTGGGAGAAGAAAATATTCTGGAAAACTTCCTGGAGGAGCTGCAGATTCAAACCGGTTGCAAGATAGGATTTTCTTCACCTCTTGCTTGCTATTTGCTTCAAGGTTGGAGGTTCCCTTCTTGTTTTGAATTTGTTTTTGAAATTTTCAGTTTGCTTCCTATGTATGGAAATTTATACAATCTTCCTGTAGATGCTTGTGGAATGGTTAGAATGGAAGAAAATAGTGTTTATTATTGTTGGTTTTGTGAAATCTATATCATATATTTGCACTTAGGAAGGAAATGGTTCATTTATCTATCTATTGTGTGTTTGATCTTGAAAATTAACTTCTTGACTTACCTCTTCTTTTGAAAGAAAGAATTTTAGATTGGGTTTGTTGTGTGCATCCTTGTTTCTATACTATCAAGAATTGGCTGGTTATTCTTTCCAATGTGTTTATTTCACCATCTACCTTGCTGGTAAACTTTTCCTTGAAATTTTGGAAATTTGCACTGTGTGTGTGTGCCTGTGAATAATTATGGAAATGGAATGTTATTGTGGTTATTGATTTGGTGATCTTTTGGTTTTAGAATGCCTTGGAGGCATGTGTTTTTGGTTTGTTCGTAGACTTTACTGCTCTCGTGATGGGCTTGCCTAATCACGTGAGTTGATAGTGTCTGCTACCCGCAAGTAGCAGAACTACCAGTTGGTAACATCGCTACGCAGTAGCAGTGCTACTGGTCGGTAGGACTGCCACCAGTTGGTAGCAGCACTACCGATTGGTAGGACTACTACCGGTTGGTAGCGACTGCTACCGGTTGGTAGCGACTGCTACCAGTGGTAGCAGCACTACCAGTCGGCAGTACCACTACCGGTTGGTAGCAGTGCTACCGGTCGATAGTGGCTATTACTAGTGGTACCAGCACTACCGGCAGGTAGTGTCTGTTGCCTCAGTAGCAGCACTACTGTGGGTTGGCTTTTGCCATCGCTTGACCCTGTGCCTTACCGATGCAAACCGGTATGTTATAAATTAATTTAATTTTGTTAAGTGATCATGTTGAAGTGGTTGTTTTATGTTAAGAATAAATGGTGATTTTTCATGTGATTTTTATTATGTGGTTAATAAATTTATCAATGGAAATCAAGGCATGAATTAGTGATTCAAATTGGTAGATTTGGTTATATTCTAGAATTGAATTAAATGCCTATTTGGAATTCATATTTTTATTTGGTTGAATGTTCAATGTGGATTTCATTCCTGATGGAATATTGATTTGGGAAATTGAATAATGTGACTAATGTAAAGAGTGTTCTATTTCATATTTCCAATCAATGATATTGCAAGTGTATTTTGTGTTGCTTTGGTCTATGGTTCAGTTGTCTTGTGGAGGCGTATTTGGTTCCTTTGACCAAGAGATATATGTTGGCTTCGTTGTCTTAACCTTGTAGTGTCCTTGCCCTATGGTTAGCCAAGAGTCAGTATGTCCTTGTTTGACCACTTGTTTCTGATAGTGGTGTTATGGTTGTCTGCTTCGCGATAGGGTCCTCGGGGAGTGACCATGTTTGTTCAGTGTTCTTTGAGAGAGTGGCTTTCACTTGGGGTTGCGCACAAAGTGGGAGGCATTATGACCCAGCGAAAGTCAGATAATAACTTTTAATCTAATGAATTGATTAGGTGGGTAGTATCATAACATTAATAAAGATAATTTTACCTCGCACTTGGGTGAGTGCTTGTATGAGACTCATCATGTTGTGAGAAGGCCTGGAATGGCAAACCAACCACCTTGTCTTCATGAAAGGTTGGTAGGGTCCGCATGAGACAGTTGGAATCGAAGGCTCGGGAGAGGTTACTAGGACAGTGAGTCAGAACCTATGGAAGTTGTACCATGGTATCCATCTTAAGCTATGCGATGACACTCTCTCATTTGGTTCACCTGTGTGTTTGTGATGTTGAGTCACACGGATTTTTGTGGAGTCATTTTGTGCTATCATGGAGTCATATTGTTTTGTCAACCATGTCATGATTATGCTTGTTTGAGGGTCCTTAGCTATCTCCTAGCATGGTGGGGTGATTCCATTTGGGAATTACATGGTCAGGTGGTAGTGCCTCTTCCCATCAGATGTTCGGATTTGTGCCTTCTTGCGAGGATTGGCTTCACAGGTGTTCCTGTGGTTCGTAACGCATGCTTCATCTCTTGTTTAAAGATTATTGTTATTTGGAGACCCTTGTGGTCATTGTATCATTGATCTTATGTAACCTTGTAATTGGATGAGATGTATCTTCATATGTATATTGAGAAGCTGTGTATTGGAAGAGCAATGTAATCCTATGTTGGGATGTTTATATCAGTTTCCTTGATGATTTTAGTAACTACTTATTGAAGTGGAAATTATATTGTATCCTTTCATTCCGTCTATGATGAATATTTATTTGCTTATGGCTTCTTGTGATCATTGAGTTAATGATGCATATGTGGATTTATGTTTTGTGGAATTTATTCATGAAGTTAATTCTTCGTTGGTAACCCTTAAGGAATTCTGGTGTGAGTCTTCTACTTGTGTTATCGTGCATGTTGTGTAAATGCACTTATGATGTTTATACTTTTTTTTTTAAAATTGTTTCACCCTTGTTGTGGGTTTTCCTTCGGGGTTCCTGGCGGAGCATTACAAAAACATTCAATAGTATGGTCAGAGGATCAAGGAGATAGTCGGTGAGATCAAAAGTGTTGGAGCTATAGTGGAGGATACCATAGTGGTTAGCAAGGTGTTGAGAACCCTTCTACCGGTCTACGCTATCCGGGTTGCAGCCATTCAGGAACTCAAATCTATTGAATAAACAAAGGTAACTCTTGATTCCATCATTGGAAAACTAATTGCATTTGAATTAAATGGTTTTGATGGAAGTGTTCAGAGATCTGAATCTGCATTTAGAGCCTTGGTTTCATCTCCACCGGTAAGGAAAAGCAGATAAGTGAGCTACAATCATGAGTCTAGATCCAGTAGAGAGGTAGATAATGAAGATAATTTGATTGAGCTTGAAGCATTGTTGGCCAAGCAGTTACCCAGAGGTACCGGTAAGTACAGAGGTAAACTACCTTTGAAGTGTTTTGCATGTAACCGGATTAGACATATTGTTGCTAACTGTCCAAATAGAGATCATGAGCAAAAATGTGAGAAGTATAAGAAGTATAAAGGCAAAGGTAAAAGAGATTGTCTCATTGCAGTGGATGGAGGAATTGCAGATGATGAATCTGAGGAAGATGCAAATGAGGACATTGTCTTTGTTGCTATTAAAGAAGAGACATCAAATCAGAAGGCATTAGTCTCTCGCATGGATAGTTCAGATGATTGGATTATAGACAATGGTTGTTCACACCACATGACCGATGACCGGAGTGAGTTTATTACTTTGAGAGAGTTTAATGGAGGTGTTGTGAGATTTGGGAATGACTCACCCTGGATGGTGAAAGGGAAAGGATCCATCTCTCTGAATGGTAAGAGTAGTGCAGATGATGTCTACTAGGTTGAAGATCTAAAACACAATCTTTTGAGTGTTTCTCAACTCAATGACAAAGGTTACCCACTAAAATTTAAGAATGGAGTATGCAAGATCTATGGAAACAAAGGTGAACTGATTACAACCGGAAAAAATAGACAAGAGCTAACTTGTTTCATTTCAGTTCTAAAGTCAACAATTATTTAATTGCAAAAGTAGAAGATAGTTGGCTTTGGCATCGGAGATTCTGTTATGTAAATTTTGATAACATTGTAAAAGTCAGTAAGTCCAAATCAGTAAGAGGTTTGCCACAGTTAGACAAATCGGTGAATGCTTTGTGCAAGGAATGTCAGTTAGGGAAAATGACATCCTCAACCTTCAAGAGCAAATCTTTCTCAGCAGAACATTTGCTAGATTTGGTTCACACCGACCTTTGTGGACAGATGAGGACTAGGAGTATTCAAGGTGATTGGTATTTCATGATATTTATTGATGATTGCTCAAGGATGATGTGGGTCACATTCTTGAAAGACAAGATAGAAGCTTTTAGCAAGTTTCAGGCATTCAAAGCCTTAGCTGAAAATGAAAGTGGTAAAAAGATAAAGTGCTTAAGAACTGATCAAGGTGGTGAATTTGCATCAGAGGAATTCACTAGATACTATAAAGTCAATGGAATTAAGAGACAGCTTTCTGCACCGAGGACACCACAGCAGAACAGTATTACAGAAAGGAACAACCAGTCAGTTGTTGAAGCTACTAGGACCCTGCTAATTCAAGGAGGTGTAGCTAAGACATTCTAGAGAGAAGTTGTCAGCACAACTATTTACACAATGAACTGGATACTGGTTAAAAGAGGTAAGTATAAAACTCCCTATGAGTACTAGTATGGTAGATCACCTAATGTTAGTTACTTTAAGATCTTTGGTAGCAGATGTTTAATCAAGATAGGTGATTATGTTGGTAAGTTTGATGCTAAGAGTGATGAAGGCATATTTCTTGGTTACTCCACCAAGAGAAAAGCTTACAAGTGTTACAACAACCTGACTATCATTGAAAATGTTGATGTCCAAGTTGATGAGTTTCCTAAGAAATCAAGAGAAACTAGTGAGGAGAAAGAGAAAGAAGAACCTTACAAACTATTTTTGCAACCGGAACCGATGAAGCCAGAAGTTGGTGAACAAAACACAGAAGCCCCAGTTCAACCGGAACATGGAGGTCTTGTAGAAGAAGAAGAAAGTGAAGAAGAAGAACCTGGAAATCAAGAACATGTTATTCCAAGGTATGTAAGACTCAATCATAGCCTTGATCAAATTATTGGAGATGTGAATGCAGGTGTGCTAACAAGGACAAGGGTTAGAGAGAACTCTTGTATGATTTCCACCATTGAGCCTAGAACTGCAAAAGAAGCATTTGCAGATGAAGACTGGATCAAGGCAATGGAAGAAGAACTTGACCAGATAGAGAAGAACAATACATGGTCATTGGTACCCAAATCAGAGAACCAAAATTCAATAGGTACAAAATGGGTATTCAGAAATAAATTGAATGAAGATGGAGTGGTGGTCAGAAATAAAGTCAGACTGGTATGTAAAGGATATGCACATGAAGAAGGTGAAGACTATGGTGAGCTATTTGCACCAGTTGCAAGATTGGAAGGAGTAAGGAAGGATTCAAAGTATATCAGATGGATGTTAAGTCAACATTCCTAAATGGAATATTGGAAGAGGAGGTCTACATTGAAAAGCCAGATGGTTATGCTTTAACTATAGAAAAGGATATGGTGTGCAAATTACATAAGGCATTATATGGACTGAAGCAAGCACCAAGAGCATGGTATGAAAGATTGCACTCTCACTTGGTGAAGATAGGTTTTCAGAGAATCAGTGAAGAAAGTAACATATATCTCAAGACAGAAGGAGATAAGATGTTGGTATGCAAAGAATTTGTGGATGATATCATTTTTGGAGGTCATGGTGACATGTATCATGATTTTGCTAATGAAATGAAGAATCAGTTTGAGTTGTCACTGGTAGGTGAGATAAAATTCTTCATAGGTCTACAAATCCAATAGATGAAGGAAGGTATTTTCATCACACAATCCAAATATGTGAAAGAAGTATTGAAGACTTTTGGAATGGGAGACTATAAACCAGTTGGAACACCAATGGTTACAAGCTGTAAATTGTCTAAGGAGGATGATTCTGCATCAGTGGAGGAAAAGGAGTACAAGTCAATGATAGGTAAACTACATTATGTTGTCCATAGCAGATCAAATATTGCTCATGTAGTAGGATTGGTTGCTAGATTTCAGAAGATCCCAAAGGAGACACACATGGTTGCAACCAAAAGAATTTCCTAATATTTGAAAGGCACAATTGATTATGGATTATGGTATCCATATGCAGGAAATTTTGATTTGAAAGTCTATATAGATGCAGACTGGGCAGGCAATGTTGATGACAGGAAGAGTACAACCAGAGGATCATTCTTCCTTGGAGGAAGACTGGTGTCTTGGAGCAGCAAGAAACAAAGTTGTATCTCTCAATCAACTACTGAAGCTAAATATGTTGTAGCATATATGAAGTGCACCCAAGCAATCTAGATGAAACATATTCTGGAAGGTTTCAGGTTCAAGTTGTCAGAACCGGTAAGGATTTTTTGTGATAACACCAGTGCGATTAACATTTCTCAGAACCCGGTGTTGCATGCTAGGACAAATCATATTAAGTTGAAGTATCATTTCCTGAGAGAGAAAGTGTAAAGTAAACATGTGTCACTAGAGCATGTATCTACTAAGGAACAGCTAGCAAATATCTTTACTAAACCTCTACCTAAGGCTACATTTGAGTATCTTAGAGGTAAGTTAGGGGATGTACCCGTGCATGAAGTCAATTAAGAAGATGTGGAAGACTTCAGTCCTGGAGCTTATTGAAAATCTTGAAGCAGGATTGGTGTAGAGTGGAGCTACTCCACAAGGGGAGCAACTAGTTGAAGATCGGTGAAGCATGGAATGGTTAACATTCACTTTGGCATTGTTGTCAAAGGGGGAGAAGAAATGTATATGATTGAATAGCCAGTTACCAACTAGAAACATTGAGATACAATTGAAGGAGAGTATATGATTAGAAAATGTAAACCAGAATTCCTATACCTGAGTATATGCTTTACTCTCAAACATCACAATCAAAGGGTATTGATATTTGTATTGCCATCAATGACAAAGGGAGAGATTATTGGCATTGCATGAAGATTGCATTGATGAAGTATAAGTGTTGTCATTGATGTCAATAGCAATCGGTAGTAATGTTGTAAAGAAACTGATATTAGTAGAGTAGTTATGGAAACCGGTATCAGTATTGTTATTGAAGCAGAGATCAACTGGTAACCCTAACCAGTTGAGAAGAATAACCCTAACCAATGAAGCTTGGTAAATCAATTGTGTTGATCTATGATTGAATGGTGATCAGAGATGGAGATGCCACGTATGCATGATGCACGTGATGAGTTTCAAAGTGATTTTGGCATGTGAAGATAATCATTTATGTTGGGAATGAGCAAATACATAGCATAAAGTGAATAACGTGTGATGAGCTACAGGATGCAATTTGTGGTGATCCAAGAGTGGTTGAATTTGTGTAGAACAATGTGTGGTTGATTTCTATGTAATCCAATGGTTATGATTGAACTGATATGTTTGTAATCTCTATGGGATTTGTAGGTTTTGTGATGTGTTACCTACCTATTATATTTGTATTTAAGGTCAATGAGTTGTTTGTAATTGAGTTGGCAATTTTGGTTAAGTGTGGTAGTGTGATTATTGTCGAACCTGAAGGAGTGTCTACAGAATGTTGTGAAGGCAGATAGGAGCATAAAAGGATCTAACTAAGAAAGATAGTGATATTTCCAGATTAGCAAAGAACCTATTGTTCTCTAACCATTACAATAGTTAAATCCCTTAACCGGGTAAGCTTTAGCAGGCTTCTTGTTTAAATCCTTTAGCCAGGTGATCCACTAGCTTGGATTTGAAATCCTCCACCAAGGTTGCCTTTAACAGGGTATTGTAGTCAATCCCTTAACCGGATCTATTCTTAACAGGACATTATTGTATAAGCTTGTAACAAGGCTTGGCTCCTAACAAGGTGAACTTCATAAGACTTTAGAATACTTGTGGGTATTCATCCCCGTCATGGTTTTTCTCATTTGGGTTTCCATGTGAAAAATTATTGTGTCAAGTGGTGAATGATTTTGTGGATGTGCTTTTTATATAGTTGATATGATTAATTGGTAAATCCACTTAGATATATTTAGATGACCAGAAGTGATCTGAAATGAGCTATTACTGATGTTAGTAAATTGGTTTAACGTTTTGCTTAAATGGTATTTGAGTATCAGATCTGTTACATTGTATCATTAATGTTTTGTTCAACTGGTAAAGTTTGATAGTGAAGGTGCATTTTTTGTTACAGTGTCTAAACCAGTTAGTTTAGCAAGTTGTTTATGAGTTGGGATTAAGTTTGGTGAAATTTTACTTTGTTTTGTATCTATTGATTCACTCCCCCCCTCTTAGTAGTTGACTGGATCCTTATTGTTTCATCATACTATCACTTAGATGTTGCAAGGACTATGCTGATTGAAGGAAATGTTACACAGATCTTTTGGAGAGAAGTTGTTAGCACTTTTGTTTACATATTCAACCAAGTGCATATTAAAGGTGATTTCGTTAAGACTCCTTATAGATATAGTTTTGTCATGTTACTATAGCTAGATATTTCAGAATTTTGGGGATTTATATCAATAGAGATGAGGATATAGGAAAGTTTGATGCAAGATGTTATGAAGGAATCTTCTTGGGATATTCTACTAAGAGCAAGGCCTACCGGTGGTACAATAAGAGATTGAAGAAGATGGTTGAAAGTGAAAATCTAAAGGTGGATGAGTGTCTTGGAAAGTAGATTAGAGCATGTAGTTATGATTTTGATGATGAAGATGTTGTTCCTAAGCCTATGCAGACAGAGATCTTGAAGCAGACTGTTCCAGTGGAGACAGGTAATCCGTAAATTGTTGCTACCGGTGAAGAAATGCAAGAACCTAAAAAACAAAACAATCAGAAGACACTGAGGTATGTTAGATTGAATCATTCATAAAATCAGATTATTGGTGACAAGAATAAAGATGTAATGACTAGAAGAAGGATTGTTGTTGAAGAGATATGTTTGATTTCAAAGATTGGGCCTAAGGATGTTGCAAAAGCATGTAAGGATGAAAATTGGATAAAAGCAATGGAAGAAGAGATGAATCAAATTGAAAAGAATAACACTTGGGAGCTTGTTCCAAGGCCTAAAGACAAGAATGTGATTGTTACTAAATGGGTGTTCTGAAATAAACTGAATGAAGTCGATGAAGCTGTCAAAAACAAAGAAAGATTGGTATGTAAAGGATGTTCTCAGATGGAAGGTATTGACTATGAAGAAACTTTTTCTCTTGTAGCTAGAATTGAATTTGTTAGGTTGTTTCTTGCATATGTTGCTTATAAGAATTTTAAGGTATATCAGATGGATGTCAAGTCAACCTTTTTGAATGGTGATTTGGAAGAGGAAGTTTACATTGAGCAACTGAATGTATTTTCTCTATCTAATGAAGGAGATATGGTATGCAAAATGAAGAAAACTCTATATGAACTGAAGCAAGCCCCTAGAGCTCTGTATACTAAATTGGATAAGTATTTATTGAAGTTGGGATTCTGTAAAGGTATTGCTGATAGTAATTTATATTTCAAAGTTGAGAAAGATAACATTTTGATTGTTAAAGTCTTTGTTGATGATATCATTTTTTGCAGTGATGATGATTTGAGTATGAAGTTTGTTGATGATATGCAAAAGGAATTTGAGATGTCTATGATAGGTGAGATGAAATTCTTTTTAGGACTGTAGATCACTCAGACTGGTAAAGGTATTTTTATTTCTCAATCTAAGTATGTTAAGGAATTGTTGAAGAAGTTTAGATTAGCTGATTCTAAGCCTGTTGGAACTCCTATGGTGACTGGATGTAAGTTGTCTAAGAATGATGAATTTCAAAAAGTTAATTAGACTTTGTATAGATCTATGGTTGGTGGATTGTTGTACTTAACTCAGACTAGACCAGATATTATGCATGTTGTTTGTCTTTGTGTTATATTTCAAGCAGATCCTAAAGAAACTCATGTCACTGTTGTGAAGAGAATTTTTAGATACTTGAAGGGAATTGTTGACTATGGCCTATGGTATCCGAAGAATCATGATTTCTTGATGTGTTCTTACACTGATGCTGATTGGGCCGGTGATGTTGATGACCAGAAGAGCACTACTAGTGGAGCATTCTTTTTGGGAAAGAAGTTGATTTCATGGTCCAGCAAGAAATAATTTGTTGTATCTTTATCTACTGTTGAAGTTGAATACATTGTTGTTACTAGTAATTGTACTCATTTAGTCTAGATGAAGTAGATGTTGAAGGATATCATAGTTATTTATGATGAGCCTATTGTTATATATTGTGATAATTCAAGTGCTATCAATATTTCAAAGAATCTGGTGTTGCATTCTAAAACAAATCATGTGTCCATAAAAATATCTTTTCTTGAGGGAGAAAGTTAGTGATGAGGAAGTCAGATTAGAATATGTATCTACAAAGGATCAGATTATGAATATTTTCACTAAGCCTTTGCCTGTAGATACATTTGTCTATTTGAGAAACAAGTGAGGGGTCTCTCCCCCTCCTATTGAGAACTAGATGCATGGAGTTACATCAATCTGGTGGATTTCAAAGCCTTATCTCTTTGTCTGGGTTGATCAGTTGGTGATGTTACTCAATTGAAGTAGTCAGTGTGTGGTTCAGATCTTTAGTTGTGGATTTATCCTAAGGGGGAGATTGTCCTTCTTAGAAGATGAGTTTTGGGAAAGAGAGCATAATTTTTATTCTATCTTTGGCATTATTGTCAAAGGGGGAGACACTCATGTGAAAAACTGCTTTATTTTTGGAGCTTTGTGTGCATGATCTTAGGGGGAGTTTGCTAGTGTTGATTCATTCCTTTGCATTCACTATTTTTCACATTCATATATTGTCATCAATGTCAAAGGGGGAGATTGTTGGATATTGTTGCAACTAGGATATGTTGTTGTCATTGATGTCAACATATTTTGGTGTTGCAGATGAGTTGTTTGGTGTTTTGGTGATTACATTGAGCTGCTATGGATGGTTTATCTATTTGGGATGTTGGAATACTTTATTCTTTATTGTTTTCAATGATCTGAGAGATTGTTTGATCATATTATTTGATCTGGTTTGTAGTTTAGTCTTTCAATGCAGTGATTGGCAGAGTTTGGTATTTGCTTTGGTGAGCTCCGATATGATCATATCTTTGGTTGCGGTTTTGGGAGAATGTTCTGGATGTTAATTTGTATCTTGGTTCGTGATTTGGTGCTCTGAAAGCTATCTTTCTAGTTCGAATTGTTGTTGTTGATTATTCTTGTGAGCTAGGGTGTTGATCGATGAAGATTTGTATGAGTGGTGTTGGTGCAGCTATTGCAGATGGTTCTAACATGCTTGTTGGTGTTTCCTAATTGTTTCCTATTTGTCTTGGTGATCTGCATTGATTCTTGTGCATGTTCTTGGTGATTTTTCTAATTCAGTGATATTCTTCATGTTATGCGAAATTTTTAGTGGTATAGCGTGTTACAGTTGGAGTTGGCATGATTTCTGGTGGTGACAGATGTTTGGAGATTTGATTTAGGTCCATGTTATGTCATGTATATCATTATATTAGTCTGGTGGTTCTCATATGTATCATGTGATGTATTTTTGTAATTGTGAGTTGAGGGTTTAGCCGACCTTGTAGTCAAGGTTAATGATTTGTATAAATAGGTGGTTTAGTCATGTAATTTGTGTGTTGATATTATGTCTGCATTATCAGAAAGTGGTGTATGTGGTGTATTATGTCTGCATTATCAGAAAGTGGTGTATGTAGTCAATTTCTTGGTTAATTCCAAAACTAGGATTTGACCTAAGGCAAGCCCCTATTCCCAACCTATTTCCCTTTCTTTCTATGTATAGGAAACGGGTATAGAGTTGTACTCTTTAGAATAAGCTTCATTCATATAGATGAATCAACCCTTTTAGTTCCTTTTAAAAGTGTCCCATTAATATTAAGTATCATTTTATATCAAAACCCATAGCATTCAATAAATATTCACAAAATTGCATTCATTTATCAACATGATATATGTTATAAAAAATAATTAAAATAGCTAGTAAGGTTCCATTTATTATATTAAAAGTATGAGGAATGTCATAAAAAAATTTAAAAAACAAGGAAATAAGAATAGTTATGGGGCTCATCAACAACCCAGAATTAAATACATCTAGGGGTCAAAGGTTCTTGCCTTAGGGAGTTTGATAAATTTACTCAATAGAGCGATGGCATCCTAAGCTCTCTTTTTTAAATCTCTTCTATATATAATCTTAGGCAATTTTGAGAAAGACAACTTATTATCCTCTATCAACCATCTCTCATGCATGTGGCCTCTATAGTTTCTTCACCATTTATGTAATATTTCTCCAATCCTACCCTATCTAGGGCATGCATTCAACTAAGTGCATGGGTATGTTAAAGGCTCTAACAATATCCTTAGTAATTAGCTCTACATATACCCTTTCTTATTTTATGACTTTTCCCTCATCTGCATTTTAAAAATAAATGCACTACAGTATTATCTTTGGTGCCTCTACATACATTTGGATACCCCTAGCCATATGAAATCCCCTATCGACTAAATTCTTTATGGTGTGAATTACATTTGGTGATTGACTCTTGCATGGATTTCTATCAAGTCAAAAAGTCCCAAGTTGGTATTAGAGATGGTACCATTATTGTGTGTTATCTTTGTCTTAGGGAATACTCCTTTGAATTCAAACTTCATTTTTCTCAATCTATGACTCATATTGCCTCATTGGAATGGAACAATGTTACCTTACTGTAGTGTCATAAAATTGCGACCCTAGCAATTTTCGACTGCATTCGGGTCCTCACGCACACAAGTTCGAATCCTCTAGCCTGATCGAAGACTGGAGATTGCTTAGCCCTCAGAAACAACTTCTTCCTTGGCCTCTACATCACCCCATCTACACTTTGCCCTAGAGAAAGGCGTAGGATAGGGGCGTGGTGCCACTCTCCCCCCTTGGACAGTGGCGTGGCACCACTATCCCTCTTGGATAGGGGCATGGTGCCCTTTTCCTCCCAGGACAGGGGTGTGGTGCCTCTATCCCTTCCCTATTTTGGGGCAGGACCCTTCCTAGGGTTGCATTGTTGGTTGTGCATTGGATGGGAAACTCCCCCGATGTTGGTCCATGGCGAAAATCAAATCCAGTATCATGTATTTAAGGAACATTTGTCCTCTCATTTTCATAAGTTGGATGAGGGGGAAGTTTACAAGCGATCGAGCATTCAAGAGCATTCAAGAATTTTTTTTCAGTATTGAGCATTCTCAAGTCTCCCTTCAAGGCTAGGTGTTGCATTCAAGTCAAGGATTCAACCATTGAAGAGGAAATTGATTTCAACATTCAATTCCACACAAGCATTTCTATCAACATTGCTACTACAACCTCCCTTGAGGTGATTTACAATTTAGTCTTTCATTTACAGCTACTTGCAAGTACTTTCTTTCATTACTTGGTTAATTCCAAAACTGGGGTTTGACCTAAAGGCAAACCCCCAATCCCAACCCATTTTCCTCTCTTTTTTGTGTGTAGGTTGCAGGTGTGCAGCTGTACTTTCAGATTCGGGCTTTGTTTGTAGAGGCAGAAAAACCCTTTTCGCTTCATAGATTTTTCAGAGGACCATGTACATTCCCGCCACGGTCCAGGCAACTTTTCCTCAAATCCACAGGGCGACTTTGTCTCGACATATTACTGCCAGATCCAAGTGCATAGCTTCATCCCATATTCCAATCTCAAGTTATACTCAATTCTTTGTCACTTTTTCACTACATAATTCAATCAATTCATTTCCATTTCAAACAAGGAAGAGGGGATCAACTTATCATTCCTATTTCATTCAGAATTCAATCTTCTTCTTGTCGAGAGGTTGAATCTAGTGAATTCTCCTCTCCTCTTTCTAATGTAACATGGGGAAAAGTGTTTGAAGGATAATCAGTAGTAAAACTCTCATCTCTCTTTGAGGGAAAGGGTAGTTTTCCTCTTGATCTATCATTCACCATTTTCCCTCCATACGCTCATACTTTCCTTCTTGTGATACTTAGAATTACTTAGTGAACCTTGTTTTGCTTTGTAATCTTTGGTATCCTTACTTTCATGACTCATAGTGAAGGGAACTTTTCTACTTGCAATCATGGTTCTCCCCTTCTTGATCTTCCCTTTTACTTTGTTAATCGAAGTCGTAAGATCCTAAGTCCACTGGGGGCTTGGTGCATCTTGCCACCTTGACGTGGTAAAAGTCTTTCAATCTTGTTTCCTTGTACTTTACCAGCAGTATTGGCATACGATTATACTCCAACTAAAGTGGGGGATAAATGTAGTGTCATAAAATTGTGATCCTATCAATTTCTGACTACATTAGGGTCTTAATGCACGCAAGTTCGAATCCTCTAGCCTGATCGGAGACTGAAGATTGCTCAGCCCTCAGAAGCAGCTTCTTCCTTGGCCTCTGCATCACCCCATCCTCACTCTGCCCTAGAGAAAGGGGTAGGACAGTAGCACGACACCACTGTCCCCCCTTGGACAGGGGCGTAGTGCCTTTATCCTCCCAGGATAGGGGTGTGGCACCCATGTCCCTACCCTATTTTGGGGCAGGACCCTTCCTAGGGTTGCATTGTTGGTTGTGCATTGAGCGGGAAACTCCCCCGATGTCGGCCCGCGATGAAATCAAATCCACTATCATGTATTTAAGGGGCATTTGTCCTCTCATTTGCATAAGTTGGATGAGGGGGAAGTTTACAAGTGATCAAGCATTCAAGAGCATTCAAGCATTCAAGCATTCTTTTTCAGCATGGAGCATTCTCACGTCTCCCTTCGAGGCTAGGTGTTGCATTCAAGTCAAGGATTCAACCATTAAAGAGGAGATTGATTTTAACATTCAATTCCACACAAGCATTTCTATCATCATTGCTACTGCAACCTCCCTTGAGGTGATTTACAATTCAGTCTTTCATTTACAGCTACTTGCAAGTACTTTCTTTCATTACTTGGTTAATTTCAAAACTGGGGTTTGACCTAAAGGAAAACCCCCAATCCCAACCCATTTTCCTCTCTTTTTTGTGTGTAGGTTGCAGGTGCGTAGTTGTACTTTCGGATTCGGGCTTCATTTGTAGAGGTAGAAAAACCATTTTCGTTTTGCGGATTTTTTGGAGGTCCGTGTACATTCTCGCCACGGTCCAGGCAACTTTTTCTCAAATTCATAGGGTGACTTCATCTCGACATATTACTGCCAGATCCAGGTGCATAGCTTCATCCCATATTCTGATCTCAAGTTATAATCAATTCTTTTCACTTTTGCACTACATAATTCAATCAATTCCTTTCCATTTCAAACAAGGAAGAGGGGATCAACTTATCATTCTTATTTCATTTAGAATTCAATCTTCTTCTTGTCAAGAGGTTGAATCTAGTGAATTTTCCTCTCCTCTTTCTAATGTAACAAGGTGAAAAGTAATAGTGAAACTCTCATCTCTCTTTGAGGGAAAGGGTAGTTTTCCTCTTGATCTATCATTCACCATTTTCCCACCATTACACTTACAAAATAATTTATTCTGTTGCATATCTATTAAGTGGGTGTTGATGAAATTAGGGTTCATCTCAAAATATTTCATAAATAAAAGAAAAACACACTTTAAAATTTTGAAATTAAAAAAAAAAATTGTTAACCAACACACTTGGTTATAGAGTTTAGTAAACAAGTCAAGAATTATACCTAAAGTCGCTATTGTGAATTGGGTTTCTTTTCTGAATAGAGCAGACTTATTTTGGGATCTTTCACAACTTCCTGTGTCTTCAAGGAATTTAATTGGTTTCCTTTCAATTTGTTACCATGAACATACAAAAAAAACCTCTTAGAGAATGTGAAAAATGGTTACAATAAATGTGGAGAGATACTCAGGTAATACATTAATTGATAGTGGAATTTTTAGTTCAATACTCTTGATTAGAAATTTTATCAATGATAAACTAAAATTTCAATGTCTCACAATGAATTAACACATTTGAATAATTCCATGTGATAAAAGGAAGAACTAATATATATTTCTAGTTGAGTTCAAATTGTCACCTATAGTAAAAAGTTACCACTAAATGGATATTAAGTTTATAACAAGAAAAGTGTAGCCAAATAATCTTTTTATAAAAGAAGTTATCAAATGTGAATGATGATGTGTATCACAATTAGTCTAAGTGAAATATTTAGTTATAATAGCTAAAAAGTAGGGTAAAATGATGTTTGTCAGTTAGAGGTCAATTATATGCAGCTATGGGTGATTCCCTCGCATCTAGAGGTTAGTGAGTAAATGAGTCGAAAACGTTTATTTTGTAATAGGGAATTTCTAGTTGGGGCATTCACATCTACAAACTTTTTATTTCACTTAATAAAGTCATTGGGTCTAAAAAATGAGCGGGGAAGGAATATGGAAGTGGAAACTTAATCGCACAATGCTAATTGTTATGTCACTTATATTTTATCTTCTCATAAGGGGGGATTTTAAGTGAACTTATTTATGGAAAGAAGTGACCAATGGGATTTTAGAATCAGGTAGTAAGGCATCAATTATCCACAAGATCATAACTTTTTAATTTTAAATAATTTTGAAGTGCAATTTTTGGACTCTTGAAGATTTTAGGTATCTTATCATTTCTCATGCTATCCAATTTATCCAAGACCAAATTGGATCTCTATTTGGTTTAAGGCAAAATGAGGCATGTTGTGAAAATTGCCACCCAAAAAATGAACCCAAAGTTTTTAGGAATTTAATAAATATGATTACTAAGATATTGAGCCTTACCATTAAAAACTTAACTAAACCTTTATGCCACCACATATTATCACAAAGTCACAAATAAAACCATCTAAGAGACTTGTGTATGCATGTGATTCATTATATTATCAAAAAATTTATAAGATAGTAATATTTCCATCAAGGTTGCATGGTTTGGTTTCCTTTCTAAGCCAACTTTGGATAGAACCTTGCTACCAATTAGGTGTCCATAGATCCAACAAGGTTAATTCTATAAGTTACCCAAACAAAGTGCTATTGCCAGACAAGCATCCATGTTGAGATCATTAAATAACCTAGAGAGTTGATTGATCTCTTTACTTTTTGTATACATTATGTCCATTATTTATTTTCTTTTTTATGTAGCTTTGAATCTCTTTACATTTATCTTTCAAGAAATGGAACCTACTATCAAGTTGTAAATTATAGTTTGAGAAATTTATGGAAAACCTTTAGATTTTTCCCCTTAGAAAAATATTAGCTATTGCTAGCAAATTTAACAAATATTTTAATGTTTGATATCTATAGAGTCTGCTCAAATTATTTCAAATTGACATCCAAAATATTGAAATTCATGGGGCTTACTAAGTTCAAGAGAAATCTAGAAAAGTACGATATAACATAAAAGTAACCCATATATATTTAATTTGAGAAAATTTTGCATCGAGTTTTCCTCAGCTACAATTTTTTGTATTTTTCTCTCATTTTTCTCTAGACGAAAAGGGCCATCAGTTATTTTTTAAAATTAATTATAATTTTTACAAAAAATATATTTAAAATTTAATGTGCTCTTGTGAGGATCTTCAAGATGAAGCTAGTTGGTCTCTGATTCAAAATTCTAAATTATAGTAGCATATATTCAGTAAAAGGTTGGTGGAAGGGGTATTTTCTTATGTAAAAACCTAATTCATCAAATTTTGGCATTAATCCACCTAAGATCAATAAAAAATATTTCACATTTAATACCTTGAGGCTACCGGATTTTGAGATCTTGCATGATCTTTGTAAAGGACAAGCGTTAACTATGTACACTTGTGCAAATTGAAAATGTTTTGGCTATAAATCTCATCATGTAGAGATGGATTATCACACATATTAGTTCTATTGTTAGGGGAAAGAACCCAATAGTTTAGTGTGTTCTAATGGCTATGATAGCATTTGTTGATTTAATGACCACACTTGTTGATTTAATGCCCAATATTTTTGACAATATAACAACCAATAGTTGTGACTTTAAAGTTGTTATTGTGATGATAACTACCCATAATTTAATGAAATATATCTCTAAGAATGAAAAAGTAATGAATCAT
The DNA here is from genome assembly GCF_030272615.1 of Cryptomeria japonica. Classification (NCBI taxonomy): domain Eukaryota; kingdom Viridiplantae; phylum Streptophyta; class Pinopsida; order Cupressales; family Cupressaceae; genus Cryptomeria; species Cryptomeria japonica. The sequence goes on from NC_081412.1 coordinate 129,242,516, forward strand.
GTGATGTTACATCAACGCACAAGTATCAGTCTCACTTTTGCACAAGTATCGGTCTTAGATTTTTTTGGGCTCTTTTGGATATTGTTGGGACTTCAAAAAATTTATCTGATTTTGAAGACCCGGGCTCAAAATTTTGTAGATTGCATTCAAAATCATCTTTCAGAACAAGCCTTTGTAGCTCATTTAGTGAGCTCATATTTTTGCACCAAAGAAATGCAATGCAAAATCCATTTGGGGGATTGTTATATGCCTTATAGAGATTTCATATACATATTTGCAGCTTCCCTGGTTCAGATTTGATGTGTTTGTGAAGTCTCCTTTGGAGGTCCAGAAGTTGGGTTGTTGATTTGTAGTTTTGTACCTTTTCTGAGTAGCCCACTTTGAGCATTTATAATTGTGTGCTAGTTGATTGTCAAGCCTAATAGAGAATTGTATGTGTTTCCCTACTATTTTTTGAGGACCCATGCCAAGTGGAAAAGTCTCATCAATCCATCTGTTGAGTTTTCAAAGCCAATTCTCTTTGCAAAAAACTCAGTTTTGCATACTAAACAGTGTCAAGCAGCATTTTGAATCCCACTTTGAGAATATTTATTTCACGCCCAGTTGATCTAAACTTCAAGGTGGCTATACCACATGATTCTCTCTAAAATTGTCTACCACTTCCCTGGTTTGTATCCCCCCAGCTCGTCATTTGATCAGTTTTTGAAGCCCATTCCAAACAAACTTTTTCAGGTTTTATGAGCAACATGTTCAGATTTTTTGAGTGGGCATATTTGCGGGTTGATAAATTTTGCCTCAGATGTCGTAATGATGATCTGTCTGATTCCCTAGATTCTCAGTATTACATTCTATCAGTTTGTCATCTTGCAAGCCCTAATCAGGTGTTTGGGTCAACTTTTGAAGCCAATTTCAGGGGCTACTCAGGTGTTTCTAGCCAAAATTCAAATTTGCAAAATGTAAATTTTAATGGTTGCTCACTCAGCTTCTCAAATCCAAAACACATCCAGTCAATGTTTTGAGGCATTCTTACCAAGTCAGTTGCACATAAATGAAAAAAAAAATTAGTTGGGCCCACCCTAGGCCCGACTAATAATGAGATCCATTGAAACAAATTGAAGCCATTTAGATGAATTATATTATGATTTAAATAATATTGCATGTGGAATTGGTTCAAGTAAAATGGTAAATGAAGTAGTTCAAATCATTCCATTGATTAAAGTAACAACCGGTTCAAATTTGTTATTCGGGTTCATTAGAAGGGAGATAATATTTAATCCCAGCTTCAAGGCCTGGAAAAGCACATGTAAATGATTACTTCACAATGATTTAAAGTCTGATGGTAAAATGAAGCAATTTATTAAGTAAATCATTTACTAAGGGAGTATGCTAAATGGTCATAAATCACTTCAAAGTGACTTATTGCCTTATTTTATGGTGGGCCCACTAGTGATTTAGCAAAGAGATAAATTGAAAATCTTCAGGTTCTATGGATAAAGCCATAAGTGTTGGAAACCAATAACACTGAGAGGGGGGGTGAATCAGTGTTATATCGGAATAGTAAATTTTAGCCTTATTAAAACATGCATACACCAACCGATATACCAGTATAAACAGAATTGGAAGAAGTAAAGAAACTAGTAAGCCAATCACATAAATGAGAATCATAACATAGATTTATACGTGGAAAACCTCAAAGAGAAAAAACCATGGTGGGATTTGTGACCCACAATTTCAATCCACTGGCCATATGAAGAGATATTACAAACTATGAGGGGCCTCCACTTGTAGGAAGGCTTACAGCCTAGAGCGCACTGCTCAATCACAATAGGAGCCTCACTGACTACATAAAATTCCAAACTACAATCCGGAGAAGTGAGAACTGCTAAGATGGAATCTTCTATGCTAGAATACAGTTCTGGTTTAAGCTTTGTATGTTCCGGTCTGAAACTTTAAACCCCTTACTGGAATAACCCTTATAATAATTTCCTCACATACATAATCTCTCTGAATAATTTCGCATCATATTACATTCACATATCCATCACCATGTCTCTTGTATATTTTAAAATGATCTATCAAACTATCCTATATACCCTATGCAAATTTTTGTGCCTTATGTCGGCTTACAAAGATATATATAATATCAAATTACATGTCAGCCAGATAACATAAATGTATAAACATTAAATTCAATTGTCGATGTCGGGTCCAAGATATGTCAGCCTTCAATACCGATAACCTTTACTAAACCATGTCGGCTTGCATTGTCGGTGACCAAAGAAATCCTTTTGTCCTGTCGCTGCTGGTGTCAGTGTAGAGTCTGTGAAGTGTCTACCGGTACACCATAGAATCAAAACATGAAGCCGGAACACAAAATCATGTTGCCATCAATGAAAACATAGTGAAACCAACCAATAGAGTGTCAATTGCCAACAATCTCCCCCTTTGGCATTGATGGCAACACTCATGTGAAAAATGGTCAAGGTTTCATCTGTCAGTTTCATCCTGCCCTGCTCCCCTTGAGCTGAATATGCAAAATACTCCATATCTCCAAAACTCCAAAACTCCCCCTAATGTATACAACTCTTTTTATTCTTTTTCACATCTATACTACTCCCCCTTTGACATCAATGCCATTAAAATTTCTAAAAAGAATGTCAAAGAATAAGAACTATACAATGAATATCCCCAAAAATGTCTTACCGAAGTTTGATCAACTTCAAAATTTTCGGATAAGCCTTCTCCAGTAACTCCACATAAGTATCCCAGCCAGTTTTGAATGTGTCGAAAGTAGATACAAGTCCACTCAATAAATGTGCAAAAGATTATTTTTTATTTACCTCTGTCAGTGTGGGCTTTCCCACCATATCCATGCATTATTTCTTGTGTACATAGAGTGAATCCAATCATGGACTCACCAAGCCTCTCAGACTTCTGGCTCTTCTAATTATTTTGTCTCTTTCCTTCTCAAGAGCAGAAATTTGGTTCTCCAAAATCAAAATTTGACCATCAATTGATGTAGTCAATGAAATCAATCCATCAAAAGAGTTAGCTATACTTGCAATTTTCTCCTGAAACTCCTTTATCTTTTTATCTACATTAACTATAAGTATTTCAATATTACAACATACCCTATATATATTTGTACATTGTTTCAAAGAATTTTCTATTAGGATTAGCTTCTCCTTAATCTTGTTCTTCTCAGTTTTGATTACCTAATCAAAAGCAGCTCTCTTAGCCTGAGTAAATCTTTTTAGTGCTTGCCAGTTTGAGATTTGTTGTAAGAATTGAAAGTCCTTTGAGATATGCTCATTGATTACCTTAAGCTTGTCGGATGGGCTCGCTTCATTTTCAATCTTACACTCCAGGACCAGTCTATGTAAATAGTGATTGATTGATCTATAATCCCTCTATCCGTGGATCCCTCCTTCATCAGTTTTTTAGCAGCCATCATCATCAATTCAGTGGGACTCATCTCTATGATGTTTTCTTTTCTACCTAAGAAGTGTCAATTGACAATAATGATGGACCAACAACCGGTTCCCTGGCAGATTCCCCTTTCTTTTCCTCTAAAGATTTATCCTTTATAACCTTCTCACTTGCATCGGTGGCTTCGCCACTTGGTGCAGTCTATGTAATTGTCAGTTCCTTTGTAGGAACACTAACCTCAACCTGTACATTTATATACAAAGGACAATTGTCCTCAATATTAGTATCTTGTACAATGTTAGCTTGTTCATTCTCTGTATTATCTGGTAACTCGGTATTTGTCTGTACATTTGTATTTACCGAGGGCTCAATTTCCACTATCTTAATATTTTTCAAAACTGAGGGTATCCCATAATCCCCTAATCCCCTTTCCTTTTATTTCAACCGGTGTATCTACAGTGTCTGTCTTGGTTTCCAGTGAAGTAAAGAATCCTCTATTTTCTCCCAAAAATTTAACCCATGCTATTTGAGTCTCCTTTATTATTTGATTTACTCTCCCGAGCATCAGACTGGTTATCCTATGTTTTCTATTGAAAACTTTTTTGTCTGCCACCTCAAGTGTCTTTTCTATTTCATCAGGAGCTATAGTAACACAGATAATAGTTCTTGAATTTTAATGTGTTTATCCTCTTGCATAGCTGATAATCTTATGGCATCTAACATGTTATATAACTTAGCCGATATTTGATTTTCTATTTCTATTAAGGCTTTCTTATAAATGTCCAAGTATAATAGGACTTCTTCCTCTAACTCTCTTTGTTCATCATCCTCTAAGTTTTCATAATAAAATTGAACATTCTTCAACATGCCATATTTAGTGATTTAATCTACTATTTTTGCACAAGTTTTAGGTGGCATGATAGTCACATTACCAGTTTCAAGTGCTAAGTCGATGTCACTCTTCTTCTTCCTCTTGGCAGTACCGGATGCAGCCGCAGGTGTAGCTTTAGGTGCTTTCTTTTGTGTCGGTAACTTGATTGTGACCTTCCTAACTAGTTGCTTCTTTGCTTCTGCCTTTGTTTCCTCTGGTTTCTTCCTAACAACCCTCTTAAATGCTAATGGTGTGTTATCCTCTGATTTTGATTCTGCAGTATTAGGTTCAATATGAACTTCTAGATCCTTCCTCTTTTTGCCTTTCTCTGAGATAGCATCAATTAGTGCTTTTATGTTCTTTGAGACCTTCTGTACAAATTTGCTTGCTTTTCATTCATGTTTCTCTCTTTTCCTCTGGTTGAACTATGTTTCAACCTCTTGAGTTTTCTATTGTGCAGTACCACAGGGCTTCTCTGCCTCATCAATTGATGCATCAATCAGCATTTTTGCATAGGCATCAAGAATTTGTGCATCCACCTCATATCCCATTTCTTCAATCCAGGTCCTTCAGGGCTTAACTGCTTCCATGAGTGTCTCATCCTTCTTTACCATGAAGCATATGTCGGTAGAATATTTTTCTATAATATGCTCAGGTACCCTTACCCTAGACCTTAGATTTTTGAAATGCCTTAAAATACCCCCATACCTTATCATCTCTCTGGCCTCCTAATGCAGCAATTGACTATTTCAATTGTCTTCCTACCAGGATGTCAAAAGCCCATTGCCTCTAACCAGAACTGGGTGAATCATTCAGAAAATATAACACTAGGCAAACTAACAAGTTCCCATACCGGAATGTACCCTTCTTCTCACCCTTGATCTTTCCTAGATTTATCAACAACACATCAAGCATCCAACCGCATAGATCTAATTTTACATTATCTCTCATCATTTTGTATGCAGCCAAAATGCATGAACTGGAAACAGAATTCAGTCGATTTGACTGAGTTACCTTATACCTGGTGATCATGCTACCAAATTTGATGTCCGTGTCGGTGATAGTGCTCACTTTCATGGATCTTCTGTCAGATGTAGTGTCGATGATCTTCCTCACGAAATCATTTGAAACTTTCTTGTCTGGATGTTGCCCAACCGATGGAAACCAGTGATTGCCCGGATGGCTTCCTTGGTGATTTTGTAAGGTCTGTTCACCCATATAAATTCCCCATGTACTCTTCTCAGTACATATCTGATTATCTCATCCTCAAACTCCAGAATATCTGGAATGTCTTTAAACCCTAGTTCTTCAATATGTTTGTATGTCGGTTTGATCTTTCCAGATTCTCCCATTAGCTCACTCATATGCATGCCCTTAATCTCTGAAGTTCCTAATTCCTTTATGTGATAGTGAATATATTCCCTAACATCCTCTACATAGACAAATCCCTCTAGAACGTGAGAAAATGCTCCAACTGAATCTTCCAGGGTAGCCACATGTAGATACCATTTGAAAATTGGCCTGGGGCGGTCCTTGACCTCTACGACAGTTGGGTTTACAACAAAAATAGGAATAGAAGATGATCCTCCATCCATGTTTAAAGATAAATACCTTTTGATCACTCTCGGTGAAAACCTTCAACAAATTCTTCCAAACGCCAGTGAAATCGCTCAAGAAGAAATCTGATTGCTCTAAATTGCCTTTGATCTCACTTAGTCGCTCTTAATCGCTCTAAAATCGCTCTGAATGCAGGGTGATTAACAATGCAGTGTATTCGACCTTACAACCTTCGAGAAAAACCCTCATCTTCCATTGACATAAATGACTGCCGGTGAAAGATATCGGATCTCACTCAGAACATATCCATGCCGGATAATCCTCTCCAATATCTGGAATATTTTCTAGAACCTCTTCCCAAGGCATATGCAGTATCTTTATGAATTTTGCCTACCCCTAAGGCATCTGCCTCAGATACCGGATGAGCTTCATGTCGGTGCAAGAGAAGCCTCTTCTATTGGATAAGTAACCGAGACATTCCCATCTGATGTTTGTTCTTCAATCTTCATAACCCATCTTTGAGTATGATCTTGGTAGATTTCACTAACCTTCTCTTTTCCTTTCTCATTTGATCCTCCATTACTAACCGGTGGATTTATGCTTCTACATAACTTAGCAATATGTCCAACCTCATTACATGCATAACATGTAACATTGTTCTTTTGAATTTATTTGCTAAAACCGGTGAAATTGCTTGACCTGCACTGATTAGCCATATGTCCAAATTTTCCACATGCATAGCATTTTACATTCATTCTACAATATTTTGTCTTATGACCAAAATTATTGCATTTAGAACATTTATCAGGAGCAAAATCAGGGTTCTGATTTGCTCTGTTTCTACATTGCCTAGCCATGTGACCAAATCTATTGCAAAAAAAACATCTACCATTGAATTTATAAGCATTAAATTGTCTTACCGGTGCCTTATGGTTTTGATCTTCATTAGCAATACAGGAACTCTGTCCTTGCTCAAATCAAGTCCACTGGAATCTCCAATTTGCCTCTATCTCTTCAATAACTCATCAAGTTGTGCCAAGTTAATCTTGAATTTTTATTTGTACTCACTTGCAGTAGTTAAATCTTCTCTTAGTATTATCATTTGTCTCTCAATCTCTTGCTCATTACTCTGGGATTGTACCAAATCAGTTCTCAACATATCATTTTCATGAACCAACCTACCACATTCTTTAAATTTGTTCTTCAGGGATACAACAAGATTTTCTTCCTTTTTTTCTATCCTCGATCTTCTTAGACATCCTCATAGTTAGAACTTGCATTTCATTTTTCATAACCATGTTTTCCTGACTCAATTTCTAATCGAACATCCTTAAGGCCTATCCCTTCCTTTCATATTTCGGTCTAACAAGTGACATTGTTCCTTAAGTGAATTTTTCTCTTCATCATCCTGATTTTGCAAAAGTTCCTTCCTCCTAGCTTGAACAAATGATAGCCTCTCTTGTAGGACAGGAATGAATTCCTTAGTAGAATTCAATTCATCTTGCAGCTTTAAGTTCTTCAACATTTCAGCATCATAATCTTCAAGTGCCATCTCAAGTTGCTTCTCCAAAGCCATATTCATTGATTCTGGTTTCAATATCTTCCTTGAGTTGTTAAACTTCCTCTGAGGCACAAGGCTCTGATACCAATTGTTGGAAACCAATAACACTAAGAGGGGGGGTGAATCGGTGTTATACCAGAATAGTAAATTTTAACCTTATTAAAACATGCATACACCAACCGGTATTACCGGTATAAATAGAATTGGAAGAAGTAAAGAAACTAATAAGCCAATCACATAAATGAGAATCATAACACACAAATTTATATGTGGAAAACCTCAAACAGGAAAAACCACGATGGGATTTGTGACCCACAATATCAATCCACTGGCCATACAAGAGATATTACAAAATATGAGGGGCCTGCACTTGCAGGAAGGCTTACAGCCTAGAGCACACTGCTCAATCACAATAGGAGCCTCACTGACTACATAAAATTCCAGACTACAATTCGGAGAAGTGAGAACTTCTAAGATAGAATCTTTTATGCCCAAATACAGTTCTGGTTTAAGCTCTGTATGTTCTGGTCTGAAACCCTAAACCCCTTACCGGAATAACCCTTATAATAATTTTCTCACATACATAATCTCTCTGAATAATTTCGCATCATATTACATTCATATATCCATCACCATGTCTCTTGTATATTTTAAAATGATCTATCAAACTGTCCTATATACCCTATGCAAATTTTTGCCTTATGTTGGCTTACAAAGATATATACAATATCAAATTACATGTCGACCAGATAACATAAATGCATAAACATTAAAATCAATTGCCGATGTCGGGTCCAAGATATGTTGGCCTTCAATACTGATAACCTTTACTAAACCATGTCGGCCTACATTGTCGGTGACCAAAGAAATCCTTTTGTCCTGTCGGTGCAGGTGTCAGTGTAGAATCTACGAAGAATCTGTTGGTACACCATAGAATCAAAACATGAAGTCGGAACACAAAATCATATTGCCATAAATGACAACATAGTGAAACCAACCAATAGAGTGTCAATTGCCAACAATAAGGTCTCGCCACCTGGCGTATATCCAGAGGCATCCAGAGGCAATGTGTCAGGTAAATCAAATCAAGTAGCAGTGGGGGAAAAAGCCTTCCCTCCAACCCCGCAACATAATGAAGATGCATCCAAAGAGGGTGCGGGATAATGAAAGGTATGTGAGGGTGGGAAGAAATAGGGATGCCTCGCCATCCCGCAACCCTCAGTCACTACCAAACAGAATGATGTGGGCATGTAAGAAAGGAAGAAATGTCAACTCTCTTGCCAACCCGCACATGAGATTGGGACACGGAGAAGGTGGTACGAGGCAAGAACATGCATTGGGGATCTCATTTCTCGCCATCCCATGCACTCTCTAGGGAAGGATCAGAAATAGCACAGTGAAAATTTAATGCCCGAGTGAAGTTTTAGGGAAAAGCATAGGGGATGTGATGCTTTTACATCTAGGGTTAACAATAATGATTATGTAGATTGGCTTGGCATCCCGTGTTTTCAATATTTTGAATACAACACAAACTTAGGGGGGCCTCTGCTAAATCTCTCCTTCATTTATGATTGTCTAAACAATATGATGGTGTGAATTGTTTACTATGATCATGGCATTACTTGTATGTATAGGAGGCTCCAGATTAGTGAGATCTGCCATAAAGTCCTTTTGATATTGATCTACAGAGAGCAGAGAATTGGCACGCACACAGTTTCCGTGGGATACAAATTATGTGAAGGTTGCCTCGACAAAATGTGGTCTCATGATCTTTTATAATTGTGTAATATAAATGAAATGGATTTGTTGCAGGGGCATTCCAAAAGGAGGTCAAAACATGTTGCAGTGTAATGATGTATCGTTGTAACCATTCTCATAATACAATATTTTTTATGCCAAGTAAACAGTGGAAAGGGGGTTTCGAACCCATTTGATAGGTGATCAATCTTACATCACAAGAAGCATCTTCTGATCTTGCCGTGTGTATCTACCTACCCGGTCAAACCCTTAGTGGGTGTGCACTCAAGAGGTTAAATTGTAAAATTTGCAAACATAATGGCATGATAAAAAAAATCGTGGTCTCATGTTTCGAAGCTTATTTATGAAATAATTTTTCATGAGATGGGCCAATGTCAATAATCTTTGATTCAGTAGGAAATGTGGTTTTGGCCAGTCTGAGATAGGAAAGTGGTTAAGTAGGAGGGAGCCAATGAAGAATTACAATGAAGATTTCTAAGATTACTCATATAAAGTACAGTATTAGAAAGGTGTTTATTTGAAATGGGAAATCTACTAAGGAGTGCATTAGTTTTTGCCTAACATAAGATATTGCAACCAGTGTTGTGGCTCAATCGTAATGTTTCTTCATGCAGAGAGTATTGTTCCATGAGGTAGCGAATAGTGAATATTTTCTTAGTTGAAAATAATCAAAAGGGGTGAATTTTCTTTCACCATGAAACTAAAGTTATACTTTGCAATAGGGGAAAGGGTCTTCATTTAGGCAAAATATTTCCCAAAAAATCAGGTAAAGAGTGGGGCAATCATGTGACAGGGTAAAATGTTTATTTTCACAATGAAAGGTGTGGTTTTCATTTGAGAGTGATTTTCCCATTCAAGTAAATATAGATGTATGGAAATGAGTAAGGTTAAAATGGGTGTTATTTTGCCAAGGTGGTAAAATCTTTTTATCAAGATAGGGGGTTATTTTCATTTCTACTCAGGCGTAAATTGCATTGAAATAATTTTTTTCAAAGGTCTGAAAATTACTTAGTGTGATCATTTTCACAAATGAGGATAGTAAGAGGGAACTCTTAGCAAAGAGGGAAAAATTATTTTTCTAAGAAAAGGGAAATATACACAGAAAATAAAGATGTAAGCTAGAGGTCATTTCCAGCAAAGGAGAGACTTTTTCAGATTCAAAAGTGAGTTCTTGGCACAAGTGCGATAGGCACCAAAAGTGGCAATTTTTGGCAAAAGTGCAAAGATTGAATTGACAAGTGCCTGGGAAGGCATTTTTTCTTATTTTTGAAATTTCCAGCAGGGTGCAGGTGTAGTTTAAGGAAAATTTTGAAGAAGAATAAGGGCAAATTTTCAAGATGCAGATTTCAAGAAGAAGACAAGTCAATTTCTCAAGATGCCTTTAGGGTTTTTTATTTAGGTCTTCTTTGATGTATATTTTTCTTTTCTTCTCGGTTGAACAATTCTGAATGTAATTTATCGCAGCATTCTAGAAGCAAGGCTTCCATGAGAGTGCATGTTTTTTTATGACAGCTAGAGTTAGTTTTCTTTCAGTTTGTAGTTTTTGGTGTTTCAAACAATTTGTAATCTGAATAAAAACATATTTAAAGGTTTCATTTGCAGTTGTCTCTCTTATGTATACACTATTTTATTGAATTAAATACTCAAGGGCTTTTTGTTGTGTCTCTGCAAGTCAAGTGTTTACCTTGTATTTTACTTCTCTTCAAGGAAAAGATTAATTTTATTACAAGGTAGAGAAATAGTGTTGTGTATGTGAGATTCTCAAGCATGTTTGTTGGTGAAACTAGAAGGTGGAATTTTGGTGTAATGCATTAGCATTCCAAGCTCAATGGTTGCATGTTATCCTATTTGGATATCAAATCTGCATATTGTGAAGTTCACTCTGTTGCCCATACAAGGCACTTGTCATGGTTGTTATTTTCAGTTTTCAGAATCATTTTCCTTATTCAAATTCTCTTCATTTATGCTTTCTTTTATGAATTAGGAGTAGGATTAGTGTAGAAACCCCTCATCAATGAAATGCATAGATGCTTAGAAACTAAGGTTAAAGCCAAAGCCAGGAGTTAAACCATCTTCCTTAGTACATTTTCATTGGGATGATCTATTGTAAATGTAATGTCCTAGTTATTTTGAAGTTGTTAGTTGTTTTGACATTGCACAAGTTCACCCACCTTGGTCTCGTAGAGGAAAAAGAGTAGGAGATCTCAGGCTTGTGACTGAGTCTTGTTCAGTTGGCCAAATCCTTCTCCGATTTTGTTGATGAGTTAGTGGTGATTCCTCTAGAACTCGAAGACTATTAGTTTGGGAACCAACAAGCACCTTGGAAAAAAGCACAAAGATGTCGCCCTAAAAGCCTTAGCTATAAGCAGGGGACTTGCCAAGTGAGTTGCCGTAAAAAACTAGGAGTGATTTGAAATTACTACATAGGATTTTGAGAAGCGCAAAGTAAGCATGCTCAAGTATTGGGTCCTCTCTCCTAGTCATCATAAATCATGGGTACTCAGACCATTCAATTTTACTAGTAGGCATAGACAACCTAATTATATTGGGGTATTTTTTAACCAAAGGATAAAGATTGTTTTGTAGATCAAGAATCGCATGATACTTCAAGCTATGAGGTGGGTGCTAAGAGAAGAATTTTGTGTTGTAGACCTTTGTTGTGGGGTGAATGTGGACATCACCTCATGATTCATAGCCTCTCTCCTTGATTTGTAAATTAATAAGGAGATGATATTTTCTTTGATATAATCTCTAATAAGGAAGGACTATCTCAATGATTTAGAGAAATTCATGGAAGTGGTCTAGATTGAAATGGGTATAGCACTGTCAGGTGACATTAAAAATTTCTTAGGAAATTGATCCAAAGCATATTTCTTACTATTTCTATATAGCTTCAAGAGGACTACTTCTAGAGGAACATCATGAGCTACAAGAAGAGTGATTTCCCTAAAAGGGATAACTAATGTGGATATATATGTAGACATGGGATGGATGTATAATTTTATGGACTACGTTTGAGAATTTAAAAATTTGAGAAAAATAGTGCGTTGAAAGAATTTTGTGCTCTAGGGAAACTCTTTCCCCTTCTTTTGGTTTTCAAATTTAGGAATGTACAGAGTGTTGAACACCTAGTAGGACTGAGAGGGTGTTGAATATTCTAACGCACAATACAACTGAGAGAGGGGGGTTAATTAATTGTATAAAAACTTAAATAAAATCTATAATAACTTAACTTTAACACATAATCCACATAAAGATATGAACATGCAAACCAAAGCACACCATACACAATGAGATACCAGATTTTACATGGAAAACCCTGTTAGGGGAAAAACCATAGAGAAGCTATTCTCAAGATATGAACACCTGTTACAAAGAAAGGCTCACTACCCAAGAGAAAGAAAGAGAGGCTCACTGGTGGAGGGCTCACTGCTAGAATGAAGAAGAATAAAAGAGAAATAATCTAGCATGGATGCACTTCTATAATGGAAATATTTGTAGATACCTTCAGCCCACTACTTCCAGTAGCTAGCATGTGAAAGTTCACACTACTCAACACTCTTCACCAACTAAACCATCAATCATCAAAAAATCAGGAAGATGGATTCTCTTTCACACACCTTCATCACATTTCACTTTCTTTCACATACACATACACAACACCCATACACCATTATATATATCATCCTCACATATGCAAAGTCTCCAAGGTCAGCTAAGCAATTTAACCGAACACAATTCAAATTGGGTCGGTACTAAACATTCCCATGGTGGAAAAGAATGTAAAGTGGACTACAACACATCTTAACTAGGACCAAAAATAATCATTGAACACATTATACAATAATCCATAATCATCGAAACAACAATATGAAGTGTAAACACTCAAGGTCGGCCAAACCAAGAGTAAACATCGCCGACCTTGAAGCCATGCTTATGAAACCCATGAACATGTGCTAAATGAATAGAATGAAGCTAAGGACATTATCAAATTAACTCCAAAACCACAACACCAGAAACCATAATGCAAAGAAATGCAGAGCATGCATTTCATACGAGAACATTGTTAAACATGTTGGTAAGCACAACTTCCTTATCACAGCAATCTAGAGCACCAAATCCAAAATATATCATCTATAAACATGTCTTAACAACATATCCTATTCACAATGATAGATATGCAACATAGAAGATATGTGGAGTAAATCTCTCAGCACAAACTGCACAAAAAACTCAACATCACCTATAATAACTATTCATTAATGACAACCAAAGCATGTTGACATCAATGACAACACATGAACAACTCATTATAATCATCCTTGCAACAATATACCCTTTTTTCATTGTTGGCAACACATCAACGACAACAACAATAGCTCACATACCAAAATCAAGAAATCAATTCTCTCCCCTTTTGCTAAACATGTCATCTTCTCATTCTCTCCCCCTTTGTCATCGAGGATAAAGGCTCAGATACAAAAACTATCAGCTCATTCTATTCAACTCTTTAGAAACATACAACTACACCTAGCCCCCCCTAAGAGGTAGCATCAAATCATAAGTCCAGAATAATAGTATTCATGAAGTTCACTAGACTAATGCATCTCTATATGCATTTAGTTTAGAAAAGGAGGGGAAATAACCCCCAATTTCTCCCATAGATATTCAAAAGTATCTTTAGTAAATACATAAGAAATTTTTTCCTTTGTAGGCACATAATCAAGCTTTACTTCATTTTCCAAAAATTTCTCCCTCAAGAAGTAGTATTGAATTTGTTTTGTTCTTGAATGCAGTACTGGGTTCTAGGAAATGTTTATTGCACTAGTATTGTCATAAAAGATAGAAATCGGTTCATCAAACAATATTCCAATGTCCTTGAAAGTTTCTTTCATCCATAATAATTAAGTACAGCAAGTAGCAGTAGCAATATACTCAACTTCAACCATAGATAAGGATACAGAGTCTTATTTCTTACTTGACCAAGCAACCAACCAATGTCCAAGGAAAAATGTACTGCCACTAGTACTTTTCTTATCATCCACACAACCATCCCAATCTACATCTATATAGGAAATTAGAGTGAAAATAGATCTTTTGGGGTACCATAGACCATAGTCTTTTGCTCCTTTCAAATATCTGAAAATTCTTTTCATAGCAACAACATGTGTCTCTCTAGGATCTTGTTGAAATATAGCCACAAGATAAATAGTATGCATTATATCTGGTCTAGTAGCAGTCAGATACAATAAACCTCCAATCATTAATCTATATATGCTCTGATCAGTCTTCGATGATTCAATATCTTTCCTCAACTTACAACCAATAGCCATAGGAGTGCATACAGTTTTAACATTCTCCATTCCAAAATTCTTCAACATTTCTTTAACATACTTAGATTGTGAAATAAATATACCATCATCCTTTTGATTAACTTGTAAACCAAGAAAAATTCATCTCCCCAATCATAGATATTTCAAACTCTTCTTACATCTCATCAGAAAACTTTTTACACATATCATCATTTCCTCCAAAGATTATATCATCCACATAAACAACTACAATCAAGATGTCATTTTCTACAACCTTAAAATAGAGATTACTATTAGTGGTACCTTTTTGAAATCCTTTCTTCAGCAAGTACCTATCAATTTTTGCATACCAAGCTCTTGGAGCTTTCTTTAGTCCATACAATGTCTTCTTCAACTTGCAAACCATATCTGGAGTGTCCAATAGATTCAATCCTTTTGGTTGTTCTATGTATACTTCCTCTTTCAGTTCTCCATTTAGGAATTCAGACTTCACATCCATCTGATAGACCTTGAAATCCTTGTGTGTTGCAAAACCCAAAATCATTCTGATAGCTTACATTCTTGCTACAGGAGCATAAGTCTCCTCAAAATCTATTTCTTCTACATGTGAATATCCTTTACATACCAGTCTTGCCTTGTTTCTCACTATGTGACCATCCTCATCTAGTTTGTTCCAAAATATCCATTTAGTTCCTATCACATTTTTGTCAGCCGGTCTTGGGCCAAGTTCACAGGTTTGATTCTTCTCAATTTGTTCCAATTATTCTTGCATACATTTCATCCAATTCTAATAGCTACAAGCATCCTTCACTATTTTCAGTTCTATTTATAAAATTAAGCATAAGTTCAGCTATTCTTCAATAGCTTTAATTCTTGTGATAACACCTATATTCTTGTCTTCAATAATCTATTTCTTTGAATGATTCTTCTGAACATATCTTGGAGTTAGGAGAAATTTTTGGAGCATCTTCCTTATCATCATGTGCCTCTATTTCTTTAGCCTTTTCTTCTTTTGGTCTTTTGGTAGATTCATCAGATTCATATCCCATCTCTACAATTGTATTCTTTGAAGTGTCTTCATCAGCTTTCACATTTCTACTTTCAAAAATTGCTCTCAATCTTTTGTTATAACATCTGTAAGCTTTACTTTTAGTAGAGTAGCCAAGAAAAATACCTTCATCAACTCTTATGTCAAACTTTCCCAAATTTTCTTCATCCCTCCTGATATAGCATTTACTTCTAAATACTCTAAAATATTTTATAGATGGAGTCCTTCCATATCAAAGTTCATAAGATTTCTTCCCATGATTCCTTCAAATTTGTACTCTATTAAGAGTGTATACTACAGTGTGTATTGCTTCCTTCCAGTAGATTTCCAGTAAACTTGATCCATTCATCATTGTTCTAGGCGCAGCTTCTTGAATTGTTATATTCATCCTTTCAACTACACCATTCTGATGTGGTGTCCTAGGAGTAGACAAGTGTCTTCTTATCCCATGATTCTGACAAAAGGTATTAAATTCATCAGAAGTAAACTCTCCACCTCTATCAGACCTTAAGAATTTGATTCTTCTATCTATCTCATTTTCAACCATGACCTTGAATTTCTTAAACTTTTCTAGAGCTTTAGACTTTTCTCTTACGAAAGTAACCCAAGTCATGTTAGAGTAATCAGCAATTAAAAGCATTAAATCCATGTCACCTTGTTGACTTCTAGTTATGGTCGATCCACAAAGATCAATGTGCACTAACTCAAATAGCCCAGTAAAATATTGTTCCTTGATCTTGAATGTTCTCCTTATTTGTTTTCCAACTTGACATTCTTTACAAATCACATTAGCGGGATTTGTGATCTTCGGCAAATCCCTCAAAACTTGAATTCAATTGATCCTCACCAGATTATCAAAGTTAATGTGACACATCCTTCGATGCTAAAGCCAACTCTCAGTAATCTGCACCATTAGGCAGTATCTGCCAACATTCCTCAACTGATATACATTTCCATTTTTCCTTTGTCTTGTTGCAATCATAGTTCTAGACCCTTTTCTTATCTCACATCCATCATCCTGAAAAATAAGATTATATTCATTTCCACACATTTGACCAACACTCAAAAGGTTATGATTCAAGCCTCTAACATAGAAAACATTTTCAATATTTTTTTATGCCATCAAAGTTGATTGAACTAATTCCAACTATCCTAGTTGTCTAATCATCTCCAAATCTAACAACTCCTCCATCAAATTTTTCAAGTTTTATAAACTTACTCTTATCACAATCATATGATTTGAACATCCACTATCAATAATTCATTCATCCTTACCTCTTCTAGCATGAAAGGAAGACACAACTATACCTTCTGCTTTAGCATCTTCGATAGATTTTTCTTTCACAGTTTTATCAGGGTTAGCAGAACAAGATTCTTCCTTTATAGCCAAAAAAAAATATTCATTGTCTTCTTCATAATCAGATTCATCATAAAAAATATTTGCATATTTAACATAATAAGCCTTCTTATTGAATTTTCCTTCGAATTCCTTATTCTTTTGATTTACAATTTTGTTTGGACATCTAGAAGCATAATGGCCCATCTTTCCACAACTAAAACATTTAAAGGGCAATTTACCTTTATATTTTATAGTTCCTTTCTTCATCCTTCTCTCAAATTTTGCCTCAATTTCATCAAATTCCCCATCTTTCATTGATCTAGTAGCCTTGAATGTTGTTTCTATTCTTTCACTGGTAGTACCAAATTACCTCATCTCAAAAGCAAGTAAAGAGCCATACAAGTATTCTCTAGTGTACTTATTTTTATTTTGTGATTCTTCTATTGTTGAAACTTTAAAGCTATAGGGTTTAGTAAGAGTTTTTAGTACCTTTTTTCATAACTTCATCTTCTAATAAGTTACCTCCAAGACCTCTGATCTCATTCACAACATCATCTATCTTCTGTAGGTAGCTAGTTATATTGTCTTCTTCATCTATCTGCATGCATTCATATTTAGTCTTAGCATTCTGAAAGTTAGCTTCTTCAACAGTATCATCTCCTTCATAAATCTTTTCTAATTTATCCCAAACTTTATAAGTAGATTCCAAAGATACAACTTTTGTTAATTTAGTATTAGAAAGAGCACTATATATTACAAACCTTACCTTCTCATTGTCTTCAAAGTCCTTGATCTCATCTGAATTGTTCACCCCAGTTTGTGTTTTAATGTAATTCTTTGTAATAGACTTCCATGCTTCATAGCCAAGAGAAATCAGGTAACCTTGCATCTTCACTTTCCAAAAAGCATAGTCTAATCCATCAAACATAGGGATTATCAATTTGTGCACCATCAGGATCTTCTCAAGCGGTTAAGCTCCTCCAAGGAACCAAAGATGTAATTCCAATTGTTGAATGTTCTAACGCACAAGGCAACTGAGATGGTGGGGTGAATTAGTTTTATAAAAACTTAAATCAAATCTACAATAACTTAAATTTAACACATAATACATAGAAAGATATGAACATGAAAACTAAAGCACACCATACACAATGAGACACTAGATTTTATGTGAAAACCCCTAATAGGGGAAAGACCATAGAGAAGCTATTCTCAAGATATGAACACCAGTTAGGGTGACACCAATTAAAGTGATTTTTACAAAGAGAGTCTCACTACCCGAGAGAAAGAAAGAGCGGCTCGTTGCCAGAATGAAGAAGAATAAAAGAAAAAGAATCCACCACTTATGCACTTTTGCAACCGCGAGATCTATCAATACCTTTGACTCATTGTTTTTGGTAGCAAGCACATATAAATTCATACTACTCAACACTTTTTACCAACTCAACCATAAACCATCAAATAGTTAGGAAGATAGATCCTCTTTCGCACACCTTCATTGCATTTCACTTTCTTTCACATACACATACACAACACCCACACACCATTATATATATCATCCTTATATATGTGAATTCTCCAAGGTAAGATAAGCAATTTAACCAAATATAATTCAAATTAGGTTGGGACTAAACATTCCTGCAGTGGAAAATAATGTAAAGTGAAACACAACACATCTTAACTAGGACCAAAAATAATCATCGAACATGTTATACAATAATCCATAATCATCAAAGCAATAATATGAAGTGTAAACACCATCAAAATTGAAACCATGATTCTAAAGCCCACAAACATGTGCCAACCGAATAGAATGAAGCTAAGGATATTATCAACTAAACTCCAAAACCACAACGCCAGATTTCATAATGCAGAGAAATGCGGAGCATGTATTTCATACGAGAACACTATCAAACATTGTTAAAACATACTGGTAAACACAAATTCCTTATCACAGCAATCTGAAGTAATAAATCCAAAATATATCATCTCTAAACATGTCTTAACAACATATCCAAACCGCAATGATAGATATGCAACATAGAAGATATGCGGAGCGGAGAAAATCTCTTAGCACAACAATAGAGAAAACTCAACATCACTTATACTAACCAATCACTAATGACAACCAAGGCATGTTGACATCAATGACAACACATGAAAAACTCATTCTAATCATCCTTGCAAGAAAGGAAGGGTGAATCGGTCTGGAACTTCAAAAATAATTATTAATAAACTTATTCAATATCAACACTTTAATCATCAATAAATCAAACAGAAACACATGAACACGAGCACCAGATGTATGTGGAAAACCCAAATAGGGAAAAACCATGGTGAGAATCTAACTCGCAATATGAATAAAAATGTTTACAACTTTTTAGGCTTATAGCCAAGGAGCACCAACACTTGAAGGACTTGCAAAAATAAGGTACACAACCTTAGGAAAGATATAAAGGTCTTGTGCAGCTAAAGAACACTTCTTCAGCACAAGATACAAACTATTTACAAAGGACCTACTGTCAATAAACAATGAATGAAATAGCTAAACTAAAATTTACAAAAAATATCCTAATCATGAAATTGTCCTTGAACAGTAATCAAGCACCCAATAACATAGCAAATATCTCTAACAATCTTTTTTGTCATAACACTCTATCTGGTAGAATATATCATCTTCAAAGCTCTTCCAAAACTAACTTTCACAATACCACAAATTCAAATCTTCTTCCAAATCATTCGGATACACTTCTCACACAATTCACTTCTCATCCATACTCAATTCATCTTTTTGTACATCTTATATATGAGATATAACATTGAAATCCTAAACAAGGGTTGACCAAGATAAAATAAGCCACCCAAACCAAACATACTTAGATCAGCCCACTACAAGATAAAGAGGGAACCAAAACATATCATAATACATCATCCCATGAATAATTTGACAATTTGAACATGCTAATACATATCCCAAAAGATGTTACAATGCATAACGTATGGATATAATCATCCAGTCGGCCACATAATCACTTCTGATGCAAGATACTTCATGCAAATCTCTAGAAGCCAAAGTGAGACCCAAATAATCACCTCAACACATATTCTAGCACATATCTGGACCAAAAGAACATGATCCACTAAATCGTAATGTGATTAAAAACATATTTGGAGGGCACCAAAAGATTTCTAAACCATCATAAACACAAGATGTCACAACCAACACCAAAAGGAGTATCCAGAATAAAACCAAGATCTAAAAAAGCATATCCAGACCAATATCCTTCAAGATAACTAGGTTTGACATCAATGACAACCATACAAGCTCATCCTTCTAGAAATCTTCCCCTTTTTCATTGATGGCAACAACAATAAACAACTAACAAATATTAACTGATAATCTCACAACAACTCTCTCCCATAATCTCACAAATCTCTCCCCCTTTGACAACAATGTAAAAGGGTGCATAAACATAAACACTGTGACCACTTAAACCACTACTCCCCTTGAGAGAATAAACAACATCAATTCAAGAACAAAGATAAGCACTAAGTCTCCCCTTGGAAAAATGCACCACCAAAACTGGATCTATTTAGGAGGGGCAATGACCCCTAACTTCTATCTGCGATACTCAAAAGTATCCTTCACCAAATCCTTTGTAAAAATATTTGCTATTTGCTCTGATGTAGAAATGTATTCCAATTTGACTTCCTTTCAACAACCATCTCTCTTAAGAAATGATAATGGATTGAAATGTGTTTAGTCCTTGAATGCATAACTAGATTCTTTGAAATGTTTATAGCACTAGAGTGAACTCACAATACTGGTTCCCACTTTTTGACCAACTTTGACACTTAGATGAACATTTTTTTTTTAAACCTTCACTTTTCGACACCTATAGCTCTTAAACCGTTAAAATTTTGAAGATGATATAAACTAGTGATTTATAACATATTGTTTGTAGATTCTAAATATATATTTTTTGAATTTTTTTGAATAAATTTTTATTGATTTTTCAATCTCTTTCGAAAAGTAGTTTGTTACAAAATCAGCATTTTTTAAGAGTGATGTGCATCCTGAAATGCATAACTTTTTTCTATAAATGATAAAAACTTAATTCTTTTGAATTTTGGTTTATAACATCAATACCTAGGGCATGCAGTTGGTTTGATAGTGATATGTTGAATATTTTTCATTTTATTTAGTTTTGAGGGGAAATGACCCCTAACTTCTATCTGCGATACTCAAAAGTATCCTTCACCAAATCCTTTGTAAAAATATTTGCTATTTGCGCTGATATAGAAATGTATCCCAGTCTGACTTCCTTTCAACAAACTTCTCTCTTAAGAAATGATAATGGATTGAAATATGTTTAGTCCTTGAATGCATAACTAGATTCTTTGAAATGTTTATAGCACTAGTATTGTCACACATGATAGGAATAGCTTTATTAGATGTAACTCTGATAACCTTAAGAGTCTACTTCATCAATAAAACTTGAGTACAATAAGATGTTGTTGCAATATATTCAGCTTTAGTAGTAGACAATGATATGGATTCTTGTTTCTTACTCATCCATGAAACCATTTTTTCTCCCACGAAGAACACTCCACCACTTGTACTCTTTCTATCATCAATACTTCCAACTTAATCAACTGTTGGCAACAAGGCAACAAACTTAGAGGGCGGGTGAATCAGTTTGCTCACAAACACTACACAACTCAAATTTAAATTCAGATTTGATAATTAGCAATGAAAGCACAAATCAACACAGCATCAATAACACACATAAAACCAAGACTTTTGACGTGGAAAACCCGGTTAAGGGAAAAAAACATGGTGGGAACCTACCCACAATGAGATAATGCCCTATTAGGAGTAAATGAAATATTACAATGGGGAATGCACATTCATTCAGGCACACTTCCTAGAGCTCACTGCTCAAATCACAAAACAAGAAGGGCTACAACCCTAAGGAAGACTCACTATCTTCCAAAAACTTTCAGATTACATCCAGAGGATCATGAATTGATGAAATAGCCTCTCCACATGCCTGGTTACAGTTCTGGTTAAGCACACAATCTGATCTACTCTACCACACAATTTTGCACACTTCTAAAAGATAAAAGCACTTGTTCGCACACTTATTCAATCACACACTCGCAGATACTATGCAGATCCATCTCTCATATGAATATTACATATATTTATACAAATCATCAACCTATATTTAAAGGTTGGCTCAACCCTCAATACAAATTACAAACTAATATCCATACACTTTACATCAATACATGCGGACCAAAATAATGTCGGCTAAGATATAGTCTAGACCTAAACCAACACCAAAAGCAAGAAAAACCTCCAAGAATTATGCCTCGAACATCTACAACACGCTACAATCATCATGAATGTCGCATAACACAAATAACACCACTAGATCAAGAAAATGATCAATTACACGCACAACGATCAATGTGGATCATCAACATGGATAGAACATGATCTAGAAAAATCTGCAAGCATCATGAATTACCACAACAACAACCGCAACATCATCACTTACTAGAATCTTCATCATCATTATATTGAATCTCAAGAACACACACTAAACCAAATGAGAAACTAAAGGATTCACTTGCAAACCTCCAAATCAAGAACCATCTGAATTGAGAACACATATGAACATCCCAAACACTCTGTCGAATTCGTAAACCAAGATATTGCAATTCTAGAGCAATACAGAGTAGAATCCAGAACACTCAACACCACAAACACCTGAACAACCAACCATAATACTGGATCTCGTAACTTGATCAAATCATCATGCGAACCACTGAAACTTTAGCTGAATCAACTAGAGATAATTATCTCAAAACTCATTAAACCGCAACAACTCATCTGCAACACACTAGCCAAACTGACTTATTTAATTTGACTGCAACACTAGAATACACAGAAGAATCTGTTGACATCAATGACAACACATCATTCTAGCAAATTTCTCAACAATATCCAAAAATTAACATTTATGTATGCCTTCAATATGAAATCTCCATCTCTTTTGTACCATAGTCCAAAATCCTAAGTTCCTTTCAAATATCTGAAGATCCTTTTCACTTCTTGATCATGAGTCTACTTCAAATTAGCTTGAAATCTTGCAACCAAACATGCAACCTGCATAATATCTGGTCTAGAAGTCATAAGATACAATAGTCCTCCAATCATAGATCTATAATTCTTCTTATCAATATTTGGAGATGCGTCATATTTCCCTAACTTGCATCCAACAACTAAAGGGGTAGTAACAGGTTTACAATTCTCCATATCAATCTTCTTCAACAACTCTTTAACATACTTAGCTTGAGAAATGAAAATTTCATCATCCAACTGAGTAAATTCTTCTATGTATTCTTCTTCTACTTAATCTGGTTTCTCCTCATTTCTTCCTACTAGAGGAGTCTTTTCTTCTATAGCAGTAGGTATGATCTCAAATTCAACTTCCTAAATATGTTTTGAGGCAATCTGACCCCATCTTTGCATACTTTCACATTTGTACTTTCCACTATCTTGTTCAATCAAAAGTTCTAACACCAGTAAGCCTTGTTGTTTGTTGCATATCCCAAGAATATCCCTTTGCTAGCTCTGATATCAAACTTTCCAAGATCATTCTTATCTCTTCTGATATAACATTTTCCAAATATTCGGAAGTACTTCACAGTAGGTGGTCTTCCATACCACAACATAAGGTGTCTTTGTATGTTTTATCCTTATCTAAACTCTATTAAGAATATAAAGAGCAGTATTCATAGCTTCTTTCCAATAAATGTTACCCAAGTTAGCATCTTTCATCATAGTTCTAACCATTTCATTAATAAATTTGTTCTTCCTTTCTACCACACCATTCTATTGAGGGGTTCTCAGAGTAGAACGATGTCTCCCAATCCCATATCTCTCACAAAAATTGTCAAACTCATTTGAAGTAAATTCTCCACCTATATCAGATCTCAAACATTTGATTCTAGTATCAACCTGATTCTCTACCATTGACTTGAAAACTTTAAATCTTTCAAAAGCTTTAGATTTTTCCCTCAAAAAAGTAACCCATGTCATTCTAGAGAAATCATCAATGAGTAGCATAAAATACCTTTCACCATTGAGTTTGCATATCCTTGTAGGTCCACATAAGTTTGTGTCAATTATCTCCAACGGGTATGATGTAGAATACTCCTTGTTCTTGAAACTTCTCCTTGTTTTCTTTCCTAATTGACAATCCCTGCACACAATGTCAATAGAATTATTGACCTTTATCATGCTGTCAAAGTCAACATGTCCCATTCTCTTGTGTTATAACCAGCATTCATTACTCTGACTCAGATAATATGTGTTTCCAATTATGTCATTTATGTAGTAAACATTTCCACTTTTCCTTATTCCTTCTGCTATCATCTTTCTAGTTTTACCTTTTCTAATCATACATCCAATTTATGTGAACACAACTGCATAACCTCTAATACACATCTTACTAACACTCATTAAACTATGTCTCAATCCCTCTACATTATGAACATCGTCAATTTTATGCTTACCATCAATAGAAATACTTCCAATCCCGCATATCGATACAGCTTCCTCTCCTACAAATTTTAAAGATCCACCATCATACTTCTTCAGGGTAATAAACTTGTCTTTTTCTCTCATCATGTGATTTGATCATTTGGAATCAATGATCCACATTGATCTAGGTTCAACTTTAGCATGCAATTTAGTCTTCTCCTCTAATCATTTGATACATTCTTGGTACTTATCTTCTATTCCTAGAAATAAGGATTCTTCATTCGATTCTTCAACATCTTCTTGTAATATCAAAAATATTGTCCCTTGTAATTAATGTGACAAATGGCATTTTTCCTCCATGTCATCGAAGGTCAGGATCTATCATCATGTCCTTTTGTCCACTTAGACCATCCATGTTAGCTCTAGCCGAAGCATTACCAACTCTGCCAGCCTGTCACCTTTAGGGACAAGGCACAGTGTGGAAACATCCGCGCGGTGTGCTAGTGTCCCGTGAATCTAATAGTTCGCAGGTGGTCGTTTGAGCATTACGCCTATGCCCGAAAGGAATCATAATGCCTCTGCATGCACCCACCAACGTCTGAATTCCTTCCTGGCTCTATATCTCTCACTTGGGAAGTATTTGAGAGGATCTTTTTGCAATTTGGTTAATCATTTCTTGCAAGTTGAGCTCTTGGAGAGAACTTGAATCCATTCCACCATTGTTGTAGCACTGCCAAGCATTACAAGTACACCATTCCAAGCACTTCCAAGCATTCCAATCTTCGTTCGTGATAGGGGAGTTATCTTAATCCTCTTTCTTGCATATTTATCAACTTTATTTCCAATTTCACGTTACATTGTTATTCTATTTATCATTTATCTTTCCCATGTCTTTCTTGGGTTGTCCATGGAGGTGGAAACACCAAAATAGGGGTCTGACTTAGGCAGGCTCCAAAATGCAAGCCCCAACATTTTCCTTTCCTACATGTGTGTAGGTACACTGTCGTGAAGAGGAAATCAACTTGCGGGAAGCTTCATAGCATTAACCTTTTGTTTGTTTATTTCCTTCCCTTTTCTCCTTCCATTCTATCTTGCTTATTTCATATATCATGTTTACTAGTTTAGTTTCATCATTTTTTGTACTCTTATTGCACAATGATCGTACTTAGAGCTTCCTATACAAACATTGTACCTCCTCCATACAGGACGATGGCGCGTCGCGCTACTATCCCAGATCCGCGTGCTCATTTTGAGGACAGAGCCTCTGTAGAGTCATTCAGAGATGCTTCTCAGGTGTCTCACATTTCTTGCATAAATTTGTTATCCCCTGGCTCATCTTAGTGTCAAATCGCAAAGGCAATTGGAAGAACAATTTGTCCTCAAGGATCCATCATCCTTGAGGTGGCAAAATTCCCTCCATTACATTTTCGTGAACCTGACGTGAAATAGAATTATCTTTGCATTACTTGCTTTCTACTTCATCTGAGTGCATTTAGTCTTTTAAATTTTCAAAGGTTTAAAAATGTGAAAACAATCTAAAAAAAAAAGAAGAGGAAAACCAAAAATAAAACTTTCATTCGCATTTAGTTTAAATTTCCGCAATTTTTTTGTTTATCATTTAAAATCAACTCTATCATTCGATGTCCCTGTAGTGTGGTCTTGAACGTCATGAGGCTTTTCTATGAGCTTTACGGCTTAGACTGCAATCGGAGCCGTAGTCAGGATGTCATCCGGGTGGAGTTTTCCCCATGATCGTTATAGTTCTCCTCTACCTGACACCATGCAGGGTGAGCAGTCATCCAATCCCAATGAGTTTTTTACCTCTCGCAGTCTGAAATCTATTTTCACTAGGGGGTCTTCTCCTTCTAATTCACAAACTAATTCCCCTAGGAGTTCTACCCCATCTTCCCCTCCTATGTTCGATCATGATTCTGCGGTCACTATAGACTTTGAAAAGATCAATATGTTGGAGCAGAATCTGAGAGAATTTGAGGGTTTCTTGAATAGAGAGAATATCCTCCCTCAAGCCGGGAATGTCGTAGGTACCTTGAGAGACATGTTAATCTCCAACAAGAGAGGCTTGGAGATGTTGAGGGATTTGTCCATAATTGTTAAAATTCATGTGCCCTTGGCAGATGTATCCCTTATGGATAATCAATATGATCCTTTTAGTTCCCAGGTTAGTGTTAGCATTCCAGGCCTGGGTGTGCACATGGTGGACTCCACCATACCTAGTGTTAGTACTTCATTCACTCCCTTGGGCTACACAAGCATGGCTAGTAGTTTGACCTCCGTCGATGCTCAGGTTTCAGTAATCAGTGATAGCACTACATCTATCTGTAGCACTGGTCCTTTTGGAGGTTCTGGTGGAGGTAGCAGGGGATCTGCCCCACCTCCACCTCCTCCACCTTCCAATCATGTCTTGAATAGAATCTTATAGAACATGGGGCAGTTGTAGTTGCAGCTGACAAACTTCACCTCTACCTCTGGTCAATCGTTTGTGCCTACGTATTATAGGAAGAGTCCCCTTGACATTACCATCCTGAATACTATCCTTCCAACTGCGGTTGAATCCTTGAAGTTTGATAGGTTCAATGGTGATGGGGACCTGAACGTACATATAGATTCCTTCATGACTGTGTGTAGTGACTACCATAGTCTAGATTTCATGTTGTTGAAACTATTCTCGTGTTCCCTCAAGGGGACAGCATTAGAATGGTATAGTTCCTTACCTGACCACTCTATTTGTACCTTTGGTTAGCCTATGGATATTTTCGTTAAACGATTTCACATGAACATTGGTATCAAGGTCACTATCATTGACCTTGTTTATTACAAACAGAAGCCCAATAAAAAGATCACTAAATTTATTTTGAGATATCAAGCTATCTCAACCAAGATCCCCTTTGCCCTACCAGATAGTGATCTAAAGAGGATGTTTATCAGCAATCTGTAGCCAGCATTGAGGGAGAAACTATCTCTTAACCAATATTAGAACTTCGCTAACATGTGTTCTTCTCTCACCTATTACTAGCACACTGTATTGCAATTCGGAGATACTTCTTCGAACGCTCGCGGTGGGTTCTTTACAGGAACGAACGTAGATGGGTCCCGAAAGAATAAGGTTGTCTCTAATGTTGCAGCTATTCCTTTGATGGTTGTTGCACAAGTCACGCAACAAAATAGAGTCTTCACTAAGTTGAATGACTCTTACTTGACCATAATGCAGCGGTTATTGAAAGACAACCTTATTACCCTTCCGGAAATAAAACCAATGTTTGATAGTCGGCCTTATCTATATTGGTATGATGGTTCAAAGTTTTGTCATTATCATCATGTGCCTGGTCACGACACTGAGTGATGTTATCATCTTCAACATGTTGTCCAAGACCACACAATAGTGGTGCCATCAAGGTGGATGCACGGAAGCACAAATCAAACAATTCTGTTGATAAAACCAACAACGACTTGCAGATTTATGTTGATCCTTTCCATTTGCATTCGGGAAACTTTATTTCTGCATCGGATCCTTCTTCGGATGATGGTCCATATATGAACATGGTCACCATCACCCCCATTAGCTCACCTCCATCCCAGAAGGAGAAGGTATCTGACTTTTCCTTGTCATTTACCCCTTTGGATGCCCTGTATTGTGGAGAGCCTTCTCCTCTTTACATCCCTGCCAAGCTGAAAAGTTAGATTGTCACAAGTGTGATGGTTGACCCATCTAGCAAAGTCAATGTTATCATGGAGGAGACTCTCTTTGTGAATGGCTGGCATAGACCAGCGTATGATGAATGTCACGCAACCTTGAGGATGCATGATGCATTCTCTATCCATCCCTTGGGTAGTATCACCTTGACGATCCTCGTAGGGCCTAAGGCGGTGTCCTCTATGTTCATCATCATTCCCAAATCAAACTATTTCTGAGTTAAGCTCGACATTCCTTGGTTGATTGTGATGGAAGTAGTCCCCTCAGTTGTGCACAAACGTCTCAAGTTTTCCCATGAGGGCACAGTACATGTCATCCAGGACACTGGATACCGACCCTTGATTGCCCATGGGGATTTTTCGTTAGACCACTTTTGGCCTACTTTGGTGGGGGCCATGCTTCCTTGTAGTGATTTAAAGTACTGCACTTATTATCAATATAAAACGAGGGAGTCAGACCCTACATATGTGCAGCCTAGTGTTTTGTTTCCACCTCATGCATCGATTTCGGTCTTGGAGTGGGTGATGCCTCATGTCTCCTCATCATCGAGGGTCAAGGCCAAGCCTGCTCCCTCAAAAAGACCTCTTTGTCTTCCTAGGACCGCACAACCTCCACCAGTGTCTAGTGTTACTGCGACTCTGCCCAGTGCAGCCAAGGGAAAGGCACCTGTGTTGTCAAACTTTGTGGCCTACCCTCCCTTCAAGCTCCTGATCATGGTTGATATTCCTCGGCTCTCTCGTTATGAGAAAAGGGAGCGCTCTCCTTGTGTCCCTTCATCACAGTTTGGATCGGGACCCTCTGTTCCTCCGACCACTCCTCAAGCGAAACGAGGTCGGGAACCCATTGTTATAGATGCGGTGCCTCTCCAAGATGCACCTCTTGTCTCATCGATTCAGCCTTCTCTCATCCTTGACACAATTCCGGAGGCCTCTCCAATGGAACACAATGCCCTTGAATCCTCTCTGGCTCCAATTGGTGGTCCTCAACTTTATCAAAATCAGTGTGTGTGTGAGCGTAAATTCTTTTGATGAGCTTGAGCTCGCAAGCATGACGATGCCTTACAGTCTTCTAGTGTCACTCTAACACCCAACACTACTATTTTAGAGCCTATTCCCTTAGTTCCTCCCATCTTTGCACCTATTTCAGTCTATCTCTCTGCTACTTTAGGGGTTCTCGATCAACCTCCCTATAAGAAAGTACATTTTTTTATTGCCCCTTCTTTGGAGCCACCTCTTATCACTTCTTTGTTGGACATGTCTCCCTTGTCCTAGCTCCTTAACATGTCACATACGCAGGTGGTTCCTAGTGCAGCTTTGTCTACCCCGCCTACTTGGCCACCACTCCAACATCCAATTTTTCTTGGGGTCCTTCAGCCTGCTACGGTTGATAGGAGGCCTGACACTCATATCTCGTGTAAATGCAAGTTTGAGAAGGGCCCTATTTCAGAGTTTTGATGGTGCAAGTCTTCACTGGTATGTTCTTCATCCCTTCCTTTGCCCGTCTCAATGCCTGTTGGTTTGCCTATTTCTGTTTTCATGATCGAGAAGTCCTCGCCTTCTCTTGAGTTTGTCACTGCCCCTCTTTCAGAGGTCAGTAGTCCTGTTGTTGTTCCATATTCTCCAAGTAATTCGCCTACTTCCTCCACAGAGGCCTACATGTTCGGCTCCTTGGATGACATCTTGGCCTTGTCTACGATCTTCACACGATTTTTGACCCTCGCCTCCTCTAACCCTGTAGATGATGGCATCGATGATGCTTCATCTCTTTGTCTCACTATTGGTGAGGCACCTGGTGTGGCCCTTGCGATAGTCCCTCTTCAAGCTTGCCTCCCTATGACCTCAATTGGGAGGACGAGGCTCTTCTTGAAAATGATGATCTCATGCAATACAATCCCCTCTTAAGGGTTGCTCATTATGACTTTTATTTTTCATCTACATCTGCTTGCATGTGTGTGTGAAATCGTGTTCCCCCGTGCTTTCTTTATCTATTTGTTCCCTCCTGGAGGACCCAGGTCGCTTCGTAGGTACTTGGATATGGGAGGTTGATTGTTTTTATCTGTTGTGCTCTCTTGAAGGACCCGAGTTACTCTGTAGGTGCTCAGATATAGGGGATTATTTGTTGTACACATTCCTCTATTTTTTTACCTCCTTCTATTTGTTGTATCTTGCTTTTCAACATTTGGGGATGATGCAAAGCATTGGGGGCATTCCTTTCTTTCTTCCATGTTGACCCAAAGTTTTTATTTTATTTTATCTTTGTCTTCCTGTGCTCTTCTTCAGATTCAAAAAATTTGGCACTATGACAATACACCCATCTCATAGTGATACTATATGTCTTTTTGACACTGCTATGGGTTCTGATGCCAAACTATCAGATCCCCTGTTCTCTTGCATTTCATCTTTTGATGTTGTGGACATTTATGTGTCACTATATCTTGGTGGCATTCCATGAAAACATCTTGTTATGTTGACGTGCCACAACTCTTCTTCTCCTTAGAATGACATGCCTTCCATGCATATCATTCTAGGCGAGGGCCATCATATCTACACTTATCTTTTTAGTTTTGACATTTTTCCTTTCAGATTTTGCACTAGTGTCTTGTCTCGATTGTTTTCCTTGTTTGCCTAGGTGGGAGCCAAACCACTTGATCTCTTTCTTTTCCAAGATCGCCTAGGTGTGGGCAAAGCCACTTGATCTTTTCCAAAGATTTCCTACATGGGGGGCAAACCATTCTTTATCTACCTTTCTTGTTTGCCTTAGTAGGGGCCAATCTACTACTCACCAAATTTATCTACCCTATTGCATGGCTATCTAGCTTGTCACTACCTATGTCAGCAAATCTATCTTTATCTACCCCATCGCATGGCTATCTAGCGTGTCGCTACCCATGCTGGAAAAATTTATCTTTATCTGCCCTATCAAATGGTTACCCATACTGGCATATCATGCCCTATTGTATGGCCATCTAGCATAATGCATCTTTCTACCCATACCGGCGTATTTTACACCAATGGCAGTCACTCATCTCGTATCTTTTTGTAGCCAGGGGCTTTCCTCCAGAGCGAGGTTTGTTTCTGTTACACTATCTTATCCATTTCTTTATCTTACCGTCCATCACGCTAGTCTGCAACTAGTGTGTTTGAGATGTACCAAATAGCAACATTTGTACCAAATCTTGACATGATCTTGTTGGGGGAAACCTCATCTGATCAACGAAAATCTGTCTCCCTATCACAATTGTTCTTTCTTTGTATCTTCCTCTACTTTAGCTTCCCATACCTAGGCAAAGGCATGCTCGCTAAAGTGGGGGCAAAATGTAATATAAAAAATATTATCCCTTGTAATTAATGTGACAAATGGTGTTTTTCCTCCATGTCATCAAAGGTTTGGATCCGTCATCATGTCCTTTTGTCCACTCAGACCATCCATGTCATCTCTAGCCAAAGCATTACCAACTCTGCCAACCAGTCATCTTCGGGGACACAGGCGCGGCATGGAGATGTTTGCGCAACGTACTGGTGTCCTGCGAATCTGATAGTCTGTAGGTGGTCATTTGAGTGTTACACCTATGCCCAGAAGGAATTGTAATGCCTATGCATGTGCCCACTGACATCTGAATTCCTTCCTTGATCTATATCTCTCACTTGGGAAGCATTTGGGAGGATCTTTTGGCAATTTGGTTAATCGTTTCTTGCGGGTTGAGCTCTTGGAGAGAACTTGAATCCATTCCACCATTGTTGCAGCACTAACAAGCATTGCAAGTACACCATTCCAAGCACTTCCAAGCATTCCAATCTTCGTCTGTGATAGGGGAGTTATCTTAATCCTCTTCCTTGCATATTTATCAACTTTATTTCCAATTTCACTTTACATTGTTATTCTCTTTATCATTTATCTTTCTCATGGCTTTCTTGGGTTGTCCATGGAGGTGGAAACACCAAAACAGGGGTCTAACTTAGGCAAGCTCTAAAACACAACCCCCGACATTTTCCTTTCCTACATGCATGTAGGTACATTATCGTGAAGAGGAGATTAACTTGTGGGAGGCTTCATAGCATGGACCTTTTGTTTGTCTATTTCCTTCCCTTTTCTCCTTCCATTATATCTTGGTTATTTTGTATATCGTGTTTACTAGCTTAGTTTCATTTATTTTTTGTACTCTTATTGCATCATAATTGCACTTAGAGCTTTCTATATGAACTTTGTACCTTGTCTGTACCGGACAACAGCATGTCGCACTGGTGTCCCAGATCCGCACGCTTGTCTTGAGGATAGAGGCTCTACAGAGTCATCTATAGATGCTTCTCGAGTGTCTGGCACTTCTTGCATAAATTTTTTATCCCCTGGCTCATCTTAGCGCCAGTTCGCAGAGGTAATTGGAAGGACAATTTATCCCCAAGGATCTATCATCCTTGAGGCGTAAAAATTCCCTCCATTACACTTCTTCAAATGGTGTGCTTCGGTAGAATACAAACTCCTTTTCTCTTTATCATTCATTCTTCTCTTAAATTCATTTCTTCTATACCTACTTTTCTTTTCATCATCCTCTAACTTTCTATAATCTTCTCTATGTGTACATTTTTAAGCATAATGACCAATTCTTCCACAATTAAAACATTTCAAGGGTAACTTACCTTTGTACTTCCCAGTTCCTCACTTCAGCCTTCTTACATTAAATGTGGCTTCTCTTCGATAAGACTTTATATCTTCCATCTCACCAATCTCACAGGCAAACAGTGTACCAATAAGTTGATCAATTGTGTAGTTGTTCAGGTCATGACATTCTTCAATTGCACACTTCTTCGGTTTATAGGGTTTTTTCAAAGTAAACAGCATCATTCTGATAATATCACTCTCTTCAAGAATTCAACCAACAGCTCGTATAGTCTTTGTTATATCATTTACTCTATGCATGTAACTTTGAACACCTTCATCATGAGCCATTCTAAAACCTTCAAACTTCTACTTTAGGTTCAAGAGTCTTGTTTGTTGTGTCTTCGGATCAACTTCATATGTGTAACTCAACTTGTTCCAAATTCCCTTAGCTTCCTTCATCCCTTTGACTTTTCCAAAGACTTCATTACTGAGACAACTGATCAAAATTGTTCTTGCCTTCACATTTTTTCTTGAGCCTTAATCTCATCTGGCATTGATGGTCCATTAGGAGGTCATTGATAAACTGTATGGATAATCTCCCAGATTCCATTCTACAATGCTTCCATTATTTTCTTCCAATAGTTGTAGCTACTCCCATCAAACTCAGAGATTTAACATGAAGGTCATGTGCCATCTTTAGATCTACCTCAAGTGGTTAATCTTTCCACAGATGAACCTCACTCTAATACCAATTGTTGAACACACAATAGGACTAAGAGGAGGGGTGAATAAGTCCAAAACTTCAAAAATTGTTGGTGTAATTATTTATTCACCTTGGATATAATTACACTTTACTTAATTTTACTTAGGTACATGCATAACATTGTAGTTTGCATATGAGACATTTAGGGAGATGTGCATACATTGGGAGTGTGTATGTAGGAGAATTCCCACCTTTTATGGTGTGATATTTTTGTTACGTTATCATATCGACTTATCATGGAGTGATAATTCCACCTTTAGTGGGTGATCCACCTCATGTGGAATATTTTACTATTTATCCTACCTACCCTTGCATCTCATTAAGCCATGTGTCATCTTTGTGTGTTCTCTTGTCTATTAGCCTTGCCTTTATAAGAAGGCTCTTGCAGTGATGATCCAATTGATGTCTTTTGCATCTTGATTACAATACAGTTTATTCTCATCAAATATTTTTTCTCTCTTATTATTGTGCTATCTATTAGTCTCTTTGATCTTGGTTGCTTCAAGCATAATCTCACATGGTATCAAAGCGGTTGAAGTACCATTGCATAGCCTTTGGAGAGATTTTATTGTGTCTTTGAAGGAGGTCAAGAGGTAGATCTAAGGAGCAGCATATTTTAGAGGCATCCTAGACTAGATCTGACCTCACCATTGCATCTGGGTGCTCGTTTCCATAAATTTTGAGTATAAATTTGGCCTATTTTGGAGAAAATCAATTTTGGGGCTTGGAGAAAAAAAAATTAGCCTATTTGGCTAAGCAGTACAGACTTTGCAAAAAAAAAATTATTATTCACAAAATTTTATTTGTATTGTAAAAAATTTATTAAATAAAAAAAATCAAAATATATATTATATTTTTGTGGGGATCTAATCCCCCCACCGTACCCTACCAAGTGTACTTTTTACAGGCGTCGTACTTCATTCCAACAACCTGCAGTTTTGGGCGTACTCACCGCTTGTACATCCATCACCATCCTTCCTTTTGGCCAACCTCAATACTGTCGCCATTGCTCCGGCTATTTCCCTACCCTTCCGCCCAAGTTCCGGTCCTCCACTACTCCTGTTTGCTGGCCCCCGATAGTCTCTGTTTGTCGGTTGCTTCGTGTGCATTGTGTCGACCGTTCTTCGGTTACCCCATACTCTACTCCAGCAGTTCTACCGCTTATCGTCGATCTCCTCTGGGCTCCACTTGTCATTCGATGTCTCTGGCCACCTCCTTAGTCGGCTCCTAGTCGCCAACTCCATTCCCGGCCCCCGCGCCTCCCGTTGTTCCTTGTCCTCCGCTGGACTATTTTCGACAGACAACGCACATATGTCCCTTGGGAAAGCCACCATGCAGTGGGTGTTCATTAGCCCCCATGATTTATTTGTTTTACACAGTGACACATGGCATATTTTAATTTGCCCATTTTGAACAATCAGCAGCTGACTCACTCTCCACGCAGGGGGACACATCTTCATCCATGCATTCCGTCATACACATGTCACCCTGCCCAGTTGGCAAGCACACTTAATTTCTGTACAGGCCATGTGTCATGCCACGTCATCAATCCACGTGGACAATCCATACAGTCCACTCAATGGCCACATCCACATTAGTCTGCCATGTCATCATCCATACACTCAGCAAGCAGATGTGTCAACAAGTTCGTATTATATGAACCCAATCGAATTCAGCCACATCATCTGCTGACATCATCCTTTGTACTTATTGACATTATCATCCGTATGCTCAGCCGAAAGGGGTGTGACGGTTTTTTGAAGGTCATATGGCCATCAAATTTAATCCTTTTTTCTGATGTCATCATTTTTTGAAAATTTTCAGACCCCTCTCCGTTGAGCAATTTTGATTTTTGGCCCAAATTTGAAGGCTCATATCTTGCTCGTTTTGGCTCCTTTTTTAGTGCGATTTATTTTTATTTAGGCTAATTTTTTGTGTACTTTCACATGGTGGTGGTGTTTTCTGATTTGGGTGGACATATTTTTCAAAAAAATTTGTTTTTGGTGATTGAACATGTCCAATCCCTATTTCTACAACTTCTAGGACTCTGTTTGGGCTTATACGAACTCCTTTTCAGGTGTCATTTTTTTTTAAGTGCATTATTTTTTGTCTACTTTCATAACTAGCTATCAGTTTGTAGTGATTTTGAGTGGAAATTGTACTTTCATCATATGATCTTTTATGGGCAATTTGGCACTTATATTGCATAGATCTACACTTTTGGTCTTTTGCATTGTAGTTCTAAGCATATTGGAGCAATTTGTAAAACAAAATCAGAAGTCCACTTTGTCATTAGTTGCAAGTGGCCTATTGTACACGCAATACAAATAAAGTGTCAAAATCATCATTTTTTTAGGGGGGGGGTGGGGTACATTGATTGAGTGAATTTGGGGGGGTGTCTCTTGTGCTCTTGTTCTCTTGTGTTCTTTCATTTTTCTGCTATGTGTTCTCCTAAGTTTTATCTCTTAACTCCACATAATTATGCTACTTGGAAAATTGATGCATGGAGTAAACTAATGGAAAAAGGATTAACTCATTACATTGATGGAACTATTGTTGCTCTCATTGATCCTAAGGTTGGTCCCAATGGTCACTTGGATTGTCTCACTACGAAAATCATGGCAATTGGTACCTTAAGAAAGTATGTATCAAAAGATCTCATCTTTCATATTGAGAAATGTACTTTAATTAAGGATGCTTGGCAAAAGTTTCATGAGTTGTATGGACAAGCTGGTGAGATTAGGGGATATCAAACTGAGAGTGATCTCACCATGTTATATCCCAAGAACTTTGATACAATACAAGATTATGTCACTAAATCAAATGATGAGGGCACAACTCAAGGATTGTGGCATTGATAAGAAGGATACTCAATTGATCTACAATTTGATGGGAAAAATTCCACAAGAATATGCGGCATTTGTTTCTAGTTTCCAAACCCATAGAATGACAATGGGTTCAAGCTACAAAATGACTATATTTGATGCTTTCATAGATATGTTGATGATGGAACAAACTAAGTTGATAATAAAGGGAATTCTTAAGACTTCTAAGTCTCAAGCATATGTGGCAACTCAAGGGAACAAAGTAAGGACAACTCAAAAATGAAGAAAGGGCAATCAAAGCCTAAGGACAAAGCACCACCTTCTCCACAACAAGGAGATTCATCCTCTTCCAAGAAGGACAATTCACCAAAGAAGGAAAGACCAACTTGTGCCTATTGTAAAAAGGTTGGTCATAAGGAGCATCGTTGCCATTCGAAGAAGATTGATGAGCTCCTCCATATCCTCAAAAAGAACAACATCAATTTGCCTAATGCCTACAAGAAGGAGGATTCGTCACCTTCCACTTCCTCATAGTCAAAGGGGAAAGGGAAAACATTTATGACAGTAATAAGTGAGAAGACTCAATATTTTGGGACAAGAAAAGGACAAGCTCTTTGTGCTACTACAAGTCATGATTCAAGGAGATGGCTTCTAGATTCGGGGGCTTCTCATCATATGACATCTTCACAGTCTATGTTCTCTTCATTTGAGCCTTGCACAATGCCACAGATTTTGATGGGCAATCATACATACATGGATGTGATTGGGAAAGGATCTATTGTCAATGGGGATAACTCCTTCAATGATGTGTTATGTGTACCCCATTTGAAAAACAATCTTCTTTCCATCTATCAAATCACACATGGGCCAACAAAGAAAACTATGGAGTTCACACCTGAGTCAATTATCATTAGAGATTTGGAGACTAGAGCTATTATTGCGACTAGGGTGGTTGATCATGCATCTCAATTGTATTCCTTTGCAGATTTTGTTCCTATTGATGAGGATTATTTTACATATGATGATCACACTTCTTGTGATGATTCAGATTTTGAGGAGAACTTTGGGTACTTGAACTTGGGGATTCTCACATGTGACCCCATTCTTGAGCCTTTCATTTCATCTCCTCCTCTTGATATCACATCGCCTATTGCACATGATGATACAAATGATGCGACAGTTTTGCCTTCTTGTGATTCAATGCAACATGATATACCTTGTCTTCTAGCTTCAGTTTCTTGGGATGACTACTTGACAGACATTGCAGGTTTGTTTGTGGAGTCGTACATTGCATATTTGGGAGACATCATTGATGATGTTCATCTTCTCTTTGATGAAGATGATCCTTCTTCGATTTTTGCGAGGGAAAACTCTGACCCTCTTGTTCATTCTGTACATGATCATTCTTTCGAGGTTGACATGATTATGGATTCTTATGTACAGCAATTGGAGGAGGTGTCTTTATCTTTAGAGGAGACATATGAGTCTTTGGATCTTGTTCTACATTCATCTCCACTAGATCTTGGAGTGCCTTTTTTAGCAATGTGGATCAGTTCACCACCTTTGGACAGGGTAACTTTCAGCATCAACATGGGGACACTTGAGCAGTTTTCAGAGACTTGATACATCATGAGTTTTTTTCCTACATCTTCCCTTCATGATTGGGGAGACTTCATCAATACACCTTTGGTTTTGTTTCTTCCTAAGGGGAGGAACGTTGTTCAACGTTCATGGAGAAGTTTCTTCATTCAATTTTAAGCTTCTACCATTGGTGCATATTCTACATTGGGGGGGGGTCCTACTTAGTCTCTTCTTCTTCTTCTCTCATATGGGGGGGGACTTTATTATCCCATGGGGTTTTGTCCTTCACATGCTTCTTTGAGAGTTCTTTGTATAGGTTTCATCTTTTTTTTCTTTTTTTTTTGGGGGCGGGGTGCGGGGGGGGGGGGGGTGTAGGAGGGGTTCCCATTGGGTTTTTCTCTCTTTCCCCTCTTTATGAGAGATTTCATTTTCATTTGTACATGGGTACCTATCATGGCCTTGTAGTCGGAACCCATCTTTCATTTCTTAGTTGCATTGTAGACTTAAGTGCATTCCCCTAAGTTGCACTTAAGGGGGGTTGTTGGTGTAATTATTTATTCATCTTGGATATAATTACACTTTACTTAAGTTTACTTAGGTACATGCATAAAATTTTTGTTTTCATATGAGACACTTAGGGAGACGTGCATACATTGGGAGTGAGTATGTAGGAGAATTTCCACCTTTTATGGTGTGATATTTTTGTTACTTTATCATATCCACTTATCATGGAGTGATAATTCCACCTTTGGTGGGTGATCCACCTCATGTGGAATGTTTTACTATTTCTCCTACCTACCCTTGCATCTCATTGAGCCACATGTCGTCTTTATGTGCTCTCTTATCTCTTATCCTTGCCTTTATAAGCAGGCTCTTGTGATGATCCAGTTGATCTCTTTTGCATCTTGATTAGAATATAGTTTATTCTAATCAAATATTTTGTCTCTCTTGTTATTGTGCTATCTATTGGTCTCTTTGATCTTGGTTGCTTCAAGAATAATCTCACAAAAAAAATTATTAATAATTTTTTTCAATATCAACACTTTAATCATCAACACATCAAATAGAAACACATGAACACAAGATATACATGGAAAACCCAAACAAAGAAAAACCATAGTGAGAATCTAACTCACAATATGAATAACAATGTTTACAACATTTTAGGCTTATAGCCAAGGAGCACTTCATCCAGATCTCATGAGTAGTCTAAAATTCCATAACATTTGTCATTTCAGAATCTATCAAGGCACTCAACAATGCTTCCTTAGCCCTAATATTGCATTCAGCTTCCTTTATGTCATGCAGAGTTGAATGTCCATTAGCAGGAACAATATATTTGTTCTTTGTAAGAGTTCAGTAAGTTTTGCCAATGCATCTCAGATGACACTCCATGCGGCTCTTCCAAAGAGAGTAATTAGTACCATCAAAGCTTGGATTGTCCTTCTTGTAATTTGTCATCCCAGATCACCTCAAGTGGTTAAGCTTCTCTGGAGGAACCTGCTCTCATACCAATTGATGAAATAGCTTTGATAACCGGCAGACAAATGAGAGGGGGGGTGAACCAGTTGTTACAAAACTTACACAAATTAAACTTAATCTCAAATCTGATTTTTAACCATGAAAGCATAAATCAGCAACACATCAAGAACACACATAACATCGACATTTTTGACGTGGAAAACTCATTCAAGGGAAAAACCACAATGGGAACATACACACAATATGATGATACTCTATTAGAAGTATATGAAATATTACAATGGGGAATGCACATGCATTCAGGCACATTTCCTAGAGCACACTGCTCAAAAACAAGAAAGGGCTACAACCCAGGGAAGACTCAATGTCTTACAATCAGATTTGGATCACATCTAGAAGGTCATGAACTAATAAAATAGAATCTCCTAATGCCTGGTTACAGTTCTGGTTAATCTAAAATCAACTTCTTCTTCTCACACTTCTTCTCTGCCTCTGAAATATGTATACATTCAGTGCGCATACACTCATCCATGACATACCCAATTACAAAGATATTACATTTATATATACATAACATCAACCTTGGAAAGATCAACAGCATCGACTCAACACACAACACCTAATTACAAAAATATAAGCAAACACGTTACAATATCATATGCGGACCAAGTAATGTCGGCTAAGACACAGCACGGAACCAAATCTACCACCTCGAACATGCAACACCTCCAAGAATTATACCTTGAAAATCTGCAATACACTACAAGCATTTGGTCGGCCAAAATAATGAAGAACATTAACACACTGGAGAAAACCATCAATTATGTGCACAATGATCAATGTGGACCACCAACACAAAAGGCACATGATCCAGAAACATCCACAAGCATCAGGAATTATCACCGCAACAACTCAAATTACTAGAACCACATCATCATTATACCAAACTTCAAGAACACTAACTGCAATGATTGTCAACCTGGAAAAATAACTTGTGGAGCTCTAAACCACGAACCACTTGAATCGAAGACACATGTCAACATCCCAAACACTCCTCCAAATCCGTAGATCAATATATTACAATGCGAAGCAATGCAGATCAAAATACTAAATACTCTGGCAACACTAAACAACAGAAAAACCAGCCATAACACAGATAT
The DNA here is from genome assembly GCF_030272615.1 of Cryptomeria japonica. Classification (NCBI taxonomy): domain Eukaryota; kingdom Viridiplantae; phylum Streptophyta; class Pinopsida; order Cupressales; family Cupressaceae; genus Cryptomeria; species Cryptomeria japonica. The sequence goes on from NC_081412.1 coordinate 129,283,068, forward strand.
TTATAACTCGGTCAAATCTACATGCAAACCTCTGAAAATTATATTGAATCGTCTATATACAATCCTCTACAAACCCTTTAATCCACAAACTCTGATCAGCACCATACAGAACAAACCAACTCACTGAACTCACCACATCATTATCATAGACAGAGAAATATGTTGACATCAATGACAACACATCTCTCAAAAATTCTCAAATGTCTCTCAAGCACATATTTGTAGCATATTAACAGAAATATTCAACATAAACTCCTAGAAAATAACATCTCTAGAAAAGAACATTTTATGGGTAAGAGGACTCCAAAGATTATAACCTTTTACATTCTCACCATAACCAACGAATATGTATTTCTAAGATTTTGGATCTAGTTTAGATAGCTTCTCCTAAGGCATATGAACAAAATTCTCACAACCAAACACCCATAAGTGTGAAATTGAAGTATTTCTACCTATCTACACTTCATAAGGATTTTTTCAGTAATATATGAACAAGGAAATCTATTAATCAAATAGCAAGTAGTACCAATAGCTTCTACCCAAAATAATCTATCAAGCTTAACACCACTTAGCATGTTCCTATCTCTTTCCATTATGGTTTGGTTCATATTTTCTGCTACCCCATTTTGTTGGGGAGTGTAAGTATTAGTCTTCTGTCAAAAAATACCCACATGTTTACAAAACTCATCAAATTGCCAGGAAAATTATTTATCCCCATTGACAGTTCTCAACACTATTATCTTATAACTTGATTTCTTTTCCACTAAGGTCTTAAATTCCTTAAACTTGGTGAAAACATCAGATTTAGAATGCATAAAATAAATCCAAGTGTATCTCAAGAAATCATCAATGAAGTAAACATAATGCAAAATTTACCCAAAAAACATTATCCACTAGACCACACACATCTAAATGAATAACTTCTAATGGTCTCTTCACTTTATAAACTCCTTTAGGAAATGATGATCTATTAGTTTACCAAACACACAATGCTCATAAAGCACATTTTTACTAACAAAATAATCAAAAATATTGTCAACCAATTTTTTATTCAAAATGGTCCTAAGGTCTTTTTCACCAATGTGACCCAATCTCTAGTGCCACATCACACATACATTTTTTTAGTGCCGGTTACATTGGAAAAGTTACAAAAAGTAGAGGAATTAAGCCTAAAAAGTCCCTATCTAAGATTCTTTAGCTATCACCAAACTCTCTTTTAACAAATTGCAACCAGACTTGTCAAATGTCAAATTCATTCAAAAAATATTCGACTTGGATATAGAAAGAAGATATCTCGCATGTCTTCAAATATGCAAAACATTATCAATGGTTTTTACCCTTCCATCACTAAAACACAATTTTACCTTTCCTTTCCCAACAATCTTCTTTGTACTATTGCCACCAAGGAAAATATCTCCTTCATTATATGCTTTGTAGAAGTAAAACTACTCTTCTTAGGAGTCAAATGGTAGAAGGAACTTGAATTAATAAGTCAAGCATCATCACTAATAATGTTATAGCAGAAATGAACAAAGCATCAAAATTATTATTGGAGGACTGTTCCATGGAGTAATAAACATTTTTTTCTTAACTTTACATTCCTTCTACACATGGGCTCTTTTCCAACAATTCCAACACTTTTCTCTTTCTAGGAGTCTTCAAATATCCTTTAGACTTATCCCTATTTTTATCCCCTTTAGTCCCTTTCTCTATGGACCTTCCTCACACATGAAAGGAATATTGGGAGCCAACATTCATACACTTTCTTCTCACCTCTTTTGAAAGAATTATGGCAATCAATTTTTCCATCTTTGGCTTTGTATCTCTACTGCTAATTGCAACAATTAAATTTTCCCAAGATTTGAGCAAAGAGCAAAGAAACAAGATACATTTATCTCTATGCTCTAATTTAAAATAAATCAATGCAAGATAACTTAAAATAATATTAAATGCATTAAAATGATTAGTAATAGATTCACCCTCTTTCTTTTTTAAAGAATACAACCTCGTCTTGAGATACAACATACTAGGAAAAAAATTAGATTGATAAATATCGCATATATCCTCTTCCACAACTTTTATGCATATCTTCTTTAGAGACATTCAAGAGGTCTGAATTGGTAAGACACAACCTAATGGTTCCTCATACCTTCTTGTCCAATTTATTTGAAGCATCATTCAACAAAGTAGATTCCTCTAGTTTATTTTTATGTGAAATCAACAACCACTAATCTATTTCTTCCAAAAGATCATCCATCTTCAGTTTCCACATATCATAGCTAGTGTCATTGTATTACTTAATATCCATGTGAGAAGTAGAAGTCATGGCTTTCAATCCTTTCCCCAAATCTACAAAACCATACAACAAAATCTCCCACTGTAGCAAAAAACCTTCAGCACTTAAAGAGAAAGGTGTCTCCCTCTCAATAGAAATCTTTTCTCCTAAACCAAAAGTTGAGAAATAAGGTGAACAAATCTTGCAATATTAAATTTATTATGTGATTACAAATCAAAAAATATTACAAAATCTGTAAATACATTTGAAACAAACTGTAGTGTTATAAATTGTAGCCCCTTATAATTTCACATTCCTTTTTGTGCCCTTACTTTATTGTGCCTCCTTCTCGGTTATTTTCAACCTATTCTATCCTTTTCACATCCAAATTATCATCATATGCTCATCTGATGACTTGATCCAATGTCTTGGACATGTGCACTCCAAACTTGCCTCCGCTCCACCCCTTTTTGGGTGCACTACTATATTAGGAACCATTGTCCTAGTCGACTAGGGTGCTAGTTTCTAAAGCTTGGTGGAATAGGGCATTAGGAACCATAGTCCCTCCCATAAGAGCCCAAATTTGAACTTCTTTAAGTGTTAGTTACCGCCATTTCTGATTCAGTCTCAAAATTTTAATATGAATGTTCAAAGTTTCCCTCAAAGTGAAAACACCTTGAGAACCCTATATAAAGATAATATTTCTAATTCATTTGATCATCCACACATAAGCTATCATTCCAATTTAAGAGTGAATATTCTTCTCCAAGAGAAAATCTGAGTACATGGAGCATCAAGCTACAACAAGATGTCTTCAAGTATGTTTTCATAATGGATTTTGAGATGATTTATCATGTTATTGCATCAACATTTGGAGGACTTATCTAAAGAGAATTCTATCATCAATCAAAGGTATAATCATTTTATTCTAAAATTTCATTTTATATAAATAGCCTCTGCCCTACACAGGTAAGCTCTCTTTTTCTATTTATCATTGTTGTAGGTTTAATTACAACCCTGGGTTTGACTTAGGAAAACCCCTATACAACCCAACACCATTTTCTCTCTTTTGTGTGCATTATTCAAATCTAATAGAGAATAATTACAAATTTAGAAAGTATACAAAGAGGTCTAGATTTTAAAGTAGAAAACCCTAAACACAATTCAAAAGCCTAAAGTGTCTAACACTTTTCTAATGAATTTTCAAGGAGTCAATTTCTACGACATCCTAATCTAAAATCCTCTCATGATATCTACATTAGATGCCTTTAGGAATATGACAATGTATAGTACAACACTTTCAAGCTAAAATTGCAGGCATGGGTTCCTTTGTGACCCTTGTTTCCAGATTTATTCTCATACTCTGCATATTTGTTTCATCGCTTACTGTTTAAGTTTATTATTTCCAAATTTAACTCTTTAGACCTAGTTCTTACATTTTATCATTCTATCTTATCCAAACATATCAATATCACAAAAGAAGAATAATCAATATTAGTGCTCAGCTCTGCTAAGGGTCTGAAGTAGAGCCTATTGATTATTCTTTAATGGAATGTTGATGTGAATAGGTTTGATTATTAGTTTGCATGTTTAGAATAGTGAACCCCATTCTACCATATTAGACAAACATGTGAATACACCATTCAACATAAATAAAAAAACCCCATACCAAAAGAGACGCCAAATTCACATGGCGAAACCCTTTCAAGAAAAAAATCCACCAAAGAATGAGGGACATTTTATTATTAATATTCAAAAGAGAGACTACAACAATAATACCTTCACTTCATTAATCTAGCTAACCCCCAAAACTAATTGGAAACTTCAAAGAAACTTGTGATGAAACAACTATGCCTTAGCTCCAATTTATAGCCAAATAGGAGAAGAAAAACCAATGTTATTTTCCCAAAACAAGGGTCAAAAGCCAATTGCAAAAACCCATGCCTTGGAGAATGAATGTCTAATAGACACAATAAAATAATAAATCTTCAGGTAACTCCAACTTGGGTGCCAAACCTAAATCCACTTAGATTGTTGACATTTTGAGTGCTATGTAACTCCTTATGACTATTCAAATCCCAAACTGGACACCTTTTTTTCTTCCCAAACTTGGGTGCCTAATGCATGACCCTTCATGTCTCAAACTAAAACTAGGAAGGAGTGTATTTTTTCCATTTTAATATATCTTTATCACCTCTTCATGTTCAACTCTTCTCTATTGTCCATTTTAATTTATTTTAATTTATTTTAATTCATTTTTATCTTTTGTAACTTTCATATTCTAACACTATTCTCTCATGCTTGTCAATCTTCTCTTCAACATTTTTCCACTTCCAAGATTTAAACCCTTTCTTTTCAATATTATTATGTCATAACTTTTTTCACCACTCTCTTAACTCAATCTCAAGTGTTAGGAAAACTAATGTTTACATTATATTTGAGGTGTTAGTAATTATGTAAATGTGGAAAGGTAATTACTATTGTAATAGTGATGTTGTTAATAAACAACTTACTAATATAGATTTGAATGGTTAATCATATATATTATTGAAATAACAATATATCACAATAATTAATGGTTAATATGTTAAACTGTGAATGATATTTAGGAATATTTGTTATAACACCTCCCTATTAAATAGGAGGTTGTTTGGCTATGCAAGAAGCTATATATTAACCATGTATTGAATGTTGTAAAATCTTTGTGGCTTCTCTATGTCCATAATCTGATATGGTATCAGAGCTGATAAGATTTTGCGCCTAAGATTTAGTGATAATGACCGGAAGATTGAAAATTATTACTGAGTTATGAGTTGTTGCTTCTTAAGGCCTTTCTCCAACGAATATTTCGAGCCTTTGCTTCATATTTCTTGCTGGTTGAAATCAATGATGCAAACATTGCGTGAGCATTCCTGGCAATGATACGGGCTGGTGACATTTGATTTTGAGGACTCCTTGTTTTTTGGTATCAATGTTATCTTGGCTTTCACCATAAGTTGGGGGGCCATTTCTACTTTGTCGCCCCCCCCCCCCCCGTGGAGCATCCACGATAATAGTAATGTATGTCTGAGGCATCATCTTTCGCAGAGACACTCTATTGATCCGATTTGGTGAAATAGCTTTTGATGGGTACAGCGCATTGATTGAGGTGCATTCTTCTATATCATTGGCTCTTCATCTCTATCAGTAAAGGCGACTAGAAGGACATCATTATGCTGACTTGATTTGAAGAACAAAGAGCCCACACTCCTGACCACCGATTCATATTTGGAGTGATCGGGGAGCAGTCCACTTGTTCTATCTGACTCTTCATTTGTGCAGCACAGGAGGCCTATCTCACATTCTTGTGAACTAGTGACTAGAGTTGGTCGAATGTTTTCATTCCAATCTATGCGTGAGCTCCCTATATGTATATACTTCGGTGTGGGACCTCGGTGCTTGTGATTTAGTCACATTCACGCTGATGAGTGATTGTTTTCAAAGAGCATCGACTCAGCAACTCCACTTTGATCAATATTTTTTCCAGGACTGTTAATATCTACGTTGTATACTACAAATGCTGAGGTAGGGCAGAGCCCACGTGGTTGAGTAGAGTCATTTTATTTTATTTAGTTTATTCTTTTTAGAAGTCTTCATTTATAGATTATTTGTCTTAGTAGTTCTCATAAAGATATTTTGCATAGTTTAAAAATTAAAAAAATATATATATTGTTTATTGTTAAAATAAGTCAAAGTTATATTATTTCATAGATAGGGTCACAAGTGGTATTGTCATCTATCAAAAAATTTTAAAATGTGTCAAAAATAATTATTGTAATTGGATGCACTCTCGCTTGTATGCGACATCCATTTTGTGGGAGGAGTATTTCTAAAATTGAACTTCAAAGTCAAATTTGCTAAGTAGAAAATCATTGGAGTATGGAGGCACCAGAGGTTAGAGGACATTCAGCAACCTCTTGTCAGTCACCAACGACGGGGTCGTGCATCAGGCATGGTGACATTTTTTCAATTGCAAATGGTGTGATGTGTGCTTCAGTTTTTTGGTTTTCTACTTTACGTAGTGTGTTAGATGCTGGAAGGGAAAATGTATAACAAAGCAGCTAATGTTTGTGATCCTCTGACTATCATACTTTGTCAGAAGATGATCGACTAGTGAATACGTTCACTAGCAATTATGATCATGTGCAGCAAGATCTAGACATTGGTATGCAGATTTATGTTATTTGTTTTCTTTTCAGTGCTCCTGTGTGGTGTGAATAAGTGGAAATTTCACATTGTGGGGGGACATAACATCAATGTTCCATTTCTATTTTTAGTTGAAGCGACTAAAGTCAAGGGCAACTTCTAGTGGTAGTGGCGGTTGCTTATGTTGTTCGAGATTAGGTGGCAGCGGTCGACAACAGTGACTACAATTGAGAACAATATTTGGTTCTCATAGATGTAATGTGAAATTGTTGCATGTTTTGTTTTGTGTGAGTTGAATTTCCTATATTTTCCCCAGATGTTGGAGAAATATAAGCACTAGTGTAAGTCAGTTCATGGATCTTGAAAGGGTTTTTTGGAGGATCCAGAACACCACACGAGGTGAACAAATGAGTGGAGGTTCATGTTCATATCAAGATTTGTGGTAACCCTGTTTAAAACCATGGGAGGAGAGAGCCTTTCTTTTGGATCAAGGTCATGAGTCACATAGTTAGACATGTCACAAGGATGAGCATACTACAGAAGAGTGTGTGAATTTTTTTCTACCATGTAAACATTAAAGCGGGAATGTTAGGAAAATTAGTGTTTACATTATAATTGAGGTGTTAGTAATTATGTAAATGTGGAAAGGTAATTACTATTGTAATAGTGATATTGTTAATAAACAACTCACTAATATTAGTTTGGATGGTTAGTTGTATATATTATTGAAATAAGAATATATCAAAATAGTTAGTGGTTAATGTGTTATACCCGTGAATGATATTCTGATATATTCGTTATAACACCTCCATATTAAATAGGAGGTTGTTTGGCTATTTAAGTGGCTATATATTAGCCATGTATTGAGTGTTGAAAAAATAGCACGAATTGTTTCTGAATAAAATCTTTGTAGCTTCTCTTTGTCCATAATCTGATATCAAGCTCAAATAGTAATAAATTATACTCTGACTTGTTGTAATTGAGGTCATAAACGAAATATTCAATTCAGGACAAAACCAAATATTCAACAAATAATTAATAAATTCTAGAAATAAAAGTTATAGAACTTGATTTGAAACCAATATAATCTATAAACTAGGAGGATATTCCTCATATATGTGCACCAACAAAAAAATCCAATCAATTTCTTCATCTCATAAACACTATAACTTATAATTAATTCAATTAACAATAAATGGACTATAACTCCATGTGCTAAATACACTTGAAAAAAGAGTTTAATATCAACACTATAAAAAATAAATACACATATATACATACACAAAATCTGGAAACTCAAAAATTCATCATCAAAACCCCATTTTGATTTAAAAAAAGAACTATGGACCTTAAAAAGATTCAACCATACATAAAAGAGTTCTAAACTACCTCCCAAGCACTTCAATGCTTACATGAATTTGCATACCAAGCTATGTCTTAAAATAGAGACTATAATAATTTTAGCCAAATGTTTTTTATCTCTTACCAAAATTTTTAGAAGGCTCATAAAAATTCCATTTCGTTCTTAATATATTTGGAGAATTACAATAAAAGGAATTGAAAACATTTAGCATTCTAGAAACCAACTTTGTATCTACTCAAAATATTTTCACTTTGCCCATTGGAAATTCACCTATCAATGTAGTGGTTACCTTTTTTCAAATAGAATAGACTAGGAAAATCACACCATCTACCTTAAGGGGATCACAACATTCACCACTTTTCCAATCATTTTGGCCTTGTTCTTTTAAAGACCATAAATTTTGAATATGGACTTGAAATGAGGTACCATTTTTTAAAATTCTAAGATTTTTAGACTGCTATCTAAATATACTAGATAAATATAACTTTTGGTTTCATACTCACATTCATAACCCTATATAACATGATTGTGTATATGAGGCCCATAGTGAATAAAAATAAACCTAGAAGATAGTGTATATAAATGTTAAAAGAGATCCATTTTTTCATATCAAAGTAGCTACAATAATATAGGACGGAGAACCTATAGAGATGACTCAATGCAATGACTATACAATTATGAAAGATGGTGTTGTGCACTATCAAAAACTAATTATGGTTCTCAAGGATACAAATTTAAGGAAGATTAGTCTTTCGAATAATCACATTAAGTGTCATATTTGATGCATTAGAATATAAACAATATGCATGCAAGATTGAAAAAGATATAGCACTAACCAAGAAGTATGGAAGATGCCATATAATGCGTTTCAAAATGTGTATGATTTGAAAATGTCAATTAAGAACATATACATCTAGTAGGTATTTTGTATCTACATGATACTCTAAAATGAAAAGAGGTGTGGTGTCAGTAAATTATTGTATATGGTGAAAATGGATAACAATAATAACGATATTGAAAGGCTAAATGAATTCAACCACAAAACCCTAGCCTAACAACAACAAAGATCCACCATAACATATGAAGATTACCTAAGACAATGCAAATCAAATGAAATCACAAAGATTATACCATCACATGTCCAATAGGGTTTGGATCTCCATTCTTCCTATCTCCATTGATCTTGCTTGATATATTTGCTCTTAGATTTTATGTGCACAAGAGCTCAACAAAGAACGGAATGTGGTTGCAAGTAGGATCGTAATGTAGTCAAGTCATTAAGATGATTGATTAGAATGAATGATTAGGGTTTGATAATGAGGGAAGCATCTCCCTATATAGAAGACACTATATGAAATGGAGGGATAAGATTGAGAGGTGTAAAAGGAGGTCGGCTATGATTAGAGGGTAGGTAGAGGAAATAATAAAATAATGAAAGGGGTAGGTAGTGTATGAATTAAGAGATGAATGACATGTGTCATGGGTAGAAAAGGTTAATGAATTAATTAAATAAATAAAGATTTATTTAATTAATAGAAGAAGTGGGATCAATTAAATAAATAAGATATTTATTTAATTTAGGAAAAAGATAATTTAAATAAATAAATGTATTTATTTAAATGAGAAATAAGGCTAGAAGAGGATAAATGAATTAATTAAATAAATAAAGATTTATTTAATTAATAGAAGAATTAAGCTTAGATAATTAAATAAATAAAATAAGACTGGACAATTTTAGGTGTCTACATTTTGCCCCTCTTTGAGACAATGCGGCTTGTCGCGTTGTTTCAAAGAAAATAAGATGAACTGATACAGAGTTGCCCCAAGACGGGAATGATATGCCCCCTCGAGAGATTGGATGAAAATGTCTGAAAAGATTGCAAACAATCTCTCGATAAGAAAGAGAGGCTAGAATGGACTGACTGGATAAAGTGACAGAGTCACGGGATAAAGAAGACTGACTCGAGAAACGAGGGCGAGGGCTAGGGTAGTCTATAAGATAGACCACAGGGGAAAATACATCCTCATTGTCATCCACACATCCACAAGAGCAGAGTGCAAAGCGAAAAGAGCAGCAGCAGTCAGCAGCGATGGCCTTCATTCACAGATTCGACCGCGTTCGCTGATTTCAGAGGCCAACAGAGGCAGGAGAGCCGATAAGTACCACCAAACCTCCTCGTACTTCGATGCATTTATTATTGTCATTAATGCATGGTAGATAGGGCAATAAATGCGCTTAGACTAGGGTCCAAAAAATGTCCAAAAACGTCCAGGCGCGTCTGTGTTGGTGCCAGGTGCCTCTATGCTCGCGAGGCGCGTCTGTGTTTGTGCCAGGCGCGTCTGTGCTCGAAACCACGTCTGTGCCAAATGCGGCCGCGTTTATGATGTTTAGGCACGTTTGTGCCAAGAAGGCACGTCTATGTCGCCCAGGCACGTCTATGCAGAGCATAGGCACGTATGTGTTTGTCAAGCGCGTCTATGTTTTTCAAGCGTGTCTGTGCAGTCCTTAAGCGCGTTTATGTTAGGTAAGCGCGTTTGTGTTTAAAAAATGTGAATTTTTGTCTTTTAGGTCAAATCGGCAGTTCTGTGATGAACATACGCTGTCGATTGGATAAGCTGTTGAGAGGATACACTCAAGCAAGTCCTCTAGGGAAGACTAGGATAGATCAAGGCACTTTGTGATGAACAGTGAGTACCAAGATAGAGTACTTTGTGATGAATAGGGAGTACTAATGTAAGCAGCACTTTGTGATGAACAGTAAGTGCAAATGTGAGTAACACTTTGTGATGAACAGGGAGTGCCAAACACGTAGTACTTTGTGATGAACAGGGAGTACCACTAGGATAGAAGCAACACTTTGTGATGAACAGGGAGTGTCACTAGGATAGAAGCAACACTTTGTGATGAACAGTGCGTGTCACTATGATAGATAGCCATATGCATTTAGATAAAAAGTAGCATTTTGTGATAAACAGGGAATGCCACTATGACTGACATGATTGATTTGCTTGACTGCAGGAGTATTTACCGATGCTGGAGTCACAGGAGAGATTCCCGTCGACGCAGAGATTGCGACCTGAGCTGACCTTCGAGGACCGAGCTACGATTGAGGCTATGGGTCTGAGACATATTCTGTATGTGCCTGAGTTTCGGGTGAACATGGGACTGTTGACTGTGCTGGCGGAGAGATGGCACTCCGAGACAAGTACTTTTCATTTGTCGATGGGTGAGATGACAGTCACCCTTGAGGATGTATACAAAATTCTACGAATACCGATCGATGGGGAGCTGATCCCATACGATCGAGATGGAGATAGGGAGGCCCTGAGACGAGTGTTCCAGGACCCAAGACTAGAGATGAGGGCTGGACATGTGGCATGGGACACTATGACTGCTACAAGATTGGCACTGCCAGCAGTGATAGGAGGAGCAATCAATGGGTTCCTGTGTCCGGATAGGGCGACATAGGGGTTGGCTGTAGGGTGACACAGGGGTTGGCTGTAGGCTGGGGAGGAGCACTAGAGACACTGGTGACACAACACACCAGATATGCCTGGGGACCGTGTGTGCTGGCACACCTGTACTATGAGCTGCATCAGTTTGTATACCATGGATCAGTGGGATTGGGCTATGGGGTGACATTGCTGCAGGTGTGGGATTATGAGCATCTGCCAGTGACGAGGCCGATACACTTCAGGGGCAGAGGTCACGGATGCAGTTTTGTTCACCTATATGACATGATCACGTCACAGCCACGGATTGGCAGGTTAGAGCATTGGCGGCGGGTGATAGATGACATTGACATGGTCATATGGAGACCATACCTGGGATGCGAGCAGTGGGAGGATGATGCAATTGAGCTTCCCTACACCTTCCGGAGCAGGTACCTGATTGGGCGGACACCCTATGTGCTGGAGAGGCAGCTAGTGGACAGGGTTGGCAGGCATTTTGGCAAGATCCAGAGGATGCCACGGGGCTCAGGCATGTATGCACGGACTGTGAGAGATCAGGCGTAGTTTGGGCCCCTATTATCATATGATCAGGCTGTTATGCAGCTGGTAGAGATGATACCCCTACCCTCGGACATGTGGCCAGAGATTGAGGATGTCGGCATGGATGCCGAGTATACAGCATACTGGGCGGAGCATCCATTCCCACGCCTGACGGATCCAGGAGAGCCATTAGATGGAGATGGTGGTGGGGATGATGATGATGGTGGAGGTGATGGGGGCAGAGGCCGACGGAGGTGGAGGGGAGCAGTTGGAGAGAGGAGGGTTGCACCACGGAGGGAGGGTGGAGAGGAGAGGCAGGCTCAGGTGGTGAGGGGTCGCGATGGATTGCCGCTACAGGTGCCAGCAGCACAGGGTCCCAGACAGGTATAGGTATAGGGACAAGGTCAAATACAGGGACAGGTACCAGGACAGGCACCCGTACAGGTACAGGCACAAGCACAGGGGCAGGCACCCGTACAGGGGGAGCCACAGGCAGAGCCAGAGGGGGCTGATGTAGAGGAGGATGAGCTGATAGAGTTGAGGGAGATCTGCCAGGGATAGGCAGATGAGATCTAGGAGTTGGAGAGGGAGAGGGATAGGCTCAGGAGGAGGCTTAGAGATACTGAGCGGGAGCGGGATTAGGCTATTCAGCGTTATACAGAGGCTAAGACAGCACTGAGGGCCGGGAGACAGGCAGCAGAGGACACAGGGGCAGGATATGCTTACATCCTACAGGTAGGGGAGGAGATTGCCTACTGGTGGGATCTCTATTATGGTGCAGTGCCAGCGGATCAACGGGCGAGGAGCTTCCATAGACCGTCGCGTATAGCGACGGCTACGGGAGGGAGCCGCAGGAGACAGGCATCGAGTGGTGGGGTTATGGGTCCTCCACCACCACCAGAGAGAGGGGACAAGAGGGATGATCCTGGGGTGAGTCCTTCAGGGGCTTAGATTCCATCGAGGCCAGGCAGCTCCGAGGGAGGGAGTTCATCATAGCCGTAGAGGGCTCCCTATGTATCAGTATTGTACCATTTTTGTATGATGATGTAGACACCTGCGGGTGCTTTGTAGCCATATGATTTTGACATCATTGTATCATGACACTTTATGATTAAATATATGAGATGATTCATCTTTGCGGCAGCTATATGCATGTGTACCTATATGATGAGATGTTCTTATGTGATATTTGTTTTATGTTTGTGGATGCAAATATGTATATGATGCAATGCAATATATTGTTTTGTTCTTTTATGTTTTATATGTGTATGCATGATGCAAATGTGAATGTATGTAATGCAAATGAATATGATAATGCAAATAACTATTGACATGATGAGAATGTAAAATGTGCTAACACGTGTTGTGTGCAGGATGTGATGCAGTTGTGATATCTATATGTATGTATGAAATGTTTATATGTGGTAATGAAGGTGCAACTACATGAAATGCAAATGTTTTTGGTGTGTCATTATACTCAGTCATGTGATAGAAGGCTACGCAGACTCAAGAAGGATGATGGAAGTCAATCAAGAAAGGGGGATGGAAGACAGAAGATATGAAAGTGAAAGAGCTTCTTGTGCGTTATCATCATTGAGCTTTATTATGGTAAGTAGGTTATGACAATCGAGGCATATGTTCAACCCAGAAAGTCATTGTACCTGTTTGCATGGAGATAAGACAGTCACAAACAAGGAATGCCCCAGTTCACACTAGACTCACAGTGTCCTCATATCCTTGGACAAGTCATAGCATTACTAAGAGACAATCCACAGACAGCAAATACAAATAGGTGACGATACCCCATCCTCGCCTTTCTAGTCAAAGACATCCTGGAGATAGAATCTCTAGTCAGAGACATCCTGAAAAAGCTAAAAGACATGTCACCAAAAGATAAAATCAAAAGAAAACCAAGACTCGACCCCAACATCCACTGTAGTCCTCAAGTTTAGTGTCTCTTGTCACTTGTATAAGTCTTATTTGATTGTGGTCACAATGTTTACTTTCACAAAAAGGATAGATCACTGAACCATAATGTTGTCTGAGTCTGTTGAAAGATGTGATTTGTTGAAGCCCGTTGTTGCTACTGTGTCTCATCTGAAACTGATTGAATCCATGAAACTAATACTTTATTGTGGAGAAGACAGAACTTTATTGCGGATGATGATGCAAATGCTGCTTTATTGCGGATTGTGCGCGGATAGACTGAAAAAAACTGGAAAGAATTGTACTCCTCGAAACATGTGATGTTCTCAGTTCCACACCCATCACTAGACGTAGGATTTGCCTTAGCCACAGATAGGATCTGATTTATTATGGATGGAAAGGGAGGTTTATTATGAATGGTTAACCAATCTTGGGTAGATCAATAACAAGCCATGATGGGAATGGGTAAGTTTATTATGAACGAATTGGTCATGAGTGTGTGCAAAGTGAAAGGATGAAAGTGAATCCTGAAGGAGGGAGGAGAAATGTCTCTACACATGGTGTTGGTGACCCAGTTTTCACCATGGTACTTGCCCAGGGTGCCACCGAAGTGGTTTTCACCATTGGACGAAATTATTTCTCTTTACTTTTTCTGATTTTTCAATTTTTTTTGTGTCACAAGGCGCCTGTTTGCCAGGTTTTCACCAAGTAACGATTTTTTTTGTTTTATAGTTTTTTTTTGTATTTTTGAATTTTTTTGATTTTTTTGTATTTTTGAAATAGGATACTCTAAAGAGCTATGTGTAGAACCTGCGAAGGTGCATGTTGTTGATAGGATCCTCCAAAGGTTCACCTTCTGTCGTTGAGAGCTGATATGCACCAGATCCATATGCTGCTGTAATGATGTAAGGACCAAGCCAATTTGGTTCGAACTTACCCTTCTCTCTGTCTTGCTGATTTTTGGGGTTTTCTCTGAGAATCAAATCACCTACCTCAAATGTGCGAGGCTTGACCTTGTGATTGTAGTTGCGACTCATTCGTTGTTGGTAAGCCTTGAGATGATTAAAAGCAATTTGTCTTCGTTCATCCAGTAGTTCCAGCTCTTGTAAGCGAGAGACCCTATAGTCTTCATCACTGATGATGTTTTTCAAAGAGACCCGTAAAGAGGGTAGCTCGACCTCAATAGGCAAGATGGCTTCAGCGTCGTAGACAAGTGAATAGGGTGTAGCTCCTGTAGGTGTGCGGACACTTGTGCGGTAAGCCCAAAGTGCAAGATTAAGTTGGATATGCCAATTACGGCCAGCATTGTCAACTGTCTTCTTTAGGATTTTAAGGATTGTTTTATTAGATGCCTCAGCTTGGCCATTACCTTGGGGGTAATATGGTGTGGAAAAACGATGGGAAATATGGAAGCGGTCACAAAGTTCATGAACATCCTGATTTTTGAAGGGACGCCCATTATCAGTGATAATGGAAACAGGAATACCGTATCGGCAAATGATATAGTTGAGGATGAATGTAGCAATCTATTTTCTAGTGACCTGTGTGAGAGGCACGGCTTCAATCCATTTTGTGAAATATTATGTGGCAGTGATAATGAATTTATGACCATTGGACGAAGGAGGGTGAATCTTGCCTATGAGATCGAGTCCCCACTGACAAAAGGGCCAAGGAGACGCAATTGGTTGAAGTTCTTATGCTGGCGCATGTATGAGGTCGCCATGAATTTGGCATTGCTTACATTTCTTGACAAACTGATATGAGTCTTTTTCCATATTGGGCCAGTAATTACCAGTCCTGATGAGTTTCTTGGCCAAGGTAGGACCACTAGCATGCGGACCACATATCCCTTCATGTACTTCACGTAACGCAATCTGAGCTTCGTCGCTTTCTAAACATCTAAGAAGAGTTCCATCTAAACCTCACCGGTATAGGATATCAGCTAAAATGACATATCGAGAGGATTGGCGAATAAAAGTGCGACGTTGGTTATTTGATAGATCAGGAGGTAGGATATTGTCACGTAGGTATGTGAAAATGGAACCATATAACTGGGACTCGGGACCAACAACACATATCGTCTCAGTAGGCATGATCTCATATGAAGGAACCAAAAGGTTATCCACCAAGAACTCATAGCGGGTCTCGTTTGGAGGTAGATCAATCAGTGAAGCAATTGTAGCCATGGCATCTGCAGCGCGATTCTGCTCTCTTGGTATCTACTCAAAGTCTATCTTTGTGAAGTGTTGTTTTGGGTCATCCACCATTTGTTTATAAGGCATTAGTTTTTCATCTTTTGTTTGGTAATCATTAGTTGCTTGACAGATGACAAGTTGGGAGTCCCCAAAAACACGAAGTTCCTGGATCTTCCATTGAACTGCAATTCGTAATCCTGTTGTTAATGCCTCATATTCCGCTATATTGTTAGTGCAAGGAAATGATAAGCGGTATGATTTTGGTATAGAATCCCCTTGAGGAGTTATAAAGAGGATGTCGGCCCCTACCCCGTGCTGTGTGTATGAGTCGTCGAAGTACAGTTGCCATGGCTTTGCATGTGACATTGTCAAAATAGATTCATCTGGAAATTCTGAACTTAGAGGAACATCATCTATCATGGGAGCATCTGCTAATTGATCTGCGATGGCTTGTCCTTTTATTGCTTTTTTGTCCACATACTCGATGTCGAATTCACTCAGGATCATTACCCATTTGGCTAGTCGCCCAGTAAGTGTTGCTTTATTGAGAAGGCATTTCAATGGATCGATCCTTGCAACTAACTTAGTCTTATGAGTGAGCATGTAATGTCATACTTTCTGCGAAGCAAAGACCACGGCGAGACATGCATGCTCAATTGGTGTGTAGTTTAGCTCATATCCTACCAATGTGCGACTGATATAGTATACTGCTTTTTCTTTTCCCTCAGCAATTTGTTGTGCTAAGAGTGCCCCCAGTGTTGTTGAAGTAGCTTAGATGTATAGTAACAGTGGTTGATCTGGAACTGGTGGCATCAGAACTGGTGGATTTAGAAGATAATCTTTGAGCGTCTGGAAAGCCTGTTGACAGTTATCATCCCATTTCAATTTGATGTTTTTATGTAGCAGGTGCTGAAAAGGATTACACTTATCTGCAAGTTGTGCTATGAATCTTCGGATAGATTGAAGTCTTCCTTGTAAGGATCGAATTTGACTGATATTTCTTGGTAGTTGCATCTCCAAGATGGCCTTAACTTTTGCTGGATCAGCTTCGATTCCTCTTTTTGATACAATGAATCCTAGGAGCTTCCTAGAGGTTACCCCAAAGACACATTTCTTGGGGTTTAATCTTACTTTGTATTTTTCCAACCGATCAAAGATAACTGAAAGTATGTCCAAATGTGTATTTTTGTCTATTGATTTGCCCAAGAGGTCATCGACATAATCTTCCACGGTTACGTGCATGAGATCATGAAAGATAGTAGTCATGGCTCTTTGATATGTAGCACCTGCATTCTTTAGCCCGAAGGGCATGACGTTCCAGTAGAAAGTTCCCCATGAACAAGTGAATGATTTTTTGTGTTGATCCTCGGGCGCGATCCTTATTTGATTATAACCAGAGAATCCATCCATTAATGATAAAATTTCATGACCTACTGTAAGATCAACAATCAAATCAATATTTGGTAATGGGAAGTCATCCTTCGGACAAGCTTTGTTGATGTCTCTGAAATCTGTACAAATTCTGATGCTGCGATCTGGTTTACTGACAGGCACTAAGTTAGAGATCCATTCAGGATAATCAATTGGGCGTATGAATCCGACATCCAATAATTTCTCAAGTTCTACTTTGACTAGTAATGCCACTTGTGGATGCATCTTTCTTAATTTATGTTTCACTGGTTTTGCCCCCGGTTTAACTGTCAAATGATGCATTACCAAATTCGGGTCCAATCTAGGCATATCACTGTATGACCAGGCAAAGTTGATTTGTCGTTCTTTGAAGAAACTTATGAATTTTGACCTTTCTGACTCTGTCAATGATTGAGCTAGGAATATGTTGCGTGGAACCTCTTTTGTACCAATGTTTGTTTTGATAGTCTCCTCTACCAACATGGATGACTTTTCCTCATATGATGCTGGGAGAATGTTGAGCCTTCCATCTTCGGGTGCCTCAGAGAGGTTTTCGCCCTCAGATATGTCCTTTCTTTTTACTTTTTTGGGGTCAGACAGCACCACAATGTGGTTTTCACCATAAGACCCTTGATTTGTTCTTATTTTCACATTTTTGCAACTGGAAGGTCCGACACCCTCACCAAAATATGCCACGTTGTTGAGTTCTAGAGTGTATCCTACCTTATGGTCCCCAGGAGGAAGATCATCTCGTATGCCAAGATACTCAATAAAAGCTTCATCATTTTGGAATGTGTCAAACTGTGCAGGTCCTTCATGATCCCAGTCAATGAGTTGGTGGTGAACAAGGGGAAGGCCTTTAACGTCTTCAAAGTTAGCGGGGCTAAGAGTGAAGATGCAGTTATATTTGAGTATGTCAAGGTAATTTTTGAGGTCATCGATGGCACTCTCCTCATTAGTCTCAATCGCGAACGAATCTAAATTATCATCACTAGTAGCACATTCTGGGACAGGTGTTCTCATCCTATGTGATTTCAACCTAGAACCTTGAGACAAGGACTGTGTGGAATCCTCATGGGTTGTTTCTTGACCAACTCTGAACTTGTTATAAAATTCCTCTTCTTCTATGGGTTCTTCTGGCTCTCTGAATATCTCGGTGAGCTCATAGTCACTGGAAGACTTGTCTGAACCCCATTCCCATTCGTTGGAATCTGTAGAGTAGCGATCCTCTTGTTGAATTTTGGCAACTTTGATTTGTAAGGCTTCTTCTGTCCTTTGGGTGTGGACCTTGGAAGTTAAGAAACCAAGTCCTTTTGAGCGTTCCTTTTTGAAAGTCAATTTAGGTTGTAAAGGTTCAATGATGCCTTCCTTTCATAACCCAAGAGGGCTTTTTCCATCATACCCGAATTTTTGTAGAATTTTGAAGCCTTTGCCATATTTCTCACATGGTAGACTAATCTGATCTTGTGCGTCATCTTCAATGTCTTTGTAAAGCATTTTGTATAAATCTTCCTCTTCTAGTTCACCCCATCTTTGAAAGGTAGTAGGGTCCCATTTGAGTATCATGATGGATACTTGCTTGTTAGGATGTGGTCTTCCATATTCTTTTGGGGAACTCATGACTTGTCGTAAGTACATGGTCTGATTTAAAGTGTATTCCCCCATGCCCTTGTCTTGAAACTTGCCTTTAAGCTCACCTTGTTTTGATGTTGAAGGTTTTAATGACTCAGGATCAATGTATGTTGAGGAAGGAATAGCTTCGCGATTACTGGGAATGATGGTCTCAGTTTTTTATCTCAAGTTATTGCAATATATGAACGGATTAGGATCACCGTTAACTGTTACTTCTATTCCATTATGAGGAAACTTAATGCATTGGTGATATGTGGATGGGACTGCCCTCATTTCATGAATCCAAGGACATCCTAATAATATGTTATAAGTGAGATCCAAGTCTAGGACTTGACAAACCACATCCTTTGTAACTGGCCCAACTCTGAGAGGTAGGGTGACCGTGCCCTTGGATGAACGCTCTTCGTCATCATATGCCTTGATGGTGATTTGATTTGTAGAATTCATAGCCTTATTAGAATATCCCAATTGTTTAATAGTGCTCAATGTACAAATGTTTAGACTTGGTCCTCCATCTATCAGAACTCTTTTTATTCGATGTTTGTGTATGAAGGCTTCAACCTGTAGCGGTGCATTATGTGGCTGACTTACGGAGGCATCATCGGCTTCTGTGAATGTAAGGGAATGTGGAATGGAAAGGTATCCCACCATGGCTTGAAACTGGTCCACGTTCAGATCAGTAGGAATGGCAGTTTCTCTCAAGATTTTGTCAAGAATGGCTTTATGAGCGGGGCATATGTGTAATAGCTCAAGTATGGAGATGAGCGCAGGTGTCTTCCCTAACTATTCTACAAGGTCATACTCAGGTTTGGTTGATGAGGAAGCGATGTTTTTAGTTGGAGCACCTTGCAAAGTGATTTTACCTCGGCGGGTTGTAACATGACATTCAGAGGTAGGTTCGGAAGAAGATCCAACACCTTTTAGGACAATCCTGGGTCTCTCGGTAGAATTCTCAGATGTTTTGTCCTTGATGATAATGGTAGAGACATAATTGTCCATTGAGATGTGATTGATGGTTGAATCATAGTTATAGGATGTTCTGGTATAGTTGGTTTGGTCATCTGTGGCTTTAGCTTTTCCTTTGTCATGTTTTGGGAATGGTTCCTTAAACATCTCATGTTCTTGATTAGATCAGTGTCCTTCAATTTCAATATCACCTCTATCAATGAGATCTTGTATGATGTTCTTTCAGTCGATGACAATTTCCTGTCTTATGACCCTTGCTCTTATGAAATTCACAATACTCATCATCATTCCACCAATTTGGTTTGACCTTTGGTTCATATGGAGGAAAATCTGGAACTGTGATTACCTTGTTTGCCACTAGCTTCTTACAAACTGACTCAAGTGGTTCTCTCAAGGGAGTGTACTTCCTTCGTGATCTGGAAGTTGTTTGATTATTCACTTGATTGTTTGTAGAACTTGATCCTGAAAAGATGAATTTGGGTTGCACTGTGTTGGCATCAACAACACCATCATTGACTATGTTCTTGTTTTTATTCCAAAATCTTGGCTTGTCTTTTCCTTTAAATTCGTCTTTGTTTTCCTTGAATATCTTAATGACTCCTTGTTCAATTAGGACCTTTTATGTTGCTAAGCCTTTTTCAATGACGTCCTTGAAGGTGGACAAACAAGATTTTCTTAAGTCATAACCAATCTCTTTGTTAACATTTTGGGCGAACATTTCTACCATTTGTTTTTGTGGAATTTCACAAGAGCATCTGCTAGCTAGATTCCTCCATCTTTGTAAAAATGATGCAAAAGACTCTCCCTCTTTTTGCTTGGTGTTGCACAAAGTAGTGACTGATATGTCTGTCTCTATATTGTAGGAGAAATGTTGAATAAATGCCTCT
Organism: Cryptomeria japonica; assembly: GCF_030272615.1. Lineage (NCBI taxonomy): Eukaryota > Viridiplantae > Streptophyta > Pinopsida > Cupressales > Cupressaceae > Cryptomeria > Cryptomeria japonica. Next base: position 129,303,900 of record NC_081412.1, read on the forward strand.
GCTAAGTCACCCCATGACTTAATTCCAGGTGGAAGTTGGGAGAACCATTCCATAGCTTGATCACCTAGGCTCTGTGGGAATAATCTCATCAAATATGTCTCTTCTGCTGCTACCTCAATGCAGGCTGTAAAAAACTGTTTTATGTGTGCCTTAGGATCCCCTTTTCCTCTATACTTATCAAATTTAGGCGTAACAAAGTGTGTAGGAAAAGGAGGCATTGGAATGCTCTTGTCAAATGGATAAGGACATATGTCTCTCATTGTGTATGTTGGCTTTGGTGTATTTATGTCCTCCATTTTCTTTTGTAAGTCCCTGATTTGTTGTTCCAAATTGCTCTTAGGTGGAGATCGACTTCTTGGACCATACCCCATGCTTGAGGCACCAATTGGAGGAGGAGCATGTTGCATATATGGATGATATTGATCATACACATGTTCATATGGAGGAGGTCTATAGTGATGCTGCATATATGGACCACTTGGTATAGATTCATGTTGAGGAACACCATATCTATTTTGTGCATGTATACCATACTCTACAGGCATGTCATGTTCTAATGTGTTGCCCCCAAATTTGACACGGGGTTTCCTTGTGTCCAAATTTTGAGCATGCCTTTGAATATCCAATTGCTTTGGTGGTTGATCCTTAGCATTGATATGTGATTGAGCATATTTCTCTCCATAAGACTTCCATAATGGTCTGCGAAGGGTAGTATCATATGCTTGACCATGTGTATGTGGAACTTTTGGTTTTTGAAACAAAGATGATGTTGATTCAGGCACCATATATGGTCCTCTATTGCCTCCACTATTAGGTCTCCTTTGATCCATGTTTGAGTGAGGTTGTTGCAAAGGTCAATTTTCCATTATTTGAGACATGTCAAAATCATGAGGTATCTTGGCTCCACTTTGTGCCATCATTTGTAAAAAGTATTGTCTATCCCTCCTCATTATTTCCTCAACCAATCGATTGAAATGGGGATTCATAATGGATTCTTCCACATCTGCTGAATGTACGGAAAAGTTGTCCATATTGTCATTGTGTGTAGCATTGTTGTTTGTAGTGTCCATGTTCTCAACATTTGGAATGTTTCTATAGGCATCCATGTTAGGTAATGTAGTATGATCAGAATTGAAAAAGATATCATTCTCATACTCATAAGAACTCATGTTTGCGGACTCTTGAGCCTCTTTAGTTTCTCTCCTAGATTTTTGAAGACAGGTTTCAACCATGAACTAGGTATTGACCAAGATGTTTTAGACTAGATGAAAATGGAAAAAGTATGGAAGACCAAGAGTTGGATGAAATGTAAATGAATCTGAGGTGTACTTGCAATGTCCAAAGTGTAAGACCAAGTATGTATGTAGTAGAGTAGGTGTGACTTCCAAAGAGAGGATAGTTTCTCTTGATGCGGTAAGTTGACCTTGACTCTAAATAAGACCAAATGAGACCCAAAGGTAAGAAACCTTGATGAGGGACCACTTAGCAAAGTGTTGTTGTATGTAGTGTGTTGACAAAGTATGATGAGGACAAGCAAGTGACCTTTTGACTCAAGTTTAGACAATTGTGAATGTAATGTGTGGTGTGAAGCAATGATGGACTTTGTGAGACCCAAAGACAGGTTGAATGCTAAATGAAACCCTGGAGAAATGACCTAGGAAGCTCAAGAATTCCAAAACTGACTGTGTTTGTTTGCTGGACTGTAACAGTTTTTCAATTCTGAACACAGACACGCATGTATACTTCACAGACGCGATTTCCTGACACAGACGTGGCTCTGTTCAACACAGACGCGCCTCTGAGATTTTGTGCAAATTACAATGTTGATTCTGGGAACACAGATGCATTTCTACCCTTCACAAACGCGGTTATACAACACAGACGCTGTTATGTTCGACACAGACGCATTTTTGCCAAATTTGTGCAAATTTTTTTTTTTCAATCTATGAAGTCATTTTGTTGTGACCAAATCTGACTGTTTGACTATTTTTCGTGACAAGAGGACACAGTGTTGATGAGGACTCAATGTTTGCAAGTGTCTAGACTCAAAATGACTCGAAGAAAAGTGTGTTGTTTGATGTAAAAATGTTTTGCATACACTTGAAGACACAAAAGACACAATGTTTTGTTGTTTGGTCTTGAATGTTTTGAATGTTTAACATAAGTCAAGCACAATTCTTATGGCTGGCCAAGACAATAGTTGTTGATCCCACATGGGGTTTTACCCCTGAGGCTACGCTATTCAGAGCGGATACTTAGATGCTTGACCTCACTGGCTCCACCCTCGGCACTCACTTCTCGGGTCAGCCAAGCATCAGTCCCCACGAAAACTCCCCGTGGCGAACTTTGTATCTCTACTAAGAACCGTATGTGTGTGGGCCGCTACCAGAGGTCCGACCTCCTGCCCCAACAACTAGAAGGATTTGGGCTTCTAAAACAAAAAGGTGCTAGTAAGGGCATCCGCTTGTGTGGCCATACATGCGGCACTTTCAGCTCTGTAAATACAGAAGGCTCCCAGCCGGTAGGGGTTACGCCCTACAACTGATCAAATAAATTTGATCAAACGGGTTTATGGGGAGACATAGTGTCGGTATGAACTAATTAGCACACGTTATCCATAGTTTTCACCATGAATAAAGTTGTTTATAGTGGTTCAGAAGAGGTGGGTTTTCCTCGCTACCACTTGGGTCGTTCTCTTCTCACTAGTAGTCCTAATGACCACACGGGAAGACAGACCCTCTAAAGATTAAACAAAAAGAGCCTATTGCTCAAAACACAAAAGACAATGATTCAATTTTAGTGCACCAATTGAAGTGTTTGCTAGTCTATGAAAACAAGGCACACAATAAAAATCCAAAAACCCTTGCCAAGGACCTACAACAAAGAGTTGTTAGTAGTTTGCATTGTTTCAAATAATCACCCCTTCCTGCAAGCACACAAGTTAGGTAAATTTTAAACCCAAAAGACGTTGTGAAAATAGGGGTCTTCAACCAAACGATTTTGCTTTCAAGACAAGCTGCACCAATTTCGTTAGCTAGATCTAAAAATGTTAGCTCAAAATAAACCAGATCTGAAACCCTAAATGCAAAATCCAAAACTGAATCAATAAACCCAAAATTTGAAACTGGTGAACATAGACGCGATTACCCTCAACACAGATGTGACTTCGTGACACAGACGCGGTTCTGTGAGACATAGATGCAGCTACAAAACGCAAACGCGACTTCTGGACACAGACGCGGCTAAAAACACCGCATACGCGACTTAAAAACACAAACGCGCTTTCTCGAAACCTGCAAAATAAAATACTACCAGTAACACAGACACGATTCCAGATGTCGCAGACGTGCCAAAAAAATAAAAACGCAATCCGAAAGTGCACAGACGCGCCAAAAAAATAAAAACGCAATCCGAAAGTGCGCAGACGCAGGAATATCAAAATGCTGCCGAAAACGTCAGATCTGCAACTTCAAAATACCAAATCTGCAACAAGGATGTTAAATGCAAAAGGGACAAGAGTCCCACCGAACGTGCCAAAATGTATATGGTGAAAATGGATAACAATAATAACGATATTGAAAGGCTAAATGAATTCAACCACAAAACCCTAGCCTAACAACAACAAAGATCCACCATAACATATGAAGATTACCTAAGACAATGCAAATCAAATGAAATCACAAAGATTATACCATCACATGTCCAATAGGGTTTGGATCTCCATTCTTCCTATCTCCATTGATCTTGCTTGATATATTTGCTCTTAGATTTTATGTGCACAAGAGCTCAACAAAGAACGGAATGTGGTTGCAAGTAGGGCCGTAATGTAGTCAAGTCATTAAGATGATTGATTAGAATGAATGATTAGGGTTTGATAATGAGGGAAGCATCTCCCTATATAGAAGACACTATATGAAATGGAGGGATAAGATTGAGAGGTGTAAAAGGAGGTCAGCTATGATTAGAGGGTAGGTAGAGGAAATAATAAAATAATGAAAGGGGTAGGTAGTGTATGAATTAAGAGATGAATGACATGTGTCATGGGTAGAAAAGGTTAATGAATTAATTAAATAAATAAAGATTTATTTAATTAATAGAAGAAGTGGGATCAATTAAATAAATAAGATATTTATTTAATTTAGGAAAAAGATAATTTAAATAAATAAATGTATTTATTTAAATGAGAAATAAGGCTAGAAGAGGATAAATGAATTAATTAAATAAATAAAGATTTATTTAATTAATAGAAGAATTAAGCTTAGATAATTAAATAAATAAAATATTTATTTAATTAGACTAGACAATTTTAGGTGTCTACAATTATCATGGGACTTTTTTAGGTGTAGATATATCAAAAAAATTAGTGGTTAGAAAATTAACAAATTTTTTACATTTTCTTCCAACAATAATTACAAACTTATAGAAGATAACCAAAGTATATATTATTCATATTATGTGATTATAACAAGTAGTACAAACTATCATATCAAACAAATATTATTCAATCACCATGCACTTCTAAAGCGCTTTTCATCGAGCACTTAGAACCATTTTAAACCTAAGTATACTGTATCATTAGTTAGATCATCAAGACCACATTAAGGATGTACATGATTCTCAATCAAGAATAATGGAATAAATACATATCATTAATATAGTTTACATATAGTAATATTTATTATATTAGCTTGGGAATGACATCAAACAAATATTATTTATTCACTTCATGCTTCTAGAGCACTTTTCATTCAACACTTGGAACCATATTGAACCTAAGTATAATTTATCATCTAGAGGGTAATGGTTGTTGGAAAAAGGTTTTCAATGATGTCAAGGGTGCTGGTTCGTTCTATCATTGATGTTAAGATATCCAGAAGAGTATAATTGTGTCTTGTCTGTGACTGTGCATTTGAGTTCTAGAAGGATCTCAAAAGCCTGTGATATGTCATGTTAATGATATCTGTTGCAAAATGTTAGTTCTATCATCTTGTATCTATCACTAGTGTTTGAGGTGATCCAAAAAGGGTTTATAAAATGTTTTGAGGTTTGTTCCTCGGATAGTGTGTTTACACTGTAGTTTATTATGTTTCACATTTTGTCCATCTTAATAGTTATGTCTTGTGGTTTGAAAGAAGAGTATGCCAACACATGTTTTATCATATTCCAAAGTTTCTAAAATTGATGATTATCAAGTGGAAATTTTGAAGTGACAGAAGGGTCATTGTGTTACTAGGTTTCTATTCTAGTTCGATGCAATTGAGGCTTGTAGTGTGTGCTCACTAGAGGTGGCATGTGGATGACCATCGGGACTAGATAAAGTTACATTGGGAATTGTGTGGTATGGTGTTTCTTCTAGAGTAGTGTGTGGGTTATTGGACCTAATCTATTACACATTTAGTTAAGGGTTATGCTTGTGACTGACTCGCAGATGCACTAATCTTTTCTCAGGCTAACATGTGGATGTAACTGTCATTGTACCATATTTTATAGTTGTTCTAGGTTCATTCCTTGTGTATGCATTAATGTAATATCTATTAGACATCATTGTTGTGCAAATTTTTGGGGGATGCTCTGAGTACCATTGTGTGTAGTTTTATCAAAAGATCATATGCGTTGTCAGAGGGAGTTTCGATGATGATCAAAATAGAAAGGAGTCGAGCATTCATCCTTAAAGGTCCATAGTTCATATTATGTATTCTAGATTGAGGGGATTGGTGTCTCCCAGAGGTTGTTTCCTACAAATTCATTGTAAGGGGATTGGTGTCTCTAGTGGGTCGGTTCCCATAAATAATTATTAGTTTCATATTTATTTGTGAGGATATTGTCACCATGGTTTTATCCTTTTGGGTTTCCACGTAAATCTGGTGTTCTCTCTTGTGGAAATGTGATTATGTTTATCATTTGCTTAGTGGTTTTAATGATAGAGTAATATCTAGGATTGTTGATAATGTTGAGTTGGTTTTTGAAATTGAGAATATATATAAATTGATTCACCTCCCCCCTTAAGTATAATGTTTGTCATTCAATTGGTATCAAAGCCAAGTTCCTTTGAAGAAGCTTACTAGATTGAAGTAGATCTGGGATGGGACACTCAATTCCTCTAGAAGGTTTATCTTCAAACCGAGCTCCATTTTTTTATTGATCTAACTATGATTTTTGGAGTGCAAGGATGGAATCTAATTTAATGGCTCTAGGATTTGAGGTTTGGTGATAAATTTTTTATGGTTATGAAATCCCTAATAGTCCCCCATGAAATTAGGTTGGAAAGAAGGCATGTGAGATTAATGTCAAAACAGGGAATGTTATTATATGCGGTCGAACTAATTCTAAGTTAATTTTGAGTTTGTGAAAGTCATGAATTGTAGAATGGAAAAGGATGTATGGGTTAAATTGCATAACATTTATGAAGGAAATGATAAATTCAAGGAAGAAAAGCTTCAGACCTACAGAGCTTTGTATGAAATTATAAAAAATGGAGAATGAGAACACTGTTTCATTTTTTCTCTGGGTTGATGTGATGGTCAATTCTATTAGAGGACTTGGTGAAGAACTAACAGAAAACAAAAATTTGAAGGAGATAATCAAAACTCTACCCCCAACCAAGGTGGTTCCAATTGAATAAGCTAAAGATTTGAATAAACTAAATATGGATGAGTTACATGGGACTCTGATTGCTTATGAGATGAGATTTGATCATGACAAATTTTCAAGGAGGCGACGTTCAAGGAATCTGTGAGGATTGAGGATTTAGATTAAAACTAGGTTAAAGATCCAAAAGAGGTCAATTTTGTAAGAAGACTAATAAGATATTTTGATAAGCATAAAAGCAAGTTACCTTTTAAATGCTTCAATTGTGGTAGAATTGGTCAAATTGCTTAAAAGTGCAATATGAGAACTAGCAACATGAAGAGGATTGGCTTGTATGTTGAGGAAGAATGGTGTTCATCTGAGGAGTATGATGATGACACCACTTGAAGTGGAAATGATGATGATGAAGAGGTTGATCTTGTGGAGTTGCTTTGTGCTGGAAATGAGATCAAAATGTTGAAGAAGAGAATTACTAATGAAATCAAAGCTAAAAACAATTTGGCGTAGAATCTTGAGAAAGAGAAAATGGTAACTAATTTGAAGATTTGAGTAGAAGAAGCAAAGAGGATTGAAGAAGTCATGACAAAAAACTACTTACAAGAGACAGGGACCATGAAAAACTAGAGGCAAAGGTTGTGTCATTCAGAAGAGAATTGGAAAAGGAAAATGATTGGCTAAAGTTGAAGTTTGAAAAGAAAACTAAGTTATTAGACAAGATCATTTGCAGTCAGAAGGCACTACATGTCAAGAAAGGTATTGCATTTAAGAAAAAACATATCAGTAAGGTTTCTAAAGACTATATGAAGAAAAATGCAATAGATCTAGAAGAGATTGATTCTAGAAGTTCATGATCAAATCGGTCCAAGGTGATTCAGGACAAGGAAGAATATGAAGGGTTCATCTATGTTCAAAGACAAAAGAGAAGGTCTAAAAGAATAAATCTAGGATGGCAGGCATACAATACAAGGTTCAAATTTTATTTTCCAGTTATTGTTTTAATTACAATCATTATGGACATAAGGCAATAAATTGTAGAAGGTTTCCTAAATGAGAAATAATTTTGTAAGCAAAAATGTATTTGCACCTTTCATTGATTTCAATAGTATATGCTACAAATATAACAACTTTGGACATGTTGCAAGGTATAATAGAAGTGATTTTGAGAATAATCTTAAACCATATGGAAAGTAAAACAACTTTTCTTATCAGAGGAATAAGCATAAGAAATTGTGGAAAAGGGAGAAAGAGTAATATAATCCTGAAAGGTCAATAATTTCACATATTGTAGTTCATGATCAATCTGAGATGTACGATGGATTGGAGATAAAGGCTACAATGTTGCATCCAGTGTGGGAAAATGTGAACTGCAAAAGGAAGTTTTGATAAACCTATTATGGACTATTGCTACACAAAAAGTGATGACATCATTGAGACCAAAGAAATAGAATGCATGTTGGGAAAGAGAGATGAAAACTAGCCTTGGTATAAAAAGGAAGAATATGATAATACCCTTTGACTTCTTCAGGCAAAAGATGAGAGAAAGGGCTCTCTTCTATTTGGTGTTCTAGAGGAAGTACATGTTCAAGGGAAGTGTTGACTCCCTTCTACAATAAGGCTTGGTGGTTTTGTGGTGAAGAGTATAATGTTTTAGTGCATAGACCATCTCAGATAGGGGGAGAAAAAGTCTTGAAGGAAAGATTCCAGTTGCCCTTTTGCATTGATGTCAAAGGGGCAGAGAGGAAGTCAAAATGTTGGATGATAGAACTTGTTCAAGTATTATTGTTAGGTGGAGCATTTTGTTTGTTGGTTTGTCATCAATGACAAAGGCGGATATTGTTGAAAAAAGGTTGTCATTGATGTCAAAGGTGTTGGTTTGTTTTGTCATTGATGTTAAGGTATTCAAAAAAGTATAATTTTATCTTGTCTATGACTATGCATTCGAGTTCTAGAAGGATCCAAAAAGACCTTGATATGCCATGTTGATGATATTTGTTCCAAAATGTTAGTTGTAATGTCTTGTATCTATTGCTAGTGTTTGAAGTGATTTGGAAAGGGTTTCCAAAATATTTTAAGATATGTTCCTCAAACAATGTGTTTAAACTGGCAGTTTATTATGCTCTGCATTTTGTCCATCTTAAGAGTTATGTCATGTGGTTTGACAGAAGAGTATCTTGACACATGTTTTATCATATTCCGCAATTTTTCTAATTGATGATTATCTAGTAGGAAGTTTGAAGTGATAGAAGGGTCGCTATTTTGATTAATGAACCGAGTTGTTTTTCTAATTCAGTGTGGTTGAGGCATGTAGCGTGTGCTCACCAAAGATAGTGTGTGGATTATTGTTGAGACCAGAAAGGGATACATTGGAAATCGTGTGGCATGTTCCTTCTTCTAGAGTAACGTCTGGGCTATTGGGCATAGCTTATTACATATTTGGTTAAGGATTATGCCTATGGCCAACTTGAAAATGCAATAATCTTTTCTTGGGTTGAGATGTGAATGTAATTGTCATTGTAACATGTATGCATTAACATAATATTTGTTAGACATGATTGATGTGTGAATTTGTGGGGGTTGTTGTGAGTAGCATTGTCTGCAGTTTTATCAAAAGATCATATGCATTGTAAGAGGGAGTTCTAATGATGATTAGAGCAAATAGGAGTTGAGTATTTAGCCTTGAAGGTCCACAATTCATCTTATGTATTATGGGTTGAGCAGATTGGTGTCTTTGGTAGGTTGGTGTCTACAAATTCATTGTAAGTGGATTGGTGTCTCTAGTGGGTTGGTGCCCATAAACAACTGTAAGTAACATATTTATTTGTGAGGATATTCTCATCGTGGTTTTCCCTTATGGGTTTCTACATATATCTAGTGTTCTCTCTTGTGGATGTGTGTTCATATTTTTTTCATTTTCTTAGAAGTTTTAATGATAAATTAAGATCCAAAATGGTTGGCAATGTTGAGTTGGTTTTATAGTGTGTGCCCTTCAATATCACATTGAGGACACTTTTCTTGTGGCACTTAGAACCATATTGAACCTAAGTATAATGTATCATTAGTCAGGTCTTCAAGATCACATCAAGGGTGTACATGATGCTCAATCAAGCATAATGGAATAAATACATATCATTAATACAATTTACATATAATAATATTTATTAGATTGCCTTGGGAATGACATAAACCAAATATAATTTATTTGCTCCGCACTTCTAAAGCACTTTTCATTCAACACTTGGAACCATATTGACCTTAAGTATAATTTATCGTCTAGAGGCTAACTAGTAGACAAAATGCATCAATTAGGTATTCAAGATCACATTAAAGATGTGTATGATTCTCATAAAGCTAAGTGGGATAAATATGTATCATTAATACAGTTTACATAATAATATTTATTAGATTTCTTGGGAATGACATCATATGAAGAAATATACAAAATATCCAATCTTTATTGACATTAGATTGGCTAGAGATGTTGAATTGTTAAGATCTACAAGTGGTAATGTTTAATTTTTTTCGCATAATAATCAATCAAATGAGAGGGAAAATAAATTGTTACCATATCTACTATAAACAATGAGTACATAAAAACCTCTCATGCAAGGAATTTGTATAATGAAACAGATTGAAATCGTGTTGTACAATCAAAATTATAAAATTCATAATAAATTAGCGATCTAAAGAGTTGGAACAGAAATGGCGGAGCGGAGGAGAGAGCTAAGATTTTACAGACCCCAAGATCGATGGATGGGTAGATTAAATGGAGCTTGGCCACTTAACACAAGAGCTAAGCATTGAGTACATAATAGGGCTTGGCAACCTCCCCATGATCAAGCATGGATGGCTCTGGTAAAGACTTTCAACAATAATGCAGCAAATGGCTCAGAAAAATCCTCTTAGCAGGAAACACTGAAGAGGAATAGATGGGGTTTTGTGGACTTACGATTGAATGGGCCATTTGATTTCAGAAGGATAGAGAAAACGTTTTGGAGGAAAAAGTTGCTAGGTGAGCAGCAGAGACAGGACAAAGTAAGCCCTAACTTTGAACACACGACTGTAGTCTCTTTATCTATAGATGGCCAACCTTGGAATGAGTTGGTGAATAACTTGAAAGAAAGAGTTTTTTTCATGAAATGGAGTGGCCCCTGGCCGGCTTTCAGACTAGTTAGAGATTGGTGTAATGATCACTGGAGGAAGATGGTTTTGAAAACATTACCAAATGTCAAGGGCTGCAATGCCCCTAACAAGATTTGTTTGATCAAGCGATGTTTTGATCAAATGAGAACTGAAATAGTTATTTCACAAGAGTTGAAGTTATATGGTGAAGATGTAGAGAGATTTACTAGAAATTTTAAAGGTTGGAAGAGAATGGTTGTTTAATCGGTTGGAGCTTCAGGTGGTTTGGGAATCCTGTGGAAGGATATAGTGGTTGATATTCAAAGGATTAGAGCTAAGAGATCTTGGCAATGGGTAGAAGTATGGTCGAAACAGCTACATTTTAGTTTCTACTTGATAAATGTGTATAGGCCCAATAATATTCAGGAGTTGAGATTTGTCTGGGAGGCTCTCTCTAAGGTTTTCGTTAGTCAAGGTGACAAACTCTTTCTTTTAGAGGAGATTTCAATGTTATTTTGCAGCCTTCGGATAAAAGTGGTGGTATAGGATGGAACAATTAGAAGCGGAGAGACTTTAGTGACTTTGTATGTAACAATGGATTGATGAATGTTCCCTTCAAAAGTGGAGAATACACCTGGAATAATAGGCAGAGTGGATTCTCTTCTATTGCGGAAAATTTGGACAGATTTTTGTTAGGAGGGGATTGGGAGAAATACCAATAGATCTTGCAAGCGGAAATTGTCCCTATAACTGGGTCGGATCATTTCCCAATCTGTGTAAGGATTCAGGAGGATGAGGTTTCGAAAAGATGTCCCTTTAAGTTCGAAAAGATGTGGCTGAGAGAAGAGGGTTTCCTGGATCGGGTGGATGAGTGGTGGTCTGAAGCCCCACAAAGGTATGGTAGAAAAGCCTTTAATTTCTTTTAAAAGTTGGAGTACATTAAAGAGAAACTAAAGCAATGAAATAGGGAGGTTTTTAAAAATATTTTTACAGAGAAGTTTAGATTGGAGAAGGAACTAGGAGATTTACATCAGAAAGTGATTGAAGGGGGAATGGGAGAGGATGAATTCAGGTTAGAGAAAGAACTAAATAAAGAGTACTCGGAGGTGTTAGCGAGAGAGGAAGTCTTTTGGGGGTAGAAATCTAGAAAATCATGGTTGAAAGAAGGGGATCGCAATATGAAGTTCGTTCACAGTTCAGTCAAGGTAAGGAGAGCAAGCAACAATTTTTTTCCATTCAAAATGCTAATGGTGTTGTCCTCACAGAGAAGGAGGATATATTTTATGAAGTTGTTCGCTTCTTTTCTAGCCCCTCTGACAATTATTTTCAAGACCCTCAGAGTGATGATATCTTAAATGTGATCCCATCTACAATTATGGAGGCTTAGAATGCTTCTCTTATGAGAAAAGTTTCATTGGAAGAAGTGAAAGTAGCTTTGTTTAGTATGAGAGTTGAGAAAGCTCCAGGGCTAGATGGTTTTTCGACTCTCTTTTATCAGCGAATGTGGGAGTTTCTTGCAAATGACCTCCTAGAGGTTGTGGAAGAATCTAGGATGGGATGTTTTGTGTTGAAAGATTTCAACAATACCTTCATTTCCCTCATACCTAAGGGAAGATGTACAGTCTTTTAATGATTTTAGACCTATATCACTTTGTAACACAATATACAAGATCATTTCTAAAGTTATGGCGAATAGGCTGAAAGTGGTCCTAGATTCGATCATTTCTGTGGAGTAGAGCGGTTTCTCACCCAATCTCTCTATTTATGAAGGTGTGATAGTAGCTCATGAGGCAATTTATTCAATCAGAACCTCTCGAACGGACAAAATGCTGGTAAAATTAGATATTAGAAAGTCCTATGATGAAGTGAAGAGAGACTTCCTTCTTGATGTACTTAGAAAATTTGGGTCTTGTTCAGAGTGGGTGAATTGGGTGGAAAGTTGCATAAAGACCCCTCGATTCTCGGCCCTAGTTAATGGCAACCCACAAGGTTTCTTTGAGACTGAGAAAGGTTTGAGACAGGGTGATCCCATATCTCCATTCCTCTTTATTATAATGGTTGAGGTCGTTGGAAGATTGATCACTAAAAAGAGGAGAGACGGGAGTTGGAGGGGTGTCAAGGTGGCGGAAGCTTTAGAGAGTATTTCACATTTGCAGTTTGTGAATGACAGCTTACTATTGGGAGAATCTTCTTTCAGGGAGGCAAGATTAATGAAGGATGTGCTAGACAAATATAGTCGAGCTTCGGGTCAATGTATAAATTGGAGAAAATCTGAGATTTTCTTTTTTAATGCCAGTAGCCAAAAACAAAGGGAAATTTGCTGCATTCTAGGTATGAAATATGGCACTTTACCTGGAAAGTATTTAAGTATCCCACTTTTGGGGGGTGCTAGTAAATCTACTATGTGGGAGGATTTAGTTGAAAGTTGTCTCTGAAGAATGGATGGCTAGAAGACCAAATGGCCAACCTCTGCATGAAGGATTCTGATGCTAAAATCAATGCTATCAGCAATTCCGATTTTTTCAATGATTTGCCTTAGAATTCCTAAGAAGATTGTTAAGACTATAGAGAAAACAATGCGAAAAAATTTCTAGAATGGGGCGAATGATCAAGATAAAATTCCTCTGCTGGCATGGGACAAAATTTGTTTGGCGAAGAATAAAGGGGGTACAGGTCTTAGGGATTGGAACCTAATTAATGAAGCCTTAGGGGCAAAACTTGTCTAGAGTATTCATTCTCAGCCATCTCAATTGTTGGTAAAGATCCTACAAGAAAAATATTTGGACTCTATGGATAGTAGTAGGATTTTTACAATTAATAATCCACCAAAAGGTTCTGCAATTTGGAACTTCATCATTTCATGTCGAAAAGTCATTGTTGAACATATTACTTGGTAGGTTGGTTCTAGTAGGAAAGCCAAGTTTTGGCATGACTCCTAGAGCGGTTACCCAGTCTTAAATGATAATCCTGAATATGAGGAATTAAGGGAGTGGTTTTTACAGCATTAGGGAGAGAACGTTTGTGATTACCTTTCTTTTGAGGGTGGACCCTTGGGTGGTCTTTAGTAGTAGAAATATGTTCAGGATCTAGAGATTCCAAATCGTTTGAAAGATCTTATGTAGGGGGTTTTTAGTTCCATAAATATTCAGAGGGTGAATTACGATGACAAAGTGGTGTGGTGTGGGGCTATCAATGGAAAATACTCAGTGAAATTAGGTTATCAATTTTTGGAGATAAGTATTGTTGGGGATAATTGTCCAGTAGATCTATTTTGGGGGAATTTTTGCCTAAAGCAGGAGCATTTGGATGGTAGAGGGCATATTCTTATAGGTGACAGCAGAAAACATTTGAATTTTTGTGGACCATCGAAGTGTGTTGTGTGGTGAAGTTGAAGAAACAACGAACCACCTATTACTTAATTACAAAATTACCATCTCTTGTTGGGAAATGTTACGGGGCCTATTGCGGTGGCAGAGCCCTATGCCAGCAACATTGAAACAAGTTTTTGAGAGTTGGCCATGGAGGTGGCGGAAATCGACCTTTACTTGTGTCTGGAAGGTTAGTCCTTCTTTACTCATTTGGGGGGTATGGAAAGAGAGGAATACTCGTATTATCATGGATAAGATAGTCTTTGGAAAGGTTAAAAATGAGAATCAACAATGCTATTGAGGAAACGGTAGGTGCAGCAACATCCCAATTTTTTAATTTGAGGGTCTCCTTCACTGTAGTGAATCGATGGATACAATCCCAGTGGCCTCGTATTCACTTCAGGCCCGTTAAGGGGCATAGATGGGCTCAAACTAGCAATGTTTGTCTATCTAGTGAGGAGTGGGAGAGACCTTTGGAGGGGTGGTGGAAATTTAATTTTGATGGTGCCTCTAAGGGCAATCCTGGACCATTTGGGGTACGAGTTATTGTCCAGGATTGGAAGGGTGAGGTGATAGCTTTACGTGCTCAAAAGCTTGATGAAGGCACAAATAATATAGCAGAAGCGTCAACAACATTGTTAATGGTTATAATTGGTAAGATGTTGGGTGTCAGGAAACTACATCTAGAGGGGGATTCCTTGATTGGCTTCCAAGCTATTATGAAGGGTAGTATAGAGGCGTGGCACTTGTATAATCAGATTAATAGTATAATTGACAAACTTAGATATTTTGATGATTACCAAGTTAGTCATGTAAGGCAAATAGGGAATGTGGAAGCGAACATTCTTTCTAAATGGGTGTTGTCCTTTAATACGAATGGAGATTTAAAAATTAAAGATTTTCGACAGGCTTTGTTCAAAGAGGAGTAAGGACTTTGTATTTAATGATGTTAGCACTTAGGATAAGTACAAAGAGAAGAGTTGTGGTGGTTAATGGCGACGGGCATTTAAAACATGGAGATGCATTTATTTCGGTTGCCGAGAGGATAGAACATGCTTTTTAAGTGAATGTCCCATCATTCATCGAAGCTTGAGTGTAAAGAAAATCGAGCCATTGACAGAGGGTTTTAGCAAGGTCGATTTTGAGCAGAGTTGAGTGTAGTGGTGGAGCAGTGCAGGGTGCTTAAATGGAAGCTAATTTCATTGTGAAGAGTAGGAAGTAGCCATGTCCTTTTTATGGGAACTTAACAATTAAAAGGCTTAGCGGAATGTTCAAGTTTTCAAATGAATTGTTGCCACAATGTGCGACTATCATTGTTGGAGATGCATTCAACCTGGTTAAGCATAGGTATAAAATGAGAATGGACATTTACTCGTTGATAATGGCGTGGGGTTTGGAAGTGGGGGAGAACACAGGAACGGTGAAGCGGGTCATGCAAATGATAATTCATGAGGATTTCTTAGTAGGGATGGAAACATTTCTGGAGTGGGTTGTGTTAGGTGTGGGATTTGATGTGCAAGAAGGCTTGGAGGAGGATGAGCGCGGTCGACAAACAGGTTTGATTTTTTTTCAACTCCTTGACCTCTCTTGCATCTTGATGATGAATCACAGAGTGTGATTCGAAACATTGATGAAAAAAACATTTACACAATCAAATCCAGAAGTTGCTCATACTAGGTTTGATTCCTTTTCTAAGGTGGTCGAGAGGTATGTGCAAGGTGCATCACAAGGAAGAGGTGAGGTGTGGATGGGATGCATTAAAATTGGTGGTAGAAATCAAAGAACTGGATGCAATAATTGAGATTGCTAAAGCCAAAGCAGACGGTTCTGCAAGGAGAGTGTTACGTCCGAGGAAGTGCAGGTACACAAAAGAGAGAAAATTTGAGGAGGATTCTGGCCTGAAATGCAAACGAAGACAATGAGTTGATGAACCTGTAGTTAATTAGGTGTTTTTTGTTTGTAGTGGGTTGTCATTTTCTCTATTAACTTCCTAGATTGGCAGGTTAGAGATGAATTTGGGTAGTTGCCTTTTGATAGCATAGTTGTTGTTTCTATAAGGGAGCTTTTTGTATTGATTAGTTTTTGAGATGGGGGTTATCTTTTTTGGATAGTTTGTGAACTTTGAAGGAACACTATGATGTTGTTGTAAGACTTTTATTGGTTATTAATAAAATATAGCTTATTACCGAGCAAAAAAGAAAAAGAAAATTTATAAAATTCATAATTTCTACTTTATATGGGGTCCATTATATCATGATTCAAATGATCCAACTTATAATGTGTTTATTTTTTATATTATAGCATTCCTTAAAAAATAAATCTAAAGCTTTATGTCAACCTAAATTCAAATCTAATTACAATAAAATTCACATCCAATGAACTATTTTCAAACATTTAAAATTAAAAAAAAATTATATTTTTATATTTTCTTAACAAATTCCATTTATCCAACTTCATACATAAGCTATCTCAAACTTTATCATCTCTTCATCTCAAAAATTCTAAAACATTCTAGTACAATATTTTGATTTTTATTTCTTAAACATTAGTGTGTTCTTTGTATCATTTGTCCACTTGTACAATAAATAGTGTAGCCCTTCAATCTCCAAACCTCATTTTATTCACATCAACCAATGACTCGCTCAACTCATTAAGGCTCAATGCCTTGAACCCCTATCCTACTAAAGTTAATGAAGTGACCAATCCCTCCAAATAAAAACTCCTTGCAACATTAAATAGTATGTTGTATAAAAATTTCACACCTAACAGCTTAGCCTCATGATGTTTGCCTTGATTCCATGTAATACATTTCAATGAAAGTTATGCACCATAAGTGTTATGAAGAACTAGAAAAAACTTAAACTATGATTACCTACAATTTGAAACCCCAACATCTATGGCCCAATGCAAAATAAAGAACCCCTTAAGTCCTCCTCTAACCTTGTAGAACTCACGACAAATACCAATGCCTCAATTTTACTGTTTTCCTACTCATAAGATGAAATGAGAATCTAAACCTCTCACTCAACATCTTTGTCTATTGTACTATTACATATTGCAACATCTTAGCCATTGACCTAAGCAAGGTTAAATTTGAGGTAATTGATGCTTCCTCTCATACATAATCGATTGATTATATATCACCATTCTTGGCTTTGTACTTATTGTGTCACGTGTCCATGTAAGGTCCCTAGGCTTGCTGCCACTTTCGTTGCTTGTGATATGAAATCCTAGCAAAATAGAAAAAAATTGAATCAAAAACTTAACTACAATAAACAATCGTAAAACAAAAATTAATAAATAAAATATAAACCCCACCATCTATAATGAAGGCAAAAAGGAAAAAAGATCAAAAATGATACATACCTATCAATGTGGTTGATAAATTCACAAAACAATTAATGTGCACTCCAAATCACACAACACTTGCACACAAATGCTCAATGCTTAACTATGTCAAAAAGGTCAAAATCTCAAAAAAATGGTGCAAAAAATGACAAATTTGAGTACTTTTATACGAGCAAACTACCATGTTTTTCCAACTAGCAAGGTTTTTGTTAGACTTGCAATGATAAGAAAGTTTTTGAGAGTTACCCACCAGACCAAATAGTCCTTTGGTACTTGCTCAAGTTTTTTAACTATGAAAAAAAATACTCGGTGAAAGTAATAAGCCATGAATTATTCATTCAAGAACCCATGACCTGCAGAGTCGAGCTTCATATTTCTAAATTCACAGCAAAGTCTATACATAAGTTTGACTTGAAATTTGAACCTAGAAAAACCTATTTGTGCCACTGTTATAAGACTGGCACAAACCAACAAAATTCTTTTCAAATAGGTGTAATGTGAACAATGCAAACACAACATTAGTCAGATACAGTAATACTAAACATAGAGCAATCGATATGTGTTTATTTAAGAGCAACAAAATGATGGAGGATGCGATACGAGTCATTTAACATCAAGCATCCAAAAAGTCAAATGTTGTTTCTACCAACTACAAGCCTAAAATAGCTTCAGATCCATTTCTATCATCAGCATTCCCTTCCCAACCTTCAAATGCTATTTTAGTTCAGTGTGTTGACGGTGTTTTTACACACTATGCAACACAGAATAAAATACTAAGTATCCTATCCTCTCTTGAACAAAGACTCCCAAATGCTAAGCTACGTGATCAAGTGGGACGACTCCAAGGTTCTTGAATGTCAAGCCTTGATGTGCTCTTGGATAGACTCAGTTGTTTGATGTGATATTGTTGAAATCCCAAGGTGGACTTACGTTGAATGCTTGAATGTTTTGAATGTTGTTGGAACATGAAATTTCACTTGATTTGAAAAAAAAAAGGGAAAAAGGATAAGGGTTCGAGGAAGCTATTCTAATCCTAGGAATGTAAGAGCAATGGACAATCTTTGATGAAATTGAACTAAACTTTGCTTTGACATGCAGCGAACATCTCCACAAGGCTAGTGCAATCTTCTAAGGATAGGCTATCGATTTTCAAATCACCACCACAAGCATAGACACCATCAAATTGATGTGTATCAATGAAGAAGCGATAATTGAAGTTAAACTTGGCTAAATTGAATCCAATTGACTACGCAAAGCACTTTACCATCGGCAAGGTGTTCGTAGTATGGATGTACGAATTTCACCATTAATCATGCACAAAGTTCTTCCATTCAATTAACTAACATTAAAACAAATGAGAAGTAGAGACCATGCAAATTGTTGAATCAACACATAGAGTTCACCATATCTTCAATGAAGTTTACATGCATTTTACAACAATGTATTGGCAACAATCTTTGCCTTCTCTTCCTACTCTGACTAAAACTATTTTCTACTCTAGTATCTATTAACCTTTACAAATGAAAGAGTGGAGCCTTATATAGTGCTCTCATTACAATTGAGTGGCTCAGATTGATTCACAATCAATGGCTAAGATTAAAAGATAGAAGCCCTAATTAGGGTTTGTTACACCCATTGCAAAGCATTTAATGCTTGACCAATGATAAAATTACATTTGATAGGACACATGTCCTTCACTGAAAATTCGACCAATAGATGACGACAGTAGGCCCATCAAACTTTGTGCCCACATGTGGTAGTTATCATCTTGTTGGTTGAGTTAGGTACATTGAATCTAGACGCCTTATCATAGAATGATATGATTGGATAAGCGATGATGGGGCGTCACCTCAGTTTGCTTGATCTTTGTAACTCATCACAAGTTGTAGATGAACGAGGCATATCTCTTAATACTCAACATTATCAAGCACTTGATGTGATGATGACTTTGTTCATGTTGATCTTCTAACTTTGATTAACTCTTCTGAAACTATCTCGTTTGGATCATCTCTGCCTTAGAGCTTATGTTTGGCTATACTAGCAATGATTCTTGGACTTCTAAAGGAAATTCAAGATTGTGACAATTTCTTCCTCAAGTGCTTGATGTTGATGCTTATGCTTGATAAGGTTGGTGTGATAGAAGCCTTCTTTGTTCAAAACCTTGAGCTTTTCCTCCTGGATGTTGTTAAGCTTCCTTTTGATATCTCCTTCAAATGTAGGTCTTCATGTTGAGGTCTCAAGTACCTTGGAATGTGAATGTTGTCCATCTTCACATCGTTACCCTCTTGTATCCATTTCCTTGAATCACCATGAGCTGATCCCTTAAATCACTTTCAAGTGGTGAAGCATTTCCTTTATGTCGTATGATTTGCTTGCATCAAACCTAGAAAAGATAAAGAAACACTTTAAACCTTGGAAGAAAGATGAAACCTGAAGAAATTCAAAATTCAAAATCCTTGCATTCGAAGCCACTTGACAATTGCTCCATAAAAACTCTCTACAATCTCGAAATGAATTTTCTAATAATGAAGACATCTAATTTGTTTGATTTCCCACTTTTATATGCCTAATTTGATAAGTTTCAAGTTTGAGACAAGTATGAACTGCATTGGTTTCATGTGGCAAAGGAGGTGCTAATTCTTAGATCATCGATTGTCATTGTTTAGGGAGGATGTATTTCCTTAAGTCACACATATACTTTATCTAAGGATCCTTTGCCTAGGGATGAAATATCCTTATGTCACCAATATCCTTAGCTCAGGAAGGCATGAAATGTGAAAAAGTGTGGATATCCTTAGCTCAAGGACAAAATGTCCTTAAGCTCAGGAAGGCATGAAATGTGAAAAAGTGTGGATATCCTTAGCTCAAGGACGAAATCTCCTTAGCTCAAGAAGGCTTGAAATTCTTAATGCGTTGATATCCTTAGCCCAAGGATGAACTTGGACAAGAGATGAAATCGGTCATTAACAAGGAAGGATATTGGTCATCTATTCGCTCCTTTGAATGGTCAAAGGAAATAATGAAAACCTTAATCCTTTAAATCGCACTTTGTCATGGCAATGGAAATCATTCTAATCTCTTATTTGACCAAGCATCGACAATGACAAGGCCTAAGTCATGCCTTTTGGTAGTCAAAGGAAGTGCTGGCCTCTAGAATGTGGCATTATAAATGCCTTAGAAACTTTTTATCTCTCCATTCTAAAGTTTTGGGGCCAAAGCATTGTAGTGCAATAGTGAAAGGGAGTTGAAGGTGGTGAGGTGAAGGAATGTCGTGGCAAGAAAGAATGAGGGGATGTGGTGAAGAGATGCCACAGAGGAAAGTAGGTGGTAAAAAGGTAGAGAAGTGCGATAGGAGAAGGTGACGCGATGGGTACATAAAGGGAGCAAGGGATAAGGTAAGGATGGTGGGCAAAGGAAGTCATAAGGGGTAAAGAAGGTCGTAGGAAGGTAGGCTAAGGGGAGTGGAAGAGTAAAGGGGTGGTAAGAAGGTGTCAGGAAATAGAGAGGCATAAGGGATGAAAGGGTGTAAGGAAGGGAAGTTAGGAAATGGGAAGGTGAATGAAATGAGGGGAGATGATAAAGGAAGATGATGTAGGTGAGGTAGTAATGGTAGGTGAAGGGTAGGAAAGGAAATGGAAGGATGGGAGGAGAAAGGTGAGGGAGAATGGAATGAAAAGGAAGTGGAAGGTGAGGGTGGATAAAAGAGAAGATGGAAGGGCACGGGGATGAAGAGGGAGTGAGGGGTGTGAGATGATAATGGTAAGGAATGGAAATGAGGGGAGATGGAAATGGGAGTGATTGGGCTTGACCATCCATTGGCAATGTTGGGAGAGACAGGTTGGAAGCTTAGGAGGGCAAAGGAAGTGTTGTACCTCACTTCATCCTAAAGAGAGAACCTTGACTTGATTACATCTTAGCCACTTGAGATACTACACTTCTTCTAAATGAAAGGCTAATAGCAAAAAGACTCTACAACTATCCCAGAAAGCAGAAAAAAGTGGGGGTCCCCATTTGCAATGGGGCGATGTGTGAAAACGTCACAACAAGGTGAAAGCTTAAAAAGTAATAATTTTCACTCTACTTTAGTTTTTTATTAGTAAGCAACATTAACTAGGGCGCTGACCCTTAACATAGTAAACAAGCAACATCAATAGAGATGATGTTGGCAACAAGAACAACAGCCCAAAGGCAGTTAGAAACAAACACAGTCAAGTAGGCAAGGAATCCTATCCGACCGGAGAACAAAGAAGACCCCAATCAAAGGGAGGGAGAGACACCCAAACCCCAATGAGGGGGGTTTTCGGGCAGGGGAGAAGACTTCCCCTTCCGCCTGCGAGCAACCACAGACCAGGCGATGCGTAGGTTTTTATTTGAACAGTAAAGAACCAAGTGATATTGTTTAACCAATCAAGAAAGCTGTATATTGAGTAACCAGTCAAAAGACTGTCTAACCAATTTTATTTGAATATCATTCGGTGCGTAGGTTTTTATTTGAACAGTAAAGAACCAAGTGATATTGTTTAACCAATCAAGAAAGCTGTATATTGAGTAACCAATCAAAAAGACTGCCTAACCGAGAGTTCAATTGTCGGCAAAGAATGCAGTGAGTCTTCAGAAAGAATCGTGGCTACAGAAAACACTGGTATTTTAAGATACATGCATGTAGAGAATAGGAGATCAATGGATGTCATCTCCTTGGCCATTTCATCATTTATATCCTTTAGTGAGACTTATGATGTACCTTATGTATGCAGCAGAGATACAGTGTGTTTCTCAAGAGTTCAACAAGGCTATTCCCTCAACGTCTTAGCAGCATTCAGCAAATATGTTGTAGCTTCTTTGAACAAGTAGACAATGAGAAAAAACGATAGCACCACTATTTCTGGTAATATTGCAAATTTTAATGATGCCAACCTGAAGTTATCTTGTACCTAACACAATTGGGAATCAAAAATACACAAGGATTTATAACCCTGAAACTCAATATATGCATCAATATGACTTGTATAGGCCTAACAATGACTTCTCCCTTTCTTCCTGTCTTTTTCTTGCAGCTTCTCTGGCAGCAATAGCTGCAGCTTCTTCACTTGATACACGACCAGTCTTCTCTTCCCTCTTCCTTTTGGTAACCTGGATTGAAGATGTAGCTGCCTTAGTGGAACTTGAGAATACCTTAGAGACTGGAAGCACTGGCCCTGGTGGAGGACCACTGTTAATCTTCCCTTTAATGCTGCTTTCTTTTGTGTTTGTACTAGCTTTAGATGTAGCAACTCCACCTTCATCAGATAACAGAGAATTACCAGCACCAACCTCTGTTCTTGCTAGTTGAGATGAAACACAAGCTGCTTCCTGGGTGACCCATTTCCCTGTTTTCAAGTAAAAACCATGAGACTACTGTTCTAATGCTAAATTTATATGATCCAAACAATAGAATGTATGACAGTGAATCACTTTTTTCCACATTAATCATACCTATTGCATCACTGTAGTAAAGGCCAGAGTTCGGATCATAATAATATTTTGTAGATTCATTGAAGTAGTAACCAGAAGATTTATCATATGCCCATTCTGCAACATGCAAAAAAAAATATAGGACAAAGAGAAAATAGGTCAAAACAGCAATAGGCATTCACATTACTCCATGCTCAAAATAATAGCACCATGGCTTCATTACTACTTACCCACTGAATTTTTCACTGATGAAGTTCCAGGCACATGCTCAGACACATGTGATGTGTTCCTGTCATAATCCAGCTGAGATTTTGAAGCCCCATATTTTTCTTCTGTGGACGTAACTTTAGTCTCTTTTATAGCTGCTAAATCTTTCTTATAGCTCCGCATAGCTTTCTGAAAAATTAGTTCAGATTCACATACATTTAGTTGTCAATCTGCAAGCAATTTTTTTTTTAAATGCAGAAACTATGACATCCGAAATAGAAAGGGAGATTATCTTCCAACAATTATAATTCTGCCCCCATTTTACTATTTTAGCGGTATCTTGAGAAAACTGCAATGGTTTTGTTGGTAGAAAACAGGAATCAAATTTACTAAATGATTACATCGATTCTTCATTGTAAAATAGGGTGCTCCACCAAAGGAAAATGTTAGCAAAGCTACCATTTGGACATAACATAATACATAAGTGCATACTATCACTATGAATGACTTGTGTGTGTGTGTACTGGTACCAATACCAGTACATCTAGTTTTGAAAATAGGAGACAGGCATACTTGGAGGTGCCCTTTTTTTCATATAATTTAACAGTGATAACTTTAAGAAACCCCCTCTCAAAAATTGGTATAAAATCTTGGTGAATATTTAATTTTTATTGGCGAATTTTTTTTATCATTTTTTTTTTGTAGAAAATATTGGCGAATCTTGGAAAATAATAAGAATATGCATTAATTACTATTGCAAATCCTTTCATTTTATAAAATATTTTTTTATAGAAAAGTAGAGGCCTAACTAAAGGTGGAAATCATTAATGAGTTTAAGGGGTAGACTCTACTTTATTTAGTTTCTACCATTAATTTAAAATAATCTAATAGCCCTCTTTGTATTTTGTGAGATAAAATGTAATAACAATTTGTAATACTCATGGGGCCAAAAATTGCTTTTGGACCATTGATTTTAATTGAGGTCAACAATTCAAAAGTAATTTCAACCCCCACGAGCATTACAACTTGTAGGTACAATTTACCTCATGGAATATAATGAAGGTCATTAGATTATATTTTAAATCAATGGTGGCAACTAAAGATTGTTGGTATAACCCTAAAGTAACTAATAATTATGATATATCATTGCAAATTAATTTAGATTTCTACAATAAATTATAAAATGGTGGCGAATCTGATCCAATTATGCATCGAATATTGTGGCGAATCTCTGAGTAAAAAAAATTAATAAAATAAATTCTCTAGCAATTTAAATAACACTAAAATAAAAATTTGTAAAAATGTAGCAATTCGGATCACCTTAAAAGTTGAACTTAATAGCCATTTTTTTATTCCCAAATTTCAAAAAATAGCCAATTGGCGAAATATTAGCCACTAAAAAAATCACTGTAATTTAATAATTTATAGAAAATATCATGACATTGAACTTTCAACACTGCAAATCCTTTGGCAAGGGTACACCCAAATACTAAATAGGAAATGAAAAACATTTAGGAGAAGAAAGAAGCATTAAACACCCAATAGAAATCCAGATCTATAGGATAAAGGAGCAAAAGGTTCATCTAGAACTAAAACATCCATCAAAAGCAAAGAAAACTTCAATGAAATTAATCAAATTAGACAGTGTATAGGAAAATTGAAGGCAAGGGCCCAAACCAACAAGTTGAATCTTTCAAAACTGCAAATCCTTTTGCTATTCTGTGTGATTATATATATGAGAATATGAATATAGACATATTCACAATAATGAAGAAAGAAAATGTATTATCATAACCAAATTCCCAACTCCAGGATCTAGTAGAATTCACCCCCATTGTGTATACTGCAAAGTCTGCATAAAAAAATTAAAAGAACAGCAGCAAGAATATAGAAAATATGAATATCTTTTGAGTTTTGTATCGAATTGCAAATTGCCAAATGGCAAATACTTGCGATCTTGTCAGCTCGTGTTGGCTCGAACCTTGCATCGAATCTTGTTTTCCCTTCCACGGTATATTTATTCCCAGCTTCCCAATGCGTTTCACTTTTAAGTTTGAGGTTTTTTTTGTTTAATTTGTGTGGGAGACGACGCCTTTTGCGTGGGAAACAGTGGGAGTCTTCAGGAGACCGCAGCTGAAAGTCTTTTGTGACTAGAGACGTCTCAGGCAAGGTCTTCGATACTGAAGAAGCATCTCGATCTCTGAGACACATCCTAGGGGGTCGAAGACCTACTCCTGGCAACACACACACACACATATAGCAACTTTAGTCAGTCAACCACTTGTGCCTTCGCATCTATTCATCACATTTCCTAGCAGTGACAACTAGCCCATTCTTACTAATCCTCTTCAATGGCTTGCCCCCTAGCGACAACTCTTAGGACATTATATCATTGTTCAGGCTTTACTATACCTATTGACTATGCTCAAAATGTCCAGATAGGCTTTTCAGCTCTTCAATAGCAAATTATGTGCAGCCCACCTAGTGATGGACCCATCCGTTCCTTGTTGAGGCCCAGAAAAGTGGTGTTTTCCTTAGAATGGCAAATCTGGGAAACAGTCCAACTGTAACGAATTATCATAGAAGTGTGGTCATCAATTGGTACACAAAGATTGACCCAGCACATAATAAGATGTCGGAATGAACAGAGCTCTTCCATGGATTGATTTGAAATTACTAGTTTCAGTGGTGAAAGATCCTCCCTAGCCAGTAGAGTAATTTCACACAGGAATCGCCAACAATTTCACCGAATTTCGGTAATCCAAGGTTTCCAAAAATGAGGTTTTCCAAGGTCTTTTGATTGTGGATTTGCTTGAGATTGATATCAGATAATTTTCTGGAGTTTTGGGTGGTGATTTGAAGAGATTTTTAGAGGCCATAACATGCTGGGAGAAAATGATATGCTTCCAGCCAATGCCCTAGTTGGTTGTACCATATAGTTGTGCAAATATTTCATGGTTGGCTCAAAATTTCATTGTGGGTAAATTTAGCAAGGTTCATTATAGCTAGGAGATTCAGTTTTGGAAATTTTTGGTTCTATTTTGTGGCGCCACAAATTTCTATACAAGGTCATACAAGTTGTATGAGCCCTGGCAGCTTGGCGTGGGAATGAGAAATCAATTTGCTGCACTATTTGGATGGACTTCCCTTGGTTGGTTGGCATCCGTGATTGGAACAGGCATTGCATGAGTTATGACTTGAGTTTCTAGGAGGTTAAGGGTGATTAGAAAGAGCCGTACACCTGTACTCAGCTGGCCATACCATCCTGCAACTTTCTTCATATTGCTGGGTCCATTTTGGGCATTCTCCATTGGTCCTCTGGCTGTTTAATGTAGCTAGGTGGTGAAGAAGGATTTTTCTGGAGTTAGAGGTGTGTTGGAAGCCATTAAGGAGGTCGTACCATCTACAACACCTGTTGTACTATCCTTTCCAGGTCTGAAAATTGCTCAAAAATTTATATTATAATCTTTCCTCAAAACAGCGTGGTCTAAGGTGCTTGAAGGTGCCAAATAAATATTAGTTCAGTTTCCGTACACAAGGTGGTGTTCCTTGGCTTTAAAAAGAGCAGCTGGGTATATCTGAATGTTGATGCAGACGTTAAAAATTTTAAATTGTCAATTCTTGTCATTCTGGAAGCAAACAGTAGTGCTGAGTTAGTTTTCAGTGTTTGGTGATTATTTGATATCATATTCGATGGTCTTGAAGCCCAAAAAAGTGCCATTTTAGAGCCAGTCCAGTCAATGCAAACCTGTACCTGCCTCCTTTCCATGACATTTGAAGGTGTTGGTGTTCCTGGGTTTCTATGAGGACGTTTATAAAATCAACCAACAGACCTTCCATCACTACTTCAGATCTGTAGCAGAGCTGAGGGGCTGCATCTATCAGGTTATATAAATTGGTTGACTTCATTTTCTGAGATTATATGATAAATGTGTATCCTAGCTTGCAAGTCTATATTTGATTTTCAGTTGTCAAATTTTCAAAAAAAAAATACAGGGTGGTTGTTACAAATGACAAAAGTACTCATAAACTGACAATCTAACAACCATTCAAGTTCTCAATTTATAAACTCCTTTGTTGCAACTCACATGCCCACAAAATTACATTGTTACAATGGCAGCCAATTATAGCTCCATCGGCCAACCCTCTTTCAAATTTGACACAAGTTCACCTTTGTGGAGGCATCTAGAAATGATATAGCAAATGCTAGGTGGAGAGGCATATGTTTGGATATGTAACGGGTGTGATCAGCAGTATATAAAATTCATATAGTTTGGTGAAAGCCCATTTGTATGCCATTCCTAGAAGAGGAATCAAAGCCTGTCCAGGAAGAATTGTGCCCTCATGCCACCTCATAGAATAGCAAAATTTATCAAAGAGCAGGAAAAACAAATACAAGAGTTATCCTTAAAATAGGGCATCCTTTGAGCAAAGAAGAGGTTCCTACTTGCTTCTCCATAACATAGTGTCATCCTTGATGTTGATAGAAAACAGCCACTAGTTTTTGCATAGGAACAAAAAAGATCTCATTAATGTGAAGAGAGCAAAGGGACCATTTGAGAGGGCATTTAAAAATAACGCTAGAAACATTGTTGAGCAAACCATTGCAAGACTTCTCTCTACAAATGGTTTGTCCTTCGATGTTGTTTGATCGCAGTATTGGTAAGATATGATGAGAAAATTAAATGAAGCTCCAAAATGGTGCATGGGCCCACATCATGAAGTGTGCAACACCTTATTACCGAAGGAGACTGGCCCCCATCAAGGCCATATGGAAAAAAACAAGGGTGTCCATCATTTTTGATAGATGAAAAGATGCAAGAAATAAGCCGTTAATCAATGTGATTACTGTTGTGACATTTTCACACAACGCCCCATTGCAAATGGGGACCCCCACTTTTTTCACTTTTTAGGTTAGTTGTCTTTGCTTAGTTGTCTAGTGGTGTCTTTAGCTACTTGTTGTGACGTTTTCACACATCGCCCCATTGCAAATGGGGACCCCCATTTTTTCACTTGTTAGGGTAGATGTTGAAATATCCCCTGCACTGTGTAGACTGAAAATACAAGAGATATTTGCTAAAAATCTGTCTTTCCAATCTGCGTGTTATGCAGTTTTGATTTTGCGTGTTATGCTGATGTGTGTCTCAAAACTTTCAGATTGGTGTGAAGTTTAATAAACACATATTTATCATGAGAGATCAGCTATAAAGGACTCTTAATTGATAAGACAATCACCAAAGATGAATATGCCACTAAATTATGGAGTTCTTATGCCAATTTATACACCTACAATTGCTGTCATTTTATCAAAAAGTTTGCATGAATCCTCAGACAATTATGAAATCAGGAAGCAGCCTTGTTCCGCCTTTATTACCACATATAATGATCAAACATATCATACAAATGTCTTCACTAATGACTGGACACTTATCATCTAACACTCAGAATTTCTGAGGACAATGGACAGCAAGGAAGAATTACAATTTATTTGAAAGAATATAGAGAATGTTGCCAAAAAGGGAACCTGAAATAAATCGCCCAACTCGATGTGTGAAGAAGCAAGCAATACCATGCCATTTGATGCCTTCAATTTGCCAAATTAACCTGATCCAAAAATCGCCCCTGCTAACATATAGGAGGTCTGATAACAGTTGATGACCAGCAGCCAGCTACAATCTTTTTAACCAATAATAATCGCCTTCTTCCCTTGAATGAAGCGCTATTCTCTCTTCGACAATTTGGAGCCAAAATAGAGAGTAATGAGCAACTTTGTTGGGTTGAGCAGTCTGATATGATTTTGGTTCAGACTTATCTTGTAGCAGAAACTACTTTCAAAGCTCCCTCAAAATACCTCCAAAGGTATCGCTTTACACCTCTAATGCTATCGCTGCCTTCTTTTGTGTGATTCGATGCTTGAATGATGAGGAAAGAACCAAATCGAAGGTATGAGGGTGAAACCCGACTTTTGATTCAGACCTGTAATTGTATCAGCTATCATCAACTTAGCTCCTCCAATGATCTTAGAAGATCGCCTTTCTACTTCAACCAAAATCGATGCTCTATGGACATTCAAATTGATAATCGGCGAAGACCATGAATCCCATCCACCATGGTTATGAAGAAAACTCAATAAGCTCTTTATGGAAGACTGATTTGTCTCCCACTCTCAGCTGCAACCCCTTGGAAGGTCTTCCACTCCCTCAGTTATGCAATCTATGGGAGTTTTCATTCCCAAAGACCAAAGTCTATAGACACCCCGTGGTTCTACAAAACTCAATTCAATATCAAAAACCAATCCAAGCTGATGAGAAGCTGAGCTAGATCCCCTTTCATACTTTTTAAGTCCATCATCCAGAAGCTTCTAGAAATAATATTATTTCACTTAAGTGACCTTATGATATAATATTTAATTAAGTCACTTTATTAAATTGATTAAATATAAAGTCATCTTTTAATTTTTAATTTATTTGATAACTTTATAAATAATTAACTTAATTATTTTAATTTAAATTAATTAAATATAAAGTCATCTTTTAATTTTTAATTTATTTGATAACTTTATAAATAATTAACTTAATATTATTAATTAAAATAATTAATTAAGCTGACCATGAAAAATAATAATAAATTGGACAACTTAACTAATTAAATTAATTAATTATTCTCACTCCAAAAATGGGGACATTATAGATGTTTTGCTTAGATTGCCTTGGTTTAGCAATAGTTTCCTAGTCTTAGCCTTTGCTAATGAGGGAGAAATGGGGGTCATGTCAAAATGCTGAAAAGGATTTTAAAATGTTAAAATGATCCTAAGTGTCAAGTTGCCTTAGCGTGTCAATTTAATTTTGTGGGCGTTGAGTCTCAATTTTGCCTTGAAATGAGAGCGTAAAATGATAAAAATGTTGAAAGTCCCGATGCAAAACGATGAAATTTGATAAGTCCAAGCATTTTTAGTGCGAAAATCATCATTGTCTCGATGGAAAACATGAATTAGGACCTAAAAATGAGTTGTCTCGATGGAGGACATTGTTCCACCAGGTTTTGAAGGCATAAAAGGACATTGTCTCGATGGAACATAATTTTCCCCACAATGTGTCCTAATGGACCACGTTTTCCCACTAGAGGGCAAAAAAATTAAGTGGGACAAAAAAATTAACTAAGTGTTACAATGTGTCTCAATGAGGTGCGAATTTCCCTAAGAATGAAAATAAGGGATGCAAAGTTAAGTGTGGACAAAATTACTTTGTCCCGATGAGGTGTGTTTTTCCCTTAGACAAGTTGATGAAGTTTTGGCAAGTTTTTTGTGTCCAGATAGGGGTCGTTTTTCCCCAAGGATCAAATGTGTGGACAAGATGAACAAATGAATGGATTTTAATTGTCTTGATGGGGGTTGTTTTTCCCCGAGTGAGATTTTTCGGACAAGGCATGTGAAATGAAGAGATTTTGTATCCTGATCATAGAAATGAGACTCATACTCGGCATGGACTTGGCAAGGCTGACCCGACTCGGGACTTGGCAAAAAATCGGCAAGACTCGGCAAAAAGACCAATTTCTAGTGAGTCTTGCTGAGAGCGAGACTTGGAGAGTCTCGAGTCCCTGAGACTCGGCTAGGGACTCGCCAAGACTCGGAGAGTCCTGGCGAGTCCTGGAACTATGGTCCTGATGGGTCACGTTTTTCCCCAATGGCCATTTGTGATGAGTTATGGTAAAATTTAATGCGAAATGTTGTCCCAAAATGGATCGATTTTCCCAAACTGGCCCAAATTTCATACAAGTGAAAGGATTTAATGACAAGTGTACTTACATTTAATTGTTTTTGCCTTGTTACAACAGTTTAATGATCAGCAACAATCGTTTAATACAAAATGAATTATCCTAAGGCAAATCGATTTTCCCCCAGGCTGTTATAAAGGCAAGTTTTTATCCCACATTGCTTGTGTGGTGAAATATCAAGGAGAAAACATGAATAAGAAGGCCCAGCCAGCATTATAATAATATTATATTGCCTTGATGTGACAGTTTGATGTGTGATTGAAGGCAGATTGAAGACTCCAACTGGGTGGTTTTTGTCTAAGTGTCATTTAGACACCATTGTTGAAGAGGAATTGCAGATTAAAGAGGGCGATTTTGCCCAATCAAGTGTGGCGCCACCATTAGAAGAGTGACAGCGATTTTGTGCGGCTGATTGTGTTAAAATTAGAACCAGAAAGGTAAAACTCAGAAGTCTGAAACTAAAAATCTTTACAGAAACAAAATTGAAAATACACAAGAATTTATCCTGGGAAAACCCTCCACCTGAGGGTGAAAACCCCAGCCACACCGAAAATCAAGCTTTATTGAAAGAACAAATTTTGAATACAATGCTCTCAAGCTTAATCAAGCAATGATTTAAGCAAGAATTGTTAACACTTAACAATCAACAATATAGGTCGATATCATCTCAGAACAACTAAAATCTTCTATACTACAGCTAGTACAACTTTTTGTAACATGAAATAATCAACATCAATAATATATGAGAAGGCAAAGAAGATACAAAAACGCTGTAGAAAATATAAAGTCACTGAAGGAGAAGCTGATCCAAAAACCATCGCACGGAAGAACACAAAAAATATAGACTCTCTTGCGAACATGCATCACACGCAACACAAACAGCAACACGCTTTTTAAAGGCAAGGCTTGAAACATCTCTAAGACGGAGGAAGACGAAGGGCCAACACTTCATACGCGCAATACTCAAAGCGACAGTTACATTGTATGCTGTTACATAAACCATCGCTGAAGGGAGCTGCATATACGTTGTCATGCCCGCACTTCTTATCGGATGAAATATGATAAGACGCATCCACCAAGAACAAGACTCCCATGAAGTCAAAGGCAATACACAATGGTTGGTGACAGGTAACAAGGAAACCGAAACACTTCCAGCTAAGAAAGAACTCATAAATGCAGAATACAAAATCG
Organism: Cryptomeria japonica; assembly: GCF_030272615.1. Classification (NCBI taxonomy): domain Eukaryota; kingdom Viridiplantae; phylum Streptophyta; class Pinopsida; order Cupressales; family Cupressaceae; genus Cryptomeria; species Cryptomeria japonica. The sequence goes on from NC_081412.1 coordinate 129,335,945, forward strand.
TCAAACAGAAAGACGGATTGAGAAGAGCTGAGACATGATAAATGAAAACATTAGCAAGGCGGTTTCACAACCAACACAGGAATAATGAAGTCTCCTGCTGCTACAAACATTAACAGATTGGACCACATTGTTGGCGATTTATGTTCTTGGCGAAATTGTTTGGGAAGCCATGATTTTGTATGTGGCTGGGCACTTGACATTTAGGCGATTTTTGGAACTATTGTGTGGCGCCATTGCTGGTGTAGAGAGGTGAATCTAAGTTTGGCGCCATGGCTCGGCAAGTTTGGACATTATCCTTGGGCACCATTGCTGGTCATTGCCTGGAACTTTACATTCTCAGATCTGAAATTCATTTCCAGCCATCATTGATGAAGGGTGATTTTGTTTGGACACCATTTCTGAAGAATTTGGGGGCATTGTGTGTGGACACCATTCCTGGTGCAGGTCTGAAGCATCATTTTCAGAGTTGTCTTCAGACTGATTTTACATTTCCAGCCACCTAGTTGTGCCTAGGTGTGGCCATTTTTGAGCTTGGAAGGGTGAGATAATTCAAGTGCAAGTGTGTGCCATGGCTGTGACCACTTCCAGCCACTAATAGTTTATCATTTACAAAGTGTCTTCAGACTTTTGGAGGCCATTTTACAAACCTTAAAGGGGTGTATTCAGACTTAAAATCAGAAAATCAGACTTTAATATGCCATTTTCAGAGTGTATTCAGACTTGGGTATACTTTTTTGAGCTTCAAATCAATCATTATCTGAGTATATCAGGTAGTCTTCAGACTTGGTACTCAGAAAATCAAATCTGAGACAACTTTCCAGCACCTAAATCAACCATTTCCAGGGGTGTCTTCAGACTTTATAGACCTGAGATTGCATCAAATATGTCATTTTCTGAGTTTACAAGGGTGTCTTCAGACTTATTTATTGCAATCAGACTTATCCTAAGTCTGAAAATCAGATTTTGAGGACAAATTTTCAAGATTTTGATAAAATCTATTGTATTTTCCAGAATTTGTGTTACCTAATGTTGAATTTCTGATTTTCATGAGCTTACAGGTCTGAAAACTATTTGAAATCAGAGCTTTAATTAATTATGGAAAATTATTTGTGAGGACAAAGTGAGGAACATTGAAGTGTCATGATGGGGTTCGAATTTCCACTCCATCAAATGATGATCAAATCAAACAAAATTTTAAAGGACAATGAGTCCCGATGAGGGTTGAATGTCCACTTGAGGGCAGAATCAAAAAGAAAGGGACAAATCAATTCAAATGAAGATCAATGACAAAGTAGTCCCTATAGGCATCAAATTTCCACCAAGTGAAGGATTGGACAAAGATAATGCAAATGTTTTGGGAACTGATCTGTCTCTATGATGATCGATTTTCAACCAAGGTTGAAACAAAGTTTACCCCATAGGTGTTTGATTCAATGTTTGTTTGTTTTGCAGGTCTACTACAAGGAAGGGAAGCATGATGATCAAGGCTTGAAGAGGATGCAGCTTGCAAGGATACCAAGTGCTCAACACTTCAAGGCAACACATGATGAAGGATCAACTCCAAGATGACATGCATATTGCAAGGACAATATCACGAGTACGAATGAGAAAGATCAACACTTCAACGATTGGAGGAGGATTTCAAGACAAGGATTTCCAAAGGCAAGGATGTGGACTAGATCAAACATGAAGAAGACTTCACCTTGATGGCGAACAAATTAAGGAAAGCAAGATCAAGACATGAGCACAAAGGATTTCACTTCAAGAAATCAGGAACTACATCAAGGAATCTCAATACCAAAGAGCGTCGAGGAAGGAAATATTTCAACATTCCAAGATTGGGAAAATTTTCCAAACATGAGGATGAAATTGTTCGAGGTGAAAGGACAAGTTAATTAAATGTTCAAGGCAAGCTGTGGTAGCATCCCAATCACCATTCGTCCAATCAATGGGCACCAAGTCAGCATTCATTCAAGGAGGGAATAGGTGACACATGGTGCTACATCAAATATTATTTATCTTACCTACCCTCGTCTCTCATTGGCCAATGTAATGGTGGTTGTAACAAACCCTAATTAGGGTTTTATCTTGTAATCTTGGCCATTGATCTCAAATCAATCTGAGCCATTCATTGTAATGAGACCTCTATATAAGGCTCAGTGCTCTAATTTGAGAAGAAAAAATAGTTAGCAGTAGAAGAGTTGAAGATAGTTGGTAGTCAAATCATTAGAAGTTAGAGTAGAGTACGAGAAGAAGAAATTGTTGCTAAGACTTATAAATGAATATACTCCTTTCATTAAAGATATGGTGAAATGCGTTGTTCAACAAGTTGCATGGTTTCTAATTCTCATTTGCTTTCATGTTGATTAGATGAATGAAAGGAATTGTGAATGATTAATAGTGAAATTCGTTTATCCATACCACTAGCTTCTTGTTGATTGTAAGTTTGCCTTGTGTGGCCAATTGGAATTGGAATTGAACTAAACTTCAATTATTGTTCGTCCATTGGTATGCATTGCCTTGATGGTATTGATGTTGATGGTAGTAATTTGAACATCTATAAATTTACCTTAGAAAATTGCACTAGCTTTGTGGAGTTGTTCATTGATGGCGAAGCAGAGCTTAGTTGAGATTTACCCAATCATTCATTGTCTCTCACATTCCTAGGATTAGATTAGACTCTCTAAACCCTTCCCTTTTGATCTTTCTTTGTTAGATGAGTTAGTCCCGAGTTCCAGCAATGTCCAAGTATTCAAGCATTCATGTACAACATAAGTCCCCTTGTGATTCCAGCAATATCACATCAACCATTGAGCTTATCCACGAGTCAAGACCTAAGAGTAGATACCTTGGAGTTGTCTCATTTGATCGCGAAGCATGGCATTTGAGAGACTTTGTTCAAGAGAGGATAAGATACCTTGGTATTTTATTCTATGTTCAATTGTGCATAAAAACACATCAACACTACTAACCTTTTACTTGTAGGAGGTGTGATGCCCCGGGTTGTCAAGAAGTAATCAAGTCATGTCTCTCTCTCTCTTCAAGTGGAATTGAGTATATTAGCTCGCAAGGCTTAGAAAATGAATGATTTGTGAATCATCACCATGTGCCTTCAAAGTCGGATGAAATGTTGAGTGCAAGTGTGGAGGTCAGTCACAAGAATTGAAATGTTTGATAAATGCCAATCAGGATGAAGGCATACACAACTATGAAGAGGCTTTGTTGATACTGAAAGACCCTTAAAATGAGTGAGGCAAGTGCCATAACCCATCAAATTGAACAAGTGAGGTCACATCCCATGACCCCTCAAAACTCTGCTCAACTGCTTGAGGTCACTTCCAGTGACCCTCCAAAAGTCCGACCACCTTGAGGGAGCATTTCCTATGACCCATCAAAAGTCCGATCAAGATGGGAAAGTCTCTATAATTGGTAAAATGAACTTTGATTGAGGTAAATACTTAATCATTTGAAGGATAATGTTGTTTGAAGCTATGCTACCCCGAGTTTCTAGGGCAGGGACAGCAGGGGACAAGGGTACGCTTTTTCGAGATGGTAATTTTTTTTGCCAATTTTGAGGATGGCAAAGGGGACTGTTATATAAAAATAGGCAAAATTAAAATATATAGGGAAATTTAAAATATTCATATTAAAACATGGATAAAGCATGCACATATTCATTATAGAACCTTAACATATAAGAACTAGCAGAGTTCTTATGCCAAATTTATGTTAAATTGACAGTCAAAGTCAAATTGCTTATAGAATTCATTGTCAAAATTCACTATCAATATGCAGAATTTATGGGGACATCCCCTAGGAATCCCTTGTCCCCGAGACAGGGACACCTGGAAAAAAAAAACGGGGACGAGTCCCTGGGTGACGTAGGTTTGAAGTTGGTAAAGTTTGCTAGGTGGGAATGGAAATGCATTGAAGAGTTCATTGAGTAAGTTGTGTTAATATCTTGAGACCACTGTCAGTGAGGGGTCAAATCCACAACTTGCCAAGGTGCACTGTCAGTGCCCCTTCAAATGCACGACCAGCTGAATCCACTTCCAATGCATGCTCAAATTCACGACCTGCCCTTGTCATTTCACTTGGTGCTCAAAAAGCTGACCTAAAGGCATGAAGATATGATTGTGCCATTAGAAAATGAGAATGATTTCAGTGTTTAAATAACCATGTGATCAAGAAAGATGAAGAGATACTAATGATTTAAGAGGGGAGATATCACTGTCAGTACCACCCCAAATCTCCAACCTCCTTATGGTCATTGTCAATGACCTCCCAAAACCTTGACCTGCTTGTCAACCCTGCCACTTGGCCATGAAAAATCCGAACTTCTTGAGGATGACTGCCATTTGGTGACCAAATCTCCGACTTGCTGGTAGTCACTACAAATGCATCTCCAAATCTCCGACCTGATCTTGGAGACTTCCAATCAGCACTCAAACCCTGCCCAAAGACATGAAGACATGTTTGTTGTTAAGTGGTGAATGATTTCAATGAAAAAAAGTAATCAAATTGGTAAACCGTAAAAGGATGTGAATGAGTAAAAAGTAAACAGCATTTCCAATTGAAGGTCAAAAACACGACCTCATTTGCTTCACTTCCAGTACCTTATGAAATTCACAAACTTCTTGATGACTACTACAAGTTAGGGGCAAAATCAACGAACCTACTTGTGAGCACTTCCAATTGGAAGTGAAATCTCCGACCTATATGAGATTACTTCCACTTCACGGTAAAAAGCCCGACCCTCATGCAATAACTTTCGCTTGGGTTCAAGAACCACGAACTTGAGTGACTTCCAGTAGGGTCCTAAATCTCCGATCACACCAATAGTGCTTCCAATGGACATTCAAATCCTCGCCTAAAAGCATGAAGAAGTGATGTTTATGATGATGAGAAGAAGTCGAATTCAATGTAACATAAAACAGAAGGAATGATCAAACAAGTAATCAATGATGTTTGAAAGCACATGTATAACAAAAGTTGGAGACTTTCACTTCCACCCAATGGCTAAGACCACGAACAAAGAATTGTCAGTGCCTACCTGTTGACGTGTATTTTGTACACTGCCTAACACAGAATAAAATACCCAAGGGTACCTTATCCTCTCTTGAATAAAGCCTCCGAATGCTGAAGATGTCGCGAAAAGGATCAATCGGGATGACTTCAAGGTTCCTGTATGTAGGGTCTCTACGTGTGGATAAGCTCCAGTGGTATGATGTGATTTGCTGGAATCACAAGGGGACTTACATCTAATGTTTGAACTTATAATCTGCTTTGCTGGAACACAGGCTCTAACTAACTTAGATTTGAAAAAAATGGAAAAAGGATAAGGGCGAAGAGAGTATCTAATCCTAATACTAAGAATGTAGGAGCAATGATTGATTTTTGATGAAACTCTAACTAGGTCTTGTTTTGACATCAATGGACCATCTCCACAAGGCTAGTGCGATCTTCTAAGGGAAGCTTTATGATGTTCAAATCATCACCGCAGGCATAGACACCATCAAGTTGATGCATATCAATGAAGAAGCGACAAATTGAAATTGAGCTTAAGCTGAATGATTCCAGTTGACTACACAAGGCAAGTCTGCAATCAACAAACTGCTAGTAGTATGGATATACGAATTCCACCATTAATCAATCGCATTTCCTCCATTCATCTAATCATCTACCATCTAGGATTGAAGACTCAACAAGAAACCATGCAAATTGCAAGAAACGACACACTTCACCATTACTTCAATGAAAATGGAGTTTGTTTACAATCAATGGCAACAATTTCTTGCCTTGTCCTCCTATTCTACTCTAATTACTATTCTATCAATTTCTAACTACTCTCTATCTACTAACTGCTTTCTAGCTATTGCTAATTCTCTCTCCTTATTTCTAATTAGCCTTTACAAATGAAATGCCTGGGCTTATATAGTGCCCACAATACAATTTGATGGCTTAGATCAATTCAAGATCAATGGCCAAGATTTTACAATGAAAACCCTAATTAGGGTTTATTACAACCATTACATAACATTTAATGCTTGACCAATGATAAAATTGTATTGCTTGGACACATGTCCCCTCTAGAAAAATCGACCAATGGATAGCCGGGGTAGGTACATCAGAGTTTGTGCCACCTTCCATGAGTTAAGTACATTGAATCTGGCCATGCTGAGGTGGACCTCACTGATTGGAGAAATGATGACTGGGATGCCACCTCATCTGACACTTGTAGCTTGCTAGATATTCAATTTGATGTCGTTGAGAGGCTATCTTTAATTAACTCTTGTCCTAACTCCTTTTGTCCTTGATTTGCAAGATGATGATGTACCTCGCCTTGGAACGCTGGATTGAAAGAGGTCGCCCCTGTCCTGGCTTGATCGTCCCAGCGAAGATCGTCCTTGATTCGGCTTGATTTTTCTTGATGAGATCTCCATTTGATGCCTACACAACATTTCAAAATTAGCAACATGATTTTGCGATGAATAACTAGATTAGAGATTAAATTTAGGAAACTTCATAATAAGTCCTTGAGTTATCATTTCCTAAAAAACGATTGAGCTATTACAATTCAAAATTTAAGCTATGACGATCAACGTTCAAAATCAAAACAATAAATCCATATCGCCATACCTCTCTTGAGAGCTAACACTAGAATGCAAAATAAAGGAATTTGCCCAGGCAAAAATCAAAATTTGAAGCCTTTGACTTGATCTTGAAGGATAATGAACGTCCTCTTTATTAATTCGCTACCCTTGGGGATATCTTTGATGTGTTCTTCAATGTCCTTGGCAAGTTCGCCTAACTTGAAACTCGAACTCCTTTGATAATGCTTGCACCTTCCCTTTGAAATTCGCTCCTCCTCTTGAATGATAATTTCGCACTTCCTTTGTATACTCCAAATTGCATATGAAAGAGGATGCTTGAATAATGATTTAAAAATGAAATAAACACCTCCTTTTATAAGCACTTTCCTCATGCATTACCTTAGGCCGACTTGGTGAAAACAAAGATAATTAAAAGCCATTTTTAATAAAAAACCAAGGCCGACTTTTGTAAAATAAACCCAAGCGCTCAATTTGATTTTATAATTAATTAACTTTATGCCTTTATAATTAATTTTTTCGATTTTTAATAGGCAAAATTAATTAATAAATGTTATGCGTTAGTTTTAAATGCTTTTTGATTGAATTTTTTTTTAATTTATCGATTTTAGCATTTAAAATAAATTCAAAAAAAATGTTTTAATGCCAAAAATTTTGAAAAGGTGGAAAAATACAAACCTATCGCTTTGGTCCCTGGGAGAGGGACAGGAGCAATCTACCATTTTGGTCTTGATCCTTGTTTCTTTGATTACCAATCTTCATCATGTGGCAAGCGAGGACATTATCCCTTCGTTCCATGCTTATTCTCCTTGTCATTAACAAGGCATATTGGATGTTTAAATGGTTTTCGCCCTGGTCCCTTGGTGAGGGACAGGAGCGAACTTTATGTTCTAGCCAACATTCGTTATCTCTCAAACTTTACTCTTTGTTCATCACCTTGCAAATGATACCCTTGATCTTGCGAACCTTGATTTTGACGTGAATTTTGAATGAATTGGCAAATATAGTAAATATCGCCCTGGTCCCTTGGAGAGGGACAGGAGCGATCTTGATGTTTTCTCCATTTCAAACTCGAATTAGTAACATTTTAACATTCAAAGTCCTCATCTCCACGTTGAATTTGCCACTTTCGTTGGGTCCTTCGAGCTTGAGTGTCTTGCTTATGTGAACAAATGCCTTTTATGACCATTATCGCCCTGGTCCCTTGGAGAGGGACATGAGCGATCCTAGTGTTTTCTCCTTGACCTTTGTAACTTCGAACTTCAATCTTCATTGTAAAGGATAAACAATGCTATTCTTTCATTCCACGCTTGTCCTACTTGACTTCCACAAGGCGTATGGATGTTTGAAGGATCATCGCCCTGGTCCCTTGGAGAGGGACAGGAGCGAACTTGAAGCCCTAGTCAAAATGCGTCATCTTTCAACCTTGGTTCCTCGTTCATTGCCTCTTAAATAATGTCCTTGATCTTGTGTGTCCTTGCATTGTCATGATTTTGAAGGAACATGAGTGTTTTAATAAAAATCGCTTTGGTCCTTGTCCAAAGGACAGGAGCGATATAGCCTCTTTGGCTCAATTGATAATCTTTCGACGTTTGAAACCTTTGTATATCATCCCCTTAAAACACCTTAGACCCTTTACCACCTCGCATGATCTTTTCTTAACGTGATTTTTGAGAGATTTTACCACTATGATAAATATCGCTCTGGTCCCTTGGAGAGGGACAGAAGCGAACTTGGGCATTTGGGTCCCTTGTTGACGTTTTATAATCTTCAATTTATCTTCAACGGGTTCAATTCACCTCCTTTCTTGCCTTCGAACATAAAACTTGCTTGATCTTTGCCCAGTGCATACCCTATGAAGAATTTCGCTCTGGTCCCTGGGAGAGGGACGGGAGCTATCACTGAACTTCGCCCTGGTCCCTGGCTGAGGGACAGGGGTGATTTTTACATCTTGGGTCATTCTCCTTCACGACGGTACTTCAAGTTATATTCATTTGATAAAATGCATCTCCTTGGACCTCTTCAAATCGTCAAGTCGTCAAAATCCTGCAAGTACAAAGCAATATTTGATTTTAAGCTTCGGTCCTTCACTGAGGGACAGGAGCGAAATTTGCTCTCTAGGCCAAATCGTTACAATTTTCATCAAAAAAAGTCTTGGCTAAGGAAGATATCATCTTACTTAATGCTATGAATAAAAGTTAATGTCCAAAAAAGGTCTAAAATTGTGCATATAAAGAAAATCGCTCTGGTCCTTCAGTGAGGGACAGGAGCGAATTTGACCTTCTAGGCAAAAACTTCATCATTTCATCGTTTCTGATCAAGTCTGGATGCTCTATCATGCTCATTTCGTCCTTCACCATGCCTTTGATGTCTCAATTCGTCCAAACAAGGTCAGGAATGACTCCACTAAGCATTTTCGCTCTGGACCCCTGGTGAGGGACAGGAGCGCTTCGCCTTGGTCCTCCTGGGAGGGACAGGAGCGCTTCGCCTTGGTCCTCCTGGGAGGGACAGGAGCGAAATTTGACTTGGGTCCTCAGTGAAGGACAGGAGCGAAATTTGACTTTTCGAACTCTCTATCAGGATAATTTTTATGGAATATAACATTTAAGTATAAGAAAGGAAATGTCACTTATACTTTAAGTTATATTCCATATATACTTTCAGGATGTTTGAGAGTGGTTTCAGACCTCCAGGAGTTATATTGCAAAATCTAGTTTTTGGAGGTTTTTTCAGTTTCCAAACTTAGTCAAATTCAGGATCAGGACATTCCAGACTTAGCCAAATTTCAGGATCAGGACATCACTCAAGCCGGACTTGCTATCCTATTGATCTCCCTGACAGCACTCAAAATGCAAAGGCCAACTAACAAAACCCTAAAAAACCTAAAGAACAAACCCTAAAAAGCAAAAAAGCAAGGGTCCCCATTTGCAATGGGGCAATGTGTGAAAACGTCACAACACTACCTCAAAACCCAACCCTACTGATAAGACTGCCAGTGAAGGGTGAAAAGTCCGATCACCTAAGGGAACTTCCAGTGTGTTGTGACATATACACACGTCGCCCCATTGCAAATGGGGACCCCTAGTTTTTCGCTTTCTAGGTTAGGTCATCTCAGCTTGGTAAGTTTAGTAACTATTAGCCCTTGCCTATGAGGAATAAAATTGTCTTGCCAAGTCAGGATTGAGGTTGTGTTGACAACCTTGTCGAGGTGGTTGATGTTCCTGAAGGATGTCAATTTGCAAATTAGAGGACTTTAGGGGTTTGAGATGGCATGAACTAGGGTTTTGATGCAAAACTTGACAAGGCCATGAGTTTACTCAAAAGATTGATCTTGATTAATGTTAGCTTAACAATTTCAAATTTGTATTGCAAAGGTCTTCAACTACAAAGGTAGCTCAAAATTCCACCTAAGTGTTGAATTGCAAAGGTTAGTTTCAAAGTGCAAAGCTATCTCCAAATGCTACCAAGTGTGGAAGAGTTGGAAAGGTGACCCTAAAAGCTGCCCAAGGTAAAACTTGCAATGACCCCCTAATATGCCGCCAAGGTATGCAGTTGCAATGCCCCTTCAAATTTCCGCCAGGATCTTAACTTGCAATGCTCCCTGAAAATTCCGCCCATGTTGTTAACATGCAATGGTCTTCAAAATTGTCGCCACTAGCAAAATTTGCAAAGGTGAGACAAAAGGCCGCCTAAGAACTAAAGGGTGCAATGGTATCAAAGAAATCTGATTTGATGATTGACTTGCAAAGGTCCAAGAAATTGCCGGCAAGGAAAGAGATGCAAGGGTCATTTATATTTGCACAAAGAAAGCAAAAGTTGCAAAGGCGTCAGAGAATTCCGACTTGAAGATTGACTTACAAAGGTCTACTCAAATGCCGCTATGATCAAGGAGTTGCAAAGGTCCTTCTAAAAGCCACCCATGATGCTGACTTGCAATGCTCCTTCAAAGTGCCACCTTCACTAGAAGTTGCAATGACCATCCCAAATGCCACCTTGACCATTACATGCAATGGTGACCTGAAAAGCCACCATGGTTAGCAAAGACCTCTCAAGAATCCGACCAAGGGTTTGAATGGCATAGGTCTCATGAAAATCCGCCTTGATATCAAATAGCAAAGGTGCTTCAAAAGGCCAACTTAGAAAATGTTGCAAAGCTACATTGAAAATCCACTAAGGTTACAAAGCAAAATGTCAAAATTCATGAGTAAAGTCGGCCTTCACCCTAAAAGATATGTCATTTGCCCTAAAGGTGCCTATATAGGAGGACTCAAAGCATTCATTCAATCAACAATTTACAGCAAGTTCTTCCTTCAATAGCGAATTTCATTAGCAAGGCAAAGAATCCAATCAGCATCAACAGCAAATCTGATCCAAAAGCAGTAACTTTAATCAATAGTGACAACGAAATTCACAGAGGAAGAAGCAAATTCATCAAGGAGACAACAAATTTGCTCAAACCAAGGAGCGGCCTCCTCTCTAAATGCACTCATCAAACCTGCAACACATAGAAAATCAGAGACTATGTCAAATTAAGAGATTGTGAAGGTTATATATTATATGTGTGTTTGATATCATGTTTGTTATGTTTTGTAGATGCAAAAGGAGGATTGCAAGACCCCGCCACCATGCAACTTCAAAGAGGAAAACTTTATCGGCAAATACAAGAATATCAAGGAAGGTGACTACACAAGAAGGATTTACTTATACAAGGACATGATCTACAACATCAACAGCATGAAGAGAATTACAAAGAAAGAGTTTCCAAAAGAGTGAAGGAGCAGTTATGACAAGGCAATATCAAAATTCAAATCTAAGAGGGAGGCCACATATATACCTTGCACCTCCATTGAGACATTCAAGAGGATAGTTTCAGAAGAGTTAATCATAGAGGATCATCATCATCATTGCCGAAGCTGGATAGTATTGAGTATCAAGAAATAATATTCAATTCTCATTCATGATGATCTACCAAGTTTTCAAGTGCAAGATGAGATGGTGTCCTAGTCACCACTCACCAAATCAAGGATTTCCACATCAGCATGTCCAGATGTAGTGAACCTGACTCACCCATGGGGGCACAAACTCCAATGCACCTACCCTCACTATCTATTGGTCGAGTATTCTAAAGATGACATGTGTCCAAGCCTTGGAATTATTTCATTGGCCAGAAGAGAAGTTTGTTGTAACAAACCCTAATTCGGGTTTCATTGTAAAATCTTGGTCATTGATGGAGGTTCAATCCTAGCCATTCATTGTAATGAGCTCTCTATATAAAGCTCGAGCTCTTCATTCGTAAAGGTTAATAGAAAATAGCGAATAGTGAATAGAGCTTAGATAGTAGCTAGAGTAGAGTAGGAGGAGAAGGCAGAAATTGTTGCCAAAGTTGTAAATAAACTTCTTTTTCATTGAAGTTATGGTGGAATGTGTTGTTTCTTTACAAAGTGCATGGTTCTTGTTGGATCTTCATGTTAGATGATGAATAATTAGATTGAATGGAAGAATTTGTTGAACGCATTTGTGTGGAATCCATTTAGTCCATACCACTAGCCTCTTGCTGATTGTAAGTGTGCCTTGTGTGATCAACTGGAATGATATGAGCTTAACTTCAAATTATTATATATCCATTGCTTATGCATTAACTTGAATGGTAATCAATGTTTGATGGTAATGATTTGAACATCTTTGAATTATCCCTTAGAAGATTGCACTAAGCTTGTGTCAGATCGTTCAATTTGATGGTGAGACCTTGTCCAGTAGGATTCCATCGAATCATTCACCCCTTTTATTGCATTCTAGGCATTAGAATAGAATTCCTCAACCCTTTCACTTTTGCCCTTTTTTCAACTCAAGCTAGTTTAGGATAAAAAAAGTATCACAAGATTGCAACATCAGATGATCAAGTTCCAGCAATTCAAGTATTCAATGTAAGTCCCCTTCTGATACCAGCAATCACATCAACTAATTGTGCTTATCTACACGTTGTGACCCGACATTTATGAACCTTGGAGTTATCTCAAGTGATCCTTAAGCTAATCTTCAGCATTTGAGTAACTTTGATCAAGAGAGGATAAGATACTTTTGGGTATTTTATTATGTCTTCGCATGTGCATGAAAAACACAATGCCACCTCAAATCCACGAACTTCCAGTTAGGGGCAAGATCTCTGACCTGCCTTCACATCAGCTGCTAATGATTTCAAATCCCCGATCAATCTTTAGGCACTTCTAGTTGATGCCTAAATCCACGGCTAAGAGTAGAACAGTGAAAAATCAGACTTGCAAAATGAAGTCAGACCTTGAAGCAAGTTCAAATCAGAAACTCAAATCAAAATCAGACTTAAAAACATTACAAAATCAGACCTAAAGAAGTGAAGGCTTAGACTAAAAGTATGACAAATCAAACTTTAGAACATCAGTGAATCAGACATTGAAATGTGAAAATCAGAGATTAAACAAAGGGAGTTCATTTCCAGATTTAAAGAATGAAGTTGTTCTCTTCTATATCTTGATCAAGTTGTGTTTGCTTTTCAGGTTATGGAAGCAATGGAGATGGAACTTCACCACGTAGAGAGAGATTCGACAATACAAGTTCAGCAATACATTCAAGGAAGCTGCTTGAAGGAAAGGATTTCACAAGATCACACAAGAAGGATCAAGCATAAAACATCACAAGGTCTACATCAAATGCAGCACGAACGCGGAATTCTCAAACAAGAAGATGAAAAGTCAAATGATCAAGAGGAATTACAATCACATTCTTGTGATGAGTTACAGGGGGTGCAGCTAGCTGAGGTGGTGCCAAGTCATCACTTATCCAATCACATCATTCCAGGTCAAGGTGTCCAAGTTCAATGCACCTAGCTCATCCAACGAGGTAGATGACTAACACATAAGGGCACAAAGTCCAATGTACCTACCCTCATTTTCTATTGGTCAATTATTCAAAGGACATGTGTCCTATAAAATGTAATTTTATCATTGGTCAAGCATTAAATGCTATGTAATGTGTAACAAACCCTAATTAGGGTTTCTATCTTGTAATCTTGGTCATTGATTGTAAATCAATCTGAGCCACTCATTGTAAAGAGCTATCTATATAAGGTTCAATTTTCTCATTTGTAAGGGTTAATAGTTAATAGTTCAATAGTTAGGAGATCAAGAGCAGCAGTTAGAAGAAGAGTAGAGTAGGAGAAGGCAGAAATTGTTGCCAAGTTTGTAAATAAACATCCTTTTCATCGAATTTATGGTGAAAAGTGTTGTTTCTTCTACATAATTGCATGGTTTCTTGTTATATCCTCATGATAGATGGTGTTAATTAGACAGATGGAAGCTATTATGGATGATTAATGGTGAAATTCTTATGTTCATACTACTAGTATTTCACTGATTGTGAAGTATCTTGCGTAGTCAACTAAACTCATTTAGCCAAGCTTAATTGCTACTTCTTCATTGCTATGCATTGCATTAATGGTATCTATGCCGTTGGTAGTAATTTGAACATCATTTTGCTCTCATTAGAAGATCACACTAAACTTTGTGGAGTTGTTGCTTTGCATGGCAAAGCAGAGAATAGTTGAATTTCACTAAGTCATTCTTAGTCTCTTACATTCTAGGATAAGATTAGCTTCCTAAACCCTATCTCTTTTGTACCTTTTTTTTTAAATCAAGTAAATTTCACGTTCCAACAGCATTCAAACATTCAGGTTCAACATAAATCCCCTTTGTGATTCCAACAAAATCACAGAATACACACTAAGTCTATCCAAGAGCACGTCAAGACCTGACATTTGGAACCTAGGAGTCATCCCATTTGATCACGCAATTTAGCACTTAGGAGGATTTTGTTCAAGAGAGGATAGAATACTTAGTATTTTATTTTGTGTTGCATAGTGCATAAAAATACATCAACAATTACAATGTGCCCTAAGGAGCGATGTTTTTGAAAATCACAGATTCCAAGGGGCGAGTGTATTAAAATAATATTATATTTAATCTATAATGGTCATCTTAGTTGTTGTCTTAATTGTCTTTTTTTAGTTCATTTAGTGTAACTACTACTTTTAGTAGAAGGCGTAGTTAGCTTTTTAGGCGTATTTAGCTTTTTAAGCATATTTAGCTTTTTAGCTTCAGTTTGAAGCTTCAGTTAAACAGTTTGTTCTTTTTAGAACACCGTCATGTAATTCTCTATATATACGTTGTGTTGTGACGTTTTCACACATCGCCCCATTGCAAATGGGGACCCCCACTTTTTTCTGCTTTCTAGGATAGTAGTAGAATATTTTGCTATTAGCCTTCGCATTGAAGAAGTATAGTTGGTCAAAAGTTAATCAACTCAAGTCTGTCTCTTTAGGATGAAGTGAAGTCAGTCAGTTATCAAGGCTTTCGGAATGAATGACTCATCTTTTGCTTGCAAGGCTAGGGATGAAATGCTAAAATTGGCTAAGTATAGGAAAATTTCCTTTGCCCTCTTGGAAGAACAACCGAGGCATTGACAGCACTTCTATTGCCCCGCCAAGGTTTTACCACTTCCCCTTCTCCCAACACTGCCAATGGGTGCCCAAACTCGATCACTCCCATTTCCGTTCCTCACCTTTGCCATCACCATATCACCCTTCTATTTTTTCCATCTCTCTCTCTCCATCCCACATCCCTCACGTCTCCCCTTCCATTTCCACCTCCCCTTTCATTTCTTCCCTCTCATCTCCTTCCATTTCTTTCCATTTATCTTAACCTTCCTCCACCTACCTTTGCCTACACCTACATCCTCTACCCTCCATCTCACACCCCTTAGCCTACTCCATCCTAACTCCCTACCCACCTAGTTATTCCCATTTCCCACCTTTATCCCTAATTACCATTTTCCTAACCTACATCCTATCCTAAACCACCCTCTATTTAGCCTAAACCGACCCTTCCATCCTACATCCTAAGCTCCCTTCACTAACTTCCATCCCATCCTAGCTTACACCTCCTACTTCCATTTACCACACCTCCTACCTTCTATCCTATCCCATCTCCTACCTTCATCCTCCATATCCCTTATGTCTCCCTTTCCCCAACATCCTCTACTTCCCTTTCACCCGTGGTCTTTCTTCAGCACCTCACATTTCATCATCCATCCTTGCCACACATCTTGAGCCCCACACACTCTAAAATGGAGATTTAACAAGTTTCCTTAAGACATAGAGCATTTCCTTTGACTCCCTTCACTATCGTATCCTATGCTTGGGCCCCACCAAAACCTTGCAAAGAAGAAAAGTTATAAGGCATTTAAAAAAAAACAAAGTAGAGGAGCATCCACCTCACTATTATAACATATGCTCAAGCCCCTTAAATCCACGATAAAATATAAAGGCAAGGTGTGGCACTAAGTAAATAAACAAGCTGGCCTCTGAAGTGAAAGATGTGTCACATAAACAAAACATTGGGGGGGATTTAAATTCAAAATCAGATCATAAGAAGAGAATAAGAAAATGACAAGATAAAGGTGTGAATTCATATTTGAATTGAGATAATCAGATTCTAAGGAGAATTCAGGAGGTGCAGATCTAAGTGAATAATCTGGCAGACATGAATTATAATCTACATCAGATTTTGGGAACAAGTTTATGCAGTCCTGATATGAATTCAAGCAGAAATTAATGCAATCTTGAAGAAGATCAAATTTAAGCCAAATCAGAGAAGAAGGGAAGCAATTCATGAGGACAAACAAGCTGTTCATATTCAAAACTGGGTGTTTTCCTCCCTAATTTTGTGCAGGTCCAGATCTGATATGTCATTTGTAGGTCTGAAAGTGCATTTGCAGATTTGAAATATCATGTGCAGAAACCCTTGGTGCTATTTCCAGATGATGAAGAGTTTCATGAAGTGAATCATCTCACATTTCCTTAACCTAGTGTTTTTGTTCACAATTTTAATCTAAGTGTTTTCTTGGTCTTTCAGATTTGGTATGAAGATGGAAGGCTGGGAAAGATGAGCATTCAAGGAAGCATGGAGGAATAGTCATGTGGAGAAGTCAAGAAGATCAGATTCAAGATAAGCAACTCACATTTCAAGACAACATCAAGATTGAGGTAGCATTCAAGGATTACTTTACATGAAGAAGAATAAGACCTCACTAACATAGTGATACAATTACAAGAAGGATTAATCAACAATAAGAAAAAGGAAGTTGAAATTCACAAGAAAGAGAGGTTTTGTTCAAAACAAAGGTGAAAGATGCCACTTTGTGCCAGTAAAGCACAGAACACTGATCTACCTGAGTGAAATAAGGTGAACACTATTGATCAAATAGACTTTCTCCTGCAAATGAAACCCAAAGTACCACCAGCATATGGTGCAGATGAGAGAAGAAAAGCTGATCGAGTTTGCAAAGACAGGTGTGACAATACAAATGAAAGCAGAATTTGAATGGAAGAAGTACTTTTTGAGGTTTCTTAGTGGTTGGAAGGCTAAGAGCAAAGTGGAGATAAAGAGTTTAATGCATTTCCATTGCTCCCTGGCATGAACTTCGCTCACTTCCATTGCCAATGGAAGGGAGCAATGCCACTTCCTTTGCCACTGGCAGGAAGTTCACTCACTTTTTTTGCCAATGGAAGGGAGCGAACTTCCCTCATCTGCTCGCTCACTTCTTTTGCCAATGGAAGGGAGCGAACTTCCCTCATCTGCCTTCCACAAGGTCCAAAGTGTCTTAAATCATGATATAGTGCCTTTGTTTAAGCAATGAATTTAATGTTTAAACCAGCTATCTCAAAAGTTGGCTAAGTATGTGGCTACTTCGCTCACTTCCATTGCCAATGGAAGGGAGCGACGTGCCCTCTTTTGCATGTGCAAGGGTGATTGAGTAAGCTTGAGCGAGTGGAGAACAAAGTTTTAAGCATTTCCAATGCTTCACCTTAAATGAAACCTCACCTTTGCTCATTGCTCATTAGAAAAATCAAATTGATGGAATCATGCTAAGAGTTTGAACTTCGCTTACTTCCATTGCCAATGGAAGGGAGCGAATTTGACTTCCATTGCCAATGGAAGGAAGCGAAATGGCTTCCAAGGCACTCATTGAAGATAATTTAATGCATTCACATGCAAAGAGAGCAAAATCCCAAGACATAAGTTGACGAAAGGAGGGCAAATTGATGAAACAGTAGCTAAGAGCCAGCTGGGTGGCGAATTTAGTGCACTTCCATTGCCCCATCTTAGGAGCGAACTGCACTTCCTTTGCTCCTTCTTAGGAGAGAACTTCCTAACTCATACTCCCAGCAACATGACTAAATACATTTTAGCACCAGAGTTTGAGTTTAAAAAAGGAAATGTTCAATTGCAATCAAGTCAGCCTAGGAATGAAAAGTCACACCCCCCACACTTGATGTATATAAATATCAATTCAAACGGTTCATTTCAATCACCATTTCAAAGCGAATTTCTTCTTCAAGAAGAGCAGAGCAGCGAGTTTGATCATTAGAGAAGTGAATTCAGTCATATACCTTCAACACCAGCAAATTTCCTAAATACTATCAGCCACATCTTTTGATTAGGTGCATCAATTCAAGGTTATAGAAGCAAGGAAGAAGGAAGTCTACCACTTGAAGGAGATGAAAAGTCACACATCAATGCCGTCATGTTAAAATCAAATACAAGTGGGACAGGAGGTCGGCATCAATATCCGCAACATGGGGCAGAGTAAATACAACATGAGAATGAAGGCACTCAAGGGAGAAAAAATTTCACAATCTTAAAATTCCTCCGGAAATCAAAGAATCATTGCCAATACAGTGGGTGATTGTTCCAGAAGAGTTAATCAAAGTTAGAAGATCAGTTTGAAAAACATGATATAAATTGGGAATATGATCTATCACCATCATCAAGCTGAATAATGTTGAGTATCAAGAGATATTGCTCAACATTCCTTCATGATAGTCTATCAGGTCTACAAGTGCGGATTGAGGTGGCATCCTAGTCACCACTTCAGCAATCGGAAGGTTTTGCATCAGCATGTCTAGATACTATACACCTGACTCATCCATGGGGACACAAACTCCAATGTACCTACTCCCACTATCTATTGGTCAAATATTCAAGAGAGGACATGTGTCCAAATGTTGTAATTATTTCATTGGCAAGAATAAAGTTTGTTCTAACAAACCTAATTAGGGTTTCATTGTAAAATCTTGGCCATTGATGGAGATTTGATCCTAGCCACTCATTGTAGAGGGAGCACTATATAAGGCTTCTCTCTCTCATTTGTAATGGTTAATAGTGAATAGCGAATAGAGGTTAATAGTTAAGAAGATAATGGGAGGTTAATAGTAATTAGAAGTTAGATTAGAATAAGAGGAGGAATTGTTGCTAAGACTTGTAAATGGAGATACTCTTTTCATTGAAGTCATGGTGAAATGTGTTATTTCAACAAATCGCATGGTTTCTACTTCTCATTTGCTTTCATGTTGATTAGATTGAATGGAGGAATTTGTTGAATGCATTTGTGTGGAATCCATTTAGTCCATACCACTAGCCTCTTGCTGATTGAAGTGTGCCTTGCATGGTCAACTGAAGTTATATGAGCTTAGCTTCAATTGTTATACGTCCATTGTTTATGCATTAACTTGAATGGTAATCAATGTTTGATGGTAATGATTTGAACATCTTTGAATTATACCTTAGATGATTGCACTGGGCTTGTGTCAGATTGTTTGATTTGATGGTGATACCTTGCCCAGTAGGATTCCATAGAACCATTCATCCTTTTCTTACATTCTAGACCTTAGAATAGAATTCTTCAACCCTTTCCCTTTTGTCCTTTTTTCCAATTCAAAATAGTTTAGGAAAGAAACCATCACAAGATTGCAATATCAAATGATCAAAGTTCCAGCAATTCAAGTATTCAACGTAAGTCCCCTTGGATTACCAGCAATCACATCAACCAACAGAGCTTATCCACACGTCGTGACCCGACATTAAGAACCTTGGAGTCTTCCAATTGATCAAAAAGTTTAGCATTTGGGAGGACTTTGATCAAGAGAGGATAAGATACTTTTGGGTATTTTATGTTGTGTTCACGTGTGCCTAAAAAACACATCAACACGTTGTATGTTCATGAATAAGATAATTCAATTATTTGAGCAATTAATTTTTTAGAGCGAAGGATGCACAGCTTATTGCTAACATCTTTATATAATCCATTCCAAAAGTGGATCCTCAAAATATTGTTTGAGTTGTAATGAACATCACAAAGAATTGCAAAACAGCTGGTATGTTTTTTTTTGATCGATCAAAACAGCTGGTATGTTGACTGAGACAGTTCTCACATATATTTTAGACACCTTGTTGTCCACTTGTTCAGCTTCATGCTAGAAAAGTTTGGTTGGAAAATAGATTCTATCAAACAAGTCTATGCTGAGGCTAAAGAGATCGAAATGTTCATCACAAGCCACCACATGTCATAGGCCATTATTAGATCATTTTTGTGACTAGAACTATTGAAGGCAATTGAAATAATGCGATTTTTTAATTTTATGTTTCACTTTAATAATTTATTTTTAAGAATTGTGCATTCTTCTTTGCCTTTTTTTTCAAATATGTTACAGTGACCAGATTTGTATCCAACACAACCATATTGAGATGACTTGCACAGGTGCAAGAGGTGTTTTCTATCATTGTTGTTGGCTAATCTTATTCTATATGGAGGTGATCTAACAATGGGAGGGAAATAAATGTAAAGTAAATGATCCTAAATGACACTTTGTGGGATCATGTTAAATATCTTCTTCGTTTCACCAAGACCATCATGAGTATGATCACCTTTACAAATATAGATAAGCTATATTTGGGAAAGGTTTACAATGGCATCAACTCAATAACTTAGAAGATGAAATCCATCATAAATGAAAGAGAGCAAGATCCTGAAGAAACATTGTAAAAAGAGGTGCAGTCAATTTGAGTTGAGCAGTGGAACAAAATTACCACCCCACTCCATCTTTTTTTTTATGTTGAGCCCCAAATATCACAGCAAAGATATCCTCGCTATGCCCACAAGGGTGCCACCATACTGTGATGCAAAAGTCAATAAAGGGTTTAAGAAAGCACTTATTAAATTCTTCCCTAATCCTGATATGGAGGATGCAGTTGCAAGTGAGTTTGCTGATTTTGCAACCTCCGAAGGTCAAAATATTTTCACTCTTCATGACAAGTATAGTAAGGATATTCACTCTTGATGGTACCTCAATGACCATAAATTACCAAACCTCCAAATTCTTGCAATCAAAATTTAATACACGTTTATTAATTTTTATTGCAGTCTGTAAATTTAATTTTTTTTATTTTAAAAATTATCATTTTCAAATTTGAGGTACTCCTTATCTTCTTGCATCATCTAATGTTAATGATGATGATGATGATGATGATGATGATGATGATGATGATGATAGTCTTGATGATGACTCATATGATGTTGGTTACTAATTGTAATATTGAATAATCATCATTGATTATCTATAATGATATTCAAGTTTGACAAATTGATATCAAATAAATATAATTGTATTTCAAGTTTTGAAACTTGTAATGGTTTTGTTTAGCATATGCAAAATATACAATATTCTAATCATAACTCTATTTTTAGGCTTTGTGTGTGTGTGTGTGTTAGGAATTCATGTTAGCGTTCACGTCGGTTAGAATAATAATGTGTGTTAAGTTAGAATGAATGAGTGAATGAGGCAAAGTGAGTACTCACGTAGCTTTCTAGGTGTGAGAAGAGTTGATCAGGATTGTATTTTGAGTTGTTAGAACAACTCTGATAATTAGGGAATGGTTACTACAATGTAGGAGATTGAACTCCTATATAAGTGTGTAATGAGTATTGAACAAGATATGATATAGAATCAAGAATAATATTATTAATCGGTAGCTGTCTGAGAACTAACATGGTATCATGGGATTGTATTTGTTTTAGTATGAACATACCCAAAATATACCCAAATGCCTCCAAAAATAAGTTGAACCAACATAACGTACCCGTGTACCTATACTCGTATCCAAATTTTCATTTTGCTAACCTAGACAAAAATGCATCTCCAAATGATTGGAATCAAAGAAATAAAAATAATAGATTCAATAATAAAAGCAGAGATAGAATTTGGATACAATACTACTCCAAAAGGCATCCCATTATATAATGTGGGCAATGCAATGAACGAGGACATTTCGCAAGAGACCATCACATAATTCAAAACAAACAAAAAAATATTGTGCAAATAGGGTGGACTTGGAGATCATGATGATGTAGGAAGCCCAATGCAAAAAGCTAGCATGAACATGATTGATAGAGAAAGAAACAAACTTAGTATTAGCAATCATTTGAGACCGTACTAAGAAGGTCATTTACCCAAATCTACATATTGAAAGAAAGACTTGCCACACGAGCACAAGAAGAGCAAGCAATGGCAAAGGAAGGTCATTGCTCCAAGGAACTGGCTAGTATTACCACTAGCAGGTTGGAGTCAGATGAAAATATTGAATGTACTACAAACTACGGTACTAGTCAAGATGGCGGACTTATTACAAAGCATCTCAAAACTTAAGGCTGCAATTGTCACAATGGTAATAAAAAGTAGCACAATAAAACAAAAATAGCTCATCATGAAAATGAGACTTTAATAGAATCTCTAATATGCAATGATCAAGTGATTGATACAGTGTTATCGATCATAATCCTCACAAACAAACTGGCACTTGTGCATATGAAAATACTTGTGAAGAAACTCACTGAGATGACCATTGATAAAGAACCAAGCATAATGTGCTTCCCAAATATACTTAGAAAAATTTAGGCAAACTAAGCATTTAGCCCCCAACTTTTCAACTAATGGGTGTAGACCAACAAGGAATCAAAATACTAGGAATTTTACTTGCCCAAAAGATACTTATAAGAACTAAAACATTTTTATTGAATTTTGTGGTCACTTCTTTACATGAGAAAGCATATGATGCATTATTGGGTCAAGGAAGTTGAACAATAGCCAAAGCAAACCATGACTAGAAAAAGAATATGCTCTCCATTGAAAATGTGTTTGATATATATTACATCAATAGCATATAATTAGCTAATAGTTAGTAAATAAATAATAAAATAGATGCTAGTAGTAAAATAAATATATTGGTTTAATATTTTAGTTGGGAGTTATATAGTTTGGAAGTTACTTTCCCATAGGAAATTTTAGTTGCTTTTTTAGGAAGATAATTGCTTTATAAGCCAACAATGTGAATGTATTGATATCACTAGGAGAGCATAATATCATCCAAGATTTTATTATTTGTGATTCATGGTGTAGTTTTTGTGTAATTTCAGTTTTGTTGCTCTACCATTTTCTGTGTAATTATCCTGTGACCTATGAAGAGAATGTAGTGCTGTTTTACTCCAAACACCTAGCAGGTTGCAGTTAGAAATACATTAGATTAAATACATTCCCCAATAAGTTCAGTTTTCTTCTTTCTCGTTCTTCACTACAATGTGCAAGGATAAACAAACTGCAATGGAGGAATTAGCATAAATTTGTTCAACATCATCCACTACGATCTTGATAAAATCTTTAATTGCCATTTTCCGTTGAGGACTTGATTTGACATGAGACAAATAAGCTAGCGTGAATCAAGGAAAAGAGGGAATCATGCAGTCCACCAAGGGGCCACACGTCTAGACATCAGGGGGAATAGAAATAATTACAATGGTCTTTGTTGTGACGTTTTCACACATCGCCCCATCAAAAATGGGGACCCCCACTTTTGGCTTAAGCTTAGGTGTTTAGTTAGGTTGTCTTAGCTTGGTAAGTTTACTAGCTGCTAGCCCTTGCTTGTGAGAGGGGATGTGTTTTAAGGTTGAGGTTGTGTCAAAATTGCAAAGTTGCTAAGATTGTCAAGAGGCAAGAAAGTTGTCAATTTGCAAGAAGAGTCTCATAGTTGAAAGGTATGCAATAAAGGTTTGAAGTAGTATGGGTCAAACGAAGGGAGTCATCAAAATTTGCTTTCAAATATGGATAAATTGTGAAATTTCATGCCCTAGGTTAAGTTCAGATTTTGATGAGAAAATTGGACAAAGGCATGAGTTCGCTCTAAGAGATGACTTTGACAAAAGTTTGCTTAGCAAGTTCAAGTTAGTACGAATGGAGATGAAAATCCCACCCTTCAAGTTGGAGAGTTCAAGACTTGGAAGTGGTACGAACAAAATGACGAACGGACTTGGTACGAATGAAGGTCAAAATTCCGCCCCATTCATGTTTGAGATTGATAAAATGAAAGTGGTACGAATGAAGCAAGAAATCAATTTAGTCCAAATGAAGAAGAAAATGCCACCCTTCAAGTTTTAAAATTTAAGACTTGGAAGTGGTACGACAAGTTTGAGATTAATGAAAAAAAGAGGTGCGAACAAAATGTGAAATGAAAATGGTGCAAACGAAGTGCAAAACACCAAAGTACAAATGAAGGTCATTTAGTCCAAATGGAGGAAAAGCCACTCAATGTACTAAGTCCAAACGAAAGAGCTTCGAAGTCCAAACGAAAGGCGTTTTGCTCAAGTCCGAACGAAAGAGCTTCTAAGTCCAAACAAAAAAGGCGTTTTGATTAAGACCAAACAAAAGAGCTTCTAAGTCCAAACAAAAGGCGTTTTGATCAAGTCCAAACGAAAGGCGTTTTGATCAAGTCCAAACGAAAGAGCAACTAAGTCCAAATGAAAGGCGTTTTGATCAAGTCCAAACGAAAGAGGTTTTGATCAAGTCCAAACAAAAGAGCTTCTAAGTCCAAATGAACGAGGTTTTGATCAAGTCCAAACGAAAGAGCTTCTAAGTCCAAACGAAAGAGGTTTTGATCAAGTCCAAACGAAAGGTGAAATGCCGCCAAGATCATCAAGTCCAAATGAACACAAAAAGCCGCCCAAGATGTCAAGTCCAAATGGAGATGAAAAGGCCGCCATGTTATCAAGTACAAATGAACTCAAAATTGCGGCCAAGATTGTAAAGTGCAAACAAACCACTAAACATCGCCCAAGGTAAAATGATCTTATGCAAATGAAGGGTTTAAAACAGAATTTTTTGTGTAAATGGGAGTTAATTTATCAAGTTCATTGTGCAATTGAATGGTTCTAAGCCGCCAATTTAGTGCAAATGAAGCACTTAATGCCAAGTTAATTGTTCAAATCAACCACCAAATGAAGCCATCTCCCAATCAATGATAAGTCGGCTAGCATAAGCAAGGGTAAAAGTGCTCAATAAGAGGATTTTATTTTGTCTAAACATGTCGGCCTAATGAGAAGCTGAAGTGAAAAGTGGCGACTTTTAGCCCTTAGCACCTATATAGATGGAGTATTTGCAATTCATTTTGTCACACATCAAAACATTATTCAAGCAAAATCCGATCTGCACTCCAAAACATCAGCGATTTTTACCTTCATTACATTCAAGGCGATAATTTTGAAGGGCAATTTTCATCTTCAAGACAGCGATAGGACAAAGGAAATCAGCGATTTGGACAACAAATTTTCATCATTTCATTGATCAAAATATACTTTTGAGAGAGGCGATTTGGATTATAAAGGTTCTAATCCCAACCTGGAAGATTTTCAGTCCATTTTGAAGGCAGATAAAGGCAGAATTTTGTGAAAATTCACATTGCATCAGACCTATAACAAGCACAAAATCAGACATATGGAAGTGAAAGGTAAGTGAAGTTAATATGTATTTTATATATTTGACACCCCTTTTTGTTTGCTTTGCAAGTGACTAAGGAAGAAATCAAAGACAAGTCTGATTGTAAAAGGACCAGAATAACGCTCCAAAGGGGTAGTTCAGCATCAAGATAAAGTTCGAATCATGCAAAGTAGAGATCAAAGTCAAGGCATTGGAGCCTGAAGGAGAGATAACGTGCATGATGAAAGAATGTTTCATAATCTTGAATTACCTTCGGGAATCCAAGAATCAAAGTGAGTACATTGAGGACTTTATTCAAACCATTTGCACCATTCATCAAGTAGATCATGAATAAGAGAAGATCAATCACGATCATCACATAGAGCAAACTGAATAATGTTGAGTATCAAAAGATATTGCTCAACATTCCTTCATGATGATCTATCAAGTCTACAAGCAAGTTGAGATGTCATCCTAGTCATCATTCCACCAATCGGAGGAGTTCCACATCAGCATGCCTGGATACAATGCACCTGACTCATCGTATGGAGGCACAAACCTTGAGCTACCTACCCTCATATTTCATTGGTTCACATTCAATATTGAACCTAAATGTAATTTTCTCATTGGTCAAAAAAGAGTTTGTTGTAACAAACCCTAATTAGGGTTTTCCATTTTGTAATCTTGGCCATTGATTGTGAATCAATCTGAGCCATTCATTGTAAAGAGCTATCTATATAAGGCTCAGTTTTCTCATTTGTAAAGGAATAATAGCAAGAATACAACAAGAGTAGAGTAATAGATAAAAGTTCATAGATAGCAATTAATAGTTAACAATTAGAATAGAAGTTAGAATAGGAGACGGCAAAGATTGTTGCCAAGATTTTGTTGTAAAGAGCATATGATTTCATTGAAGATATGGTGAATTTGATGTGTTATTTCAACAAGTTGCATGGTCTCTACTTCTCAATTCACTTTCATGTTGTTTAGATGAATGAAAGAACTATGTGCATGATCAATGCTGAAAGTCATATCCATACCACTAGCAATTTGCTAATTGTAAGTTTGTCTTGTGTGGTCAACTGGAATCTTTAAATGAGCTTAACTTCAATTGCTATTAACAATTTGATATGCATTGCCTTGATGGTATCCTTGTTGTTGATAGTGATTTGAACATCGTGTACTTACCTTAGAAGATCGCACTAAGCTTTGTGGAGTTGTTGCTTTGCATGTCAAAGCAAGGCTTAGTCGAGTTTCACCAAAGATTGTCCATTGTTCTTACATTCTTAGGATTAGATTACAATCCCTAACCCTATCTCTTTTATCATTTTATTTTCCAAGCAAGTAGTTAGAATCTAAGTTCCCTTGGATTACTAGCAATCACATCAACCAATTGAGTTTATCCACAAGTCAAGACCCAACAATAGAAACCTTGGAGACTTCCAATTAATCACACAGTTTAGCATTTGAGAGACTTTATTCAAGAGAGGATAAGATACCTTGGTATTTTATTTTGTGTTTGATTGTGCATAAAAAACACATCAACAATTTCCAAGGGAGAGGGTATGGCAAGTAGTTTTAACAATTATAATAAGGCACTGCTTGTGGCGATGCCGGTTTTTCCCTTACCTTACAAAACATTGGAGGCAGCTAGGAGACAAAGGACACACCAAGGCCCCTCTATGGGCATAGTCTCACCACCAATGCAGCCCTTAGGGAGCCAAATGCTACGGATTACATTGGGCCACAACCCATCTTGTTTGATTGTACAACTACCATTAAAAATGGCTCCATTGCCCTCAGTGACAAGATAATTTCCTTGACTACAAATCAATCCTGGTGAAAATGGAATGATCAATCTAAAATGCCAAACTTTGAATATCATGGCAAACATAAACACCAAATCATGGATAGAATCTGGGTGTGTTAATGCTTGCAGATTGCAAAAGATGTCGATGGGCCTATCTATTAATGCCCTTGTTAAGGAGGAGACTCAAGAAACCTTGTTCCTCATCATGTCAACAATCTAGCACCAATATCTTCCATCTATTCACAAAGCTTGCAACTAAGGAAGGAACTAATTCGCAACATGTTTGCACATCAAGTAGTTTGTTTATCAAATAAAGTAATTGTAGAAGCGCCTATAGCAAATTCCGACATCCCAATTGAAAACTCGTCAATTGGAATTTCAAAGAAATAGGGTAACTATTGTGACCTAATCACGCATCACCCCATTCCAAATGGGGACCCCCTACATTTTTGGTCCTCTTGGTCTTTTGGTTGTGGTTCTTTGGGTCTTTTCACAACGGTCTCTTCAATCTCCCTAGTTCTGCAATTGTTTTGGTAAATTTTGATCATGTCTGCAAGTGTTTTGAGTAAAATTAGCTAAGTCCGAAGCTTGTTTTATCTATTTTAGAATTTTTGCCCTTTAGACTTAGATTTGAGGTCATTTTCTTAGGGTTTTGGAAAATCTGAAAGTGGCAATGGAGTCAAAACCCTTCAAGGAAGCTACCAGTGAAATTTGAGCGAATTCTAAGCACATACTATTTTTAGTAAGCTTCCCTGCATCCCGGATTGGCCTAATTTTGCATTTAAACAAACTTACTATTTTTAGCAATGTCTATTTTTAGTGTCACCCTATCCCATTTTTCCCTAATTTGATGTTTGGAAGTACTTACTATTTTTAGTAAGTCTACTTTTGGCAGGTCTATCTCAGGCAGTTGGCAAGACACCAATGGTAAAACACTCTTGAACATTCGAGTCCTAAATCCGGAAAGATGAAAAAGCAAGCAATTGATCAGAAAAATAGCTATCTGGAATCCTTTCCTGAAGTGGAAAAAGCATGAAAAATCTATCCTAAGGCAAGAAAATGTTCCTTCAATGTGAAATTCTCTTCGATCCAAAAATGGCATCAAAGTCCAAATGATGAACAAAAAAGGTATATTGCAAGGAGGAATTTCCAAACTTGACCAAAAATTCCTCACCTTGGTCAAATGGCACCCAAGCAAGAGGTGGGGCGCTAGAATCATGTTGAGGAGGAATTTCCAAAATTCCTCAAAATCCTTCCCACCTAGCAAATTGCGCCCAGGGTTGAGGTAGAGCACAAAAATGGGGTCACAGAGAAATTTCCTCCCCAAGCAAAGAATCCTTCACTTCATGCAATTTGCGCCCAAAGTCAAGAGAGAGCGCTAAAGTGATGAACAGGAGGAATTTCCTCCCAAACACAAATTTGCTCCTCCATGTGGAATTTGTGCCCAAAGTTGAGGAAGAGCGCTAAAAGGATGTTATGGAGGAATTTGCCTCCAAGTCAAAATTTCCTTCCTCCGTGAAGAAATGCATTCCAAAGGGGGTAGAGAGCGCTAGAAGTAGCTTGAAGAGGAATTTCAAAGTTTTTCAAAAAATCCTCCTTCATAGTGAAATGGTGCCCAAGCAAGAGAGAGAGCGCTAGGATGGCATCAAGGAGGAAATTTTCACAATTTCCAAAATTCCTCCTAATACAAAGCACGCTCCAAGACAAGTAGAAGATGCAAAAAACATGGTTTAGGAGGAAAATTCAAAATTCAAAAAATTTCTTCCTCAAGGTGGAAATGCACCCAAGGAGAAGAATTCCAAAGCACGGAAAAATTGGCCAAGTGAGAGAATTTTCTCTCTCCAAAACTCCAAACGAGGATTCCTCAAACATGAAAAATGATTGATTAATTGAAAAATCTCCCTTCAGGACGAGATGTGAGCAAGAATACGAAAAAAAATCCTTCAAGACAAAAATCTCTCTACAAAGGATTTTCTCTCTCCTAGAATTCTAGGCGTACACGATTCCTTCAGAGGTGGACAAAATTGTTAAAATTCTTTCAGGGAAGGAAAATCTTTCAAAATATCTTTGTGCGACCAAAATGGAAAAATTTCTGTAATTAATGAATTGGTGACATGCAAGGAGAATATTCCATATTTATGACACACAACTCGAGATTTTATGGAAGTTTCCATTTTTTGTACTCAAGACGATGGCGGGGTCCACTTGCATGGTGAGTTGTCGAAGGAAATATGATGCATTTTAATGCAATTGCCAATTTTAACCTCTCGCCAACTTAGTAGCTTGGTGGGAGACTTCTATTTAAACGGCAAATTGGAATTCATTTTGCACAACAGTTATTGGAGAAATTTGAAGCTAGAGAGAAGCAAAGAAAAGTCAGAAGTGAAGTTTAATTATTTTCCAGAAGTTCTCGTTCTTGGAGGTTTTATTTTATTCCAAGTTTGGAATCGCAGCATGGATTTCCTTCCTCAACGGATTTATTGAATTTCTTTATTACGAATCTAATGTTTATTATTTTATTTTGCAAGAATCGCGGAATCCAATAAGGCTGCGAACACCTCCCAGCAGGCGCAAATCAAGAATGAACAAAGAGGATTCCTTCCAGAATCAAAGATTATTTTGAAGTGGAAAGAGGCCAATGACACCAATCGGGGAACTTTCAGGCTGGGAGAATTCAGAAGAAGAGTTTATGGAACGTGCTCCGTCAGCCATTGCCACAAAGTTGGTCAAGAGTGGAATTGTTGCAACTGTGGGCTTCCCTCCAACCATCCAATGCCCCGAGCTGATTATGGAGTGTGCAAAGCATTACAATGCTGAAAGAAGGGCAATTTTGGCACCAAATGAGAATTTGTTTTGTGGGTATGAGAATTTAGCCATCTAAAGGCATCAGCTTGCCATGCTTGTCGAACAATAGAGAGTGTAAAATGGTGTATTGTGGTTTTCCACAACATATCATATTTGTAATTTACACACTTTATTTTAATCCTAGAGATTTGTGACAGGAAACCTCTATTTTCTCTTTCTATTTGAGTTGAATTCTGCAGGGATCCTTTTAGAAATGTTTCTTTTTTCCTAACAAATCTAAAAGTTTGGGGGAAAACACTGTAGTAGACTTACCATATAGCAATATTCATGTATACTATTTTCTTTAATGGATAAACATTTAGCAAGATTTAGATTTCTTATTGAATCTCAATTCACTATTCAAAAACTATCACATTGACGAATGCACAAAAGTGGTGTGGACTTGTAGGCAAGTGAAATGGGATTTCCATGTTGTGTACGAGTGTAGGTAAAATGCTAAACACGATTCCATGCAGCACCACTTGATTGAATCCATCATCTACAAAATTTTGTAACATGCTTTCATGATCAAGTTGATATACAAAGACCATGTTGTAGCAGTCACCAGCCAAAGGCACTTACTGGGTCCAATTTAGAGGGGCAAAAAGGGAGCTGACTTGCAGCATGGATGTATTTTCTCACCTTGGAACTTCCACAGGCATCTTGATTTTTTCAGTTCCTAAAGTGTCCTGGATAAAAAAAAATAAGCTTAAAATAATATTAAGAATCACAGACTGTACATTCACATGGTAAAAGAAACTGCTGAAATATTGCAAGCATTGACCCTTGAATTAATTTTTCAAATCAATGCTTTGTTCAATTTATAGGATAGCAGTTCATTATTTGAAATTATAGGTCATGCAAGGATATGTATATACCAATATATATTACTGGATCCTTCTAAATCCTGTACCAAATTCCAGATCTACTCCTTTTAGATTCCAACAGAATACTCTTGCAGAGCAGACCTTTGTAGGATCCAAAAATATTCTCAAGATGGATCCTTTCGAACTACACAATATGTGACAGGTGTCAGAAAAGAAATTCAAAACAAGTTGTAAGACCTATTGTCAATTTTCACTGAAATTAGCAACTCCAAGCTCAGAATGTGCAAGTTGATGGAATATGCACTGAAATAAATTTTACAAATACACCTCAACTAAAATAATTTAAATGGTTTTCTTAACATCCATAGCTAGGATTATGATCAAAATTAACAAAAGAAGAGATCCA
Source organism: Cryptomeria japonica (assembly GCF_030272615.1). Taxonomy (NCBI): domain Eukaryota; kingdom Viridiplantae; phylum Streptophyta; class Pinopsida; order Cupressales; family Cupressaceae; genus Cryptomeria; species Cryptomeria japonica. The sequence goes on from NC_081412.1 coordinate 129,367,110, forward strand.
TAATATTTCAAGCAAAGTATTAAGCGAAATACAGTCTCCTGTTTTTGATATTATAAAATCAAATACAGTCTATTGTTACAGGAATGAATAAATATACAATAACAGAGCTGTGCTTGCTTCCAGCACAAAAAAAGAAAAAGTTAAGCAAAAAACTACCCAAATGATCTTACAGCTTCAATTTGTTGAAGATCTTTCATAGCCTGCTGTTTTTCTTTCTCCTTTGCAATATTCTCTTTCCGCATAGCAGAAAGCCTTTTTGTAACATTGTCCTTGTGGCGCTGCCCAAGTTCATGAGTTCGGATACTTATAGGATTGTTGGAAATAAATATCTTGCATTGATCACACCACTTGTTCCCTTGGCTCACCCAATACTGTTACAAAAACAAAATCATAAAAGAGGCATGATTAGAAAATTACTGGACTAGAATAAAATAAATGAATATCAACTAAGAGATGATAGAAGTGAACCTGATATATATAACATAAAAGGAAGTAAGCAGGCTGATCAACATTTTTATGTTAGCTACAGGTTGCTCATCTGATTTCTGTTCCCAAAACCTTGTTATCATACACTAATGTGGTTAAATGCAATGTCTGTTGTTTGTTATTCCCTCTGCAGTGTTTAACAGATCCTTCATCTGTTTTACCTTTTTTGGTCTATAAATTGTAATTGTAAAGGAAGGTATAAGGAATATTGTTTATTCTGTTATCCATCTAACGTGTCCGTGAGATTGTAGACGTGATGCTGTCCATTGCAGCCCATGCATTCTGGAATCTGTAAGTTGTGTCCTGACACCCTTAGACACAAAAATTCATGAAAAGTGGGCAAGGACAATAAATGTTCAACTAGTTTAGGCAATTTGAATGCAATCCTAAGTAAGACCCCAGCTGGAGAACTCCATACTGACGAAGTAAAAAAACCAATCTTGGGCAAGGTCAAAAATCAAAAGCTATTTTCAAATGTTTGATACTTGTGAAAGTGACAAATTACTGATAGTAGTTCTGTAATGTCCCCTACCTGATCTATTAAAATATACTAAAATTAATAGATTTTCTTCAATAAGTTATTAGCAAGTGCTCGTCTATTTTCCTCGTTAGCTGATTAATTTCATTATTCATAGTTCTTAATATAGATATCAAACCCTGCTACTACTTCAGTTTTAAGGGAGAAGGGTTCACATATGTTACCAAAGCGCTTAGAGACCAACTACAATAGGTTCCCTCAAAGTTTATAGATCCAAGCCCTTACCTATCTTGGGTCTATACCCTCAAGGCTTATGGGTCGCTGATCCCCACCCTATCTTGGGACTTAACCTATTGCTTGGATTTAGACTGCCCCTCTTTGGAACATCTCAATCCCATCTTAAATACGGAAAGTAATAACATGATTTAGACTATAAGTATATATATTTCTTATGTATTATGAATATATATATGAAATTAAGTATGACTGTCATACATATTGCAGTCCATATTAGCATTACTATTAATTCTGCATAAGAACATTATTGGGCTTCATATATTAAGCATACTTATTAAACACATCCCCATGCATACCACCAAGAACAAGGATGTTACTGCCTGTAACTTAATAACAGTTCTGATCTGATCTGATCCATGGTGATCTTACTAGACGCTTTTGATTCCTTTCCTTTATATCTCTCAATGTGAGGGAGAGGTCACACCTATTCATCATGTATGCCCTTTGGCAAGAGACACACCCTTTCACCATTCCCTTTGATAGAGTGCAACTCTTCATTATTTCTGCCCTTTGAAAGGGACACAACCTCTCATAATCAGATCTGCACTTATTATTTACATCAGATCTGCACTTCTCATTTCCAAATTATCCCCCCTCTCAAATGAGGTTCTCTTCTCCCTTTTATATCTCATTGTTGAGGGAGTCACAACTTTTCCTTTCATGTCTTTTGACTTTTCATTAACTTAATTAATTTTTAATTAATCATATTTAATTATATTTAATTATATTATTTTATATTTTAATTTAATTTTAAATATTTTAATTTTATTATTATCATTTATTATTAAATTTTATTTCTCAGTGGGGACATTACAAGTTCAACACATTCAAGAAACAACCAAGGCAAAAGCTACAACACCTTATTGCATTGGTTCAAACTCTACTGCCATAGAAAGATTGTCACCTCATAATGGCAAAGAAGAAGCATTTCACCAATAGAAAATTGCCAAACAAAAAAAATATCAGATAGTTTGGCATTATGCAAAATTTTGTCACATCGATGTCTAAATATCAAAATAATGTTTGCCCTTATATTGAAAAACTAGAGCAACAAATAAGACCATTTTAAAATAGTAATACTAATGTTAACCATGGTGGAATAAACAAGAAGAACACCAAAAGAATCTATACACCAGCAAGAAACATAGCAACAAGAATCACAATTCCAGAGAGGCATTCTAATCAGCATTCACAAAATCACTAAAATAATTGCTCATATCCCAAATAGGGCAATCCTAGTCATTTCCAGTACCAATTAATATCATTCCAATGAGAATTTGATTTAGCCAAAAAAAATCAACAACCTGATTTCCTTCCCTTCTAGTATGGTTCCAATTAACAACACAAAAATGAAAAATCGTGAATGAGAATGTTGAGTCTTTCTTACATTCATTCAACTACCACTGCTTGAAGTGAGAGAACTTTCTTTTGAAATGATCAGCCAAGAGCTTAGCGAATGGCCATAACTTCTACAAATTTATTAGAACCAACACGAAGACTAACTACAACTCAGAGCTTAACTCTACCAATATGATCGCCACAAAAACCTCCCGTACCAGCATTTCTAGGATTGTCCTTTGACGCAACATCAACGTTAATTTTAACCAAGCTAGGAACAGGGAGTTTCCACTTCAAAAGTTGATAATCCTAAGGGTTATTACTAGAAGAGGCAAAAGAAGATGAGATTACAAGAATACCAAGTCTCATTAAATATCTGAATCGCCACCAAGAACTTGGTTGATAATATTGAATACAAACTTGACAGGTTTCTTTTAGATTGGTCATTATTCTCCCCCAAACCTAACTTATATGCTTTATTGTACCATTAAAAATCCTTTGATTTTGCTCCCACCAAATATTCCAACAACTCATACCAAGACCAATATCATGGAAAAGATTGTGGGCTTTTATCTTCAAAGAAGGTCATGGTTGATTCACAAAAGAGTGTTGGATAGACTAAAAATTATTCCAAGAAATTCCCAACAATTCACACCATAAACGATGAAGAAAAAGAGGCAAGCGCGGAATCTAAAAGATGTATACTAGACTCTATCTTGAAGGCAAAAAATACATTTATTTGGACCAAAAACCCTCTTTTACGAATATTATCCTGGTTAAGAAATTAATCTTAAGTTGCAAGCCACATGAAAGCTTTAACCTTAAGCCAACATTAGGATACTATACCCTTTTCCAAAGCCTAGAGTTTTCAACTTCCAAGTTATCTTCCATAAGAGTTTTATAACTAGCTTGCACAACGTAAATCCCAAAATCTTTCCCAAAATCTTTCAATCCCCATCCAAGGAAATTTGAATATCTACTAGTGTACTGAAAATGACATCCAATTTGGAACAAAGTGCATAATTTGACTCACTGATAACAAATTGAGCTGCATGCCCAAAACATAGTATACATTGAGGAAAATAAGAGATTTCCCTCCAACAGTTATCTAAATATTGCCTTTGCCGACAACTATATACTCCTCACCACCGTTGAAAATCACTAAATCTGAACAAGCTGTATAGTCACTGAACCAATCCAACCTGTGTGTAAAATGTTAGATACTCCAAAATCAATGTACCACATAAAAGACTTGGAGTGATATGCTGATCATTTGGCCATAGAAGCCTTTAATGGAGCTCCTCATTGGTTGGATTTTTGATCAGCCAACCTCTTTCTGCAATGCTTCTTCATGTGACCAAGTTTATGACAATAATGACATGTGATAGCCTACAAATACTTCGAAGTATCTTTATTTTATCCTTGACCTTTCTTATAAGGTTACTTGCCTTTTCCCTTGTTCTTGGGTTCAAAGGCTTGTTCTACTCTCACTAAATCACTACTTCATATGTCCTACTGCAAGAGTTTGTTGCACAATTCATCGAACTCTAGGTCAACGCTGGTAGATGTGATGTTGAGTGTTTCTATGAAATGCTCATATGACCATGGTAAGTTTTTCAGTGTTATAACCACCATATCTTCTTCCATCGTGCAACCAATAGCAACTAACTAATCACGAATGTCTTTAATCTTCATCAAATGATCTTGCAAAGGCATCTTCTCATCCATAATGATTGAGAACAACATATTCTTTAGGAAGAAGGCCTTGCCTTCATCTCATGTCTCATTCAGATCAAGCAGGTGTTTCCAAATCTCTAAAGAAGATGTGCTTGAAGGAATCTTCAAAAGCATTTCATTTATAAATGATAATTTAATGAGCATAACTACTTCACAATTACGCTCATCGAACTTGTCCTGGTCTTTTCCTGCAACTATTGCTCAGGTGTTAGTCCCGAGGATGATTTAATCAAGGCACCTATATTCAAAGATCATGAGCATCCTTTGTTTCTAGGTGTTGAAATTTTTGCTAGTTAACCTCAAGCTGCCTTCCAACATTATGTTGGTCAATGAAGCCATCCCTCCCACAATACAAAAACACCTAATGTTAGACTTGTAGGTCACAACCTAGTTGACACCAGAGCCATGATTTTATTTTATAAAAAATCGTCAAAAACTACAATTGGGCAGAAAAACCATGATTTTATTAAAAAATCGGCAAAAACTTACAAAACAATTCTGGAAAAAATTGGAAACTTGGCTAAAACCGTAGCCGTCCAAAAAAAATGGCAAAGAAATGACAATATCTTGATGCCAAACCCTACATGCTATTGTACCCATGATTTTTGTAAAAAACTCCTTCAAAAAATTGTATAGATTTGTCATTGGAGGCCAAGTTAAACAATGCAAGCTTTTGCAGATTAAAAACACAAAAAAAATCGACAGGAGTGAAAAAACCCATCAATCACCAGCTAATGCAATCACGTGAATTTTTTTTATTTCTGTGAAAAAACCAATCACAAAACTTCCAGAAAAGAATAACTCGCGATTTCTTCACAAAATGATGCAAATCTGCAAACAATCTAGTTGCGTTTGGCAGCAGTAAAAAGCCACAATTTCCACTGATAGACTAGCTCGATTTCACAAGAAAGACTTCCACGAATTTCAAATAGGTAAATTTCCGATTTCCCAAACACAAACCCACAATTATATTTGATTTTTTCACAAGAATCAAGGCACATTTTATTCAACAAACATAATCCATGAATTTTGAAACAAAATCTGCCAAAAAATTGCAAAAAAAAGCCCACGAATTTTGTAAAAACCCTTGTACGAATCCATACAGCTTCATTTGGTAAATTCCCTACCACAAACACAAATACCCAATTGCATTCACCAATCCCGAGGTTTATTCCAAACCCAAGCTCTGATTTGATACTACAAAAACTAAAAGTAATGACAAAGAGAATCATTACCAAGATATTCAATATTAACAAATGAGCGAAAGTCTCCTTAAATAAGAGTTGCAAACAATTTATTTGTGAAGGATAAGATCAACAACTAAGAAAAGCAAATGACAACTAAAAGAATAAACCAAATATTCCAATATAATTTTAGTATTATAAGCCATCATCCTTTGGACGTAAAAATACTATTTGTTTTCTAATGCTAGCAACAAATGAGTTCAAATCAGACCAAAAATGGTAAATGTGCCCAAGATCTAACGGTTGCTTGCAAAATAGTGTAGATCAGCCCATTCTCCTCATCAATCCCAAACTGATTGCAAACAATGTGTTCCATCTTTTTGAACATGCTCTAATCTAAAAGTTTATGGGAATTAAAGTCACGTTTTTCTTGGAGACTCAAGTTTGTCAAACTTGGCAACACGAGGGGGACATGGAGATTATCCTTGGTTGTGGCGGATTATGTTTTGTAGTTTTTTCAAAAATGGTCTATCAAAATATAGCCTTCAAAGGAATGACTTATTTTTGCATCAATCCAAATTATTCATCAACCAGCATGTGGATTTTGATCCTTTGGAAGAGCTCCCTTCTAGAATACTTGTCTATATTTCTCTTCTTTGGCTACCAATGGAGTTCCAGAGACATGAAATTATTTACTCCATTGTTGTGGTCCTTAGGAAAACCCATGGGTTCCTCTCATCTCATAATGGAAAGGAAGGTAACTACATGTGCCCATATTTTTGTTCAAATTGATCTCAATAAGCCTCTATCTAATGCTTTAGAGATTAGATTGGGGAATATGCAATGGATTCAACATTTATATTACAAAGCCCTTTCATTCCCCTACTATGATTATCATGCTTACGGTCACTTACAAAGAGATTACCCTTAAAGGGTTACAGCTCCCTCTTATTATTTAGAGTAAAATTCAGAAACTAGAGCTAAAGCAAAAGGAAAAGCCCTAACCCATGCTAATGAACTACATCAAAACAACTTCATGCTCGTGAAAACCTACAATAGAGAAAAGCCACCAAATCACTAGAAAGGAAATTTATCAGTATGAAACTTCAATAATAGATTCAATGTCCTAGAAAATTTTGAAGAACTTGGACATGCTTGACTAAGTACCCCCAATAGACGAAGACTCGAATCTAGACTATCCAATTGAATCTCCTAACCTAGCCAGAAACTAATGATGTTCTTAGAATGCAGGTGCCCCCAAATGTCAATATTCCTACCTCTCTCTACTGCGTTTTTTATTGTGAACTTCTCATCCTCTTCCTCGTGCTCCACTACCAAATATGGTTTTAAATTTTCTTCACATTGGTTCACAACCATTTAGCTAACACGTTTGCAATTGTTAGGAATTTCAGTTATCCTTCCTCACTTTAGACATTAAATTTGATAGGAGTGAATGGGGTATGCTATCACTCTCACTATCCATCAAAAACATTTTTTTACATGGCTGTTATAATGTTAGCAACATGAACATTTTTGATAATAACAATGATATATTCTAACAATTGGAGTATTAAATCATCATAATCAAGATCAAGCATAGCTACACAAACTCTAGTCTTAGCAACAGTTTCTAAAATTCTTATTCTCTTCAAAAAAAAAGAATGTCTAGTATCATCCAAACCGTGGAAACTCTATACAATCAATTTAAATACTTCCATTATTATGTCATCATTGTAAAGAATTTCAAGACCAGCAATTCTTGTATGTTCACTAATGCAAGAAGTGATGCAACTCTTCACCTAGATATCTCATAAGCTTGGGCTTAACCAACAAATTCACAGTCAAAACCATAGCAATTTTCATCTCCATAGACTCGAGTTGATCTATCAATGAAAAAATACTTTCCAATATATCCAGAATACATAGAAAATCATCCTCTAATAGAGGCTAGTTTTCAAGTTTCTTTCCTACACAAAAGATTATCAATTGTAAATCCATGATTCACAAGAAAGTGTAGTCAAAGCTCAAGATATGATACTGCTGAAAATTGATTTGTAGTCACCGAGTAGTACCAAAAAACCATTTGAACTAATGAATAACCACTGGCATTCAATTGATGCAAATTATTTCACTTGGAAGCAAATAAAATCTGATTCTGCATCAATTGTTAGAGATCAAAAAGGTTTCCTCAAACAAGATCTCTAAAGCTAGGAGAAAAAGAGATCAAGAGAAGTTTAAGATGATCGGAGAACCCTTGGAGAATCTAGTGTGTCATTCAAACATTAGATGGTCAATTCTTTACTCCCCATAAATAATTGTTATTTCATGGAACACTAATGGTTTGGGCAGCACCACTCATCAAAAAGTTGTTTGGAACCTTATTTGGGAGCATAAGCCTAATATCATTTTTCTCCAAGAAATGAAACTCTCTATTGATGAAATGGCTTCCCTCTCCTCTTAAGATTTGGAAGGGCAGTCAATGCCAATTTATTGGAGCTTAGGGATTTGTAGAAGGCCTTATTTGTTTATGGGATCCTCGCCAACTTACTACTCTTTGCATAGCTGGCACACATTCCATCTCCTTTATGAGCTCCTACATTGATTCAAGTGGCTCCATTTTCCTCACTAATGTCTATGTTCCTATAGATTTCTAAGGTAAAATCCTTCTTTTATCTCATGTTAGAATTGTTTGCTCATATTTCCCTTCTCCTTGGATTGTGCTAGGGAACCTCAATGCTACACACAGTTTCAATCAAAAGTAAAGCGGTTCTATTTCAATCCTCCTTCCTTCCTACCAAGAGAAAATTTGTCATTTTTTTAATCTTGTTGATGTTAAACCTAAAATCTAGCCTTTTTTTACTTAGAATAAGGTGTAGGTTGAACTCCATCTCAAAGGGTCTTGATAGATTTTTAGTCTCTAATTGTTGCTCTAGTGATTCTTTGGTCTCCTCTAATATTCTACATTAGAAAGGATCATATCAATAGCCTATCAAGTTTTCTTCCTTCTTCTCTCACTTGAAAAAGCCCCCTTTCAAGCTTTGATTAAGGCGGCTCAAAGATCACACGATTCACAAAACATTGTTGCCTAGTGGTCAAAGAGGAAGTCTCCTTTTCGTATTATTATGTATTCCTTCTTTAAAAGACTTCAATTCATGAAGTTCAATCTCAATTAGTGGAACAAAGCTTTTCTTGGAAACATTTTTGAGAAAAAGAAACAAATCTAAGAGAAAGAAGATGACATTTCAAATCAAGGAAGTTGGTATCACAAACAATCATCTTCTTAGGGAATCATTTCTCTCCAAAGAGCTTAATGAATGGCTCTTACAAGTGGAGATATACTAGAAACAGAAATCTAAAATTGATTAGTTGCAAATGGAAGATAGCAATATCTCCTTTTTTCATAATGCAGATATCTACTGTCATCTCAACACAAGGAAATCAACTACCTTCGCAAGGAAGTGGTCAAACATTTTTCTTCACTCTTCTATTAGAGTGGCCCCCAAGCATGGGGGAAGAGCAAATCATTTTAAATTGTCTACTTCCTCTAGCCTTTGGAGATATGAACAACTTAAGTATGAGTCCCATCTTTCTTCAAGAGCTCAAACTTGTGTCTCAAATGAAGAGGAAAAATCTTGGCCCAAATGGTTTTCCCATTGAATTCTTTCAATAATATTGACACCTCTTGAAGCTCAATCTTTTAAAGGTGGTTCACAAGTCCTCGACTAATAAGAAAATGTTGAAAGTGATTAATAACACCTTTTAGCCTGGGGTTCATCCCACAATGTATTGGTTAAGGTGTGGCATTGTTACTGGTGCCACCGAGGTTCAAATCCCACTAGGCTCTTGTGAGCGCAGCACTATGCCTTCACTATTCTAGTGGGCTCGCGCCTTCGCTGTTCTAGTGGGCTCGCGATTGTGAACCGTCACGGTGTTAATGCCGCTATCAAGGTGGTTCCCACTCTATTACCGACAAAAAAAACACCTTTTGGCCTTGATTCCTAAGAAAAAGGAGGCTAGCTCTTTTGATTTGTTCCACCCTATTGCTCTATACAATGTCACCTATAAAATCATTATCAAACTCATTGCAGGTCGTCTAAAGTAGATTTTGGCTTCTCCCATCTCACCTAAGTAGGATAAATTTTGTGAAGGGTAGCCGAATCCTTGATGGTACTTGTTATCACAAAAGCTCGCACCCTTGTTGAGCCATCAACCCAACAACCTTGTGAAACATGGAAACAACCCCAAAGTGTGGGACCTTGCGCAAGGGGGTTGAATCTCCAGAGAAGGCCGGCTTCCTTCTCAATCCAGGTGCAGGTGTTGAACCAACTCGACACTATAAAACTAATTCCTACGCCTACCTAAACAACTTGCAGAGGTAAAGGGAAGAGAGAATGCTGGAAATAGAAGGAGGTGATGCACCAAGAAGAGATTGTTCCTCTCCCTACCCGAAATGGCACAAGGAATCAATTGAAATGCCCAAGAGATGCACAAACTTCAATTGCATGAGTGACCCAAACGCATGTGGAGGTTAGGATTTTCAAAGTGTCAAGAGAGGAGAAGGATTCCCACAAGTCACACTCAGAAAACAAGTTAACACAACATACATGTGAAAGAAAACCACAAACATACACTTATAATGGAGGTAAGAACACATACACAGCATGCATAAGTTAAAGTAAGGCAAGAATGGTAGTTTCAATTCATTCAAAGGCCAAAGGCCAAACTTACAGTTGCAGAAATGCAAAATAATTACAAGTATTTAAGAGAAGAGGAGCATAAGAAAGCTCAAGCCAGCAGGGAGAGAACCCTTTACAATGAGGCATAACGGCCTTTATATAGAAAAAATGGTTACAAGGGTGATCATGACCCCTGCATGTCAGTCTGGAAGTGCAGGGAAGTGCATGCACTTGACTTGTACATGCAAGCAACCTAGTCATACCCACAAGGGGCAATTCTATGAAGGTGGATTGACTAACCTTCCAAAGTCAGACATGACATAAGTCACCAAGCCAAAACATTTAGTGCACCCTTGTGGCTCCACAAAAGAAAGTACACAAGTCACCAAAACTGTCGGAGCATTAAAAGCCTTGAGTGTCGATCATGCCATCCCAAAGTGTCGCCAGTTGGAAGGAAGTCCGGAGGCTTCGGAAGCTCGGACTCCCGAAGTGAGGAAGACAAGGGAAGGACCAAGGAACTCCGGAACCCCGAGGTTCCGGAGTTCCGAAGAACTTCAAAAAGGCTAAGGAAAGAACTTCGGAACCACGAGGTTCCGGAGTTCCGGGATAGAGAGAGTAAGAGAAGAAAAGGAACTCCGGAACCTCAGGGTTCCGGAGTTTCAAAGAGAAGGGGAGGCGAGGAAGAGAACTTCGGAACCTCGAGGTTTCGGAGTTCTGAAGAAAAGAAGGAAGAAGGGCTAGGAGGGAGCTTCGGAACCTCGGGGTTTCGAAGTTCCGAGGAAGGCAAGGGAAGGGAACTTCGGGGTTCCGGAGTTCTGGGGAACTGCACAAAGGAACTTCAGAACCTCGAGTTTCCGGAATTCCGGGAAAGGGGAGAAGAAAAGAAGGAACTTCGGAACCTCGAGATTCCAGAGTTCCGGAGGAGGGGGGAGAAGGGCTAAGGAGAGGAGGGACTAAGCTAGGGAAGGAACTTCAGAACCTCGGGGTTCCGGAGTTCTAGAGAAGGGAAGGGGAAGGGAGAAGAACTTCGAAACCTCGGGGTTCCGGAGTCCCGGAGAAACTGGAGAAAAGCTAAGGGAAGGAAGGGAACTTCGGAACCTCGGGGTTCCGGAGTTCTGGAGCAGGAAAGAAGCGGCTAAGGCAAAGAACTTCAGAACCTTGAGGTTCCAAAGTTCCGAAAAAGGAAGAAGGAAAGAGACAAGGGCAGAGAACTTCGGAACCTGGGGGTTCCAAAGTTCCAGAGGAGGGAAAAGAGAGGGCAAAGAGAAAAGAACTTCGGAACCTCGAGGTTCCAAAGTTCCGAGGAAGAAGAAAAGGCCAAGGGAGGAACTTCTTCCGAACAAAGCAACACTTCACACTTCATGATTCTTCTCTCCTTGATCAACTGGGGCCACGCTGGTCCATGGAACATATCTCTAATCGGTTCTCACTGATGGACCAAGGGTGTCATAAAATGACAACAGTATCCTTATAGCCATTGAGGCCATTCACTCTATGTCCCATTCTAGGGATAAAGCAATGTTTATCAAGTTGGATATGTCCAAAACCTATGATAGGATCAAATGGTCATTCCTTAGGACCATTCTTATGGCCTTCACATTTTTCTAAGGATGGATTGATTGGGTTATGCATTGTGTGGGCTCTCGCTCTTATATTATAATTAATGGTGACCTTTCCCCCCTCTTCTCTACTTTCTGAGGGCTATGACAAGGTGGTTCTCTATCTCTTTACCTCTTAATACTCAATGTAAAAGGTCTAGGCAAATTGCTAAAGCACCAAAAAAACAACTACATCCAAGGTTGGACTACAACTTAGGATCTTGACTCACAAAACCATATTCAACTTGTTGATAACACAACTTTGTTAAGTGTTGCTAAGATTCACGAAGTCGTTAATCTCAGGAAAGCTTTAGAAATCTATTTGATTGCATCTAGTCAGCAAATTAATGAGGACAAGTCCAATATGTTCTTCTTTAATGCCCCTTAATCACCCAATAAAGAATATTTCTATCTTTCAATTAAAATACGTCAACTTCCATTTGAATATCTTGTCACCACTTTATTAGTTGTTAACCCCAAAAAGCTCAATAGAAGACCACTGACAAATTTGGAATGTAGGATATTCATTAGACCTTCCATGGTTGTATTTTGCTAGCTGATTGACTCTCCTCAAGTTTGTCTTGCAAGCTTTGCCTATCTACAAATTCCTTGTGCTATCTACCCCCAAAAACTTTCTTAATGACTTTAACGCTCTCTCTAGGAAATTCTTGAGTGGGTAATTACAATTCTCAAAAAATTGACTAATTAATTGGGATAAAGTGTGCAAATTTAAGTACAATGGTGGTCTAGGCGATAGGCAAACTATTCTTAATAGAGAAGCCTAGACTGTCAAGTTTTATTAGTGATGGTGTAAGCACCCAAAATAGTCTTGGGCATTTCAAATATCTAGGAGTCAATAATACTAAGATTCCAAGAGTGGATTTGGTCAAAAGAGGTTCAATGGTTTACAATAATATTAAGAAGTGGGCTTTAATTGTCAAGGATAGCCTCTCCTAGATTGTCAAAAATGGTAAGATGGCTCTTTTGGAATAATGCTTGGGATCTCCACTCCTCGGTCCTCTTCCTTTCATCTTCTATAGCCCTTGAATGAAGTCTTTAAGGTAGTGAGATGATCTAAGGTTGCTGATTTCAAGTGTACCCTTGAGGTAGGGGCATCCCAAATCTATCATTGGATATACACAAGTAGATGGCATAAAGAGGGAACTCTTGAAGCCCTGGCCAACCTATCTTCCATTCTTGCAAATCGACCATATTGCTCTTTGCAAAAATCAGATATTCTTGCATGGGGCCATGATCCTAAAGGAACTTATATGGTGACTTTTGGCTATAAGTCCCTAGACTTGAAGTGGTGAAAATAGCCACTTCCCTAGATAGAACAAATTTAGATGGTGTAAATGCTATATGGTTCCTCAGGGAAAAAAAATGTCTCATCTAGAATAATATTAGAAAGAGAGGATTCCACGAGCTTTCAAAATGTGCTTTGTGTGGCACTAAGCAGAAATTTGCTGCTCACCTTTTCTTCCAATTCGCTTTAGGTATTTGGGGACAATGGTGGTGGATTTGGAGCTAACCTTTCATTCATGATCCTTACCTAAGTTCTGGGTTGGCATCAGTCGACAACTTACATAGCTACTATTCCCAATGTCACCTAGAAGCTTGGTACTAATTTTATCCTCTAGTAGATTTGGCTTGAAAATTTGTTGAATTTCTCATAGACACCAAAATCTTATCTTGAAATATGGCAGAAGGTCATGGATTATATTAAAGAGACCATTGCAGCTAAGTTTTCTATGGATAATAACATGTCACCCTCTAATTGTCAATTTTCAAAAAGCCTTGAGCTACAATCTATTGTTGCTCCCTTCTTTCACTCGTCTTGCCCTACAAGCTTCTAGAAAGATAAAGAGGACCAATAAATGGTCTTCCCCTCTCAAGGATCCTTTAAAATAAATATTGTTGGACCTTCTCATGGTAATTCAAGTGCTATCAAGCTTGGAGGGGTTGTTGGTCATGCTATTAACTAAGAGAATATTATAAATATAGAAATGACAAAACACTGTAGCTATTAATGAAACCAACTAATTGTTACTGTAGACATTTAAGATGTCTAACAACACTAACTTGACCATTAACAGTATATAGAATTATTATTCTAACACCCTACCTTAATGGTCAATCTATCAAAAACACCAAGTTGCCCCCTGAATTTTACAAATTTATCTGAGCTCAGAGACTTGGTGAGAATATCCGCAATCTCATCTGCTGTCAAAACATACTACGACTGAACTGATCCGTCTTCTACCAGCTTGCGGATGTAGTGACAATGAAGCTTGACATGCTTAGTACGTTCATGGAAGACCGGATTTTTGGCTAGTTTGAGCACCCCTTGATTATCAGTATACAAGGGTGAAGGACCTGCTTGCGGCATCTGCATGTCAAAAAGCATCCTTTGGAGCCAAACTGCCTCACATGCGGCCTTGATTGTTCCCCAGTATTCGGCTGCAGTCGAGGAAAGAGCCACAGCCTGTTGCTTCTTGTTGCTCAAAGTGACAGCACCAGTACCCAAACTGAATACATACCCAGAAGTGGATTTTCTGTCATCCACTGATGCTGCCCAATTTGAGTCAATATAACCAATCAGCTTTGGATCGCCTGCCATACAAAATGCCATAGTCTGAAGCATAGTTTCGGGACTCGCCGAGTCCTGGCGAGTCCCAAGCTGAGTGACCCTAGCCAAGTCTTAGGGACTCGTGACTCTCCAGGACTCGCTCTAGGCAAAAATCACTAGAAATTGGTTTTTTTGCCGAGTTCTGCCGAGTTTTTGCTGAGTCCCGAGTCGGGTCAGCCTTGTCGAGTCCACGTCGAGTCCAAGTCTCGTTTCTTTGGTCTGAAGTGCCTTTCACATATCGTAGCACTCGCTTTGCTGCAATCCAATGATCAGCTTTTGGGGTTGTCATGAAGCGAGAGATGTAGCTGACAGCAAAACAGATGTCAGGTCTAGTGGTAGTGAGCTAGGAGGTTGAGTCATATAAACTTCTTCTTGCAACTCACCGTTGAGGAATGCACTCTTAACGTCCCTCTGCAGCATTGTTGATAGGGAGACTCGTACTACCATCGCTATGGGACTCAAGGATCATGGTTTGTATAGACTTGTTGATTCCGGTGATTCTTAGGAACACGCTTTGGTTGCTTGGAGTACATCCATCAAAACACTTTGGCATCAGCATTATGGGCACTTAAACGTGCACTATCTCTCTCAGTTATATCAGGAGGGTTTGGTTGCTGGTCTACTAGAGATTCAACCTCAAAATCATGGAGTTTGTGCAACCTGTCAAGCTAGAAAGCAACATTGGACACCATTCTCGGATGGTGATTCTTGGCGAGCCACCAAGGTCCTTCAATTGGTTCACGCTGATGTATGTGGGCCAATGAACACTCCATCTGTTACTGGTTGCAGGTACTTCTTGTTATTTGTTGACGATTTCAGTCGTAAAATGTGGGTGTATTTTTTGAAAAATAAATCAGATGTGTTCAATACATTTCAGCAGTTTAAGGCCTTAGTTGAAAAAGAATCCGATTCTCAAATTGTCACTCTAAGGTCAGATAATGGGGGGGAGTTTTCTTCTAATGACTTCTCTACCTTTTGTGCTACACATGGCATTAAGCGCCAACTCACCACACCATACACCCCTCAGCAGAATGGTGTCGTTGAACATAGAGATCGCAGCATTACTAAATTGGCTCGTTCTATGATAGAGCATCGCAATCTTCCTAAGAAATACTGGGCTGAAGCAGTTTACACTGCATTCTATCTCCTGAATCGGTCACCTACACATTAAGAAGATGACTCCTGAAGAAGCCTGGTCAGGACGCAAGCCTAAAGTGAGCCATTTGAAAGTCTTCGGTTCTACAACTCATGTATGGATTCCAGACGCCAAGTGTGCTAAGCTGGATTCAAAGAGCCAAACACATATGTTTACTGGTTACAGCAACAACCACAAGGCCTACAGGTTGAGTGATGTTGAGACAAATCGTCTCATTTTCAATCGTGATGTTGTGGTTGATGAGACTACTAGTCCATTTATGCCTTCTACTACTCCTAGTCTAGTGACTCCTGATGTTGGTCTTCGTCTTCCTCTTGGTTCCCATGATGGGAGGGCTTCAAAGCATTTTGACTCTGAAGATGAGGAATCTACCGATCCAGCACCACCTGATTTTTCACAGGATTTGCATCCAGATGACTTTGTTGCAGAAACTCCAAGGGATGTTATTCCTCCAATGCCAAATGTTGGTACTTCTACCCTCCAGCCTAAATGGTGGACCAAGACAATAGGAGATCTTCATGATGATGAGCCTCTTGAGGATAGATCAGTTCGACGGAAGAGAAGGCAGCAGAATAGAGTCAACTTTGCACTTATGGCCAACATCCACAGCATCCATGAACCCCATACATATTCTGAGGCTAAAGGCATTCCTGAGTGGGAAAAGGCTATGGAGACAGAATACCATAGTCTTTTGAAATATAACACTTGGGTTCTTTCTGATCTGCCTCCTGGGAAGAAACCTATCAGCTGTAAATGGGTCTACAAACTCAAGTATCATGCAGATGGTACTTTGGATAAGCACCAGGCCAGATTGGTTGCTCGGGGCTTTACACAATGGGAGGGCATTGACTACGAGGAGACTTTTGCTCCTACTGCCAAGATGAGCACAATTCGTCTTCTTCTCGCCATTGCAGCTTAGTGTAGAATAATAATTCTATATACTGTTAATGGTCAAATTACTGTTGTTAGACATCTTAAATGTCTACAGTAACAGTTAGTTGGTTTCATTAATAGCTACAATGTTTTGTCATTTCTATATATTGTAATATTCTTGTTGACATGTTTTTTTGACAGCGTCGAACACAAAATAAAGTCACCAACGGTCACCTTACCCTCTCTTGATCAAAATTAGTCCGTATGCTAAGATTGCATAAAGTTCAAACGGCTAATTCCAAGGTTCCTTCAATGCGTGGATGTGACTCAATTGTTTGATGGGTTTGTTGTTAACCCAAGGGGCCTTACGTGTGTTCAATTGAATAAGATAATAAACTCATGCAAGCTCAAGGATTTCTATATGGATGATTTGCAATGAAAGCTCTAGTTTTTTATTTTTTTGATTTTCGAATTATGCAGAAAGTAAATGAGAGTAGGGTAGAGGGAACTATGCTAAAGCTAACATAATCCTAAGAACAGGAGACGGGATTACTCATGCAAAATCAAACCACGCTTCGCTTCGCCAACGGAGCACAACTACGCGAAGGCAATGCAATCTTCAAAGGGTGTGTAAAGATTTTTCAGATCACCAATATGGACCATCGGATAGAACAATCTTCACTGATGATTGAAGTTAAGCGTACACACATAACAAAGGCTCAAGCTAACTTTGCACGGTATACAACAATCAGCTGCACACCAAAAGTATGAGCTCGGATTCTGCAACAAGTACTCCTATCAAATCCGGTTCTCCTAACAACATGTAAACAAATCTAATCTAACTAAAGAGAGCAAGACCATGCAGATTGCTAAAATAGAACAAGAATACACCATCAAAATCGAACAATGTATTAAGTTGGCTACTTCAACAATCATGATGGAACAATCTCAGATAATAATCTCTCCTCCCTTACAAATGAGGGGGGTCACCCCTTTATATAGGCTCTTGGCCTTGACCACATGCAAAACCCTAATTAGGGTTTCACCCTAGAAGATTCCCCACTCAAGATGCAACAAGGTGGGAATCAACTATTAATGCCCACTAAGCCCATATACAATTAATTCCATCCCATTACAATTAATTACATTCAAAAAGTGCCCACTATGCAATGAATGTACCCTCATGCAAAAATCACCCATGATGCCATAAATGCACCATCATCTTCTAAATGTGACAGCTGCATGCGGAAGGAATCTGCCATAATGCCATAAATGAGGCAGCTGCATGCAAGAATAATTCCTCATGTGACAACAACATGCATTGACCAGACCAACACTTAGTCAAAATACCCCCAACAAGTAAATACGCTACCACTATTCAACTAAAAGATTCTCGTCCAAGAATGGACGACCATTATCCCGTTGATTTATAGCATATGCAATGAATCTGTTGACGACTGCTTCCAGCTCTCCAATGGAGACACTTGGCACATTTTCAATGTCGAATTCCATCAAGGCAATTTCTTTGCCGCTCTTGGAAAAGAAGCTCTCCCACTCCATCATGATTTCCTGTGTCTTCTTCATTATACTGGAAAATGAAGAAACATTTGCAAAATGTTCCTTGGGGAATGAACCTACGAAGAAGAACTCGTGCAACTAAGATTTCAGGGAGTTCACTGTTATTCCACCGTCATTGAGTTTCCTTACGAACAATGCCTCAATTGCACTGATGATTTCCTCCTGCACCCCTTTGATGGAATCTTTCAAAGTAAAGGACTCTACGCTGAGATTATCGAAGGTGTTCTTTCTTGAGCAAACGGCGTAGAACCATCGGGGAAAATCATAAGCTTCATTCTCCTGAATTACTTTCCCATCAATCAGAATTTGCCTTGGAATCTTTGTCAGCGCCCTGAGTCGCCGAATGGTTAAGTCCCGGTATACGTGCACATCCTCCCACAATCCTTCCGCTGTCTCCAATCTGCTCAGGAGGGCCACGAACTTTGAATGAAGCTGAGCCAGGTCCTCGATGAATTTTCCCGCTTCTGTGTAAACATCTTCTATCCATTCCCTGGAATTTTGTGCCATCGCTCTAATAACCTCCGCATCATCAACAACTTCCTTAGGAAGGGAGGAAGGAGGAGTGAATGAAGGACCTACCTCCCTCAGGGGTCTTTTGAAACTCCTGATGTACTCGCATAGGGCTCTATTTTCTTCCCTTAGCAGCTTACATTTCGCTTTTGACTTCAGCATCTCTTCCCTCATGGCTAAGGAAGATTCTTCAAAGTCTCCCATGACTTGGCCTGTGGAAGCATGGCCAAGATCAATTGGTCTGATAACATAATCCTCCTCCCTGATTTCGTTCCTATCTTTATCTACTCTAGGCTCAACAATGTGCAGGGTCCGAGATCCAGACTCTTCCCTGACAACCTTGGAAATTTTCCGGGGAGCCTTCCTTTCTGTTGGCTGATCCATCTTTTTCAACAATTCTTCCAACTCCCGAGTTGGATCAGTTTCTTTTTCTAGTTTCTTTCTCAGCCTTCCTACCAACCAATCTGGAGCGGGGATGGAGTGACTATGAACCTCTACGTGCTCCTACTCCTGTGACTCTTCTTCCATTTTGTTGGTGTAAATAAATATTCATTATGGATATTATTACACTTTACTTAAATTAACTTAGGATGATGCATCTCTTCGTAGTTTGGATTTGAGACACTTAGGGAAGTGTGCACATAGGGATATAGCTTGTAGGAGAAATTCCACCTTTTGTGGTCTTATTTTATTGTTTCACTCCACATTCGGTGGGTCATCCACCTTTTGTGGTCTTATTTTGTTGTTACACTCCACATTCGGTGGGTCATCCACCTTTTGTGGAATATTATATTATTTCTCCTACGTAGCCCTAGTATTTCTTACTTACCCTTGTTTTTCATTGAGTCACATGTCATGATTGTGTGCTCGTACATCCATATGGCCTTGCCAATATAAGCAGGCCTATATTCATTGTATTGGTTAATCCAATTGATCATTTGCATATTGATGAGAATACAGTTTGTTCTTGTCATTCTTTTCTCTCTCTTTTATACTTTTCATTGTGCCCTTGATCTTGGCAAAATCTCACATGGTATCAGAGCCATTGGGGCTTCATTGATTGGTTTTTGGAGACATCTTGGAAGGCTTCTATTTTCGGATCTGAGGAACAACGCTTTTTGGACGCATCTTAGAGCGTTTTTGACCTCACCATTGCATCCGGGAGGCCGTTTCCATAAAAATTGAGTATGAACTCAACCTATTTTGGCAAAAATCGAATTTTGGGTGTTGGAGGAATTTTTTGCCCAATTCGGACGGTACAGTACGGAATTTTCAAATCTCCCCAAAAAAAAAAAATTTCTGAAAAAAAAAATTCCAGTTTTGAAAATGATTTTTTTTGAAAAAATAAAAGTTTTTTTCGAAAAAAGAAAGGGATTTTTTTATTGTAAAAAAAAACAAAATACATTTTTTGGGGGTCCGTAGACCCCCCCCCTCTCTGTCCCGCTGTACTTTTCTGTAGGTCCGTGCAAGTGACAGCAGCAGCAAATCCGCCGCCGCCGCCTTGCAGAGACCCCACTCCCCGGCAGCCCCTACACCGCCTCCGCAGCTCCCTACAACCTCCGTTGTCGGCGCCTTTCGCTGCCCCGACCCCGCCGCTCCGGCCACCACCATCGGGCCCCGACCTCTGGTAGCTCTCCAAACCGCGGGCCCACCACTGGCCACGTCAACCGACAGCCAGTCTGCCTGCCACGTCATCAAGCCTTGTCAACCCAATCCAGTCACCCGCAAATGCCCAGTCAACGCCACCTAGTATTTTTTGAAAGTCAACATTTTTTGGAAATTTTTAGACCCCTTTCCGTTGAACAGTTTGGATTTTTGGGTCAATTTTGGAGGCCCATAACTTGCTCAATTTTGCTCCTTTTTGGGTGCACTTTTTTTAATTTGGGCTAATTTTTCGTGCTCTTCGCAGTGGTGTGGTTATTTTCTGATTTTGGTGCACAGGTTTTTCGGAATTTTCGGATTCTCTCAGCTGTACCTGTCCAATCCTCAATTTTGCAACTTCAAAGGCTTCATTTGAGCTCATACGACCTCCTTTTCAGGTGCCGTTTTTTTTTAAAGTGCATATTTTTTCGTCTACTTTCATAATCTATGATTAGATTTCAAAGATTTTGAGTGGAAATTGTACTTTCAGATATTGGTCTTATTTGGCCTATTTGGTACTTGTAAATTGCTTGGATCTTAGTTCAGATCTCTTGCATTATTAGTTTGAGTCTCTTTTGGCCTTATTGAGGCAGTTGTAAAGTTGAAATCAGAAGTCCACTTTGCCATTTTTTGCAAGTGGCCCATTGTACACGCACTAAATATAAAGTGTCAAATCATCATTTTGGGGGGGGGTCTTTGATTGAGTGAATTTGGGGGGGTGTCTTGTGTGATTGTGCCTCTCTTTCCTTCTGCTCTTTCATTTTTGTTGCAATAAGTCCTCATAAATTTCCACCTTTAACTCCACATAATTATGCATCATGGAAAATTAAGTATGGAGCAAATTAATGGAAAAAGGTCTCACGCATTACATAGATGGAACAATAGCAGCACCACCTGATCCTAAGGCTGATCCTAATGCTCAATTAGAAAGGCTCACTAAGAATTGCATGGCTCTTGGAACTTTGCGTAAGTATGTATTAGATGACCTCATTTTTCACATTGAGAAGTGTACTACAATCAAAAAGGATATGTTTCAGAAATTGTATGGTCAAGTTGATGAAATCGAAGGTTACAAGATTGACAATGAGCTCACCAACTTGGATCCCAAGAGTTTTGATACAATCCAAGATTATGTCACCAAAGCAAATGAGCTAAGAGTAAAGCTTAAGGATTGTGGAATTGACAAAAAGGATGCTCAGTTGATATTCAACTTGTTGGACAAGCTTGCACCAGAATATGCAGCATTTGTGTCTAGCTTCCAAACTCATCGTTTGACAGTGGGGAGTTCCTACATTATGCCTTCATTTGATGCTTTCACAGAAATGTTGATATTGGAACAATCTAAGTTGTTGAACATGGGGCTTCTCAAGTCTTCAAAGTCCAAGGCTTTGGTGGCTAATCAAGGGAGTCAAGGGAGTCAAGGCAAAGATTCCAACAAAAAGAAGAAGCAATCTAAGTCAAAACCACAGCAGGAAAAAGGACAATCATCCTCTCCAGCACAAGGCGATTTTTCATCCTCTTCCACGAAGGGGACTCCACCTAAGAAAGATAAACCAACTTGTGCATATTGCAAGAAGTATGGTCATGATGAGCATCGATGCCACACCAAGCAAGTTGACGAGTTGACAAATCTTCTTAAGAAAAACAACATCAACTTGCCATCCGCCTACACAAAGAAGGATTCATCTCCTTCCTCTTCCTCACAGTCTAAGGGAAAAGGGCAAGCCTTTGTGGCTACAACAGGTTCTTCACAGCAGTGGATACTTGACTCAGGTGCCTCTTATCACATGGGTTCTACAAAGGAGCAGTTTTCTTCATTGGAGCCATCTAAGGTACCTCACATTTACATAGGTGATGATACACAAGTTGAGGTTGAAGGGAAAGGTTCAGTTGACATGGATGATGGAACATTTGAGAATGTTCTTTATGTTCCTAACTTGTCTACCAACCTTCTCTCTATCTACCAAATCACTCACTATGGAAATGGGAAAAAGGTTGAGTTTACACCCGATTCAGTTGTGCTAAAGGAACTTAATGATGATGCCTTGGTAGCAGTGGGACAAGTCAACAACAACTCAAGGCTTTATTCATTCTCCCACTTTGTACCAAGTTCTCCTTCTAGGGCCTTGCTTACTCATTCAAATTCAAAATCAAAAAGTAAGCTATGGCATGAGCGGTTTGGTCACCTCAACTATCGCTATCTTCAACAGCTCAGCACTAAAGACATGGTCACAGGGCTACCTCGAATTAGTTTTTCAGAGGGTGTATGTTCAGGTTGTTCCATGGGCAAGCATCCCGAGGAGAAGTTTGATAAGGGGAAAGCTTGGAGAGCTTTGGAAGTTCTTCAACTTGTTCACAGCGATGTAGCAGGCCCATTTCCAGCACCTTCATTTAGCAAGGCCCGCTATGTCCTCACCTTCATTGATGACTACTCCTGCTTCACTTGGGTCTACTTTCTCATTCATAAGAGTGAAGTATTTGACAGATTTCAGGACTTCAAGACTCGTGTGGAGAAGCAATCCGGGAAAGTGGTCAAGATTCTTCGTACAAATAATGGAAGGGAATATGTGAACAAAAGACTTGAGGATTTTTGTACATTTGAGGGGATTGATCTTCAGCATTTTGTTGCATACACTCCACAGCAGAACGGAGTTGCAAAACGCAAGAATAGAACTCTCAAAGAAATAGCTAGCTGTATGATTCATGCACGTTCTCTTGATCCCGCCTTTTGGGCAAAGGCTATCAGTTGTGCCACACACATCCTGAATCGGGTTCCTCACAAAGCTTTGCAAGGTATTACTCCTTTTGAGGCTTGGGCTGGTAGGAAACCGATTATGAGACATTTCAGAGTCTTTGGGTGTCCAGCATGGGCTTGCATACCTCCGCAGAAATGCAAGGCATTGGAACCTCAAAGTCGGCCTTGCATATTTGTTGGATATCCTGAGGGTGTTAAGGCATATAGATTGATGGATCCTAAGACACATGAGGTGTTTATTGAGAAGAGTGTTCACTTTGAGGAAAGCTCTCCTAGCTTAGCCTTTCTACCTCCTCCACCTTCCTCCATTGTGGATAGTGATGCTAGTGATTCAGATGATGCGACTCCTTCAACTCCGACTCGCAGGGTTCCACCTCCGCAGGGTCCACTTGCAGTTGAGGAGCCTCGTTCTCCACCTCCACCTAGACCTCGTTGGGCTCAACAGACACTTGAGTCTGCAGGTTCTCTTGTTGGGGATCCTTCAGATACATGGAGGACTCGATCACAGCATCAAGATCTTCCACATGCATTCATTGCTACCGCTTCCGATCCACAAACATTTCGGGAAGCCTCAGGGGTTCCTGAGTGGGACCAAGCTATGGAGGAAGAGCATAGTTCCTTGATGAGGAACAACACATGGGATTTAGTCCATCTCCCTAAGGGGAGAAAGATGGTTCGATGTAAGTGGATCTATCGGACCAAGTTTGCAGCAGATGGTAGTGTGGATAAGCGTAAGGCTCGGCTTGTTGCGAAAGGTTTCTCTCAGGTTCCAGGTGTTGACTATACTGAGACCTTTGCGCCCGTAGCCAAGATGAACTCCATTCTCTTGACACTTGCTATTGTCGCAGCTCATGGTTGCGCTGTACATCAAATGGATGTGAAGAGTGCTTTTCTTCATGGTGATCTTGATGAGGAGATTTATATGGAACAGCCACAGGGTTTCATCCATGATATTTCCTTGGTTTGCAGACTAAGGAAATCTCTCTATGGCCTTAAGCAAGCCCCCAAGGCTTGGTACGCCAAGATGGATTCCTTTCTTCTCTCAGCAGGGTTCACCGAGTGTCATTCTGATCCGAATGTCTACATTTTGCAACAGGATCTCTCAATTGATACTTGTGCTCTATGTTGATGATTTGATCATTACAGGGAGCACCGCATCCATCATTAGCAGGGTCAAATCTGCTTTGCATGACAAATTTGCTATGACTGACTTGGGTCTTTTGCACTACTTTCTTGGGATAGAGATTTCACAGTCACCTTTCGGGATTACACTATCGCAGTCCAAGTATGCTCTTGATCTACTTGCACACTTTCATATGGCTGATTGTAAGCCTGCACCGACTCCCATTCTTTCAGGAGTCAAGCTTGAGGCTCAGTGTTCTTCTCCACCAGTGGATGCCACATTGTATCGTCAGCTTGTGGGTAGTCTCATCTACTTGACTCATACACGCCCTGATATTTCATTTGCAGTTGGCATGGTTTCCCGCTTCATGCAAGAACCACATGAGCTTCATTGGAAAGCCACCAAACGCATCCTTCATTACATCCAGGGTACACATCACTATGGGATTCACTATGCAGCAGGCACAGGACTTCGCTTGGTTGGTTACACAGACTCCGATTGGGCTGGCGATCTTGATGATCGTAAGTCTACTTCAAGTTACAGTTTTCACCTTGGTTCAGGCCCCATTTGTTGGCAAAGCAAGAAGCAGCATGCTATTGCTCTCTCTTCGACTGAGGCTGAGTATCGAGGCGCTGTTAATGCAACGACTGAGACCATTTGGCTTCGGCAGATTCTCACAAAGTTTGGGTTCACCACTCCACGGCCGACAGTTCTACATTGTGACAATCAAAGTGCTATTGCAATCTCGAAGAACCCTGTCCAACACCAGTGGACCAAACACATCGAGATCCATATGCACTACATTCGAGAGCTGATTCAGAAGCAGGTCATTGATTTGCAATATTGTCCTACAACGGAGCAGGTTGCAGACATATTCACCAAACCTTTCACCGAGAGTAAGTTCCAACAGTTGCGAGATTTCTTGGGGGTGCGGGATGTCTCATTAGGGGGGGTCAGCTGACTTCCCCTTCCTCTCTTATGGGGGGGACTTTTTCCTCTTTGAGGTTTTGTCCTTTGAGAGTCTTTTGTACATTCATCTCTCTTTTGGGGGGAGTTTTTTCCCAATGGGTTTTCTCCCTTTCTCTGTTTGTGAGAGATTGCATTGCATAGTTTTGCTTCCATTTGCATATTGTACATGGGTACCTATCATGGCCTAGTAGTCGGGACCCATCTTGCATTGTTGACTTGAGTCTTCATTCCCCTAAGTTGCACTTAAGGGGGGGTGTTGGTGTACATAAATATGCATTATGGATATTATTACACTTTACTTAAGTTAACTTAGGATAATGCATCTCTTCGTAGTTTGGATTTGAGACACTTAGGGAAATGTGCACATAGGGATATAGCTTGTAGAAGAAATTCCACCTTTTGTGGTCTTATTTTGCTATTACACTCCACATTCGGTGGGTCGTCCACCTCTTGTGGAATATTATATTATTTCTCCTACCTACCCCTAGTATTTCTTACCTACCCTTGTTTCTCATTGAGCCACATGTCATGATTGTGTGCTCGTACATCCATATGGCCTTGCCTATATAAGCAGGCCTATATTCATTGTATTGGTTAATCCAGTTGATCATTTGCATATTGATGAGAATACAGTTTGTTCTTGTCATTCTTTTGTCTCTCTTTTATACTTTTCATTGTGCCCTTGATCTTGGCAATATCTCACACATTTCGCCAAGGATAACTTCCACGAAGCTATCTTGACGAGCCTCTTCCTGGTGTGAGGGACTTTCTGGTCTTTGACTTCTTGGTTGATGGTGTCCTTGTGAAGCGTTAATGTTGAGTATATCTGGTGCCCGAATGTTCTCTGGAGGTGGACCTGCTTAATGTGAAAACATCTCTACTTCCTACACACTCGAGGAACTCGTCGGTGAATGCTCCCTCTCTGTCCTTGCTCTCTTTTGTGGAGGTTCTTCCTGTTGGACTTCTTGTTGAACCTCCTGTGGAACTTCCTGCTGGATATCCTTCTTCCTTGCTAGCCTTGGTCTCTTTGGGGCATTTTTTCCTTTATCAATCCGGACTTCCCCTCCTGCCTGGGCCTGTGAAGAGCTTTCGGTCGCCTCACTGTGGGAATCCAGACTTCCCATTAGCTGATATGTCAAATGAACATTTCCTTCCGTCAACTTCCTTATCTGTTGGTCAATCCAGTGCTTGGTGAATTTCAGCACTGGTCTAGCCAGGACATTCAAATCATCCATTTCGAGCTCTGACCAATCTGGCAACAAAATGGGCTAATCTTTTACTTTCTCAAATTCAGGTTGCACCAAATTTGAATCCTCCTTCACCTAATCCAGCACTTGATAAATTTCACTTAACCTGATGGTGTCAAGGGACAATCTGGAATGCATTTTCTTCCGGACCTCAAGGTCACCTTCGGCACCTGCCCAATAATCTTCTAAGTGAAACTTGTGTATGAATTTGACACCAGCAACCTTCCTAATTTGGCGGTAAGGATCATACTGGGCCCTGGGTGTATAAAATGGCAGGCGATAGAATGCCAATTCCCCCGCTACACTCTCAACGGCCTCCAAGCCTGGGCATATTTCCATGAAGTTGCCCAAGACAACTGGGAATTCAATTGATTGCTTCTTCTTCTTCTTCTGCAATTGATCATAGGCAGTTAACTGTATCATGAGCTCCAGCAATATGAGCTTGTCTAATGGATATCTTGGCAATTTGTATGACTGGAATGAGAATCCTTGCGTCCTGATGTAGGTGAATTTAGGAAATTGCAAGAATGTAGCTCCATACTTCTGGACCAGGGCACTTGCTTGCGGCGACACCCTTACGTGCAACTTCTTTTGCATAAGTCGTGTCAAGTACATAGTGAAGGTGTCATTCGCCAACCTATAAGAACTAACATTGTGAAGATGCAGCTGGGGATAACACTCATGTACTTTCAGCTGCGCTGGTCCGCAACCCATGATTCCTCTTGCTGGCAGACCATCAAATCCTCCCCTTCGCACAAGCATATAGAACAGGTAGGAGCTCATGAAGAAGGACTAGGACCTTTTTTCTTTTAAGTTTTTCAACTGTTCGTGCAAGTAATGACTGATCTATCTGGCCCAATCAACCAACCCATTTGCATTCATGATCTCACTTATGTAGAAGAACATCCAGGTTTCAAAGTTCACAGAATGTGAACACCCCATTACTCTGCTCAGCATCTTTATCAGGTCCACATACTCCTGCTTGAATTCAAAAATAGTGAGTCTTTGGCATCTTGGAGGCATGCATCCTAGGCTTCAACAACCATTGTTTATTAATCAAATCAGCACACCTGGCAGGACCTACTTCATATACTGCCTTAGCTCCGCTGCTGGTCTTGTATGTCATGGAATAGTGCAAAGGAATTCTGAAAGCCTCACCAATTGACTTCAGAGTCAATGTTGCCAGCAACTTGCCATCTGACGTTGAAATTGTCTTTTGCACACTCCAGAATCAAGTCTAGACACTAAATAGCAGAAGGAAAACTAGTTGCCGCAACAATTCCGCTCTTGACAATCTTGATAGCTGTTAGTGATGGACTATGCCCTGTCGTCCCGAACATTCGGATCTTGAATGCAGCCAGATTGAATGTGCCTAAATTTGTATCACTGATTTCTTCCCATCTGGAGTTCATCCGGGAATGAGGAAGGAAACCTTTCATTTCTGCCTTGATCAATGCCTACCTAGAGAGGGTAGCTGCCTTGCTTGATTCCACCATCCTGAAAAGCACCTTGGAAATGATGAAAACAAAGACTAAGTATGACCACTCTTCGCTTCTCCAATTCTTCTTTCTTGAATCCTACACATGAGAAATGAAATGCCTCTCCATGCTTATATAGAAACCTTCAAATCGTCCTGCTAAGTTAGGAGGCATCAAATTAGCAATTGAATTTATGATGCGTCATACTTTCCCAATCACTGCGCCATGCAAAAGAAACTTCCCTTGTGAGTGAGTTCGAAATTAGAAGTTTCATTAAATGCACTAAGCCATGCGTCATACTTGGAAGATTCTCTTCACCAACTCATTAACTTCCACTCTTTCAAATTTCAGAGGGAAATTGAAGGATTTTTCAAGATTTCCTTGATTTCATTCTGACTTGTTGCCTTCTAGTTCTGAAGGAATTTTCACGCCCTTTTCAACATCCCCTATTTTTTAGGGATCCCCCTAAAATTTAGGAGCCAGGTTCATTGGATAGAGAAATTCATCACGATTCCGAATCTATAAAATTTTCCACATTCTGACAAAATTTGGTGTCTAAAAATAGAAAATTCAAAAATTTGCTTGAGGGGATTTTTACTTTTTGATTCCTCCTTGACCCCTCTCTTTTGGCGCTTTGATCATGGCTTGGGCGCTAAATTTGATGAAGGAGGAATTCACACCTTTTTTGAATCTTCCATCACCTCCTTGTTTTGGTGCCTTCCTTTCACCTTGGGCGCCATTTTGTACTGCAGGAGGGATTTTGCCAAGTTGTGAATCCTCCATGCCCCCTTCATTTTGGTGCCCAGCTGAGGATTTGGGCGGAATTTCTCACTGCTGGAGGATTCATGCATTTTTCATGAATTCCATGGCAGGGTGGTGTTGGCGCCTTGGTACCTTCTAGGGCAAAATTTTTGCTTGTGGAGGAATTTTATCAAATTGTGAATCCTCCATGAGACCTTTGTAGGATTCATTGACTTTTCTACGCATTCCCTGCCTTGTGTGTTTTAGCGCTCCTTGGAGGAGTAGGGTGGAATTTCACTGTGGAGGAGGAATTTTGTCTTTTCATGCCTCTTTCAAACTTGGATGGATTTTGAGCCCCTTCCGGATCAGGCCACCATATAAGAATTTGGGATGACTTTCCAGACTTGGACAAATTTCCCAAGTTTTCCATTTCAGGAATGGGCTTCTAGCACTGAACTATTTTCTGGCTTTCTCTATCTGCTTTCTGACTTTCCGGAATTAGAAATGCTTGCAAATGCCTGATCTTCATAGTTTGCCTAAATGGTCCTGTCAAAACTAGCTTTCCAAAAATAGAAATCTTTTCAAAACGTCAACGTTTAGACCCCTAAACAGGACCCAGGAATGACCTATTACTAAAAATAGTAAGTTTGATTTTTGGCAAAATGACGACATTCTGGGACTCAGTAAAATCCCTAAAAAATAGGAACTTTCTAAAAAATAGAAAGTTACTCCGTTTTGGCTCAAATTTTACTGGGAGGTTCCTTGAAGGATCCTGATTCCAGTCGTATGTTCAGTTTTTCCAAAACCCTAACAAAAACCCCTAAAATCTAGGACAAAAGGCAGAAACCCTAAGAAAGGACAAAACAGGCCCTAGACTTCACCAAACTCGCTCAAACGAAAAGCAGATTAAATCAAAATGACCCCCGAACACCTACAAAGTGAAGAGACTGACAAGACTGCCACCAAAACCCACAAAAAACCAAGACCAAACGACCAAAAGGGCCTAAAAGCTAGGGGGTCCCTATCTGGGATGGGGTGATGTGTGATTAGGTCACAACAATTCTCTCAGTTAATAGATGAAATATTTTTACCATGTGAATTAGAGACTCACTGGTAAACATACTTCATCTATTAACTGAGAGAATATTACAATATATAGAATTGAAAAGCAGATTAAATCAAAATGACCCCCGAACACCTACAAAGCAAAGAGACTGACAAGACTGCCACCAAAACCCACAAAAAACCAAGACCAAATGACCAAAAGGGCCTAAAAGCTAGGGGGTCCCTATCTGGGATGGGGTGATGTGTGATTAGGTCACAACAATTCTCTCAGTTAATAGATGAAGTATTTTTACCATGTGAATTAGAGATTCACTAGTAAAAATACTTCATCTATTAACTAAGAGAATATTACAATATATAGAAATGACAAAACACTGTAGCTATTAATGAAACCAACTAACTGAGATTCACTGGTAAAAATACTTCATCTATTAACTGAGAGAATATTACAATATATAGAAATGACAAAACATTGTAGCTATTAATGAAACCAACTAATTGTTACTGTAGACATTTAAGATGTCTAACAACACTAATTTGACCATTAACAGTATATAGAAATATTATTCTAACAGAATATGGATCACAACTAGAATTTCTTTGTGTGGGGGTCCCCATCTCCCTAGGAAAAACCTCTCAACTTCTCCAACTTGTTCACAATGATCAAGCCTAAACCTCCCCATTCTACTTTGTTGTAGCTCAAGCTTGTTGATTGCCATTCTACTTGGAACCCTTCTTCAAAGGCCTTCTATTGGTATTATAGCCCAATTTGGCTTCTTTGGCATACTCAATATCTCTTTCTCTCTAGCCTAGTAAATAAGGGGCTTCACATTTTCAAAGATTGTGTTGTCAAATGAAATCTCTAAGCTCAATTTTGGATGAGGTTGTGGAAAACTTTTCTAGGCTTTTTCTCTTCTTGCTTCATTTATGGCTCTAGCAATTTGAAAATCTCTTAGCTATAAAATGTAATGGGTTTCTTTTAATATAATACTCCTTTTTGCCCAAAAAAAACACAATAGACAATATACTAACACAAAATGGAAATTTCAATACCACATAAAAGTAGAAATTTTCAACATGTTGTTTTAACTTGTATGTAAAGACCCTTTACTTAGTTTTCTCAATTATTCTGAATGCATTACTATTCATATTGTGCAAATGATATAATCAAGCCCCAATTGAGATGCTATAATTATACTTCCCCGATATAATGTTTTACCCCTTTTAATTCATATTTTAGAGGTCAAAAGGTGCAACAACATCAACAATGGAGGTATAAAGAGTGTTATTAACAAAAAGATTATTTATATCTATTTCCCAAGAAAATCAAGCGTCCTCTAGAATTTTAAAGTTGGGCCCATTAGTCCACAATGCACCCCATATCCACTAAAAAGGGACTTGTAAGCTAAATGTGCATTTATTAATTCTTATCCTGACAAAATGCATTCTAGAATCCTTATTGTTGCCTACAATATTGGAAGGCCAAAGAAGGCTATGGCAAAGTTGGTGGAGCCATAAATTAGAAAGCCTAACTACGAAGAAGAAAATAGCAATGAACAAAAAATTTCGACAACTATATAAATTGCAGCTCTATTGAAGGTTCAATGATGAATATAAATTGTCTGCCAATCAAAATGGAGGAACGAGATGGTTAACCCACACTCTCCCTAGTAGTGACATAATAAGTGCAATGCAACCTCACATCTATGATAATTTTGAACTCAAGAACATGTCATATGATTCTATTGAGAATATGTTTCATGGTTTGCTTTCTATTTTGTAACAGATAACATTCACTAGCAAGATGAAGTGTTGGACAATGCACAAAACGAAGAATAAGGGACTGTCTGGACCTCTGCCCCATTTTCTTGCATGTGGACAGCTTGGCCTTTTACATTGTCATGTTCAAAAAGATCGACAAGAAAAGGCCTTTTATGACTGACATAAAGATCGCTAGATACAGCAAGATGAAAGGAAGTCAAGTGTGTTGAAGAAGCTTCCTATACCAATCTAAGTGGAGATATTACAAAAATTTCTTAAAACCCTCTACAATTACAAATTCAAATGCACATACTAAATAACTTAAACAAATATTCAAAAACAAAATAAACACATAATACAGTGTATACGTGGGGAAAACCCTTTCGGGAGAAAAACCACACACTCCAAAGCACAACCCAATTTATTATCTAAAAACATGACTTTACACAATTGCAGATCTATACTCTTTCAGAAGACTTCATACTTGATTTGGGTATTGGAGCAATTCCAAAAACAAGATAGTACCTGTGAAAAATTCACACTCCAAAGCACAACCCAATTTATTATCTAAAAACATGACTTTACACAATTGCAGATCTATACTCTTTCAGAAGACTTCATACTTGATTTGGGTATTGGAGCAATTCCAAAAACATGATAGTACCTGTGAAAAATTCATAATACAACTCCAAAATACAACACTTCAATATATAAGAGTTTACAATGCATAAATTAGATGTTTCCAAAATGGTACACCCAAGAATGTCAAATGTCATCATGCTCTTCATTGCATGCATGCAAGACTGAAAAAGAACATGCAAGGCACTTATATTATCCTGCTAATTGTAAACAACACATGTGAGGCGTCCATTTGTGCATGCATGCAAAAAACAAACTTTGCATGAAAGGTGCCTACATGCACAACTCCACTTGCTTTTGCAATTTCCAAAATTGACTCCTCTTTAATACTTCCACGTTAGTTAAATAACAATATTAACTTCAATCAACTCATACAAGGTGGGATGCCTATCTCCTAAAAACTAAGAGCCATGTCATCCAAGCCACTTTACATGTAGAATGACAATTCAAAGTGCCACTCCCACAAACGACATCATTAAATGCACAAGAAATTGAAAACATAGGCAAATTAACATAAAATCAACTTTAATAATCAAATAACCAATGCTAGGAAATCAAAAGTTGAGACACCTTATTCCTTACATTCTCCCACTTGTTAAACACCTTTGAAGAACCAATGGAAATAATAGGATTTCAACTACTAGGGGTCATGAGGCTCATAGACTCCAAACACCACCTAAACTTATTTGTGCTCACGGGTTTTGTCAATGTATCTACAACATTCATCAAACTATCAACCTTCTCCAATTTCACCTTCTCATCTTCCACCATATCACAAACAAAATGAAACTAAACATCAATGTGCTTCACTCTAACATGAAAAGTAAGATTCTTTGCTGAGTAAATAGCACTCCAACCATCGCAACATATGGTAAACACCCCTAAATCAAACCAAACATCAAAACACAAATGTCTAAGCCAATGGCTTCCTTAAAGCATGAATAGCAACCATATATTATGATTTTGTTGTGGACAACACAACTACAACCTGCCACTTACTCATCCAATTGATAGCATCACCAAACATTGTGAACACATCCATTGGTGGATCTTTTGTTATCAATGTTACTTGCCAAATCTAAATCAACATATCCACAAATACAAACTAAATGTCGAGGTCCAATAATATAACCATGAAAACACAAGTAATACTCAAAAGTACCTTGCAAGTATCTAAACACTCTCTTAATTGCATCCCAATGTATTTGTCCAGGATTAACCATAAATTGACTCAGGACTCTGGTTACTTGGGCAATGTCTAGCCTTCTACAAACCATGACATACATTGAACTACCAATAGTACTTGCATATAGTACTCTAGTCATGTCCTCCATCTCAATAAGAGATTTTGGACAATCCTCTACAAATAATTTTGTTCCTTGCAAAACAAGAACTACCAAGGATTTGCAAGCCATCATGTTGAATCTCTCCAACAACAAGTTCATGTACTTGCTCTAGCTTAAGCACGGGTTTTTGTTAACTCTAACTCTTCTAACCTCCATTCCCAAAATGTACCTAGTTGCACCTAGATCTTTCATCTCAAACTATGCCGAAAACTAAGACTTCAAGTCAAATATCATGGATTTCCCATTCCCAAAAACAACATATCATCTACATATAATGGAATAATAAGAATGTGACCATTATCATTTTTGTAATTAAAACAATGATTGGATTTAAACCTCTGAAATCCGAAACACATAAGTATCAAACTTTCATTACCACATTCTAAGAAACAAGTTTCAAACCATTCAAAGATTTCTTCAACTTACAAACCAGATTTTCTTTGCCTTTTACCATGAAATGCTTTGGCGAGACATGAAAATCTCTTCCTCCAAGTCACCATGAAGGAATGTTGCCTTCGCATCCATCTACTCAACTTCTAAATCGTAAGTCGTTGTCAATGATAACAAGTATCGAATGAATGTTAGCTTCGCTATTAAAGACAATATTTCACCATAGTCAATTCCCTCCACTTGTGAATGCCCCTTTGCAACCAACCATGTTTTATACTTCTCAATACTACCATCAATACCACACTTTTTCTTGAACACCCATTTGCAACCAACGGGTTTACATCCTTTACGCAAAGGTACCAGATCCCATGTGATATTTTTCTTCAATGCAACCATCTCTTCATCCACGCTTCCATCTCTTCGTCCATCGCTTTCATCCAATAATTTGCATCATTCATGCCCATAGCCTATCTAACAGTCCTAGGCTCATCATTGATAACAATCAAAGCAAAAAATCAACTGGAATCCAACAATGAATAACAAAACCTTTCTAGTTGCCACACAACTCTCGTAAACCTCCTCAATGGTTGAGATTGAGGTTTTTCTTCTTCTTCAGAACTTTCAAAGTTGCTAGAGCTCTCCTCATCATCAAATCCAACACAAGCATGTAGTTCATTTTCGTCAGAGTAGGTGATAACTAAACTACCTCTTTCTCTTTCTCTTTTTTCTCTAGTTGCATTTTAAAAGATAGAAGGTTCCATCACTCTAAAAATTCAACTTCTACTATAAAAAGCCTTCTCAACAACTGGATCCCAAAGCCTGTACCCCTTCACACCAACACCACAACCACTAAAGATACATTCAACTACCTTGTTCTCCAACTCAGACCTTTTCTCATTTGGCACGTGTGCATGCCTTGCCACCAAATTCTTTGAATTGTCTCACTAAAGGCTTCTTACCTAACCACACCTCCATGGGTGTCTTATCAATGAGCGTTGATGTAGGAGATCTATCGATCATACAGCAAGCAATGGCGGAGTCTTTGGTGCCAAAACTTTATCCTGTTAGAAGTTTCATCTCCAAGGAATCAGCACCCTTAAGCACCCAATATGCATGACCATCGGAAATAGCTGCAACAGATTTCTTTACTACTTGGTATGAGGGTGAGGATGAAGAATCGAAGACTCTTTCCTTCGACTTGTTAGAAGAAATATTGCACTAAACACTACATGCATCCAACTTGAACAAGGTGCCAATCTGAACACCCTTAGCCAACACCATAGCTCCTTTTGACATCTTGCATCCTCCACTCAAGAACACAACCTGCACACCCGCTTGATTCAATTTACTCACTTTAAGGAATACACCTTCCCACCATTAAATTCTTCATACTTTGAACCGACTCCTATGCAAAAAGATGCACCCAAGTCTATCAATCAAACATCTTTAGATACACAGGCTACCAAGGCTACAGCAAATACTTCACCATCATTAAACTTTTCCATCTCAACCCTTACAAATGTGCTTGCCATCTTTCACCTACAACAAGGTCATGAAAAATACTTCGACAATGACTCCTACTCAAATAGAAATCAATACAAAAAACCTTTCAACCCAACAACAGAATCAAGGCTAGCTAGGCTCAAATACCAACAGAAAGGAAGTCGAGTGCACAAAAGAAACATCCTCCACCAATCTAAGTGAAGGAGATATTACAAAAATTTCTTAAAACCCTTTGCAGCTACAAATTTATATGCACATACTAAATAACTTAAATAGATATTCAAAAACAGAATAAGCACATAACACAATGTATACATGGGGAAAATCCTTTTCTAGACAAAAACCCCATACTCCAAAGCACAACCCAATGTATTGTCTAAAAATATGAGTTTACAATACAATCGCAAAGCTACGCTCTTTCAGGTGACTTCAGACTTAATCTGGATTGTGGAGTAATTTTTATAGCATAACAATACTTGTTGATAATTCATAATACAACTCCAAAATATAACACTTCAATATATAGGAGTTTAGAATGCATAAATTAGATGTTTCCAAAATGATTCGCCCAAAATGCCACATGTCATCATACTCTTCGCTGCATGCATGAAACTAAGAAAGAAAAGACAAGGCACTTATCTCATCTTGCTAATTGCAAACAGCACATGCAAGGCACATGCATGCAAGGAAAGAAACAAATTTCAAATGAAAAGTGCCTACATGCACAACTCCACCTGTTTAGTCAATTTCCAAAATTGACTCCTCTTTAATAGTTCCACGAGTTAACTAATAAATTGGCTTCAATCAACTCAAACAAACTGGGTTACCTATCTCCTAAAAAATAGGAATCATGACATCCATGCCACTCTGTATGTAAGATGACAACTCAAAGTACTACTCCCACAAATGACATCATCAGATGATACATAGACAAATTTTTTTTAAAAAAAACATTAATAATTAAATAATCAATAATAGGAAATGAAAGAAAATGAGACCTTATTCCTAACACAAGACAAATCTTTTATTGTTCAACAATTGTGCAAAAGACAAGGTTTACGTGTTACTGGAAAAAGATGTCAAATGCAATGTCTTTTGGAAATTAAGAATCTCTTTCAAACAAAATTTCAGGGTGGTTAATGCTTCACCGAGCTTTGGTATATCTGATTCTTTCTGTACTCTTTGTGGGAGATAGAAGTCAAAACAGCTTATGATTTAAACTGTTTGTCAGTGCCTTTCAATCATGATTGTAAACAGAATTTAATTACATTTCTTTTGCTCCTTGCTTTTAGTGAGAACACTTTTATAGTGCAAATGGTTCATTAGAGGCAGATGCAAAAGAGATATGTCACCACGATAAGGTATTTGTTATTTAATTCTTTTTAAGACACAAATAAATGAAAATAGTTATCAATTCTGCTTAGACGAGCTGATATTCAGAAAATAAGATTTTGCTTGACACGTTAAAGCTGGAATCAGTTGCTATTGGAAGGTTGACGATTATTTCTCCCTTGAGCCAAAGATTCTTGTGCTATTCTTTCTAACTTACATAGGACAAGACACTCCCCATGCCTCTGTTGTTTTGCTTATGTGATTCTCATGTAAATAGGTTAAATGTACGATTCTTTCTCTTCCAAAACAGTAAATAATTACACGGTGAAGAAAATTGGAGGAATCTGGATAAGAAGGATGACTTTACACAGTAAATTGGTTAAACACATAAGATTGTTCCCATGGGCAATGAATCTTTCGTCTGACATTTTGTAGGAGATTTTCTTGCTACAGAGGCCACCAAACACTGCTTCACTAGGACACGCCACGTTTTTCAAATTAAAAACAAATGGTTTTATAACCCTTAGTCTGAGAATGAAGCTGTGATCCTGAAGGTACTGAAATTAAAATTTTAAACTCGCCTAGTGAAATATGTCTCATACTGTAAATGCAGAGCTACCCATCTTTTCCATATAAAACCCAAAGAAGCGGATGCCCTAGATCAGTTGCGGGTCCTCCAAAATTGCAGAGTAATAAGACTTAATGAGAAGAAAGTAACCCAAGTCCCGCAACAAGAAATTAGAGCGCAAGAAAAAGAGATGAATAGATTTTTTTGTTTCTTCTCTTTATTCTTTTTAAAAACACTTCCAGAAAATACACTATTTAATGCACCCAGTAATCAATCAATTGCGACGGAGAAGGTAAACTCACCTCTGTCATTATTGCTGAAAAATGGATAACAGAGTGTATAATTTCAAGTCGACTTATGTTAGATAGAGGTCCTCCGCCAAAGAAATTCTCCCTGGAACAGTGATTGCGATCCGTGACAATTGATATATTTGTTTCAAAGCATTATTGTATTTACAGAATGAGGCCGAGAATTTTAGTCCACTGTAAAGAAGGTGCTTTTTTCCAGTTGAACGAAAATGAAAGCATTCCAAATGCAATCAAGAAGGGTAGAGGAAGAGCACCAATAGCGCACATTTATTTTCATATTGACTCCCAAAAAATATAAATATTATCGTCGGTACATAATTATAATTATATCGATAAATATTTAATTGAACACTAATATATGTTCATAATTGAATGTGTAGTTGACCACAAAAAAAAAAGAAAAGAAAATTACTGGTAAGTTTCTATTTTTAATACAAATCAATTTGTACAAAATATATACATTTTTAGTTTTTTAAAACTTTATGTTTACATTGATCACTCCATGCAAGTGGTTACAAAGTCAACATGTAATGAAATTACATTTACATATGCATAGTTATTGGTGCATTACATGACATAATAACAATTAAATATCAGCTTTATAGGCATACAAGTGTACAATCTCCCAAACATCACTTCACAACTTCATACATTAAATAGGTTTGCATTTGGTACTTGCATTTGCAACAACTGGTGTAAGGCTCCCCAATATCCAAGAATTTGCATAAAATGAATAAAATAAATAAATTTCATTCAAGCCATCGTAAAAAATAAGCATTGCTTGCATTTGAAATCTGAAAGGACCGAAGCATTCAAGGATTGCATATTAAATATGAGATGACCAATTGTTTCCCACAAAAATTTAAATTTGAAAATCAACTACCACAAATGAATGCATTCATATTCCACATTCAAATTATTTTATAACACACAATTTCTTGTGTCACTTTCATTACAATCCAATTCACTGCATATTCCTGAGCTCGGCACATTCCTTATTCAAGAGCGCTCATTCAGGTTGGTACACACAAAATAACTAAATTCGTGTTTTTATTAAACTTAATGCTTATTTCCAGTTATTGTAGTCAATGTTTAATGTTATAATTCTTTCAATATAAATTATACTGTTTTCAGTAAATTAGCATTTCTTTCATATATTTATTTCAATATCTCATAATTGTATTTCATTCCAAGTTTTCCATTCAATATAGTCATTGTAAATAATATTAACAGGCATAAAAATTATATTGTTTTCAGTCAACTTAAATTTATTTTGCAGCAATACATTTATATACAGCAACATCATTCATTTATTAATCATGTGAGAAATGAATCTGCATTTAATATAATATCAACAATATCCGGTTTTTAATTGCATCGCAGTTACATCTTTAACTCCTACATCTCGTGCTTTTATTTTGTGTCCTTGTTATATAAAATTTAAAGTTCTGTTGACCACCCATAATCACCTTCCCGTGTACACGTTATGAGCGCACTTGGTACGAATTACTGCCAACTATGTTGTCCTAAAAACTTTGGAAATGAAGATTTTTTGGGGGCATTTTCATTGTTTGCTCTGCAAAAAACCTTGTTCTCTATCATTTATCCTTCAATTTGTTAATATTTTTATTTCAATAATGTGTATACCTGATAATATTATTTACAGTTTTAGGCTCCACATTTATATACAACAACATCATTCATTTATTAATCATATGATAAATGAATCTATATCTGATAGAATATCAACAATATCCAGTTTTTAATCACATCACTGTTACATCTTTAACTCCAGCATCTCATGCTTTTATTTTGTGTCCTTGTTATATAAAGTTTCAAGTTATGTGGCTATATGGTTATTGTCCACATGTGTGTGTGTGTGTGTGTGTGTGTGTGTGTGTGTGTGTGTGTGAGAGAGAGAGAGAGAGAGAGAGAGAGAGAGAGAGTATAAATAGTATATATATATATATTTCTTATCATTGATCATAATACATAAACACAACATCTTAGATATGTGTGAGTCTAACATATCAATAACAATCACTATTGTTTATTGTATGGTTGCAAGTTAAGTGAACATAATGGCACGAGGTAGAAAGGGAAACAGATTTGTTAGACATCAAACAATTAGAGTCACTCGTGGGGTGCACTTCACTAACAAAGATTGTATGGTCCACAATGGAGACACAATGAGTCTTGAGTTGGCCCATGCAGCAAACAATGCATCTGATATGGAACCTACTAGTGTAGATGAGCCTATTCTTGAAGGTTGTAATCCTATTCCTGAATCACCGAATGTACAACTACCCTCAAAGGTGCCAGTTAAAAAATGGAGCAAATCTAACATGAGAGCAACAATAGCATATGTAGAAGACAAAAATATATCTATTAGGCAGGCATCAATGATGTATGGTATCCCGATTAGCTCTATGAGGTCATGGCTAATGGGAGTTACAGCCATGACTGTTAGGGGACCACGCACCATTTTATCAGAAGAGGAGGAGGTTGAAGTTGTCCAATGGTAGAAGGACAAGGTTGAAATTGGCCATTGTCTGCAAATCAATCAACTACAATCAACTGTTGTCCAAATTTGTGGAATATAGACCCAATCCATTCAGAAATGGGATGTCGGGAAGGTTATGGTGGGCAAGTTTTAGACGGAGGCACCCATATTTGACAATGAGAATAGCAGAAGTAGTGGACTCTAATAGAACCATTATGCTTCAACCTTGTATTGTTGCATCTTTCTATGACAACTTGGAGAAGATGTACAACTTGAATCACTATGGATCCAATCAAATTTGGAATTGTGATGAGACTAATGTGCAAGTTGGGAGGAATTGTGGAATGAGAGTGATAGCCAAATTGGGGTAGAGGTGTGTATCGCACCTTATTTCAAAATGTAGAGAGTAGATTATTGTTTTGTCATGTGATAGTGCACGTGGGTTTAGTATTCCTAGATTTTACTTGTTCAAATCTAAGAGGCATATCCGATTTAACTACATTACAAATTGTGAGCCAGGAGCATGCATGGCAATCCAAGAACATGCATGGATGACAAAGGAGCTATTCCTGAATTGGTTGGAACATTTTGCAGGTTCAATCCCTAGCGGGGTTTCACCCACAAATAGGGCCCTTCTGATCTTTGACGATCATGGCATTCATGTGGCCTTCAAGATAATTGAAGAAGCAAGGCAGATAGGTATAGACTTGGTAACCCTGTCTGCTCATACAAGCCATAAACTCCAACCACTTGATGTCTTTGTATGTTATCCATTCAAAAATTATTTCAAACAACAGAGAACTATATGGATGTCAAAACAACCACAAATTGAAATCAAGAGGGAAGAGTTGGCAACCCTTACAAGCAAGGCCTTTTCCCAAGCATTAACACCAACTAATATAATGAGTGGCTTCCATAGGACTAGAATTTGGTCACTTAATCAATGATATCAGGCCAAGTGAGGCATTTGATGTTGAAGTGGATATACAAACTATTGGAACATAACATAATACAGTTACAATGGAAGAACAACCAAAGCATATTACAATTGAGGCTTGCTTGCGATTGTATGGTTATAGTGAGGAACAGATTGATGAATTTGTGGAATAGTATAGTGGAACACAGGCAACGGTTGATGGTATAAGTCTGCCACCACAAACTAGCAAACCAATTTTGCCCCTACAAACCAACCAGCCAATTAAGGGTGTGGAAAGTACATCACCAAACATATCTTTGCCAACACAAGCTAGCATACCAGAGTGGCTTCAAGAAGCAGACACAAATATTAAAGTGCAAACAAATTGCATGTCTGATGATATAACCCTTTCCATGCCAACTCCACCAAAAATTGATCAAGGAGATGTGATCCATTACTTCACCAATGCAACCAACTGGGAGTAGCAAGATGTTGTTGATCGTGAACAAGAAATTCACATAAGTGAAGAAGAAAATGACTTTGTGACATGTACCCAAGAGGATGGGCAGAAAGTTCCAAGGAAAATCAACAGATTCTTAAGACTTCCAGTGCAGAGAATGAATCAATCTTCATAGGGAGGTAGGAGAGGGTGCTACGTCTTAGTAGGCAGTCACAAATCTTGACATCTGATGACCACATTAAAATGCTAAATGAGCAAGAATCTGAAAGGAAAATAAATGAGGAATTGCAAGAATGAAAGAAAGAACAGAGGAAGCAAAGGAAAGGAGAACGTGAAGCAAATGCGGTAGAAAGAGAGGCTATGAGGGTGGAAAAATCAACAAAAAGATTGCAGAAATCCCAAGAAAGGTTGATTCGAAAACAAGAGAAGGCAAAGAAAGATGAGCAAGAGAAGCTTGAGAACGAGAGGAAGGTAGCTGAAAAGAAAGCTAATCAAGCAGGGAAAAGAAAATATATGGCCACAACTGCGGATCCTCTATCCCCCCCAACACCTAGTTCTGATCCATATGATGAACCTCTTGTCCCCAACCTTTGCAACTATTAGTATTATACAAGTTGGGACTGCACCTGGATGCTCAGACATCATGCAACTTAATTCCGATGTAAACTAGGGAGTGCTTGCTTGTATAGCAAGTCGCTTACAAGTCCCTCCAAACTAAGAAAACACCTTTGTTGGGCCAAAGTCTGTTGGCCTTGGATATGTGACACCTCCTCCATTTAATACCCATATGGATAATTGATCCAGTCTGTGATCAATTATACTTTTTGAGCAATTTGAATCTATTGCAGTTTGAGTTTAGATGTAATTGTG
The DNA here is from genome assembly GCF_030272615.1 of Cryptomeria japonica. Lineage (NCBI taxonomy): Eukaryota > Viridiplantae > Streptophyta > Pinopsida > Cupressales > Cupressaceae > Cryptomeria > Cryptomeria japonica. Next base: position 129,409,265 of record NC_081412.1, read on the forward strand.
ATATGATTATAAAGTGACATATTGTCATATTTTGTAATGTTTTCAGAACTTTGTTGTTCTTTTTCAAAAATCTCATATGATTTTTTTTTCTAATGTCAACTAAGAGTGTTGTTGCAATATATATGTTGGCATTGTGTTGTCATTGATGTCAACCGGTATGGCATGGAAATCAGTATGGAAGCTTGTTGGTATTGATCTCATTGATGTCAACCGGTATGGCATGGATATCGGTATGGAAGATTGTTGGTATTGTTGTCATTGATGTCAATCGCATTGTATGGTCATTGATGACAACCAGTATGGGGTGTTGACCGACGAATAGGTATTGGAGACTGTTGGCATTATGGCAATGTCAACTGGTGAGTGATATGTTGGCAGTGTATGGTTGCCAACCAGTAAGCATGTGACCAGTAAAAAAGCAAGGTTGATCCAATGAAGAAGTGCATAACTAGTATGTAGTTGGATGTCATCCTGCAGGACTCCCGCTGGATAGAGATGCAATCACAGGATGAAGAAAAGACTGACAAAGAGTGTGCTCAACCAGATCATATGTCAGGTTGAAGTTGTGTCTTCTCAAACAAGGAAGTCTTACTGGTGTAATACCGGAAGTAGATTGAGCATAATGTAATGGTAACTGATTCCCACCAGTCATTGATTAGCAAGTGACAAGGATCCACTTCCACCGGTAAGTGGTCATACTGAGCTTATCTCTCAACATGCATGGAAGGCATCATAACCCTCTGAGATAAGATAGTCAGTGAAGTTGAAGGCTTGATGAGTTACCGGTATAGAAAAGGAAGGATATGTTTTTCACTTTGACAAATCGGTTGAGATGGTGTTTGGTCTAATGAAGAAGAATGAAAGGTTCAGGATTGTAGATACAGACTGCAACCGGAATGTAGATGTAGATTGATGCATTGACAGTTGAAGACTGCTAGCATGATGATATCATGCATGTTACATGTATGAAAGCAGGTGGTTACCGGTAAGTATGTCAACCGATAAGTAACAAAAGTGCAGAAGTGAAAGACTCCCATCTGATGAAGATGAGCATGTTGTGGATTGACAAGGTTGGTGATTGGGCTGGTGTGATCCCACCGGTAAAATAGAGAAGAGCTAGCATGTAGGTTGATCGGTTGATGTATAACCGGAAGGGTTAGTGAATTGGTAGGTGAACACCGATAGTATGTTGGTCGGTGGCTAAGCCTAAACCGACATTGTGACCTGAGTAGAGGTGGATATCGACGATGATGACGTGTAGGACACAGGTGTCATGCATGTAGTGGTTAGTGAAGTGTGCTTCAAGGAGGTTGGTGATGAGTCGGTCGACATTAATGTTGACTACGAATATCATGGGTCGAGGACAGATGTTTGCAGCTCGATGCAGACTGAATGGCGGAAATCTATGGTGTGCACTGATCGATGCTTGTTGTCCAGGTGCAGATCGGCTCTAACGAAGACAATGGAGAAATCATTTAACATGACTGACAGAAGCAGGTCGATGATCAGTTTGTCGTGTTAGCTAAATATAGAAAACGTGTATTGGACACCATGAGATTAGCAGAATTGAGTGATCTGTTGCAGACTGTCAAACCTCGAGCAAGATTTGATTGGATTCGATATGGAGTGGGCCGGGAGAAGGAACCCTAGCGCGCCAAAATTTGAAGTTACGTTTTGGCGAGATTGCTCACATATAAATATGCAGGCTTAAGATCTAAGTGGTTGCTACTATGAAGACCGACGAAGGGGGTCAGATGCTAGATGTTGGATGCAAGTGAAGAGTGCATACAAAATAGTCTAAATGTTTAAAGTGTTAAACCTTGAAGCGACTAAGAGTGTTGCAGGGAGAAAGCAGTAAGAGGATTTAACCGAAGGTTAAACTGGTGTGCCCAAAGTGACCGATAAGCTGCAAAGAGTGTTGAAGTCAAGTGAATCAGTAGTGTTCAAACCAATAAGAAGGCAAAAGAAAGGGAAGCAGTGCAATCTGAGTGGTTGAGGAGATCTGGTAAGCCAGATTATAGTTCAAGGTTAAACCGGCAAGTGGAGTAACCGGTAGCAAGTGTATGGTCTGACAATTGATCCAACCAGCAGAGTGAAGAGTATCGGTGGTGGAAAGCAGCAGTGGATCTGAGTGAGCAGTGAACTGATAGAGAAGAGGCTGAGTGACAGAAAGAGAACTCCACCAGTAAGGTTGCAGCAGAGAGTGAAGGAGAGGAGGATCTGAGTGAGCTGAGAACCGGTAAAGAACAGAGCAGAGGAAGACAGGTTGAGAAGAGTAGAACCGATAGAGTAAGTTGATTGTGAGAGGTTACATAGTTCATTTGTAACTGGGTATTAACTATTGTATTATTTATAATCATTTTGATCACTGAGTTGGAGCTCGGTGCAGGGGTCGGTGCCCTAAAATCGAGGGTCGGTGCCCTAAATCTAGGGTTGGTGCCTTAAAAATTTTAACAGTGTTTATTGTGAGACTGGATTGTAGCAGTAAACTCCAACAGCATTTCTCACCGAGGTTTTTCCCATGTTGGGTTTTCCTTGTATATTCGATGCTATGTGATGTTCCTTTTGTGTGTGCTTGCATCTCGATGTCCTCCCCTATCTCATTGGTATGTTTACTTTGTGTTAGATCTGCTAACCGATACACACACATAGGATTAAAAGGTTAAAGTTTGGAAACCATTGATTCACCCCTGTCTCAGTGGCATCGTGTTCTACAATTAGTATCAGAGCCCCAGGTTCCCGGTTGATACGCTTTCTCCAACTTGGGTAGATTTTGGTTTTGGGAACACAATGGTCTGTTTTGTGTCATCCCCTACTCCAATGTTTGATGGATCAAGCTTTTCTATTTGGAGTTGTAGGATGGAAGTCTACCTGTCCTCCTTAGGGTATGATGTATGGATGTTTGTTGTTAATGGTCTCTCTAGACCAGTCAATCCTCCCATCGGTCCTAAAGCTGAAAGAAGATCTATGTGCAACAATGAAGAAATGAAGGCCATACTCAGTGGGCTTTCTGGTAATGTTTCCTTACAGGTGGACAGATGCAAATCGACAAAAAGCCTATGGGACATATTGAAAAATCTCTATGGATATGAGCCTACCACTGCAAAGCTCGTTTGTGAGAATGAAACACATGAAGATACAAATGATACATGTAGATCTGTCAGTAGTTGTAGCAATGATGAAGAAGAAACCCATCTCTTCATGGCTCAAGAGATAGAAAGTGATCATGTAGATCAATCCTATTGGCAAGATGTGTTTGGCAGTGATGGTGAAGATGAAGCTCAAGCTGATCTTGAAAGAGAGCTGGTAAGTGCCCTAGATGAGATGAAAAATGTTAGAATTGAATTTAAGAACTACAAAGATTCAGTTCATGAAGAATGCAGCTGGTCGAGAACATGCCTCGAAGAATCAAATGATAACATCTGCATATTGACAACTCAACTAGAAGAGGCAAAAGAATATCGATGAGTTGAAATCAGTCTTTGATGCTAAGGAGATAATATGTGAGGAGCTAGAGCTTGAAGTGAAGAAAAAAAGATGTTGTTGTTCCCAAGAGAAATCCCCGAAGAAGTAGAAATAGAGAAACCAAGTCGGTAAGATCTGTTGGCAAATGCACACTCCAATGAGAAATTGAAGGTGATTGAAGGTATTTTCATTGATGGAAACCTTGCAATCCTATGGCACCGGCATCGACAAATAGTTTACCGACAGCGGCAAAGATGATTACCGGCACCCCAGCCGACAAGATTTTGTTTATTACATTTTGTATTTAATTATAATATCTTTTTGTAAGCCGACAAGGAGATTTGTAATAGGGCTCATATATAAGTATGAGATCTTGTAGATCATTTAAAAAGAGTGGATATGGTCAGATTATTGCAGAAGTAATATGTGAATATTAAGGCAGATTTTGGAGTAAGGTTTATGGTTATTTTGTGAGCTTAAACCGGTACTGAACCTAGCATAGCAGATGCTGAATCGAAGTAGTACATGATATTGGATTTGAATAATCCATTTTTGTAAGTCAGTGAGACTTCCCTTTTGTAATTAAGCAGTGAGCTTTAGGTAGATGACCTTCCTGCATGTGTAGGCCCCTATTGTAAGTAATATTCATTTATTGGCCAGTGAGTGAATATCGTGGGTCACAAATCCCAGTGAGGTTTTTCCCACACCGGGTTTCCTCATTAAAAATATTGTGTTATGGTGTGCTTTCTATGTTGTGGTTATTGTTCTTATTTACTACATTAATTCTTGTTTACCGGTACACTGTTTTGGAATGCAATTTGTTTAATAAGATTAGAAAATCTGTAAACCAGCAAGATACTGATTCACCCCCCCTCTCAGTATCTTTGGGAATATTAGCAAGATCACCTCATGCATGACAGAATAAATTTGTAATTTATATGCCCTCTTTCTCCAGTTATTGTTTTACCTGCAATGATTATGGCCATAATGCAGATGAATGCAAAATGAGCTCTAGGAATAGACAAAATGCTTTTCCTAGGAATAACAATCTTGCCTATCAAAGATGTAATGGTTTTGGCCATAGAAGTCGTGATTGCAGAAAGAAGAACTTGCAGTCATATGGCAGTCGATATAACAGTCATGCTCAATATGGAAATGGTCATAAAACATATGGGAGTCAAAGACCTGCATGGAACCAAAGGAAAAATGCTCCTACAAGATCAAAAGATCCACCAGTTCAGGTTGTTGGCTAAAATTGCATGACCAAAAGAAGATGGTCAAATCGGTTTGACAAAAGGTCCTCCAATCATGCATTTAGCATGAATACAGTCTGCTTCTACAACAATGCTTCCGGTTATGCTGCAGAATCTGGTAGAGCAAGTACCAATCAGAAGAAGAAGATAAGACCTGCTCCTAAGACCGAAAATGAGAAGAAAGGGGAGATAAAGCAGGTATGGAGAAAGAAGCATGAGAGTAGAACCATGGACCAAAACTGTGCATTCAATGCATAGGTGATATCTCCTAAGGCTTAAAGGAGATGTAGGACTTAGGGGGAGTTACATATTGACCATATCTAATGCAGAGACACACCTAAGGACAAGTCCAAAAGGGTTTATTTTTGACCCTCCAAATGACAGTAAAGATCCTACAAAGAAGGACTCCACACCTTAAGGTTTGGATTACTCCCACTTCTCTAAACTAGCCCCTACTCAAAATGAGTAAATGGCTTCAACATTCCCAAAATGCCTCACCATGATTCTTTCTCTTAGGTGCCTTGGATTTATTCCACTCATGACATATAAGAACTATTCCAAGCATTGGTTTTAGGCTTTGGCATTAATGCCCTATGCTTCCTTTGTAAACCTACCCCCTTGGCTAGTAGCCCTATTTGGTGGGTATTTTGCCCTTAACTCCAAAATATTGTACATAACTTGAAAAAATATTTACCTTTCCAAATACCCTTTATGGAGTTACACACATGCCCAAAAGGGATTGACAGGATCTGTAATCAGAGGGTTTGAACCCTATAGAAGCCTAGAGGCCTAATCAGGGCAATTAGGCCTAATTTACAAAGAAACACCAAATTGTAGGCTCTCAATAACAAAACTAACTTCATGAGCATGTGGTGGGTTTAAATTAATCTCTAATTATATGGTTACATTCCTATAATCCACCACTATAAGATTTTAGGGTGACTGTCCTAATTTTGTGCAAGGTAGTCACATGGAGATGCCTACCTAGATTTGTCTTATCCTTCTCACAACCAAGCCTTCCCTGCAAAAACCCATGAAAATCCTAGAATAAACTGACCAATATTTCATTCCACCAAAGGAAATAACTTCTAGAGGAAGGAGATGCAAGATATGGTTATTTTTAAGTAAAACCCTAGCCAAACCCTTACTTTCCGGGTTACAGTCAGGAAATCAAGGGGTTCTCACTACTCACAGAGGATCAAGACCTCAGACCACCACAAAAATAGATTGGACTCAATCCCCTATCTACTCCATGAATTATTTTATCAGAACCAATCCGTATAATGATGTACAACCACTGCAAACTCATAATTTCTGGGAAATAACTCAGTTTTCAGTATTTTATTGCCTCCAAACTTCAATCAACAATCACCCCCTACCTTGGGAATAATGTACACAAGGTATATATCCTTCTCCAATAGTTACCAAATGTTACCAACCTAATTTTGAAGAGGTTGGAGTCGTTGGGAAACTTACACCAACCAAAATTGGAAAAGTTGCACTTTTGCTTGCAAAAGTTGCATTTTTTGACAAAGTTGTCAATTAACACAAATTTGGGATCCACACAACTTGGATCAACCAAACACCACCTACACACCCTTAATTCCTACAAAACATCAAAACAAACATCCTACTACCCCTATTTACCAAATTGTCCAAATTGGCTTATCAGGATGCCTAATTTGTGGCATTGGTTTACATGGTGGGGTCCTTACATGAAAATTTCACAAACAAAAGACATTCACAATGATCCTAAGATCCTAGTATTCATCATCATATCCATGATTGGCTTGTTGAGGAGGTTCCCCTACACCATACTCCCCGAGAGAAGAGATCTCAAGCCCACTTGAGATCAGAGTTTGTAGGTCTGCACCATGATTAGAAATTTGGTTTTTTGTCATCCAAACTGCTTCAGAGTCTGGTTTGCCCTGCCAAGCCACCAAATACTCCTTGTAATCCTTGTTCCTTGTTCTCTTTGTGACTCTAGTGTTTATAACCTTGCTCAACTTTGGTGGATCATGCTTTGGAATATCATCATCTGCTACAACCTGCATTGGTTCCTCCTCTTCATTACCATTGTCTTTGTAAGGGGTGAGATCACACACATTGAAAATGGGTGACAATCCAAGATCGGGAGGAAGTTGGATTTCATAAGCATTCTGCCCACATCTCTTCACAATCTGACATGGTCTAATCTTCCTCTGCATGCGCTTTGTTTGTTTGCCTTTTGGGAGGCTCTCCTTCTTCAAATGTACCCATACTAAGTCCCGAACACCAAACTGCACATCCCTCTTTTTCTTGTCAGCATAAGCCTTGTACTTCTCTACAGATTATTGGAGATGAGACTTTACTTCATCATGTACCTCCTTGATAGCTGATGCAAAAGCTTCACCATCTACACTAATGGATTCTTCTTTAGGGAACTCCCTCAACTCTAACACACCTCTTGGGTGGATGCCATACACAATTTGAAAAGGATATTTTCCAGTGCTTCTATTTATGGTGTCATTGTATGAGAACTCTACCTGTGATAGTATGTTGTCCCATTTTTCTCCATGTTGTCTTGTCAAGCATCTTAATAGGTTCCCCAAAGACCTATTGACAAGTTCAGTTTGTCCATCCGTTTGGGGATGGTAGGCGGATGAGAAAGGTAGGTTGGTTCCCAACTTCTTCCATAGGGTCCTCCAAAAATGTCCTATGAACTTCACATCCCTGTCTGAAACTATGTTTAGAGGTAACCCATGTATCCTGACTATCTCTTTGAAAAACAAGTCTGCAACATATGAGGCATCATAAGAGGTTTTGTATGGCAAGAAGTGAGCCATTTTGCTAAATCTGTCCACCACTACAAAGACATTGTCAAACCCTCTCCTTGTCCTAGGCAGACCCAACACAAAATCCATGCTTATGCTTTCCCATGGCCTAGAAGGAATGGGTAAGGGTTGGTACAAACATGCATTGGTGGATTTCCCTTTGGCTTTTTTACAGATCACACATGTTTCTACAAACCTCCTCACATATGTCTGCAACTTAGGCCAATAGTAGTGTCTTTTTACAAGGTCGAGTGTCTTGTCAAGACCAAAATGACCTGGCATTGCTCCACAATGCTTCTCCCTAATAATATTCAGTCTCATTGAATACTTAGGAATGCATAATTGTCCACCCTTGAATAGCAATCCATCTTGGATCAGAAACTCTGAAAATTCAACATGACACCTCTCACCAAAAGACTCACATACCTTGTAGATCTCTCCAAAATCTTCATCAGCATCATACATGTTCTTCAAGGAGTCAATGCCAACACTTTCCATCTTTATTTGGTTGATGGTTAAGACCCTCCTGCTTAAGGCATCTGCAACTTTGTTCTTGACCCCCTTTTTGTGCTCGAGGTTGAAGGTGAAGGCTTGTAGGGTCTCTACCCACTTCATGTGCCTGTGATTTAACTTCTCTTGATTGTTTATGAAACTTAGAGCTTGGTTATCAGTGAAAACTATAAACTCCTTTGGTAATAAATAGTGCCTCCACTTCTTCAATGATTGAACTAAAGCATACATCTCCAAATCATAGGATGAGTATCTCCTCTTGGCATCATTTAGTTTTTCACTAAAAAAGGCAATTGGCCTTCCCTCCTAACTGAGTACTTCCCCAATTGCCATGTGGCTTGCATCACATTCCACCTGAAATATCTTGTTGAAGTCTAGTAGGGCAAGGACTAGTTGTTCTGCAACTTTCTTCCTCAAAGTCTCAAATGAGTCATATGCCTCCTTGGTCCAACTGAACCTACACTTTTGTCCTCCTTTTATGGTGTCAAGCAATGGTGCACAAACATGACTAAATCCCCTTATAAACTTCCTATAAAAATTTGATAAGCCATGGAAACTCCGGACATCATTCATGGTTTTAGGTGTTGGCCAAGATAGGATAGCACTTACCTTCTCCTGGTCCATTTTCAACTCACCTTGTGAGATTACAAAGCCCAAGTAAATTATCTCCCCCTGCATGAACAAACACTTATCCAAATTTATCATTAGCTTCTCTTCATGTAACCTTTTGAGGACCATATCTACATGTTTGAGGTGCTCTTCCCTTGTGTGGCTAAAGATCAAGATATCATCTAGGTACACTATTACAAACTTGCCTATGAACTCCACCAAGACCTCATTCGTCAACCTCATAAAGGTACTAGGGGCATTGGACAACCCAAATGGCATGACTTTCCACTCATATAACCCCTCATTGGTTTTAAAAGTTATTTTCCTTTCATCACCTGGCCTTATTCTAATCTGATTGTATCCACTCTTTAGATCCATTTTTGTGAAATATTTTGCACTCCCCAAGCAATCAAGTAAATCCTCTATCCTAGGGATGGAGAAACTATACCTTATAGTTATCTTGTTGATGGCCCTTGAGTCTGTGCAAAGCCTCCAAGTGCCTTCTTTCTTGGGTGCAAGGACAACAGGTACTACACATAGGCTTAGACTTTTGCCAATTAGCCCCGATTCTAGCAACTCCTAAATTTGTCTATCCATCTCTGTGTTCTTGTTTGGAGTAAGCTTGTAAGCTGCTTTATTTGGTAGGGTAGATCCAGGGATTAAATCTATGCAATGACTTATGTCTCTTACCAATGGCAGGGATCTTGGCATTCCATCTGAGATGATGCCTTTGTACTTATCAAGTAACTGTCTGACTGCAGGGTCTATGTTCCTTTGTCCTTCTCCTTTCCTGTCTGCAAACTGCTCCTTCTTTGTCACCTTGGACTTGGGAATGAGGGCATAGAAAACTGCATCCTTCTCTGCAATCTCCTCCATGAACTACTTTCCTTCTACCAACAACACTTTGACAACTTTCCCCTTTGGTTCCATCTCATTCTCCATCAGGGGTAAAATTTCTATCACCTTGCCATCTTTGGTGATTGAGGAAGTGTTTATAACCCCATCATGATAAGCCTTCAAATCAAACTATCAAGGTCTCCCAAACAGGAGATAACATGCATCCATCTTGGCTATATCAAATAGCAATCTATCCTTGTATGATCCAATCTGAAACTTTGTCCAAGCTTGCTCTTCTACCACTGCTTGTTGACCTTGGGTGAGCCATGAGACCTTGTAGGGGTAAGGATGTGGCAACCTTCTCAACTCAATCTTCTCTACCATTTCAAGTGACACAAAAAATTTCAGTAGACTCGGAGTCTATCAAGACCTTGCATACTTTTCCTCCTGCCTTGCAGGTAGTTTTGAAAAGAGACTTTCTTTGTGGGGGCTCCTTATCAGGTACCTTCATGGTGGTCACTGCTCTCCTCATTATCAGAGCCTCTCCTCTTTCAGGGAAGCCATACACTTTGATAGGTGTTTGTACTTGCCACACTTTGGCAATCAAATTCCTGCACCAAGTTGCTCCTCCTTTCTCCCATGGATCTTGTAGCCTTCTTCGGACACCTATTGGCCATGTGACCCTCTTGGTTGCAGTTGTAACATCTAGGAGGTCCTCTACCTTGGGATCTTCCTCTAGAGAATGGTCTTCTTCCCCTAAAGTTCCCTCTTTGATTGCAGACTCCTCCTTGGTTCTAACTGCTCTCTCGTCTAGTGCCTTCTTGACTAGACTCACCTTAGTATCCAAAACCACTTTATTTGCCTCTGAAAGGGCTTCTTCCCCCTCTTTTTTGTCTCCCTTCGCCTCTTCTATTTTGTTCTTGCCTTCTCTTTAGCTTCTCCTCCACCTTAAGTGCCAACTGAAAACATTTTTGGACTGTCTCCGGGGCATGGAGGTTCAAATCTTCTTGGATGGTAAATCTCAGTCCATTGAGATATCTCACCACTTTTTCGTCCTCACTCTCCTTTACCTTGGTCTTCACACACAAATTCATGAATTCCACTGTGTAGGAACTCACATCCATCTCCTTCTGCTTCAAGTTATGTCTCCTATTGTGCAATTGGACGTTATAGTCCATTGGAACATAGGCTTCCTTAACTAAAGCCGTCATCTTCTTCCAAGTAGCAACTCTTCTCTTCCCCTCTTTCACCCTCTCATCTTGGATGAAATTCCACCAAGTTAGTGCAACCCCTTTCATTTTGGATTGGGCCATTTCCACCCTTTGGTGCTCTGGTATGTCTTCACTCTCAAAGAAATTGTCTAAGGAGTCTATCCACTCCATCACTGTATCAGGTTCCATCTTACTTGCAAACACTGGCAGATCCAACTTCACATCCATTTTCCTCCTTTCCATGGACTTGAGGACACTCATCAAGGGTCTCTGGTCTGCAGGAACCTCTAGTTCTTCCTTCCCAGGGATCTCCTCTTCATCCCCTTCTTCATCTCCTCCAGAGTCTCTCTCCCCCCTCTCCACTTTGCCCTTCAACTGGTCCATTTTATTTCTCAAGGCCTGATTCTCAGCCTCGACTGCTCTTCTCTCTACCATCTACTTCTTCACCAAGACAACCAACTCAGCATTGGTCATCCTTGATGGGAGATCTTGGGATCCCTCTTCCTCTGACATCTTGTCTTCTTCTCTGGTCAAAAGTACACTCCTAAGCTCTGATACCACTTGATGTAGAGCCCTTCACACACTTAAGGACAAGTTCAAAAAGGTTTTAGTTTTGACCCTCCAAATGACAGTAAGGATCCTACAAAGGACTCCACACCTTAAGGTTTGGATTACTCCCACTCCTCTAGACTATCCCCTACTCAAAATGAGTAAATGGCTTCAACATTCCCAACATGCCTCACCATGATTCTTTCTCTTAGGGGCCTTGGATTTTGTCCACTCATGACATCTAAGAACTATTCTAAGCATTGGTATTAGGCTTTTGCATTAATGCCCTATACTTCATTTGTAAACCTACCCCCTTGGCTAGTAGCCCTATTTGGCGAGTATTTTTCCCTTAACTCCAAAATATTGTACATAACCTAACAAAATATTTACCTTTCTAGATACCCTTTATGGATTTTCACATATCCCAAAAAGGGATTGGTAGGATCTGTAGTCAGTGGGTTTGAACCCTATAGAAGCCTAGAGGCCTAATTAGGGCAATTAGGCCTAATTTACAAAGAAACACCAAATTATAGGCTCTCAATCACAAAAATAACTTTATTAGAATGTGGGGAGTTGCAATTAACCTCTAATTCTAGGGTTACACACCTTGAATCCACCGCTATAATATTTTAGGGTGACTGTCCTAATTTTGTGCAAGGTAGTCAGATGGAGATGCCTACCTAGATTTGTCTCATCCTTCTCACAACCAAGCCTTCCCTGCAAAAACCCATGAAAATACTAGAATACACTGACCAATATTTCATTCCACCAAAGGAAATAACTTCTAGAGGAAGGAGATGCAAGATATGGCCATTTTTAAGTAAAACCCTAGCCAAATCCTTACTTTCCGGGTTACAGTCAAAAAATAAAAAAATCAAGGGGTTCTCACTACTCACAGAGGATCAAGACCTCACACCACTGCCAAAACAAAGGTGACTCAATCCCTTATCTACTCCATGAATTATTTTATCATAACCAATCCGTATAATGACATACAACCACTGCAAACTCAAAATTTCTGGGAAATAACTCAGTTTTCAATATTTTATTGCCTCCAAACTTCAATCAACAATCACCCACTACCTTGGGAATAATGTCCACGAGGTATATATCCTTCTCCAATGGTTACCAACCAAATTTTCAATAGGTTGGAGTTGTTCAGAAGCTTACACCAACCAAAATTGGAAAAGTTGCACTTTTGCTTGCAAAAGTTGCATTTTTTGACAAAGTTGTCAATTAACACAAATTTGGGATCCACACAACTTGGATCAACCAAACACCACCTACACACCATAAAATACTACAAAACATAAAAACAAACATCCCACTACCCCTATTTACCAAATTGTCCAAATTGTCTTATCAGGATGCCTAATTTGTGACATTGGTTTACATGGTGGGGTCCTTACATAAAAATTTCACAAACAAAAGACATTCACAATGGTCCTAAGATCTTAATATTCATCATCAAATCCATGATTGGCTTGTTGAGGAGGTTCCCCTGCACCAATAGCATTCACCCCCATAGTTGAAATGGACAAGTAGAAGGACAAGTTGTTGCTGGTACAAGGGAAAAGATGAGATGGCAATATGTGTAGTTAGTGCATTGGCTACACACCTACATATGAGAGATGGATTACTACCACATGTGTCAGTGGATGGTTCAAATTGCCATTGGAATCAAAGGCATTTGACACAAGAAGACAAAGGTTAGAGGAACGTGCTCCGGTGGAGATGATGATCCGGTATAGTAAACCGGTACGTACAACATGTTACCGGTATAGATATTGACCAAAATGGAAGATTATGTTCATTGTAGTAATTCCAGTGGCGTGGATTGAGGAAATTATGTCTTGGGTGATATTGGAAAAGACCTGAATGACATTGTGTTGGCTCGGTAGTAGATCATATATGCATGCAACATTTTGATCTAACCGGTTTGTTATTTGGCATGATAGTGGTGTGGTTTGTCATTGTGTTCATATAAGATCATTTCATAAGTTGTGGTGGATTTTATGGAGCTGGAAGATCATCAATTGATCACTTATTCGCTCAGCTCAACTGGTATAAGGTACAATTTGGAGTCCTGGTCTAGAACTTGACAGATAAATATGACTTGAGATCTATGGCTCAGGGGGAGTTCACTGCCATATCTTCTGATTGGTATCAGACATGCTGGACAGAAGGGGAGATTAAGTGTCTATGTTGCACTACCAGTCACCAGTTGAAAGGAACAGTTGTGTTTCCCACCAGGAGATAGATCTGAAAAGGTAGAAAATAGTCCTCATGCAACCGATTGTGAACAACGAGGGAAAGTTACCTGCACAGAGGGAGAACATACATTTGGTATCAGAGAATATACAAGTGATATCAAATTGGTATCAGTGTCAGCCTCAACACTTGGTATTAGCGAATTGGGGTCAGAATAATCTTCTGCATATCAAATGGGAGATGATGCAGTCTGATCGATAGGTAAGTAAAATTCATTGACACACTTTTCTACAATTGATACCAGATTGGTGTATACAATTGGTATAAAATTTGTATATACACTTGGTGGTTGAGCAATTGGTGTTAGTTGGTGTTTGAGCTCTCTATCTCAAGTGTTGTTGATTGAGAGAATGCAGAGTGAAATGGTTGAAGGAGGAGAAGCACTCAGTAGAAAACTCTACTAGTACCCTTTGTCATTATTGTCAAAGGGGGAGAGAAAGTTTGTAGGATACCGGATACTATATGTGTTGACATCAATGCCAAAGGGAGAGATTGTCGGCATTGCGTTGTTATTGATGTCAACCGATATGGCATGGCAATCGGTATGAAAGATTGTTTGTATTGTTGTCATTGATATCAACCGGATTGTGTGGTCATTGATGACAACCAGTATGGGATGTTGACCGATGAATAGGTATTGGAGACTATTGGCATTATGGCAATGCCAACCCATGAGTGATGTGTTGGCATTGTATGGTTGCCAACCGGTAAGCATGTGATCGGAAAGAAAGCAAGGTTGATCCAATGAAGAAGTGCAGAACTGATATGCAGTTGGATGTCTTATTGCAGAACTCCCACCGAATAGAGATGTTGTCACGGGATGAAGAAAAGACTGACAGAGAGTGTGCTCAACTAGATTATATTTTAGGTTGAAGTTGTGTATGCTCAAACAAGGAAGTCTTACTTGTGTAATACCGGAAGCAGACTGAGCACAATGTAATGGCTACTAGTTCTCACCAGTCATTGGTCAGCAAGTAACAAGGATCCACTTCCACCGGTAAGTGGTCATACTGAACTTATCTCTCAACATGCATGGATTGCATCATAACCCTCTGAGATAAGATAGTCAATGAAGTTGAAGGCTTGATGAGTTACCGGTACAAAAAAGGAAGGATATGTTTGTCACTTTGACAAACTGATTGAGATGGTGTCCGGTCTAATGAAGAAGAAGGAAAGGTTCAACATTGCAAATAGAGACTGCAACTAGAATGCAGATGTATATTGATGCATTGATAGTTGAAGACTGTTGGCATGATGATATCATGCATGTTACAAGTATGAAAGCAGGTGGTTACCGGTAAGTATGTCAACGGGTAAGTGAGCAAAGTGCAGAAGTGAAAGACTCCCATTTGATGAAGATGAGCATGTTATGAACTAACAAGGTTGGTGACTGGGCTGGTGTGATCCCATTGGTAGAACAAAGAAGAGCTAGCATGTAGGTTGATCGGTTGATGTATCACCGACAGGGTTAGTGAACCGATAGGTGAACACCGGTAAAATGTTGGTTGGTGGCTAAGCCTAAAGCGACATAGTGGCCCAAGCAGAGGTGGATGTCGACGATGGTGACACGTAGGACACATGTGTCTTGCATGAAGTGGTTGGCGAAGTGTTCTTCAACGAGGTTGGTGATGAGTCGGTCGACATTAATGTTTACTACGGATATCACAGGTCGAGGATAGAGGTTTGCGTCTCGATGCAAACTGAATGGCAAAAATCTATGGCATACATTGATTGATGCTTGTTGTCCGAGTGTAGATCAGATCTGATGAAGACAACGAAGAAATTATTGAACATTATTGACAAAAGCAGGTCGATGATCAGTTTGTCGTGTTTGCTAAATATAGCAAACGTGTATTGGACGCCATGAGATTGGCAAAGTTGACTGATCTATTGCAGGTTGTCAATCCCCGAGCAAGATCTAATTGGATTCAATACGGAGTGGGTTAGGAGAAGGAACCCTAGCACGCCAAAATTGTAAGTTACGCTTTGGCGGGATTGCTCACGTATAAATATGCAGACTTAAGATTTAAGTGGTTACTACTTTGAAGACCAATGAAGGGGGTTAGATGCTAGATGTTGGATGCAAGTGAATAGTGCAGACAAAATAGTCTGAATGTTTAAAGTGTTAAACATTGAAGCAACTAAGAGTGTTGAAGGGAGAAACCGGTAAGAGGGTTTAATAAAAGGTTAAACCGGTGTGGCTATAGTGACCGGTAAGCTACGAAGAGTGTTGCAGTCAAGTGAACTGATAGTGTTCAAACCAGTAAGAAGGCAACAGAAAGGGAAGTTGTGCAGTGTGATGGTTGAGGAGATCCGGTAAGCTACAGAACAATGCAGGGTTAAACCGACAAGTGGAGTAACCTGTAGAAAGTGTATGGTCTAACAGTTGATCCAACTGGTAGAGTGAAGAGTACCGGTGATGGCAAGTAGCAATGCATCTGAGTGAGTAGTGAACCGACAGAGAAGAGGTAGAGTGACAGAAAGAGAACTCCATTGGTAAGGTTGCAACAAAGAGTGAAGGAGACAAGGATATGAGTGAGTTGAGAACCAACAAAGAACAGAGCAGAGGAAGACCGATTGAGAAGAGTAGAACCGACATAGTAAGTTGATTGTGAGAGGTTACATAATTCATTTGTAACTCGGTATTAACTATTGTATTGTTTATAATCATTGTGATCACTGAGTTGGATCTCGGTGCAGAGGTTGGTGCCCTAAACTTTGTAACAATGTTTATTGTGAGGCTGGATTGGAGTAGTAGACTCAGCAACATTTCTCACCGAGGTTTTTCTCATGTTGGGTTTTCCTCATATATCCAGTGTTATGTGATGTTCCTTTTGTGTATGCTTGCATCTTGATGTCCTCCCATATCTCACCAGTATGTTTACACAGTGCATGTCGTAGATTTCAGATGCCACTAATTTTTGTCTACTAGGTCATATAAGTGTTGAAATTGTTGCCATTATATATAAACAATCCACAAAGAGAAGATTGAAACATAAAAAATAAAAGAAGACAACAATTCATAAATTGTAGTGTCTACTAGGTCGTTGCCAAAGTAAAGTCATAAAGACTTTACCTGAGAGGAATGTTTGTTGTTATATATATATATAGAAGTGTTGAATTTGTAGGCATTATATATAAACAATCCACAAAGAGAAGATTAAAACATAAAAAATAAAAGAAGGCAACAATTCACAAATTGCAGTGTCTACTAGGTCATTGCCAAAGTAAAGTCATAAATACTTTACCTGAGAGTAAAGCTTTTTGTCTTCTATACAACTCTTTATCACGTCGCTACATGCTTGCCTAAACAATCAGAGAAAAATGCAATACAACTCAATTCTATATAACATACAATAATACACAAAAAAAATAAAAAATGAAAGCATAAAGAGCATAATCTCCCAAAGTATTATAGTGTGTTAAGATATACATTTTCATTGATATAATGATCTTCTACAAGTATGGTTCCTCTCTCAATGCTCCAACATGCCTGCAAAAAATTGTAATAATCAGGGGTAGTGACGCTCTCACAACAAATCATCCATACAATATTGGATGCACAACAACATTTTGACCATCTTCAACATTTCACAACATGCATACAATCCTTACACACATTCATACATATAGATTCAAATGCATAAGTACATACATATATACATATCCGTCTACATGCATATGCACATATATATAGAATTGCACAAATGCACAGAATTGCACAAATGCGCGCGCACACACACACACACACACACACACACAAAATGCATATAAATAGTTACATATGAAGCACGAAGGAATGCAAAAAATAATCTTGATTTATGAAAACTTGAATTTAGTTATTCAGTGTGTACCAACATGTATTAACACCCTTGAATCAAGTATGATCTTTATGATCTAGTAATGAAAGTAGGACTAGAAATCATGTCTAATAAAATCATTCAAATATGGAAAATGATTGCATTCATTTGTGATAGCTAATTTTCAAATTTGAATATAGGTGAGAAACAATTAGTCATTTCATATATAATATGCAATCCTTGAATGATTCTATCCTTTCAGACATCATATGCAAGCAATGTTTATTTTCTACGATGGCTTCATCATATATTGACTGAGTATATAAATTTGGAGCCAAACAAAATTAAAGTTGACTGGAAACTATATAATTTGTATATTTGTTAGTATTTTTTATAGTGAGTACATTGAATGAAATACATTGACTGAGTAGTTGAAAGAATTATATAATAGAGGTCATATTTCAGTGCAAAAAACATGTTATGTTCAATGCAAAGCGTGATTATGTAATCCATGAAGATTTTACAAAGGTGAATTCTCTTTCCCTTTTTGTTTAGCATTTTATAAAATTGGATTTGCTTGTGTTCTCTGACTTGAAATTTGTACCTATCTTTGCAATTGCAGGTTGTTTGTAAGTTGAATGAAGCAAAGAAACTCGAGTCAAGTTCACACTATAATGCAGACTTTGGAAAAGACTACCAAAATGGTTAAAAGATAACAAGGGGACATGACATTGACTGTAATTTTTTGTCGATACAGGGGCATTTTACCTTTCAACTCGATTAGTTTTCATGTATATATATATGAGTATAAACCATCAAATGGAGACAATAATAGTAAACCTATTAAATTCAATGATACAAAATCAGGGATTTCGAATAAAAGTAAACAATAATCTATTTTTTTGGCAACCTGTGTATATGACTATATACATGTACATACATACATATATGTACACACATACACATGTGCGTGCGTGTGCGCGTGCACACACACATACACACATATAGTCATGTATAACGATTTTTTGGCATTTTGTGTAATGATTTTGGCATTAAAAACAAAGAGAGATCATTGAAATAAAACCCTTAATGACATTGCGAGAAATGACGAAAAAACAAAACAATGCATGCTGGTCCCAATGAGTACAAATCCATCATTGAACATCTTTGAACAAAATAAAATGCTAGTGTGTGTGTGTGTGTGTGTGCGCGCACGTGTGTGTGTGGACAATAACCATATAGCCACAAAACTTGTCACTTTATATTACAAGGACACAAAATAAAAGCACGAGATGCAGGAGCTAAAGATGTAACAGTGATGTGATTAAAAATTGGATATTACTGATATTCTATTAGATGCAGATTCATTTCCTATATGATTTATAAATGAATGATGTTGTTGTATATAAATGTATTGCTGCAAAATAAATTTAAGTTGTCTGAAAACAGTATAATTTGTATGCATGTTAATATTATTTGCAGCGACTATATTGAATGGAAAACTTGGAATGAAATACAATTCTAAGATATTGAAAGAAATATATGAAAGAAATGTTAGTTTATTGAAAACAGTATAATTTATATTGAAAGAATTATAACAATAAATATTGACAACATTAATTGGAAATAAGCATCAAGTTTGATAAAAACACGAATTTAGTTATTTTGTTGTTGCTTAGAGCCACTATATACTCACTCTAAATATATAAATCTATAGACTATTGTGTAATGATTTTGGCATTAAAAACAAAGAGAGATCATTGAAATGAAACTCTTAATAGCATTGAGAGAAATGATGAAAAAACAAAACAATGCATGCAAGTACCAATGAGTACAAATCCATCACTGAACATCTTTGAAAAAAATAAAATGCTACTATGTGTGTGTGTAGTGTGTGTACATACACACATACATGCATGCATGCATACATACATACATGCATGCACGCACACACACACACACACACACACACACACACACACACACACACACACACACACACACACACACACACACACACACACACATATACACATGCATATACATATACATACATACATACATACATACATATATGTACACACACACATGAATGTATGTATATGTTGTGACGTAATCACACATGGTCCCATTGCAAATGGGGACCCCTCTTTTTTAGCATAATTGTAGAATAGGGTGTCTTAATTTAGTGTAAAGTTAGAATGCAAAATTAAACAATTAAAAAATTAAGAATTAAAAATTTCAAAAATCTCAAAATTTGACTAAGGCATGAAAGACACACGTCGCACTTTGCTTTCGTGCTTTGTCTTCATGCGCTCATCGCGCATTGCTATCGCGCAAAGCTTTCACACTCATCGTGCAAAGCTTTCGTAAACATCATTGACCTTACACCTATCGCATGAAGCTTCTGCACTTGTCATGCGAATCTCTCACACATATCATTGAATTTTACAAACATCATACAAAGCCTTTGCCCCTACGCGATAGCGCCACACTCATCACGCCTTACTTTTGCATGCGTCATGCATAAAGGCCTTGATCAATCAACGAAGAAGTCACGCAGAAAACGTAGAACAAAGAAGCATAAGAGGTATGGGCATTATGCAATGAAGCGACACACAATGCGAGTCACAATCCAATGCGATTCATGATTTTGGATGTTAGACTCTAAAATCATACACTATGATCGAGGCACATTCAATGCAAGTAAGGGGGCGATATCCTATGCAAGACTCCCAATGATGCATTCAATTTGGATTCTAAGACTCGTGTTCATTTTGAAATGATGATTGTGAAACATTAAATGGCAGTTATCGCACAAATAGGGGAAAGGACTCAGTAGTTGAGCACGTTCCAATTCTTGTGATAGAAGTTGTTGATTTAATACCCCCATACTTGCTGATTTAATGTCCAACTTTTGTACAACATTGCACCAATAGTTGTATGATAAGTACCAATAATTGAATGAAATATACCATTTGTTGTGAAACGTAACCAATCATGTGATGCCACATCAGTTGCACAAGTATTGGGGCCCTTTTGCACACCTATTGGTCTCACTTTTTTTGGGGGCTGTTTTGGACACCTTGGCAAAAAGCATGTTGATGTGGCATCATATTTGATGATGTGGCCCTAAAACCTTAGTTACAAGCAAGGGACTTGCCAAGTAAGTTGTTGTAAAATTTTTGGAGTGATTTAAAATTTCCATGTAGGATTTTGAGAAGTGCGAAGTTAAGGGTTCACAACTAATAGGTCCTCTCCCCTAGAAATATTTAAAATCAATGGCTCACGATATTGTGGAGATTGACGAGGATTGTTAATGTGATATAGCCAACTTGGTCATAATTGAAGAAGATCAAAAATTTTAAAGTTCGAAGTTGGACTATTAATGATGATGGCAAATTGGGATACAAAATTTGAAGTCGTTTTGCTAAGAATAATCGAGCCACACTTAATCAATGGGGTGCACTACATGAACAAATGACAATACATTTATGGATAGCAATGTCTTTCCAGCCTCAGGTCGACAAATTCAATTGATTAGGGATAGCAACTTAGTGAAGAGACTCGTTCATCCAAACGGCGATTTAATCGGATATCTTCAGCGAATCAAGGGTCATCAAAACAACGAATTTGGATCAGTGATTTGACCATATACAACGACTACATTCATAGGCGTCGATTCCAACCCTTCAGTGCATTTCATCTAACAAATAAGCGACTTGGTAAGACAACGAACACGCAGAAGGTGACGGCTCATGGTTTAAGTGCCACAAATTTGAGTCCTTTGGTAGGCTCATACTGCATCCAGCGAACTCATTCATGTCTGTGAATTGAATTCATGGGGCAAGTTCAATTCAATGCCACTATATTGATTTCATCCTTTGTGCAGAACGAACATGCCACTAAATTTGCGACTTAAGGTGTGAAGAGGCGATTATTACACAACGAATCTCATTGGATTGTCAGGAAACACGATCGGTCAAGGATCCTCATTCACATAGATAGCAGATCACATCATTTTGGTGCAAGTGGTCAAGTTGTCTGATTCTGATCTACACTTCGAAGAAAAGCCGAGATATTCATAGGACAACGAACTCATATTTTGATCATTACATTTGATCAAAATACTCTTTAAAGAGATTTCATTTGTATATCACCTTAAGACGTATTAGATTATGCTTTGCGCTGTTTTATATTATTAAATGATCTTATTTCGAGCGATCTTGCATGTTTCATTTTGATCATTTAGAACTCTTACAAGACAATTATCGTCAAGGATGATCATGTTTTCAAAATTATCAATTACATATTCAAAAGTAAGTATCATTATGTGAGACTAATTTAGTCAATTCTCGCAGCTGCATAATGGCTGGATCGTGACAAGCACTCATCAAAGAGGAATCGAAGCGCGTCATTGTCAAGTCGAAAATTATGTCATATTGGGGCAGTGTAGGCGACACGAACCTTGGACGCATCAACATGAAGAAATTTCAAACTCCGCTTTACACCACCAGGCCAATAGGACCCACGAGAGTGATGATAGAGAGTGGCATCATCAAGGCAGTCAACTTCCTTTTAGCGGTATAGTGCAACGAGCTCACCGTTGAATGGGCGAGGCATTATGATCTCGCTAAGGGAGTGATTACCGCACCAGATGGAGAAAAATCGAGTCGTCACAAATAAGTGGAAACAACAAGTTGTACAAGAGAGAGTAGCGTCACCCAAGCTAGGCAATGACGCAACAGGTAGTGACACATACATAAACATTGAAGACGACGACGAGCAAGATGTGACATCTCCTCCGTGAGAAGAGTAACTGATGAAAGAGACACATGTTGAAGAAGAAAGATCAACTATACTTATTTGGCCAAGAGAAACAGATTGTCGAAGAAAGTGATCGTCAAGTCGCAAGCTCGTGCAAGAGAGGAATAGGAGTCCTATAAATCAAGGAGACTACAGGAGTCACTCCAAGAGTCTGAAGCAGTGATACTATCAATCCTAAGCAAAAAAAACACAAAGAGAAGTAGGAACGATGCACTTCAAGACACGATGAGTATCACGTATAGGCCATGACAGTGTGTAATGTGTAACACCCCGCTAGGGAGCTTAGAAAATAAACAACTAATAATGCAATTTGCAAAGCAAATAATAATATTTTTTTTAATTTAAATTTCCAACCTAACAAATAATTGTCTATTCTATGTTCATTTTAAAACATTAAAAGAAAGATTCCTATGATAAGCATATATTAATAATATGAAAACATGCAAAGCACATAAACCCATAACATGTAAAACATCCATTGATACATACGAATATTTTCCATCCTTTTTTTTGAAATATCAGCTACAAATTTTGAATACAATTACAATCATGCAAATACATGTCTTTTACAACATTCTGAAAAATACATTACAATTTACATCTTAAGGGTAGACCATCTCATAACCAATATGTGAAGACTCTGAAACATAAGGTATAGGTCTAATTAGCCGCTCACATGCAAGTCCTCTGAAATATTCCCAATGGGTGGAAAAAGCATCACCACTCAACCATGTGGAACCCATAGGCCCACCCCCCATGCTAGGAGATAGACACAAGACCCCAAACATAAATTAATAGCCTAGGGAAAATAAACATAACATGCACACTTCCTAAAGAACAAAAAAAACAAAATACAAGACAATTAAAGGCATCTAAAGAAACTTCTAGAGGGTTTCACATAAGACTGACACAATAGGAAACTAGGGCACAAAAAGGGAAGAGTGTCATCACATGGTCTCAACAACTCATGTGGAACCGTACATTCCTTTCGTGAGGACAAGGCAATGCACGATCTAGCCAGCTCAACATCTCAACCGACAGTCAGGCTTGCCAACTCCACGTCTCAACAGACAGCCAAGCCTTCCCATTCTCATCCTCTACCTATACGAGCACACGAGACATGAGGGGGGCACATAATTATCTTGTTAGTGTGTAACCCAACCCAAAATTTATTAATGTCATCACTTATTATGAAACTCACCTACGGGTTACCCGGGTAGCCACTTTCAGGCCCCGACCCCCATAGTGAGCCACTCCCCCTATGTGTACCTAGCTAACCTATCACCGAGGGTTCAATCAAAAAATTTAATCCACAAATAAAAGAACCAACATAGGCTCCAAGTCAAACATAGTTACAAAACTAAATTAACTTCAAAAAACTTAATTCTTGCAAACAACATTTAGAACACAATCACATATGACAATTATAATTCAATCAAACCCCAATTTCCCCCTAATAATCATTAAAATTAAATTACATAAATCAAGAGTAAAATAATACCTACTTGAAAACATGTGAAAGAAAAAGAGAGAGAAGAGAATGTCGATAACGAATTCTGAAACACAAATCTTCTCAACCAGTAACCAAGTCTTCAAACAATCAAGCTCAAGAAATTCCAAGCAAGCTTCAAAGAAAAATCTAAAACTGCAAATTCTTGTCCGCAAATATTCTTCCAAAACCTTGAAAGAAGAATCATAATAATCAACTCACAATCCATCCTAATAAATAAAACACAATTTCCTAAATAAAGCACACAAGAAAAAGCAAAAACCCTAAACCTAAAAAATATTAAATAAATAAATAATTAAATAATATCAACAAATAATAAAACACCAAATAAATTTTTATGAGACAGCGAATGGCGACGTTTAAAGGTAGTAGGAGCGACATCAATAGCAGGAGCAGGGATACCGATATGCGAGGTTTGGGCGTTCAGGCTGCGAAGATTACATATCAAAACAAAGTCGCTCCAAAGATCGGTTCATGGTGCGATGAAGCAGATATTGCCTTCCCCATTGAAGCAGGTAGGATTCAACCCCCTCAGATATTGACTAATTTTGGGAGAAAAGACATTTTCCATAGAGACAGATATTCCAGACTGCGGATGACTTATGGAAATCTGTATTCAAGTGGCAACCAATGCCCTATTGACCCACTAAAATGGAAGGAAAATGGTTTTATCTGGAATAACAAAGGCTGGTTTTGCAAGGCCAAGTATCTTGCTTCCGACTTTCCCCAAAACTGGCAACCATTGCCTGAATCTAGCATCCCTGGTGCGGCAATCAATCGAGTCATTCCACATTCTGAACCCAATCTAGTCCCTCCAAAATCTCAAGGTAATTTCCGAAAGCGGAATGGGCGTTTCAAGCAAGACAACTCTAGGGCAGATCATGCCAAGTTTTGGAGATCCAATTTTCATCCTAAAAATCAGAACCCTTGTTCGGATTGAGTGGGA
This sequence comes from Cryptomeria japonica, assembly GCF_030272615.1. Classification (NCBI taxonomy): domain Eukaryota; kingdom Viridiplantae; phylum Streptophyta; class Pinopsida; order Cupressales; family Cupressaceae; genus Cryptomeria; species Cryptomeria japonica. The sequence continues at coordinate 129,433,866 of NC_081412.1, forward strand.
AATACTGATTTCCAAGGACAGACCTTTCCCCCTCATCGTCCCCATCATCCTAAACCGGTAAGAAAAACTTCAAGACCTACTATCTTTTTGGATGAAAATAAAATTAACTCTGCTAGGTCGAATTTGCTTGATTTTTGCTTTTTCATCAAGTGGGGAGGTGGAAAACAGGTTAAGGGTAATTTTGAATCCTGGTGTAGAGCACAATGGGGAAAGGATATTAACATCAATATTCTCCCAAATGACTTCTATATGATCGAATTTATGAGTAATGAGGAGAAATGACAAGCAAAAAACAAAGGTCCATATATCTTGGATGGTATCGAAGTTCACATCATTGAATGGCAGCCTAATTTCAATCCCTAGACTCATGTATTACTGGACAGTAAGGTATGGATAAGACTCTATATTTGTCCCTCAGATTACTGGCATATTGATGTCATTAAGGAAATATGCAAATATCTTGGCACATTTGTATCAGTGGATGATATTTTGGAAGACAAAATATGGGGAAGCTTCCTCAGAATATGCATTTGCACAGATCAAATCACCAAGATCCCCGAAGAAGTTAAAATTATTGGTGCAAGGAAGTTTTGGATCCAAAAGATTGATAGAGAAGATAAGTTGCATATTTTCCCTAAATGCTTCTCCTTGGATCATACTGGCTTAGGTTGTGATGTTTCGGCTACGATACAGAAAAGTTATTATTGTATGCAATTTCCTATTGAAGAAAATCTACAATCGGGACCTCCTATCTCCACTGATGCTGGGGAGGATTTTAGAAATGAAATTCAAGAAAATTATAATATTCCCTTGACTGAGGCAACTCCTTTGAACATAGCTCCTCCCTCCTCTGATCAAAGTGAGAGCCAACAAGATCTGCTCATGCTACTGGAAAAGACTAAAGCCTTACAAGCGGATATTGAAACTAAATTAGTTGTTTTGCTACCATCCTCTCCTCTTGAGACTGGGAGTCAACTGGTAATTGAAGACTGCAAAATTCTCACTCAGGAAAAGGAGGCTACTAGAAATATGGGGGAGATGGGAGATAAGATTTTCTCTTCGCTGGGTATTGAATTGGAAGATGGAGAAATTGAGTCTTCCTCTTCGGATTGGGAAGAAGACTTTGAGCATGACTCTGATCTTATATTGGAGGATTCCACAAAAGATTTTGGGAAGTCAGATTCAACCATTGACAAACCAAACTTCAAGCCAAAAGGAATGTGGGGGTGCAAGTCAAAAAAAATAATGCCAGCAATTGCTGGTGCAGCTAGTGGTCAAACCAAACTTAAGTTAGGGAAGGGAAACACCCTTCCCCAAGAGCAATGAAGCTCTTATCTTGGAATGTTAGGGGCATAAATGCCCCTGACAAATGGCGCTTGATTAAGAGCCAGATTGATGACACCAAAGGAGATATTTGGCTACTACAAGAGATTAAATGGAGTAAGTCTGAGATTAATGCAAAAATGAGAGTTTGGAAACAGTGGAATGGTCAGTTGAGGCAATCGGATGGAGCCTCTGGTGGCTTGGGAATCATGTGGAATCCCAAGTATGTTAGGGTCTATCTTGTTGGGGAAGACAAGTATTGGCAACATTGTTTGGTAACTATCCTAGGACGAAATGAGAATTTCAATCTTTTTAATGTCTATGGACCATCTTTTGTTGGTGATAAATGTGCTCTCTGGGATCTTTTAGCTATCAGATTTTGCAGTATTATCAAGGGCAGTTGCGTTGTTGTTGGGGACTTCAATGCGATCCTTTCTGGCAATGAAAAATTGGGAGCATTCAAAGGAATGGTACGTCCTAGAAGGATTTTTTGGAATTTGTTGAGAAGAATCACCTAATAGACATTGTTCCTAGAAATGGAATATTCACATGGAGGAACAAGAGATCGGGTTTTACTAATATTGCTGAATGGCTAGACCGGTTTCTTGTTACTGGTGATTGGCTAGGACAAAATCTTGTATTAGAGTCAACAATTCTCCCGCTTATTGGATCAGATCACTACCTGATCTGTCTGGAGGTCGCCAAGGGACAATTGAAGGGAGGTATCCCTTTCCAATTTGAGAAAATATGGCTCAGAATGCTTGAGCTATATGATCTTATATCTGTTTGGTGGAATGAACCGGTTCTAGGGAATAATTTGAGATTATTCAAACTCAATAAGAAGCTCAAGTATATTAAGGTTAAGATTAAAGAATGGAATATGAGCCATTTTAAGAATATTCATATGGAAAAATTAAGAATTAAGGCTGAGTTGGAAGAAATAACCAATTATGTTATTACTTCAGGAATGAATGAGGATTTGTTTAACAAAGAAAAATCCCTCAAATCTGATCTAAATGAAATCCTTGAGTGTGAGGAAATTCATTGGCGACAAAAATCAAGGGAGTTATGGCTTAAGGAAGGTGACAAAAATACCAAATTCTTCCATATATCGGCCATTGCCATTCGCAATAGGAACAAAATATCGGAGATTAAGAGACCGGATGGAAACATTGTCAGAAACTATGAGGACACTGTGCAGGAAGCTATAAGATACTTTGAATCTTTAATGAATGGTGGCTGCCAGAATGATCATGAAGCAAGAGTCAGACTTCTTAACCCAATCCCATCCATAATATCTGATAGTCAAAATGCAGCTCTCTTTAAACCTATTACAATTGATGAAGTCAGGAAAATTACCTTCCAATTGAATTCTGATAAGACTCCTGGCCCTGATGGCTTCCCTGCGGCTTTCCTCCAACAATTATGGGATATCATTGCTCGAGATCTACACCTAGCAGTAGAAGAATCAAGAAAGAAAATGACTATGTTGGGTGCTATTAATCACACCTTTTTGGCTTTAATCCTGAAAAAGCAAAACCCTCAACAAATGAGTGATTTTAGGCCCATTGCTTTATGCAACACGGTCTATAAGATTGTAACAAATATCATTGCCAATAGCTTGAAGCCCCTCCTTAAACACATCATATTGGATGAACAAAGTGGATTTGCCCCTGGAAGATCCATTGTGGAAGGCATTATCATTGCCCATGAAACGCTTCACACGGCTAGGAAAACCAAGGATTCCTGCATGATTTTAAAACTGGATATTCTGAAAGCTTATGATATGGTGGACAATGGTTTCTTAATTGAAATTTTAAATAAATTTGATTTTTGCAAGGAATGGATCACATGGGTCATGAATTTTTTATCATCCCCCAAATTCTCCGTTTTGGTTAATGGCTCATCTCATGGCTTCTTTTCCACGTCAAGAGGAATACGACAAGGTGATCCAATGTCACCATTTTTGTTTATCATAATGGTTGAAGCCTTAGGTCGATCAATAAGAGCTCTTCAACAAGATGATCAATGCCTTGGAGTCAATGTGGCAATAGGGGTTGAAAAAATGACTCACTTGCAGTTTGCCGATGATAGCATTCTGTTTGGCTTAGCCTATAGGAGAGAGGCAAGGACAATAAAATCATGCCTTGATGATTACTGTATGGCTTCCGAGCAGAAAATCAATTGGAACAAATCTGAAGTGTTTTTTGTCAACACTCCATAAACTTGAAAGGTATCTTATCAAGGATTCTGAATCTCAAAGTTGCAAACCTCCCAGGGAAATTTTTTGGAACCCCCCTCTTCATTGGCAGTAACAAAACTTGCTATTGGAAGCATCTTATTGATAAGTGTAAATCCAAGCTTGCAAATTGGAAAGGCAAGTAGTTATCTTTTTCTGGGAAACTCACTATGATAAAATCGGTCCTCTCTGCTCTACCGGTTTTTTCCATGGCTTGTCTGAGATTACCGATGGCAATTGAAGACGAATTGATCTCTATAATGAGAAATTTCCTATGGAATGGCTCAGACGACAAAGGGAAATTTCCTCTAATAGCTTGGAAAAAGATCTGTCAACCAAAAAAGGCAGGGGGTGCTGGCATTCGACAAATTTTGATTATGAATTTAGCTATGGGAGCTAAATTGGTTTGGGAAATTTGCAGTGGTGGTAAACAAAAATGGGCAAGGATTCTAAAACATAAATATTTGGACTCCCTGGAGCCAAAACGTATTCTCACTATAAACAAACCCCCCAGAGGTTCGGCCATCTGGAATTTTATTGTGAAAAGCAGGGAAATCATAAGTAATTAGGTTACCTGGGATGTCAGGAATGGAAGGGATGCCTCCTTTTTGATTGATTCTTGGGCTGGTGAAGCTGCCTTATGTCTCAACCCTTCTCTGCAACCTATTATGGTAGAAAATTGCCACCTCTGGGGTCACAATATCTGTGATTATGGTTACCCTATTCAAGAAAATGGCATTGCTAGGTGGAAATGGAACTCCTTGGATCCCTTGGACTTGGATCAGCAGCAGAAAGACTTGTTTGTCGACATTCTCAGCAAAAGGGTTATTTTCCCTTCCCCTGAAAAGGACATTATTAGGTGGTGCGGTTCCTCTGATGGTAAATACAAGGTATGTTTTGGTTACAAATTGAAAGAAGAGGCTAGAGACAAAAAAGATTGGCCTGTTAATCTTTTTTGGCATCGACATCTCCTACCCAAAGCAGGTTCATTTGCCTGGCTGGCTTGTCAAAGAAAGATTCTAACTAAAGAAAGACTCCATTCAATGGGCATCAATGGACCCAGTAGATGCACTTTATGTAAAGAGCAAGAAGAGACTGTGAATGATCTACTTCTCCACTGCAAGTTCTCCAATCACTGTTGGTGGCATTTCATGGGAAAATTGAGAATCTTTGGCCCCTTCCCATCAGGGTTGGATGAGTGGTTTCTGCAATGGCCTAAACCGAAAGGAATGACTATATTTGTTGATTTACTTTATATTTTACCATCTCTTCTGATTTGGGAAATTTGGAAAGAAAGGAATCGTAGAATTTTCTAAGGTAAAGAGATGAGCTTAAGGATTCTATGTGAGAAAATTGAGAACCATCTGTCTGAGCTCCTGAATGAGGCTGTTCAATCCAAATCATTAAAGAAAAATATATATACGGACTGGGATTGGAAGATTAAGCTGGCACTTCCAAATCTGCTCATTCCTCCACTTTTTGGCAAGGGATCCCCAGTGGATCAGGTCAATCCAAGATTGGGTGTTAAATGGGAAGCACCAGAGCCTGGGTGGTTCAAGGTAAACTTCAATGGTGCCTCTTCTGTTAACCTGATTCAAAGTGGTATTGGGTGTATATTGAGGAATTCTGATGGTATTTGTATAAAACAAATCTCTAAAAAGATTGGAGTTCCTACTACTAATGAAGTTGAATTCAGAGCGTCTTTAAGAGGACTGCAACTAGGGATGGAGCTTGGGGTGTGGAGAATTCATCTGGAGGGAGACTCACTGAATGTGGTTAATGTTGTCCGTTGTAACAACACCCCTAGTTGGCGCCTTAACTAGTGGCTTCAACTGGTTTTGGTGCTGCTAGCCACCATTGATCAATTTCGGATTAGCCATATTTCTAGGGAAGGCAATGGAGAGGCTGACAGACTCTCTAAAATGGCGATTTCCGATGGTGACCCCCCTTAGGCACTCTAATTGGGTCTTTCTGACTAGTTTTTCATTCTAGATGATCTTCCACTAGTTGATATGGTCTGATTATCTTGTCGGTGTGGTGCTTTCCGGTTGAGTTTGTCGGATGTGGTCTCTTCTGATTGTCTTCTCCTTCTAGCTGATATGTTTCTTTGATTGACCTACCAATGATGACGCTAACTGGTTGTATTGCCTCCACCGGTTGATATGGATTCCCGATTATCTTACTGGTGGTGGTGCTTACCAGTTGAGTTACTTGCCGGTTGTGGTCTCCATTTCTACTTCTGACTGATATGTTTCTCCGATTGACCTATCAGTTGTGGTGCATACCAGTTGTATTGCCTCCCCGGTTGGGCCTATTTATTTTTTACTTAACCTAATGGTCATGGTTCCCGATAGCTTGAACGACCGCTTGATTTGGTTCACCTAATAAGGATTCTTCTTGCCACCGAGATGTGGCTCTCTGCCGTCAATATTGATCTGTGTCGGTATGCGCCCTGTGGCAATTGAACATGTACGAAACTTTAATTGATATCTAGTTACAACTAGATCCTATTAGGATATGCATATAATTACTTGATGGATAAAGACGACCGACATTAAGTTGACAAACTTTGTCTCAGACAATGATTGGACATTATCACTTCACGCGTGTGTGTATTCAATAGGCATGAACTACTTGTCAGGCGCTCGTATCCCCTGGTTTGATGTCTTGGTACTTAACAAAGGATTGTCCTCATTTCCCCATCAAACAATTGCATTCTTCGCTCAGTGACTTGCAATGGAATCCCCAATTCTCCTTAAAGCTACTTGTTGACAGATGGCCTTCCTAGGCGAAATCACTGACAAACGTTTGCAGGAGGTCCTCTACTCTCAACATCCTCTTATACTTCACAGCCTTAAAATGATACTCGGGAAGGAATTCCCCATGGCATATCATAGGTACAAAACCAATTTTGATATCCTGACCTTTTTCCTTTCAATGGTGATATACATGGGGAATAGCAAGCAGAGAGAGAAGCTTTTAACTCAAATGGTGTTTAAACACCGCTTGCTGGGGGAAATTGATGCCATGTTGGACAACACTGATGGCAACCTGAGAATACCACTTCCCCAAAATTACTATATGTCCTTGGGCAACGGGGCAGAGGTGAGAAAGTTTGTGATTGTGAACTCTCTGGACTATGATGCTCTTCAAGAAACCTGGCCTGCCATCATTAGGAATATTGAATTTCTATTTAAGGTGCCAGGTATTCAAAATGGTTTCACATCGGAATGGAGGGAAAAATATCTTCGAGATGAAGGGTTAGCGGGTGCAGAAGGTTTTGGCATTCTGGAAAATGGAGATTTGGTTGATGGCAATGTCTGGGGGTTTGGGCTTGGCAAGGAGTGGTTCCGAAATGACTACCGACTCCCTAGGGAGAAGGCTGAATCAATGGCTCACTCGACCTGTGGCACTGAATGCCCAATAATCTTGGATGCGGCTCGTGCTCCTATGGACGATGCCTCTGAAGACTCCCAATGATTCCGGTTGTGTCACCTTTATCATGATTCTTTGTTTTCTATTTATTGTTGTTGTTTGAAGGCCTCTGGTTGGTTCTGTTATATACTTCCAGCATTTGTCGATTGGTGTTTTGTACTTGTCCACCCTCCATTGTTGGTTTCTTCTTGTATGTGGAATAGAGCTAGGGTAAGGGGTTTTCTTCCTAGTTCTTTCCCCCTACCGCTCTCACTGAACCAGTGCTTGTATTCTCCTATTTTGATTAATACAAGGGTGCTGCCCCTTTGCAGCTATTTACTTATTAAAAATAATAATAACAATAAAACACCAATCGCAGATCTTCTATAAAAATTTAATTCCTAAAAAATCAAAAAAAGAATAAATAATTACGTCGAGAGGCGTAACCTACAATTACATCATATAGGGGTCTTCACCAGTAATGGTGTAAGAAAATGATTTGTATTCCTGAACTGTCACCGTCCAAGCTGTCATGGTCCAAGCAGATTCTTTAATGCCAACCCCACATAGCAACCGTGTCAACATTAAAGATCCTGTAGCCGTTATGATGCATGCTTCAAACATATTCAATACAATTTCTCAAAGATTTGCATGCTGCAAATCCGCAACACATATTCAATATTGAAACGATTCGGATGAGAATATAATCGAAGGAAGTTGAAAGAATTGAATTTACCGCTCCATATAGAGGACTCACATTAACCTCTCTTCAATTACATCAATTCAATTCTGCAATCAGAATATTTTAATTTCCACATGGGTGTTCTGTAATTAGAGTATTCAATTTCCACATGGGTGTTCTGCAATTAGTGTTTTCTGCAATCAGTGTTTTCTGCAATCAGAGTATTCATTTGCATGGGCATTCCTCAACACAGTTTCTTCCTCAAGGGAAGGTGATTGGCTCTGTTTTGTACACTGAAATTCTACATCCGCATGTAACGTAATCACATTCTCTTGAATGTTTTTAAAGTTTTTCCATCACATTCTTTTTTTGTTTGGTATATGTTGCAGTAGTATTTCATAAGACAACATTTCTAGGCATTTAATCAAGAATAGTTTGCATAATCTCTCTTCTCAATTAAAGATATCTAAAAGATGCTTCAAGGAAAACTGCATAATCTCTCTTCTCAATTAAAGAACAATTTGCATAATCTCCCTTCTCAATTAAAGATATAAATATTCCTATTATTATTGGAAAGCGTAGCACACCATAATCTCTCTTCTCAATTAAATATATCTAGACTGTTGTGCAAAAAATCTAAAAGATGCTTCAGGGATCAATTTTGTGTCTTCACTTTTTCATTTCCTATACATGTGCATAGATTGTAATGGTAAGAACTTTTTGATGTGTTTTTTTTTTCATCTTTCCCCTCCCACAAAATTCCTCTATTCTTTATTCTTTGATGGATGTCCATGTCCTATGCAGAGCTTATGTAGTAGAAACAGAGAGACCATCTCCTGTTCCTCAACCAGGAGCTGCACCACCATTATCTTCTTAGATTCAACAATACTCTTCCCACTGGAAATTTGGAATCAAAGATAATGATAATGCTATAGTGCTATAATGCTACAACTTCACATAATTTTCATTGAATCTGCCATATGTTATTTGGCATTTAATACGCATGATTCTAGATCTGTCATAATAATAATAATAATAAATTATGCATGGTTCTAATATGTATGATATTTGGCATTTAATATGTATGCTTCTAGATTTTATTTAATATGCATGTTATTTGGCATTTAATTAGTAGAAGCATACGTTTAATTTCTGGGTTTCAAACTGAGCGGTTTAATTAAGAAAATATAATTAAAAAATAATAATATAAAATTTTACATTAAAAAGTAGGAATTAAAATCACCATTTAATTTACTTTTTAATCAATGGAGATAGTAATGGAATACTTAAAGATAAATTTCTCGAAAAAATCAACTAATTTAAGTTTTATTCATAGAAGTGTGAAAAAAAGCACGAGATGGATGAATAGAAAGCTTTATAGTAGATTTCTTATTTCAACTGAGTTTTGGAAAGTTGAGATGTTGTAAATGAAAGTGTTTCATATATAGAAATTATATTAAAATATAGTATGTTGTATTTGGTTTTTATGAAATTCTACTATTTATTTTTTTAAATTTGTATAAAACTAATATTATTTACAAATATAATTATTATGATTTAAATTGTCTTAAATATAGCATACATGTTTTAGATAAAGCATGTTATTTATAATAAAATAGATGTTTCCATGTTTTGTTTGCAAAAATATCAAGATTGTAGTAAAAATAAGAAAGATATTAAATTTAGTAATTTTCAAAAAAAAAAATGCAAAACTTAGTAAGTTAGAAAAAAAATTATGGTAATAATTTGCAATGAAAGAATGGAGTTTTTAATTAAAATTAACCAAAAAATCAAAATCTAGTAAAAAGAGGAAAGGTATACAACTAAATACATTTAAAAAAAAAAGTTACAAAACTTAGTAAGTTCTAGAATAAAATTATGGTAACAAGTTGTAGTGATCTAGATTTATACAAGTTAATAATTTATTTTGGAAGAATTTATGCCTTAAATTTTGTTAAAAAATATGGTAATAAGTTGTAGTGATCAAGATTTATACAAGTTATTACTTGAATAATTTATTTTGGAAGAATTTATGGCTCAAATGTTTTAGTTTGTTTTGCTTATGAATGTCTATTCCAAATTTGCAAGGCAATGAATATAATAGTAAAATTATATATTATCATGGTGTAATTTTTTTATAATAGTTATAAGGGTTGGAATCAACCCTAATACTAATGGAATCTTAAAACCAATTTTCATCTTATTTGAATCTTCATTAATCGTAAGCTTAATTTCATGGATAGTTTAAAAAAGGGTGAAATGTATTAAAATTCATTATGCTAGAATGTGCACATGTTGCAGTTGTCCATGGTTTACTTGATGAATAGTTAACATCATAACATAATTTTCAATTAATATTATGTATCAAGCTTAATAAATGATGTTCAAATTTTTTTAAATGATTATTAAGCTTTATATAATATATTATGTCTAAATTTTCATAATGAATATTAGATATTTTACTATATTAAATTTTCTTTAAGTATATTTTGGAAGTGAATGTTTTCTAAACTATATAAATTATATTTCTTAAAATATTTACAAATTTTTTATGCATTTTGTCCACTACTAAATTCAAATTTCAAATGATTCAAAAATTGTTGTATTAATAACCTAAACCCTAACTCTAAAATAATCTTAACTCTAAACCCAACCTAACAATGATTGTATCCCTAATATAAACCTAATTGAATCTTTGGGCTAATGTAACCCATAACCCTAACTAAAAATTAACTCTAATATTAAAACCAAGCATTATTATAGAACTCTCACCCAAACATAATGCTTTATTCTTAAACATTAACCCTATTTAAATCTAAACACTAAATCCAACCCTAATTAAATTGTTATGCTAACCTTATTCCTGATTGAATCCTAGCACTAACCCTAACACTCATTCTAATTGAAACACAATCCCCACCCCAAGAATTATCCTACTAGAGTAACCCTAATTATAGCCTAAGATTAACCCTAAACATATAATCTTACCATAATTTCAACCTAAGCCTAAAATTAACTCTAATCCTAGAATTAAACCCTACCTACAATTTAGACCCTAATCTTTAGAACCATAATTGAACCCTAACCATAACAAGTCCTAACCCTAATTGAACCATAATACTAATCAAATTATATCTCAAGCCCTAACCATTAATTAACTATAATCCTAATTTAACCTTGACCCTAATGTAATTGAATCATAGCCCTAATTTAACCTTTAGGTTAACATAACCATAACCCTAATTAAACGTTAACTCTAACCTTAAAATCCATCTTTATTGAAGGACCCTAATTCTAAGCATCATGCTTCATACTCAAACCCTAACATTAACACTAAAACTAATCTTACAAAATTAAAATCTAACCCTAAACTTAACTATAACCCTAGAGAATTAAATACTATATACAACTTCAACCATAATCTAGCCATGATTGAACCATAACCTCAAACTGAACCTTAAAACTAATTGAAACTTAATCATAAGCTAACCTTAAAGTTTACTATAACTCTACAATTAATCTCTAATTACAACAGGAATCCTAAATAACCATAATTGGATCATATCCCTCAACTTAAATCTAACCCTAATTGAACTCTAATCTTAAGCTACCTGTAACCCTAATCTACTCCATACCTTGATCCTAATTGAACTATGATCCTAACCTTAATTATAATTAAATTGTTATAATAATCAAATCCTAATCGTAATTGAACAAACCCTAAATCTAATTAACTATAACCTTAACCCTTAACCGTAACCCCCCAACGATAACCTAACCATAAACTTAATTGTAAGCTTATAATTAAACCGTAATACTAACAATAACTCTAAACCTAAGCTCTAACCCTAACAATAACCCTAACAATGATGTAAATCCTAACTATTATTGTAAACCCTAACACTAAACCTAACCCTAACAATGATGTAAACCCTAGCATTAATCCTAATAGTAATCATTAACACTAACCCTAACCATGATATAAACCCTAACCCTAACTCTAACCCTAAATTAAATTATATCTCTAATTATAAATAATCATAAACCCTAACCCTAACCTTGAATCTATCTCTAAGTTAAAACCTAACACTAATCCAAACCCTAAACTTAAGTCTAACCATATTTATTATCCAAAACCTAACTATGATATAACCATAACCATAATCCTAAACCATAACTCTAATCGTAATCCTAAAGTCTAAACCTAACCCTACCCCAAATCTAACCCTAATCCTAACACTATCCCTAACTATTATATGCCCCTAACAATAATCATAACCCTAATCTTAACCCTACCCCAAAACCTACCCTAAAGCCTAACATTGTATGTAACTATGATACATCCCTAACCATAGAAATAATATGCCCTAAACTAAATTTAACCCTAACCCTTACCTAAAGCTAACCCTGATCTAAATATAAACCTAACCCTAACCCTAACCTAAAAGATAATCCTAATCATAATACTATTCCTCACTATTATATACCCCTAACCATAATCATAACTGCAACCTTAACCCTACCCCAAAACCTAACCCTAAACCCTAGCATTGTCCCTAGCTATGATAAACCCCTAACCGTAGACATGATCCTAACTATAACCCTAAACTTAACCATAATACTAATAATAACCCTAATCCTAAACCCTAACCCTAATAATAACGCAAATCATGATGTAAATCCTAACCATAATGCTAACGTTAAACCTAACCCTAACCATGGTATAAACCCTAACATTAATTTTAGTATTAACCCTTAACACTAACCCTAACTCTACCCATAAATTAAATTATATTTATAACCATAACATTAATCATAAACCCTAACCCTAACCTTGAATCTATCTCTAAGACAAAGCTTAACCTTAATCCAAACCATAAACTTAAGTCTAACCCTATCCATTAACCTAAACCTAACTACAATATAAAACATAACTAGAATCCTAAAACATAACTCTAACCATAATCCTAAAGTCTAACCCTAACCTTACCCTAAAAGATAAACCTTGTCTAGACATTATTTCAAAATATTATATACCCCTAACCATAATCATAACTGTAATAGTAACCCTACACCAAAACCTAACCCAAATTATTCCCTAACTATGATACACCCCTAACTGTAATTATAACCTTATCTATAACCCTATACATTGTTGGGAGTGGTTGTCGTTGCACTAAAAGATCGACTTGTCAATTCCCGATACAACCACTACACTTATAGAATCCATAGGAGGTGGTTAAGCCATGTCACAAACACACCGCTTTTGTTGCACAAAGACCAAAGGCGCACACCATGTAACAACCCCCCCTCAACACAAGCGGGGTTTGAGCCTGTGACCTAGCTTTGATACCAATCGTTCAGAGTAGTTGTCGTTGCACCAAAAGTTTGACCTGTCAATGCCCTATACAACCACTAGACTTATAGAATCCACAAGAGGTAGTTATGCCATGTCACAAACACACCGCTTTTGCTACACAGAGACCAAGGGCGCACACCTTGCAACATACATAACCAAAATCCTAACATTAACCCTAATACTAGGCCCTAAACCTAACTATAACACTAATCATAAATCCTAACCCTAACCTTGAATCTATCTTTAAGAAAAAACCTAACCCTAATCCAAACCCTAAACTTAAGTCAAACCTTATCTATTAATCTATTACCTAGCTACTATGTAAACACTAACCATAATCCTAAAGTCTAACCCTAACCCCACCCCAAAGGCTAAGCCTAATCCTAACACTATCCCTAAGTATTATATACTCATAACCATAATCATAACCCTACCCCAAAATCTAACCCTAACCCAAGCATTGTCCCTAACTATGATACACCCCTAATTGTAACCATAATCCTAACTATAAACCTAAACCTAACCATAACCCTAACAATAACCCTAATCATATGTCCTAACCCTCAAAATAAACCTAATCACAATGCAAATATTAATCCTAACCCTAACCATGATACAAATACTAACCCTAACCCAAGCCTTAGTCTTGACCATGATGTAAATCCTAACCCTATCCGTAGTCTTAATAGTAATCCTAAATTCTAACCCTAACCATAATCCTAACAGTAATCCTAAATCCTAATCCTAACCATAATTCTAAATGTAAGGTCCTAAACCAAACCCTAACATTGATGTGAACCCTAATCGTAACCCTACAATGATGTAAATCTTAAATCTAACCATAATACTAACCTTAACCCTAACCCTATCCATAGCCATAATAGTGACCATTAAATATTATTTTATACTATCATTAAATAAAGTCTAATATATATCTTACATTTTGGTATATACTTTAATCTTGCAACACCTACATTTATTAAAAATAGTCTAAATGGATATATTTCTTATATCTCTACATGATAATATAATAACATATTAATATTATAATACTATAATATAATTCAATTCAAGAAAAAGATACTATATAATTATATATTGCATTTATTTTATGTTTTCCATGTCGCTTCGCGCGACTGCCACTAGCATATATGTCTTAAATTTTATTTTAATCTATATAAAATACTCCGAGAGATATCCTTCTCGAGGCGCTTATTTCAATTTAGGGTATAAAATTGATTAAAATAGGCACCTCGAGAAATTTAATCTATATAAAATACGCCGAGATATATCCTGCTTGAGGCGCCTATTTCAATTTAGGGTATAAAATTGATTAAAACGGGTGCCTCGAGAAGGATATCTCTCAGCGTATTTTATATAGATTAAATTAAAATTTAAGACATATGCTAGTTAAAATACAACTATCCACAAAATAAGACAACTAGTCTCCCTTTAAATTGAACAATAAGTTCCACCTCAAAGCAAAATAAATAAATAATAAAATAGCCACTTGCACAATAAATAATCAATATTTACAATAAATAATAAATTACAACACTAAATAATAAACAATAAATAAAGCGATAATAAATAATAAACAATAGATACTAAAAAATAAATGATAAATAATAAACAATAAATAGTAAGCAAAAAACCCGTTAATGGGTCTTTGAGGGTTAACCCCCCTTTAGAAAAAGAAGAGGTTAAATGGGAACCACCAACTAAGGAGTGGATAAAAATAAACTTTGATGGGGCATCAAGGGGAAATCCGAGAACCTCAAGAGTGGGAGTAGTCGCAATAAACGATAAAGGGGTCATCCTTTTCAAGGGTGCAAGACCATTGCAGGATGGAACAAATAACGAAGCAGAGGCACAGGCGGCACTAATGGCCATTGAATTGGCTATAAATATGAAAATCCTAAAGTTGCACCTGGAAGGAGAATCCCAATTGATTATCAACACAATAGCGAAGGGTAACACCCCTTCATGGAAATTATCCCATTAGGTGGAGATCATCTGAGAAAAACTCAACTCCTTTGAGGAGTTTCGAGTCTCCCATGTCAGACGAGGTGCCAATGCAGTGGCGGACCTCCTCTCCAACATCGGATGTGACATGACAGGCCAAATGGCCAAGTGGTGAAAGGGAGATGACAACTTGTGGAAGTGGAATTAATGCAGTCTTAGAAGCATGAAAAAATCAATAAGCACGCAAGATAGGCCGTAAGGACAAGTACGCCTCTTCAAAAGAACTGCAATTAATGAGGCAGTTACCGAACGCAATGCATTTGTTTGAGACAATGGCGGAGGATAGTAAATTTGCCGTGAAATCTTTTTCCATTTATATCATTGATTATGAATTTATGACCCGTCGCAAACGACCGCAGAGGAATGACTATTTTGGTTTATGAGCAATGTATCATCGAAGAATTCGATTAATGAGGAATTTTGTGTCTTTTGCAGCGTAGTGTGTGGAGTTAACAGTTTTTTAGCAGGTTCAATGGAGGCAAATTTTACCCTAAGAACACAGAAGAAACTGGTTCCTTTTTTGGGAACGATGTCAGACAAACGAATGCAAGGACTCTTCAAATACAAGGAAGAGAAACTATGGAGTGCAACACGTCTAATGCTAGGGGAGGAGTTGGTGCACATTCACTTCAGGTACAAGATGAATATGGAGATTTAATCCTTTATTATGGCATGGGCTTGCGAATTTGAACCTGAGGTGGAAAAAATTAAACTCACACTGACAAAGCTGATTGACGGGGACTATTTGATCAACCTTGACTCCATCTTGGAGTGGGTGATCCCTCAGACTGGAATCCACATTCGGGAAGGAGATGTCGAGGAGGAGATATTACCCTTTGTTCAAGGGCCGAAGAGTCGAATAAAGGAGCAATGCAGAGAGCGAGCTCGCATAGGCTGGGAAGCCATGAAGCTCTGCGTCAAATTAATAAGAACATATGAGGTACTGAAAGCCCTCAAGGTGGTGGTGCGCATGGAGGTGGGGAGAGAACTACGAGACTGGTTTGAGGAAGGGCGGGCGGTCCAATTCTTAGCAAGTCTAGAGGGAGACCCAGAATTTGGGAATTTGGATTGCATCCCGAAGATGAAGACCGAAGCAGCCAAAGGAAAAGCTCTAGCAGACATTGCAAATGAGGAGGAGAAGTAGACGAACCAGAGAGACACCGACTGAGTGGATACGGTGCTAAAAATCCATTTTTGTTTTTTGTTATTTGCTGGTTTTTTTTTTAAAACAACAATATTTTATGGATGACTATAATATCTAGTGCAGAATAGCACAGTACTGGTTTTATTTCCTTTTTAGTTTAAACGTGCTGCATAGTAGGCTAGGACTGTTAGTTTTTTGGGCTGATGTTGAAATCTATTTGGCCTCGGATTATTGTAGCCCTTTTTCTTGGAAATCAATATATAACAAAAATTACCGACCAAAAAAAAAAAATAGTAAGCAAAAATAAATAATAAACAATAAACTATTATTAAATGGTAAATAAATTAAACAATTAAACAATAAATAATAACCGATAAACAATAAATAAATAATAATAATAAACCATCATAAGCAATAATGAATAATAAATAAATAATCAACAATAAATAAATTAAATAAATCAAAATTACATTTTAAGTCACAATAACCCTTCATTGATCATTAATTTAACTTACAACACATGAGCATAAAATGCATCAAACTCCAACAAATTATAAAATAGTTCTAACATCTAAACAAGAGTCACTACTAACAATAAGGTAATCAAATATTGTCCATGTGACAAATTTGATGGGATACATGAAAATTAGATAATTGTCCCTAAATTAGGACAATGGCTACGGTTAGGTATATTTTGGGCCCTACACTATCTCCTTTTACCACCATTGGGAATTATAAAGGCACACTCAAACCTGTGGTACCAGGTGGAGTCGATGTCGAGTACATGCAAACTTGCACCAAAACATGTTGTATACAAACATACATACATATATATATAAATATCTAATCCCCAACTAGTGATAGGAAATCGTGACGTCGTATGGAGCTCACAAGTGAGTAATAAGAAATCATTCCTATCACCCTAAATCCCAAGCAAACCATACATAGAATCTCACATCAACAATAATCAAATGATATCACA
Organism: Cryptomeria japonica; assembly: GCF_030272615.1. Classification (NCBI taxonomy): domain Eukaryota; kingdom Viridiplantae; phylum Streptophyta; class Pinopsida; order Cupressales; family Cupressaceae; genus Cryptomeria; species Cryptomeria japonica. Next base: position 129,451,034 of record NC_081412.1, read on the forward strand.
AGAACATAGATTAACATCATATCATGCATCATAATAAATCTTCAAAATAGAATCCATGTCATAAGTATCTAAACCTAACATTAATATCCAGCTCAATGAAATATAACAATAATCATGTCCTGAAATACATAAGTAACATATCATAGTCTAACAACAAGGATCACATGAATGTAATCATCCACATAGATCCCTGAAATGAACCACATAAAATAACTCAAACGTAGTCAAAGTAGCATGTACCTGAAGAAAAGCATGGAGGGGCACTACATAATGCCAACAATCAACATGACGAACAACTATAACATCAAGCATTCAAGGAATGAAATATTTGCAATCTTGAATTTCCTTCAAAAATCCAAGAATCATTGCCTGTATAGCCAGATGAAACCTTGTGAATGCAGGTGATCGAGACAAGGCAAGTTTAAGAAGAGTTAATCAAAGTTAAAAGATAGACACGAGCAAAGTCATCGTCACATCAAGTGCTCGCACATGTTGTGTATCAAGGGATATGACACATTCAATTACAACTTATGATGAGTTACAAAGAGTGAGTTGGAGTGGCGCCCAGTCATTATTACATTCAATCACATTATTTCACGAGAAGGCATCCAGATTCAATGAGCTTAACTCATCCATCAAAGGCAGATAATTGCTACATGGGCACAAAGTTCGAAGTACCTACCCTCTTCATCTATTGGTTGAATTTTCATAGGACATGTGTCCCATCAATCATAATTGTATCATTGGTCAAGCATTAAATGCTTCACAATAGGGTTTCTATCTTGTAATCTTGGCCATTGATCTCAAATCAATTTGAGCCACTGAAATGTAATGAGAGCACTATAAAAGGCCTTACTTCTTCATTTGTAAGGTTAATAGTGAGTAGTTCAAGAATAGAGAATAGTGTAGCAGATAGCAATTAGAGTAGATTAGAGAAGGCAAAGATTGTTGCCAAGACATTGTTGCAATAAGCATGTAAACTTCATTGAAGATATGGTGAAATTTATATGTTGATTCAACAATTTGCATGGTCTCTATACTTCTCAATTTGATTTCATGTTATTTAGATGAATGGAAGAAATTTGTATATCCATACTACTAACACCTTGTTGATGGCAAAGTGCCTTGTGTAGTCAACTTGAATCATTCAGCTAAAGCTTAATTTCAATTATCGCTTCTTCATTGATATGCATAAACTTGATGGTGTCTATGCTTGTAGCGGTGATTTGAACATCATAAATATATCCTTAGAAGATAGCACTAGCCTTGTGGAGATGTTCATAGCATGTCGAAGCAAGACTTAATTGAGTTTCATTAGAGATTGTCCATTGCTCTTGCATTTCTAGAGTTAGATTTGTTTCCTCAACCCCAATCTTTTTTCCCTTTTTTAATCAAATCAAGTGAATCCCATGTTCTAGCATCATTTGAGCATTCAAGTATTCCATGTAAGTCCCCTCATGGGTACAACAAATCACATCAATAACATTGAAGCTATCCAACAAGTCAAGAGCTGACATAAAAGAACCTTGAAGTCATCTCAAGTGATCCTTATGCGAATCTTTTGCATTTGAGAGTCTTTACTCAAGAGAGGATAGAGTATTCAATACTTTATTATGTGTTCGATAGTGCATCAAAACACAATCAACTATATATATATATATATATATATATATATATATATATATATATATATATATATATATATATATATATATATATATATATATATATATATATATATATATATATATATATATATATATATATATTGTAGTCACACAAATCTGTCCAGCTTAATTAAATAAATATTCGCTATTTATTTGATTAAAAATCCACTAGCCATCAGTTAATTTATTCCCAAACATTCTTCTATTAATTAAATAAATTATTCAATTTATTTTAATTAATTCATTAAATCAAATTCACAATCAATTAAATAAAATCAATCTATTTATTTAATTAAAATCCCCTATTCCTCTTTTAAATAAATTAAATAAAAACATTTATTTAAATCATTATCCCCCCCACTTGCATTTTCCTATAAATGCAACTTGCACACATTTATTGAAATAAATGAATTTTTATTTTAATAAAATCCTATTTTCCCTCACCCACCAAATCCACTTGCAAAATCTAATCCCCTTCTAGATTCTTCTAACCCCTTCCTAATTAGCCTAATCCATCCCCTAATTATTGTCACATTCCTAAGCAAAATGAAGTCACTTCTCGAAGACTTCAAAAGTCTTTGAAAAACATTTAATGCTTTGTGTGTTCAACAAATTAACCCCCAAAGTCTTCAAAAACCACTAATGGCTCTTACATGACCATTAATGGCTCTTACATAACCATTTATGGTTATTTCAAACTTGTCCCCCCAAGCATTTATTGTTTTGACCATATTTATCCTTTTTACACTTGCACAAGAATTTATCCATTGGATAAAAGTTTTATTCTTTGAATAAAGAGTTTATTCATTCAACTAACCTTGACTTTAACTCCCAAGGTCATATCAAACATTTAATGCTTATTCCCTCCCCTCTCAACCTATCTCACATTGACACTTGTCATCCTGGGATTGGGTTGAAAGCCCTCACATGGATTTGAAATCATTCAATCCTGACCCTTGTTGAGATTGCTCAATCTCAACCATCCATTGCTCCATTTTTCTTATAAATAGAACCCATTTCTTCATAAACCAGATCCTGAAAACTTGTATGCATTTAACCTATAGGTATTTTAGAGAGCATTTAGCATAGCAAACTAATAACTTTGTTATTTTAGTTAAAATCAATCATTTTAATAGCATCTAGTATTTTAGTTTTTCATTTCCCATTTGAAGCAAAATACTCAAATCTCAATCCTCCATAAGCATCCATAGTGCAAAAAGCTGCTGAGAGCTACACTATTTTGGAACTTGGAGAGGAGAGGAACAAGGGAGAAGGAGCTATGGGCATGTTAGGAGGTATTTGGAGATGCCTCATCATATTCGCTTCTTTAGTTAAATATGCTTTCATTTTTTTAGTATCTCTTTTGATATGCCTGTTTAGATTAGTTTTTGATTGACTAACACTAATGGTTTCTTGTGTGTGTGTTATTTATCTCAGACTAACCTTGTCCATTTTGCAGAGCATCATTTGGTGAACCCGACGTGAATCCAAACACCAAAAAGATCATTTTTTTAAACCAATAACATGTTTGAATGTTGAAAATGTCACACAGGTTGCGCTTTGGCACAATTGAACTCGTTCCAGCGCTATTGATACTTGTTGTTCTAGCGTTATTGTTCTTACAATAGCGCTATTGTATCAAGATCAGCGCTTTTGGAACTGTTTTGGCGCGTTTGACATTGTTTTGGCGCTATTCACCATGTTTCAGAGATTTTGCCTCTCTATCTTTCCCTTTCTTTTAGCGCGTTTGTGTTAAATAGCGCCTTTGTTCAAACACAGACTAGCGCTATTGTAACAGAACGTTGTACAAAGGGCTTTGTAACCGAAGAAAATGAAAGTTTTTAGGCTTGTGGAAGCCCCCCCTAGACATGAATTTTACTAACCAGTCGTTGTTTGTGTAGGGTTAAAACTCACCATTAAAAATCACAAACTTTCTTTTGGTGCTTTAAAACTTAAACAAAGAAAATTTCCTTGCTTTCTAGTTAGGGTCACTCGTCTTTTGGTGCATTAAAACTGAACAAAACAAACATTTGTTTTCTTGCAAGTTAGGAAACACACTTCATTTGGGGATTAAAATCAACAAATTCTATTTTTCTTGCATCAAAAGAATTTACAAGCCACATTTCAAATTTTGGTGCAATTGAAACTTACAATCCACTTGTTTCAATTCTTGCAAGCGATTTACTTCAAGCAAACGTGCTTTTTATTAAGTTGACCAGGATTTTATTTTCCTAGTTACTTAAACATATTTCCTTTGAAGTTAAAAAGAACACCATGACTGTTGGAGCAACATCTCCAAATAGCTAGATCACATTGCAATGGCAGATTAAAAAGAACAAGTGTTTTTCGTGCTTGGCACACTTGTGCAAAAAGTCGGTCGAGTGGTCCTACTTCTAACACAGACTATCCTCTCCCTTGGCTTTCATGGTCCTAGGTGCAAGAGAAAAGTGTTAGTAACACTCAAAAAATTTATCTTTTTAAGAGAAGCTTGCCAAGAAACACATCACTCTTGGGAATGACCTCGTGTGGTAAATCCTTCGAGCTGCTATAGAAATCAGGTGAGAGTGAAAGCTGTAGCCTTGGGTATAGCTATTCCTACAGTGCAACTGGTCGAAAGGACAAATGGGCCCCACCACCAGTTACAAGGCTCTTAAGTGAGTCACTACAGAATGAACTTATGTCCAAAAACATCGAACATGACTAAACACCTTTAAGTAGTAGCCCACCCGTTCTATTGATTGAGGATATTTGCGATATATTTTAGTGCAAGAGCATAGATGGTTTTGCTCCCAAGATACTCACCATACATATTTCCTTGAGTAGAAACATAGCTTTTTGAAAAGTCACTTGTGACTTGATAAAAGTGGTGACTCCCCCATCATAGGGATCATCTACTTGTTATGCTCGTGCAAGACTTAGTATATCACATCCTTCCCTGCCACGACGAGATTCATAAGGTATGTAGTACCAAAGTCGAATAAATATCAAGATGTGGGCTAAATTTATCACAATTGGCCATTTGACCTTAGGGATAAAAAGTGTTTGAAGTGTGTTCGTTTTAAAGACCAAGTGCAAATTGAGCCGACTTCAGGCTTTGGAAATACACCTTAAAAATACATCTAAAGGAAGGGTCATATACAAGTCCAAGGATTGGGTTGATCTAGACCCATACTCATTTGTGCCCTTTGGGGGCAACATTCTTGTGTTTTTGTGCTTGCTTAGTTTTCTTGTCAAAGAAAAATCAGAAAATCACTTCCAAAAACAAAGTATTCATCCAACCAAACACACCAACAACAAAGTGCAAACAACAAGAGTATCAAAACTTTATGACCATTCTTCACATCTTGCGAAAGAAGAAGCGTTATCAAAATATCAACTTGAAAAGAAGACCATTAAGCTCAAAGGCTTTGATCAAAAGGAGGAAATTATTCTATATAAATAGACAAATCTTTGTCTCACATAGAGTCTTTCTGCATCACATGCGTCTCTACCTTCAAGGCAAAACAAACGAATTTGATTCAGAATCATTGAACCGCAAAGCTTTTATGCAATATAGAGCTCTAAGTTATCACAAAAACCAAGGAGGTAAGATTAATCCCAACTTTTTCCCAAACGTCTGTATCACATACAACACAGCTCGAGAAATACCACCAACACCCGAAAGGGAAGAGGTAGAGTTTGTCCCATTTGTAACACAAAGTTTTTATTAAAGTTGAAAACATTTTTCATCCATTTCATACATCATCACTTCATCATCAATCCATTCTAACTCTCAAAACATTAAAAGGTTCTTGTCCCAAGTTCTCTTTTAGATATTGCTTGAAATCAAAAACAACACATCACTTTTTAGATTGTTTCTACATCTAGGATAAACTCATCCTAAGAGACACATCTACGCAGGTTAAAACTAGTTCATGAGTAAATCCTCTCATTACTAGGTAGTTCAATCTGTAACACATCTCAGATTTCTCTACACCTTATCACATCAAAACTTATCAAACAAACAAGCAATTCAAAGAAGGAATTTCAGTTACATCCACCTTAAAAGTGCTAGAGATCCACGTGCAACACAATTCACCAACCATCAATCTTTCATTTCATTAAACAACTCATCATCATTTTCACACAACTTCAACAAAAGCTTGTAAAACAAAATGGCCCAAACCCGATCACAATCAAGGCAACGAGAAATAGAAATGGAAGAAGAAGAAGAGGAAAATATCAATGAGTTTCAAGAAGCACTTGGAGGAAATGCGAATGACGAAAACCCCAGTACTCCTACTTCTGCAACAATAGAAAGGGCCCAACATAACCCTCTCTTTAACAAACTGTTTGACAAAATACTCAGGAGCAATGCGGATGCTCACTTCTTAAAACTCGCTCAAGAAGGAGCAAAACTCCCCTCTGACTTTGATCTTGCCCAATTAAGACAAGCATCAGAAAGACAAAGTCACCATGAAGAGGAAAGAGGTAGAGATCCCATCAGATATAACATTCCTCGAGGTAACCCACCACCTCCTCCTCCAACTGAAATGGAGATGTTGCGGCAACAAGTCAAGAATCTCGCCCAACAACTTCATAGTGGTGTCAAAACTAACCAATTCTCACTCAATGACATCTGTCCCTATCCTTTTGATAGGAATCTTTATATGCCACCCTTTCCACAAGGATTCGAAACACCCAAATTTGAAAAATATAGAGGAAAGGGAGATCCCCGCGATCATGTCAGAGAATTTCATTCCGCTTGCCTCGAAGTGGCATATGAAGACACATACCTAATGCGCCTTTTTCCCCAAAGCTTGGGAGGAACAACCACATCATGGTTTTCCTGACTATCAGGTGGCATTATAACATTTGAGGAACTCATCCAGAAGTTCCTAGCTCATTACTCTCATAACATTGAATGCGACATCACCATGGCTGATCTGTGCAACACCAAACAAAAACCAGGTGAACTATTCTCAGTATTCCTGCAACGATGGCGCCAAATGTCTAGCAGACGTTCTCTTCAGTTACCTGAACGAGAGCTAGTGGAAATATTCATTTCCAACTTAAACGAAGAAATGGAATTTCACCTGGATGTCAAAGACACAGACTCTTTTAATTATATGATCACCAAGGGTTTGAAATGTGAAAGGGCACTTATCAAGAAAGGACTCATCAAAATCTATAATGAACCAAAGGATGGTCCTCACCCATGCTTCAATAGTGATAAACCAAGCTTCTGGAACAAAAACAAGAATATCGTCAACGATGGGGTTGTGGATACCAAGACTATACAAACTACACAACCTATGGTTCCGTTTGCAGGACAGAATCCTCCACCTCAGAATAACACAAATATTCCTTCCAATCAAGGTCGCATCACATCTCACGATGAACCAAGACCTCGTCAGCAAAAACAAAAATGCACATACACTCCCTTAGGGGAACCCATTGAAACAGTATTGCGACAACTCATTTCTCGAAATTTGGTCACCCTACCAAAAACATCAAACTATGAACCTCAGGTCAAACCTGCATGGTGGAGAGATACTAAACACTGTGATTTCCACCAAGGGAGAGGACACAAGACAAGTAATTGTCACCGATTGAAAGATCTTATTCAGGATCTTATTGATTGAGGAGAAATTGAAATAGAAGGACATGACCCGAAAACAACAAATAATGATCATCTGATGTTCAAAAATCCAATTCCATCACAAGATCAAAGGGGTCCTTCCACTTCTAGGCGAGGCACTAATACCACTAATTATACACAGGTTGCGTATAATTACACTGTAAATCATCTGTATGATGCCAGTGAACAAGTTGCAATTATAACCTTCAAAAATCCCAACTCAAATTGCAATGTTGTTACACGTCGTGGCAAGGTCACCATAAAGGCAGCTCCACAAGGCACCACCTCCATCCCAAAGCAGTACAATCTTGTGGAACAATTAGACAAAACCCCTGTTCTTATATCCATTTTAGAGCTTTTGCACCTATCACCATCTCATAAAACTATCTTGGATCAAGAACTCCAAGAGGTGTCAATCCCTGCAAATCTGAATACAGACCAATTTCAAGCCATGGTTGGAAGTCTCAAGTCATCACCTTGTCTCACTTTTTCCGAAAGTGACAACTCTTCCTTCCAACAACCTCATAACGCTTCACTACACATTGAAGGCTTTATCAACCAGCATAGGATCAAGCGAGTCTTGATCGATAATGGAGCAGGCCTGAATATTTGTACACTACAGTTGGTCACAGCATTGGGATATGCAATAGAATCAGTGGATCCCCGTAAAAAGATCACAATCAAAGCCTATGATGATGTGGAGCATTCCTCCAAAGGAGTTGTGCTTCTACCAATCAGAGTGGTCCCTGTGGTAAAACACATCATCTGTCAGGTTTTGGACCTTCCTCTGCCATACAATCTATTGTTAGGAAGACCTTGGATACATGTCATGCAAGCCGTTCCATCTACCTACCATCAATGTATCAAGTTCCCACATAATGATGTAGAGATCACAATCTTGGGCGATGCAAATCCCTTTGCGTATTGCCATAATATCAGCCAACAACCAAAGATTACCGTTCCTAATAATAGAGAAGCCATTTCCTCCACATCATATATAAGTTCCGCCTCTCTTGCCAGTTCAAACACCACTATACCCAAGCAAGAAAAGCTTAAGATGAAGATAGGAGAGGAAGGTCCATGGGAATACAACTTGAGTCAACTCTTTTGTGTGGGACAAATGCCCACTTCTCCTAGAACACATGGTAAACCACAACAGTTACTCCAGCAACCACTAATCATGCCAGCATGTGCTTTTACGCCTTTCATCCTTGGAAAAAGTCAAGAAGAAGAAACCCAAGATGAGGACTTGGCAGACTGGATCTATAAAGATCCCATCACCACTGATATACCGCAAGTTAAACTCCCTACGGCTCAGTATGGCAAAGGTCTCCTCATTATGCAAAGAATGGGGTATGATGGTCAGAGTGCTTTGGGATATTGTAAACAAGGACGACATGAACCTCTACTGCCAAAATTCAAGCCCAAAGGTAATACAGGCCTAGGCTTTGAAAAAGAGATCTTTCCTAAACTCAAATTCAAAGGAAAACCCAGCAAACCATTATGTCAGCCTACTGCAAAAAGGACACCTTTCATTATTCAAGCAACATCGAGCACCATCACAACTGCCCCACCAAGGCTCAGAATCCCAACACCACCGTCTACAATACCAATCATCCCACCAATCAAACCCGTAATCCCATCCGCAGCAGCCATCACATCCATAGCACCATTAGCAGCAGCAACTGTATCAGAACCCGCAATAGCCATCACATCAATAGTACCATTAGTAGCCACAACTATATCAAAACCCACAGCAGCATCCATGGCACCAGCAGTTCTAGCAGAAGCCACTGAGTCAACACTGTCGATACTCCCTGTACCATATTCTTTTATCCCCATCGACCTTCCTGCAGCACCAATCACTACAAAGCTACATCAACCAATCACACCTGCAGTATTTAACTCAAAAGACATCCCAGTATGGTATAGTAATCGGATGCTAGAAAGTGACTCAGAGACCGACTCACATGAGTGGGAATTTTATTCTGTACAGCTTAACACTTCAGATGAGGAAGACACATCACTACCTCCACCACGCAAAGACATCCCTGTTTATGGAGAAGCATAGATAAAGACTTCTTGGGTTCCTGAGCTAGAAACATCTTCCATAGACCCTGCGTCTCATTCTACGCCTGATTCTGACAGGGAGAGTACCATCAACGACCTTCACCACACTGTCTTAACCCTCACTGATACATCTAACGAACTTAACCTAATCGATGAAGTAATGCCCATTATTCACCCTGAACTCATCGAATGGAACCAACCAAATCCCCCATGCCTTGACTTCTTCCAAAATGATAAGGCCATCATTGACTTTTTGGAATTAAGGGATAACCTACCAAGCGGGGATCACAAAGATGGATTCGCCATTGAACTTAATAGCGCAGCATACTTCGGGGCGGATGCCAAACCTTTCAGCTACAAAAATATAACAATAAAACATGGATCTTCCAGTGAAAACCACACTGTGGCACTATTTGATCCAACAAAAGTAAAAAGAAAGAGCGCATCCAACGGTGAAAACCTCTCAGAGGCACCTGAGGATGAAGGGTTTGACATTCTCCTTGCTAATGCACAACAGGAACGATCAATGATTCTCATCGAGGAAACCAAAGAATACAATGTGGGGACTCTTGAAAATCCTCATCTCATACATCTGGCATCTCTTCTCACTCCAGAGGAACAACCTAAATTTATAGAGTTCTTCCAGAAGCGTCAGATCAACTTTGCATGGTCATATGCAGACATGCCTGGGCTTGATCCTGATTTAGTCATGCATCACCTCACCGTAGCAAAAGGAGCCAAACCTGTCAAGCAGAAGCTTTGTAAGATGCATCCTCAAATTGCAGTGCTAGTCAAAACAGATGTCAAGAAACTCCTAGATGTTGGTTTCATTAGACCAATTGATTACGCAGAATGGATCTCCAATATTGTTCCTGTCGGCAAACCAAAAGGGGGAATCTGCATTTGTACTGACTTCAGAGATCTGAATAAGGCCTGCCCTAAGGATGACTTCCCCCTACCAAATATCGACATCATAGTGGATCTCACAGCAGGACATGCCATGCTTTCACTGATGGATGGCTTTTCAGGATACAATCAGATAAAGATCGCACCAGAGGACCAACATAAGATAACCTTCACATGTCCATGGGGCACATATTGCTGGAATGTAATGCCTTTCGGTCTCAAGAATGCAGGAGCAACCTATCAAAGAGCAATGACCACCATCTTCCATGGCATGATGCATACTATGATGGAAGATTATGTTGATGACTTACTAGCAAAATCACTCACCAGAGAAGGGCATCTCCACATCTTAGATAAAATCTTTGATAGACTGGAACAATACCATGTTCGACTCAACCCAAAGAAATGTGTCTTTGGAGTAACCTCCGGGAAACTTCTAGGATACATTGTCTCAAGCAAAGGCATTGAGGTCGATCCAGCAAAGGTAAAAGCAATCATGGACATGCCACCACCAAAGAATATCAATCAGCTAAGGACATTACAAGGGCGACTTCAATCCATCTGAAGATTCATTGCACAGTTGGCAGATAAATGTCACCCATTCACACACCTGCTACACAAGAACATCCACTTTCAGTGGGATGCCCGATGCCAGCAAGCATTTCAGACACTTAAAGACTATCTCATGAATCCACCATTGTTGATGCCACCATATCCAAGTAGACCATTATTACTCTATATCTCAGCAACAAGTACAACATTGGGTGTGCTACTAGCACAACATAATGCAGAAGGAAAAGAGTGTGTTGTTTACTACATCTCTCTTACACTGGTGGGCTATGAACTCAATTACACACCTATTGAGCGAGCTTGCCTAGCAATAATCTTAGCAGCCACTAAACTAAGGCACTATCTGTTAACACACAAGGTACAACTCATTGCAAAGATTGATCCACTCAAGTATTTACTCAACAAAGCAGCATTGACAGGTCGCTTGGCTAAATGGGTGATGATTCTAAGTGAATTTGACATCGAGTATGTAGATCGTAAAGCTATCAAAGGTCAAGTTATTGCAGATCAGTTGGCCGACGCACCTCTCATAGGCGATCATCCTCTCATTTCCAATTTTCAAGATGAAGAGATATTCATGATTACAACAACACAACCATGGAAACTATACTTTGATGGTTCGTACACTAGGCATGGCTCGGGGGTAGGCATTCTGTTTATCACACCTCAAGGTGATAGCATCCCGAAATCTTATAGGCTCACATTTCTATGCACCAACAACATAGCAGAGTATGAGGCCTTGATCATAGGACTCAGGCTAGCCGTACAATGGAAATTACAAGAACTACAAGTATATGGCGACTCACAACTGGTCATTCGACAAGCAACTGATGAATATCAGACCAAGGATGATAAACTCATGCCATATAAGCAAATGGTGGACAATCTAAAGACATCATTTACTACTATCACTTTTGAGCAAATACCAAGAGATCAGAATCGAGCTGCTGACGCTATGGCTACCATCGCATCTCTCCTAGATCTTCCACAAAATTCAACACGCTATGAGTTCTTGGTAGAATAGCTTTGGATTCCTGCTTATGATATCCCTGAATCTGAAATAATATGTCGCCTTGTCGGTTCTGAATCCCCATGGTATGGTGAGTTCTACACCTATCTCTGTGATCACACCCTTCCTCCCAACCAATCGAATAACCAACGTAAAACCTTCATTCGCCAAACTGCTCGATATACCATTATTGCCGAAACCCTATACCAACACGATCTTGATGGTACTCTCCTTCGATGTCTGGAACCAGGTGAGATAACAAAGGCTTTGGAAGAAGTCCATGAAGGAATTTGCAGGACTCACTCAAGTGGTCCGTCACTAGCCAAGAAACTTCTGCGCAATGGATACTATTGGCCATCTATGGAAAAAGACTCCTACTACTTTGTCAGGAAGTGCAAGAAATGCCAAGTTTATGGCGACCTAATACATGCACCGGCATAGGAACTACAACCAATCAAGACACCATGGCCTTTTTGTCAATGGGGCCTTGACCTTGTGGGTAAGATTCATCCATCTTCATCCAATGGCCATAAATTCATTATTACCGCCACCGAATATTTCACAAAGTGGATCGAAGTTGTTCCACTTACCCAAGTCACCGGCAAGCAGATTGCCTCATTCATCCTTAATTACATCATCTGCCGGTATGGTGTGCCCATGTCCATCATCACAGATAATGGTCTTCCTTTCAAAAATCAGGATGTCCGTGAACTTTGTGAGAAATTTCATATCCAACACCGCTTTTCCACTCCCTACTACCCACAAGGCAATGGTCAGGCCGAAGCATCCAATAAAAATATATTGAGGATCCTAAAGAAGACAGTCAATGATGTCGGTCGTGATTGGCATGTTCAATTGAATCCAACACTATGGGCATATCGAACTAGCATTCGAACCCCTACAGGCACAACTCTCTACTCATTGGTCTATGGTGCAGAAGCTATCTTACCTATTGAAGTCGAGATCCCATCACTACGGGTTTCCTTGCACAATCTAATAGATGATGAAGCGTACAGAGTCTCACGCCTCCAAGACTTAGAGTTACTTGATGAGAAGCGACAAGCTGCATACAACCATCTCAAAGTCTATCAGCAGTGCATGAGTAGAAGCTACAATCACCGAGTTAAACCTCGTAGATTTGAGGTAGGTGATCTTATTCTTCGAGAGAATCCTCACAACCAACCAAATAGAGAACATCAGGGCAAGTTTGAATCAAATTGGCTGGGCCCATATGTTGTCACTGCTGTCTTCGGGTCCGGGCATATCAGTTAGCTACATCAGAAGGAGAACCACTCGCAGATCCAATCAACAGCATGCACATCAAACGGTTTTATACCTAAGCTATACTAAGCATCAGGCTCCCCTGCATACCAGAAAATACCAAAAACATTCAGAAAAATGTCCTGAAGAAATACAAAAACATTCAAAAAGTAAAGAAAAATCATGCATCCAAACGGTGAACAACCACTCCGGTGGCACCTTGGGTAAGTGCGATGGTGAAAACCTGGCAAACAAGCACCACTCGTAAAAAAACTATGGCTCCAGTATCTTTCAGGCTCGTTGCGATCACATTCATGCATCCACACATCCATCCATCTAAACCATGGCTTGTTATTTGATCTATAATCAAAGAAAGTACTTCATGCGTCTTGCATCCCGCTTTATCATAGTCATGTCTACACTTGGGGGAAATGCCCTTAAATCTAGTTGGTGGAAGTGGATTCTACATTACTGGTGATTCATTGGGTAAAACATTCAAAAATGTCTCACAAAATCCAAAAACATTCAAAACAATTCAAAATCCAAAAACATCGAAAAAACCATTGAAAATCACACAAAAACATGGCAACACTTTGTACATACTCATCCGCGCAGATATAAAACAAACATTGACATAATACTCACACGATGACCATTTACCAATCAAACCACACAATCAACATCAACAAAATTAGAAATTGTCTTTAACAAGGATGCATCCTTCCTTACCAGAACAAAGATAAAAGTGATGTTTTCTTTGACAAAGAAAATTATGTTAAGCTATCAAATACTTGGTTGATTTGTGAGTACAATCATTTGTTTATCTGTATCGGGATCTTTCAGCATTGTTTTGTATCGTTTGCGCATTATTTCCGATGAAGTTCTGGGGCATGTACTAATGGTGTCTACGTGGGAAGTTCACCAAGCTACGTGATCTTATGCCAAATGCAGTCATAGATCATTCTGGCTTGCCGACTACAGCGTATACCTCGACCATATGGGCATGAACCATTACCAAGGATCCTTATTCTTTATTCTTGATGTATATACTGTTTGTTTGCAGGTACAATGCTCTTCCTTTGGTTCCTCCTACCTCATCCAAACTAGATAAAGGTTTTTATCTCTTAGTATGGTATGCACTTGTCTCAGGATATGATTAGCCTAAGATCAAGGAGGACGATCCAAGTCATGCATGAACGAAGATAATCCTTGTTTGTTTCGCAAGCAATACTTTGGTCGACTTGACCCTTATATCAAGTCATCTGTATTAACTTGCTATATAAAATCCATGTAAGGAATACTCAGGTCATCTTGAATCATTATGTCAAGATGCTTGTATTCTCTTCCAACATTTTAAAGCTCAATGATGAAAATAGAGCACTATGGATCGTCATTTCATCTCATCTGTTTATATCTTGCATTCTGTTGCATATCACCCATCCATTCATTTATTCATATGTAGGCTTTATATGTAAAAGTGACCATTAAACCTGGTCTTGGATACAATCACGACCGAGTACTCTGATACATCATCAATGCATCATGCAAAGCCTTAAAAACCTTGCATTCCTCATGGTCATATCATCATCGCATTTAGTTGCATCTTGCATTAAGAACATCATTACATCAATCATAAATAATTAGATTCATTCGGGGGATCAAATTGTCTTTGATTGTTTTAAATCATTTACTAGGCATTCATTTAGTGTCAATTATCCATCATCATTTCATCATTCTTTATCATTTATTATTGCATACTTTCATTTATAGTTAAAAGGTGCATTCATCCATTTATAAAACGTATCTTATTATGCTCATTTTAGGATTCGTTCACATTGCATTTCATTATCCTCTTTTTTTTTTAATTGCATTAAGGTGCAGTTATTAAAAACCATAAGTTATAGTATCATCACATTATCATTTTTACTTAAATCATATTTAAGCGTTTAGAATCATAAATCCATTTGTTTCCAAACATTGGTTCATACCATTTTATATATATCCATTTTACATATGCATTCATTTAGGCATTATCACATAAACATTTGTACTTTACATGTTGTTTATCCATATTGCATTCATCTAAAAACATCTAGATGCATATCCATACATAAAATCATTCATTCAAACATTGCATTAACATCATCGCATAAATTATATTACAGTAGGAAACACCAAAATCTTGTTCATAAATCATCATAAACATACATCATTATCATGGCATCACATACATAAAGCATTACATCAAAAATCAAACAAATCATACATATATAAACCTGCATTCATATGTCAGTATCCCACATCATAAATCATCATAAAAACATGCATATAAGAAACATCTCATCAAATGCATACATGTACACATATCCATCTAAGAAATAACTCATCATCCTGCATAAACATCCATACATATCAACTGCATATCATCAAAATATGGGATCTCCTCATATATATCATCTCATATATCAAAGTACAATGAAGTCTACAAAATCGGCTACCAAGAGCCATCCAAGATACAGTCCAAAAAATAAACAATGATACAATACATATATGCAAAAATGCTCTCTCAAATGCCACTATGGCCAGATGCTGTCCCACCACCTCCTCCACCTCCACCTGCTCCACCACTGGTGCCCGCACCACCTGATCCATCTCTCCATGGAGGCCTCATCGAACCACCACTCACTCCTGCATCCCCTGATCTCTCCCTCCGTAGAGGACCCATCACACCCCCACTGCTCTGCACCCTTTGTGATCGCTCTGATCTGGCCTGCCGCATCTGAGAATAGCTAAGAGCTCGCTGACTAACTGGCACCACCTGCTCATATAAACCCCGCCAGTAGTCTATCTTTGCCTGTTTTCGTCGCATCTCCCTCATCACCTCCCTCGTAGGCCCCTGTGCTCCTACTCCCATCCGAACTCTCTCCTGCAGCTCTGCTAATCTCTCCACTGCACTATCCCTCTTCTACAGCACCACCGCCAGCTCTGACTCCCGTACAAATAGCTGCACATCCCTAGCCACCACCTCCCCCTCCAAATCCTCTATTCGGGTCTGCAAATGAGCTATCATATGATCTCAAAGATCTCCAGTGGCTCCCTCCCTGGTATCCATCGCAGCCTCACCTGTACCACCCTCTCCAGTAGCTCCCTCCCCTTTGTCCATCGGGATCTCCCTCTCCATCCCCCTCCCACCCAGTCGAACTCCTCCCTGTATCAATGGTCCCTGTGCAATCCATAGAGGTAGTCCACCTCTCCCTCTCTGTTGAACCTACATCCCCAACCCACCACCTCCTCCTCCTCCTCCCCCTCCACCTCCTCCACCTACCCTCGGTCCTCGACCTCCTGCCCTCCTCCATCTCCATCCCCTCTCATCCTAAAAATCCGGGATCGGCTTTGCTAGATCAGATATCCGTAAGATCGGGTGCGCTGCCCGGTACTGCGTGTACTCATCTGACACTCCTGCATCCACGACCCTCGGTCGTATATCCCACGGTCTCGCCTGTAGCATTCGGAACTCCGCCAGTGTCTAATCATATGGTAGCACTGGCCCCCATGCATACCTCTCCCGGATCACCCGTGCATACTCCCCTGATCCACTAGGCAGTCCCTGCTGCCGTCCAAACTGTCTCAGCACTCTCTCGGGCACCTGTCTCTCCACATGATATAAGGTCCTCCCAATGAGGAATCGGGTCATAAAAACATAAGGTAGTGCCTCTGCATCATCATCCCATGGCTCACACTCCAGGTATGGTCGCCAGATCACTCCATCCAGATCGTCCAGTGCCAGCCGCCACCACTCTAACTTCCCCAGGTGGGGCTGACTCATCATGCCGCTATACATGAACATATATGGCTGGTCTACTGTGCGGAACCTCAAACTCACTGGTCGAGTCACTGGTAGGTGCTCCCAGGCCCAAATATGTATTAACGTCACTCCCACTGCTAAAGAACCCCTCCCCCGGTAAACCACCTCATGGAGCTCCTGGTACAGGTACGCCAACACGCATGGCCCCCACGCAAATCGAGTCACCTCGGTAATCATCATCTCGATCACCTGCCCCCATCCCACGACCAAACCATGTGATCACCTGTCCGGACAAAGAAGTCCTCCCACGATACCTGATAAGACTGCTGGAAGAGGCTCATATAACGCTGCTATCTCGTCCCAGGCAATCAAGCCATCATTAATAAACACGTCCTCATAAAAAATCCTTTGAACTGCAAGGGTCCCCCAGGATCTGTCATATGTGACCAGCTCCCCCCGAATCAGAATCCGTAGGATGCGCCACACATCCTCTAGGTTCACTGTCATCTCCCCCTGTGCCAGATGGAAGGTGCACGTCTCGTTGTGCCACCGCTTAGCTAACGTTGTGATCAAACTGTGATTCATCTGAATCATGAGCATGTGCATCACCTCATACAATCCAGTGGCAACAATGCAATCTCTCTCTGCCTCTGTCAATCGATCTCGCAACCCCTATGTCGCAGGATGTCTCTCGCGTAACTGCAACATGCCTAGTTGCTTCTACACATGGACATTCATCAATCATCATCAGTTGTTTTATTTTCAAAACTTTCTTAAGTTTAAACCTAGACTATCAACAGATACTTTGATCAAGTATCTTCGAGTCTCAATAGGTAAGTAATCATGGCCACCTAGACTTCAACGGGCATTTATCCTAACAAATGACCTAAGTCTCATCAGCCTGCTATAATTCAAAACAACTCCCACTTCACATTGCCATCCATCCATCATTGACATCGAGAGATTCTTCTTCATCCACACTGGGGCATCTATTTATCAAAAGTGCTATTATACCAACAAAAGCGCTAGTTTCTCAACAACAACGCTACAACCCTAACAAAAGCGCTCAATCAGCTATCCAACAACGCTCAAACTACAAATGCGCTAAAATCACTACACAGTAGCACTAATTAAGATCAATAGAGCTCAATCAAGCCCTCAATAACGCTTCTTTATCAATAGCGCCTAAACTTGCATACAATAGCGCTAAAACATTTCAAAAGTGCTCAAACAATGGAGCAATAGCGCCATTGCGACACAGTAGCGCTAGTTCATGAAGCAAAAGTGTCAAAACCATAGTTCCAGTGCTCTTGCTTCGACTCAACTTAGACTCAGTAAAAAGCCTATCAAAAATGCGTAAAAATTCAAATTTTCAATTTACGTACCGCTGGTCCATAGTCGTCTGGCCGTTAGAACCGTCGGACTCGCTCAAATCTGTGCTCGGTAATCGGTATCGGCATCCTAACTGCTGCTCGCTCCTCCAAAAGGTCACTATTAGAGCTCTGGTTTCACACTGGTCGCGGTCACAAATGATTCTGTTTTCACCCCTTTCACCCCATTTATACCCTTCACCGTCACCGTAACTTCTCCCCGCTCACTGCCGTGGTCCCCGTGAACTTCCCGAGCCCCCCATTTCTCCATTTTACCCTCATTTTCTTCTATTTTTTACCCGTCTTGCTCACTTCTTCTCTTCTAAACACCCTGCCAATTTTCATTCTTTTTCGAGAGATCGCCCGATTTTTCAAAAAAAAATTGGTCCATCTCTCGAGGGGGCATACCACCCATTAAATTTAAATTTTATGAGGCATTTCTTCACACTAGTTTTTCTTTCTTTGAAACGACGCGATAAACCGCACCGTCTCAAAGAGGGGCAAATGTAGTCACACAAATCTGTCCAGCTTAATTAAATAAATATTCGCTATTTATTTGATTAAAAATCCACTAGCCATTAGTTAATTAAATTAATATTTAATTAATTTATTCCCAAACATTCTTCTATTAATTAAATAAATTATTCAATTTATTTTAATTAATTCATTAAATCAAATTCACAATCAATTAAATAATTAAAATCTATTTATTTAATTAAAATCCCCTATTCCTCTTTTAAATAAATTAAATAAAAATATTTATTTAAATCATTATCCCCCCACTTGCATTTTCCTACAAATGCAACTTGCACACATTTATTGAAATAAATGAATTTTTATTTTAATAAAATCCTATTTTCCCTCACCCACCAAATCCACTTGCAAAATCTAGTCCCCTTCTAGATTCTTCTAACCCCTTCCTAATTAGCCTAATCCATCCCCTAATTATTGTCACATTCCTAAGCAAAATGAAGTCACTTCTCGAAGACTTCAAAAGTCTTTGAAAAACATTTAATGCTTTGTGTGTTCAACAAATTAACCCCCAAAGTCTTCAAAAACCACTAATGGCTCTTACATGACCATTAATGGCTCTTACATAACCATTTATGGTTATTTCAAACTTGTCCCCCCAAGCATTTATTGTTTTGACCATATTTATCCTTTTTACACTTGCACAAGAATTTATCCATTGGATAAAAGTTTTATTCTTTGAATAAAGAGTTTATTCATTCAACTAACCTTGACTTTAACTCCCAAGGTCATATCAAGCATTTAATGTTTATTCCCTCCCCTCTCAACCTATCTCACATTGACACTTGTCATCCTGGGATTGGGTTGAAAGCCCTCACATGGATTTGAAATCATTCAATCCTGACCCTTGTTGAGATTGTTCAATCTCAACCATCCGTTGCTCCATTTTTCCTATAAATAGAACCCATTTCTTCATAAACCAGATCCTGAAAACTTGTATGCATTTAACCTATAGGTATTTTAGAGAGCATTTAGCATAGCAAACTAATATCTTTGTTATTTTAGTTAAAATCAATCATTTTAATAGCATCTAGTATTTTAGTTTTTCATTTCCCATTTGAAAGCAAAATACTCAAATCTCAATCCTCCATAAGCATCCATAGTGCAAAAAGTTGCTGAGAGCTACACTATTTTGGAACTTGGAGAGGAGAGGAACAAGGGAGAAGGAGCTAAGGGCATGTTAGGAGGTATTTGGAGATGCCTCATCATATTCGCTTCTTTAGTTAAATATGCTTTCATGTTTTTAGTATCTCTTTTGATATGCATGTTTAGATTAGCTTTTGATTGACTAACACTAACGGTTTCTTGTGTGTGTGTGTTATTTATCGCAGACTAACCTTGTCCATTTTGCAAAGCATCATATATATATATATATATAGCCACAGAACTTGACACTTTATATAACGAGGACACAAAATAAAAGCACGAGATGCAGAGTTAAAGATTTAACTTTGATGTGATTAAAAACTGGACATTGTTGATATTCTATTAGATGTAGATTCATTTCTCATATGATTAATAAATGAATGATGTTTTTGTATATAAATGTATTGTTGCAAAATAAATTTAAGTTGAATGAAAACAATATAATTTGTATGCTTGTTAATATTATATACAACGACTACATTGAATGGAAAAATTGGAATGAAATACAATTCTGAGATATTGAAAGAAATGCTAGTTTACTGAAAATAATATAATTTATATTAAAACAATTATAACATTAAACATTGACTGCATTAACTGAAAATAAGCATCAAGTTTAATAAAAACATGAATTTAGTTATTTTGTTGTTGCTTAGAGCCACTATATACTCACTCTAGATATATATATCAATAAATTATTGTGTAATGAATTTTGGCATTAAAAACAGAGAGATGTCATTGAAATAAAACCCTCAATGCATTGAGATAAATGATGAAAAAAAAAAATGCATGCAAGTACCAATGAGTACAAATCCATCATTGAACAAAATAAAATGCTCTCTCTCTCTCTCTCTCTCTCTCTCTCTCTCTCTCTCTCTCTCTCTCTCTCTCTCTCTCTCTCTCTCTCTCTCTCTCTCTCTCTCTCTCTCTCTCTCTCTATATATATATATATCTGTGTGTGTGTGGGGGGGGGGGGGGGGGGGACAATAACCATATAGCCACAAAAATTGACACTTTATAGAACAAGGACACACAATAAAAGCACGAGATGCAGGAGTTAAAGATGTAATTGTGATGTGATTAAAAACTAGATATTGTTGATATTCTATTAGATGCAGATTCATTTCTCATATGATTAATAAATGAATGATGTTGTTGTATATAAATGTATTGTTGCAAAATGAATTTAAATTGACTAGAAGCAATATAATTTGTATGCCGATTAATATTATTTACAATGACTATATTGAATGGAAAACTTGGAATGAAATACAATTCTGAGATATTGAAAGAAGTGCTAGTTTACTGAAAACAATATAATTTATGGGTAAGTGCACAAAGTTGTGTCCACTTAGTGTGGAATTTTTACACTTAGAAAAAAAGGCAAATCTCACGGAACGGATGAGAAACGAAACAGGATCCCGTTTCACGTCGAGATCCCGAACCAAAATTTAAAATGGGATCTCGAAGCTGATCCCGAACCTAGATCTATGAAATAGGAAACAAAACGGGATCCCGTTTCCTTTAAAAAAAAAAAAGCTATATATACATGAAATATAAAATTTATATATAATTCACATTTCTCTTTGTCTTTTTTTCCCTTTCTATCTCACTTTGTCCCCTCTCTCCCAAAATCTAAAACTATGTCTCTACCTCTCTCTCACGTCCTTAACTCTTTACTCTTTATCTTCGCTATCTCTATATACCTCCCCTTACCCCCTACCTACCTATATATTTATCTATATATACATCTCTACCTCTCTCTTAATGTACCATCTCTCTCTCCCAACCAACTTATCTTTCTCTACATATGTCATAATAGGTCCTACCAAGGGGTCTTATGTCATAATTGGTCCTAGTAAGAGGTATAATGTCTTAATAGATCCTCTTAAGGGGTCTTATGACATAATAGGAACTATTATGTCATAATGGGACCTATTATGTCACAATGGGACCTATTATGACATAATAGGTTGCATTATGACATTATAGGTCCTATTATGACATAATACCCCTTAACAAGTCCTAGTAAGGGGTATAAAGTCATAATAGGTCTTCTTAAGGGGTTTTATGATATAATATGACCTATGATGTCATAATAGGACCTACTGCATCATCATAGATCTTATTATGTCAATATTAGTCCTATTATGACATAATACTCTTTAACGGGTCCTACAAAGGGGTATAATATCATAATAGGTCCTCTTAAGGAGTCTTATGACATTACATAATAGGTCCTAATATGTGATAATCGATCTTATTATGTCATAATAGATCCTACTAAGGGGTCTTATGTCACAATAGGTCTTGTTAAGGGGTCTTATGACATAATAGGACACTATTATGACACGGTAGGTCGTATTATGTCACAATAAGATCTATTGTGTCACAATGGGTCTTATTATGTCACAATGTGACCTATTATGACATATTAAGTCGTATTATGACATTATACGTCATATTATGTCACAATGTGACCTATTATGACATAACATGTCTTATAATGACATTATAGGTCATATTATGTCACAATAGATCTTGTTATGACATAATACCCCTTAACTCTCTCTAAAAGTACCATCTCTCTCTCTCTCAACCAACTTATATTTCTCTACATATGTCATAATAGATCCTACTAAGAGGTCTTATGTCATAATAGGTCCTAGTAAGAGGTATAATGTCATAATCAGTCCTCTTAAGGGGTCTTGTGACATAATAGGTCGTATTATGACATAATAGGACCTATTATGTCATAATAGGACCTATTATGTCACAATGGGACCTATTATGACATAATAGGACATATTATGACATAATAGGACATATTATGAAATTATAGGACATATTATGACATTATAGGTCCTATTATGTCACAATAGGTCCTATTACCTATTATGACATAATAGGTCATATTATGACATAATAGGTCATATTATGTCATTATAGGTCCTATTATGTCACAATAGGTTCTATTATGTCACAATAGGTTCTATTATGACATAATACCCATTAACACGTCTTAGTAAGGGGTATAAAGTCATAATAGGTCCTCTTAAGGGGTTTTATGACATAATATGACCTATGATGACATAATAGGACCTATTACATCATCATAGATCCTATTATGTCATTATTAGTCCTATTATGACATAATACTCTTTAACAAGTCCTAGTAAGGGGTATAATGTCATAATAGGTCCCCTTAAGGGGTCTTATGACATAATAGGACCTATTATGACATGACAGGTCATCTTAAGGGGTCTTATGACATTATAGGACCTGTGATGACATAATAGGTCCTATTATGTGATAATCAACCCTATTATGTCATAATAGGTCCTACTAAGGTTCGTCTTATGTCATAATAGGTCATAGTAAGAGGTATAATGTCATAATAGGTCCTCTCAAGATGTCTTATGACATAATAGGACCTATTATGACATAATAGGTCCTATTATGTGATAATCTATCATATTACGTCATAATAGGTTCTACTAAGGGGTCTTATGTCATAATAGGTCCTAATAAGAGTTATAATGTCATAATAGGTCTTCTTAAGGGGTCTTATGACATAATAGGACCTATTATGACATAATATGACCTATTATGTCACAATAGGTCGTATTATGTCACAATAGGACCTATTATGACATTATAGGTCCTATTATGTCACAATAGGTCCTGTTATGACATAATACCCCTCAACTCTATCTAAACATACCATCTCTCTCTTCCAACCAACTTATCTTTCTCTACATATGTCATAATAGGTCTTACTAAAGGGTCTTATATCATAATAGGTCCTCTTAAGGGGTCTTATGATATAATAGGTCGTATTATGACATAATAGGTCGTATTATAACATAATAAGTCATATTATGTCATAATAGGACCTATTATGTCACAATGGGACCTATTATGACACAATAGGTCGTATTATGACACGATAGGTCGTATTATAACATAATAAGTTGTATTATGTCATAATAGGACCTATTATGTCACAATGGGACCTATTATGACATAATAGGTCGTATTATGACATTATAGGTCCTATTATATCGCAATAAGTCCTATTATGACATAATACCCCTTAACTTGTCCTAATAAGGGGTATAAAGTCATAATAGGTCCTCTTAAGGGGTTTTATGACATAATATGACCTATGATGTCATAATGGGACCTATTACATCATCATGAATCATATTATGTCATTATTGGTCCTTTTATGACACAATACCTTTTAACAGGTCCTGCCGAGGGGCATAATGTTATAATAGGTCCTCTTAAGGGGTCTTATAACATAATAGGACCAATTATGACATAACAGGTTCTCTTAAGGGGTCTTATGACATTATAGGACCTATATGACATAACAGGGTCTCTTATGGGGTCTTATGACATTATAGGACCTATTATATGATAATTGATCCTATTATATCATAATAGGTCCTACTAAGAAGTCTTATGTCATAATAGGTCATAGTAAGAGGTATAATGTCATAATAAGTCCTCTTAAGGGGTATTATGACACAAAATGACCTATTATATGTCACAAAAGGATCTATTATGACATAATAGGTCGTATTATGACATTATAGGTCGTATCATGACATTATAGGTCCTATTATGTCACAATAGGTCTTGTTATGACATAATACCCCTTAACAAGTCCTACTAAGGGGTATAAAGTCATAATAATTCCTCTTAAGGGATTTTATGACATAATATGACCTATGATGTCATACTAGGACCTATGATGACATAATATGACCTATTATGTCATCATAGGTCCTATTATGTCATAATCAATCATATTACGATATAATACCCTTCAATAGGTCCTACTAAGGGGTATAATGTAATAATACATCCTCTTAAGGGGTCTTATGACATAATAGGACCTATTATGACATGACATGTCCTCTTAAGGGGTCTTATGACATTATAGGACCTATTATGACATAATAGGTCTTACTAAGGGGTCTTAAGTCATAATAGTTCCTATTAAGAGGTATAATGTCATAATAGGTCCTTTTGAGGGGTCTTATGACATAATAGGACCTATTATGATGTAACAGGTCATATTATGTCACAATAGGACCTATTATGACACAATATGACCTATTATGACACATTAGGACCTATTATGTACCAATGGGACTTATTATGACACAATAGGTTGTCTTATGACATTATAAGTCCTATTACGTCACAATTTATAAGATCTTCTAAAATCTAGAATCTATATTATAACTCCTAGAGATCTGAAACCATTCTCAAACATCCTGCTAATATATACATAAAATATAACTCAAAGTATAAGAAAGGAAAAAGATAAAGGGAAATGTGACTTAAACTTAAATTTTATATTTCATGTATATATAGTTTGTTTTAAAAATAAAAATTAAATTAAAAAAAAGGGAAACGGGATCCCGTTTCTAAAAATTTCAACTTTGGTTCGGTTGTAGCTTCGGTTTTGGCTTGGGAAATGGCTTGGAGAGCTGACCCTTAGGCTTGGACCTGGTTTGACCTGCAACTTGAAGGCCAAATCAATCTTCATATAAAATAATGACTTCAAAAATATATTTGAACACCAAATTTTCAAAAAAAAATTAAACAATGAAAACCCATTATAGTAGAGACTATCTAGATTCTAAATATATAATTTTAAAAAAAAATTGATCAATATTTTTTATTTTAAAACAATTACTAATGAAAGAGTCTATAAACTCGAAATAACATGTTTTTTTAGTTTTTTAATAACTTTTTTGTTTCTAAGTTTTTTGAAAAAAAAATTACATGGCATAAAACTAGAGACAATTCTATACAGTTTAAAAAAAAAACCAAAAAATGTTAAGTTTAGGTCAAATTATGCTTGTCGTACACGAATTTTTCAAAACAATGTTTATGCCCAATAAAAAATTAACAAAAAAACAATATGCAAAAAAAAATTACAAAAAAATATTCTCATCAAAGGTGAGTGAGTTATAGTTCTTTTCCCAAAAGGATTTATAAAAATAATTTCATTTAAGTCAAATTATGCTTGCCGTACACGGGCATGGTATGGTCCTGAAAAGTGACTTTTAAACTACAGGTTTTAGTAATGCCTATTCAAACTTCATTTTTAAGATCTGGGTATTAAACTAAATTACATATTTGGAAAGTAGACTTCGAGCACTACATTTTCTATTACTAAATTTTTTCAAGATTCATTCTTTAAGTGCCTCAAATATTTAGGTCAAACAGGATGAAATCGAAAAAAAAGGGAAAAAACTTCCACTTTTTGGCCAAAAAGTGGACACAACTTCTTGCACTTACCCTTATATTGAAAGAAATATAACATTAAACATTAACTGCATTAACTGGAAATAAAAATCAAGTTTAATAAAAACACGAATTTAGGAATTTTGTTGTTGCTTAGAGCCACTATATACTCACTTTAAATAATATTATCAATCATACATATTATTGAAATAAAAATATTAACAAATCGAAGGAGAAATGGCAGAGAACAAGGGTTTTTGTAGAGCAAACAATGAAAATGCCCCCAAAAAATCTTCATTTCCCAAAGTTTTCAGGGCAACGTAGTTGGCAGTAACAATACACCCATTAAATGAAATGATAAATACTGAAGGGGTTTCGAATAATAATTACCAATAATCAATTTTTTTTTGCATTCTTTGTAATGATTTTGACATTATAAACATAGAGACATTGTTTAAATGAAACCCTCAACTCCATTGAGACAAATGATCATTATACAAACCAATGGAGAAAATAGCAATACACCCATTTGTAGACACTTAAAATTGTCATGTCTAATTAAATAAATATTTTATTTATTTAATTATCTAAGCCTAATTCTTCTATTAATTAAATAAATCTTTATTTATTTAATTCATTCATTTATCCTCTTTTAGCCTTATCTCTCATTTAAATAAATACATTTATTTATTTAAATGATCTTTTTCCTAAATTAAATAAATATCTTATTTATTTAATTGATCCTTATTCTTCTATTAATTAAATAAATCTTTATTTATTTAATTAATTCATTAACCTTTTCTACCCATGGCACATGTCATTCATCTCTTAATTCATACACTACCTACCCCTTTCATTATTTTATTATTTCTTTTACCTACCCTCTAATCATAGCCGACCTCCTTTTACACCTCTCAATCTTATCCCTCCATTTCATATAGTGTTTTCTATATAAGGAGATACTTCCTTCATTATCAAACCCTAATCATTCATTCTAATCAATCATCTTGAGGACTTGACTACACTATGATCCTACTTGCAACCACATTTCGTTCTTTGTTGAGCTCTTGTGCACATAAAATCTGAGAGCAAATATATCAAGCAAGATCAATGGAGATAGGAAGAATGGAGATCCAAACCCTATTGGACATGTGATGGTATAATCTTTGTGATTTCGTTTGATTTGCATTGTCTTAGGTAATCTTCATATGTTATGGTGGATCTTTGTTGTTGTTAGGCTAGGGTTTTGTGGTTGAATTCATTTAGCCTTTCAATATCGTTATTGTGGTTATCCATTTTCACCATATACACCATTAAATTTTATGAAACAAAATCAGGGGTTTCGAATAAAAGTAAACAACAATCTTTATTTTTGGCATTTCCTGTAAAGATATGACATTCTAACTAGAGAGATATTGTAGAAATGAAACCCTCAACGCCGTAGACAGTAATAAAACCCTATTTTTGTGGGTTTTTTGTGTAATTATTGTGGCATTATAAATAGAGAGAGATGGTTGAAATGAAACCGTCAACGCCATTCAGAGAAATGATGAAATCACAAACAATGGAGAGCATAACAATACACCCATTAAATAAAATTATTACAAATTAGGGGTTTCAAAGAAAAGTGATAGATAATCTAATTTTTTGCCATTCTCTATGAGGATTTCGATATTATTGTCCTATAAGAGAGCATTGAAATGAAGCCCTTAACCGCATACAAAGAAATCATCAATAGACAAAGCATAATGCATGTACGAAGGAGCATAAACAATCATTGGACATCCAATATGCAAGGATGAAGAGTGCAAACGTTACCTTGCAGAGGGAGAGAAGAAGGAATGATCTAGCTTTGGTCGAGCGGAAGGAGAAATGACATAGAACAAGTTGCTTCGGTCAAGCAGAAAGAAAAACAACGAAGAACAAGGTTTTTTGCAGAGCAAACAATGAAAATGCCCCCAAAACTCTTCATTTCCCAAAGTTTTTAGGGTAACGTAGTTGGCGGTAATTCGTGCCGAGTGGGCCCAAAACGTGTACGTGGGAAGGTGGTTATGGGTGGTCAACAAATTTTTTGACCACCTATTTTCAACTTTATAATATTAAAAATATGTTTTGAACATATGCCTAAATTTATATATTTAAGTATATATTAATTTATAAAAAAGTGAATATTATAATAGTTAATTGATATTAAATAAATATGTATTGGTGTTGTTGTGTGCAATTATTGGTGCTATAGAGGTCAAGTATCGGGTGACACTTTGAAATGACCACTTTTTGACCTTTTTATGCATAACGACTCGTACAAATCGGATCATTACTACCCAGAAGCTAAATCAATAGCTATAAGCAGTTAAGTCACATACTAAGACAACTAAAAAAAATCGTCAAAATCTGATGTTTTTTTTAGGATCTGTGAGTGCTCCAAGTTATCTATGACGGCTACTGGTGCTTTTCCCCTAAATGATTTGATTTGACGAAACTTCATATGTTTCTTGAGTTGTGTGGGACAATATTTTATATATGGCTAAGGGTGGAGAACAAATATTGCTCAATAAGGGAAGAGCACCATCGATGTTACAATAACCTTCACTCCATGCACACCCAATATTTTAATCATTAATTTTAATATTTTTTTTTCAAATCATTAATAAATTTTATATATCAATAGTCATTCATTTTTTAGCATTTTATATCATAATTGGTTCATTTGTATATCATTATTGCTACCCATATCACACAATACTGGGACATTTGTGCATAAGTATTGGCAATTTTACATGCACGGTTAGTCGGGCATCTTTAAGCAAGTATCAGGCAACAATTTGAAATGTGTACTTTTTGACCCTTGTCCACATAACAGATCCCACAACATGCATCATTACTACCAACAAGCAGAACAATAGCTATAAGAAATTAATTTGCATGGAGAGACAATTAAAAAAAAAATGTCAAAATTTGATGTACCGTTTAGAATCTGTGGATGCATGAAGTTAGCTATAACAACTACTAGTACGCTTCCTCTAAAGAAGAACTTTTTTGTTTAAATTTTAGATGAAATTGTTAGAGCAATAGGATTTAGGTCTATTTAAGAAAGTTTATATAGATAGATGAAGAAGACAATTTCAACATCCACAAGGCTAAGGATAGCCTATGGAACAATAACAAGTGTCCTATAGTGACAAGTATTTGTCTTTATAGTATTGTTGAGAGATGAGTTATCATATGTGAGTTGAATGAAAGTGTGCATAAAATAGCATATATATCTTTAAAAATACATATTTCATCTTTTTAAATGATTTTAAATCTATTTATGTAGAATTCATTAAAATTTGGCCTGTTAATGGGCTGCTGAGGGCTAATCTTCAGAGTAAGGGCCTATCAATCCCAGAGTGGACTTCGCCTGAGAAGGGGTGGATTAAGATTAATTTTGATGGCGCATCGAGGGGCAACCTAGGGGCTTTAGGCGTTGGGGTGATTGCTCGCAATGATCGGGGCAACACTCTGGCCATTGGTGCTAAGAGATTGGTGGATGGAACGAACAGCGTTGTTGAATGTCATGCAACGTTAGAAGCTATCCTAATGGCTGGGAAATTGGGGGTCAAGAAAATTCATTTGGAAGGTGACTCTCAGGTTGTGGTGAATGGGATAGCTCAAGGGCGAATGGAAGCATGGCTTTTAGACAAGCAAGTGCGTAGAATGCAACTTCTGTTGAACGATTTTGAAGATTTTAAGGTGACTCATGTCCTTCGGGAAGCAAACTTGGAAGCTGACAAACTTTCCAATGTGGGAGCGAATGGCTCCTTGGAAAATATGTTTAGTTTATTTGAGGACTTTAGAAATTGTAGTCCTCTTGATTATGATTTTGAGTACAAGGCTTATTTTAGAAAAGTGAACCCAATCTCGATTTGAAATGACCATTCGTAGCCTTGTGGTGATGGATGATGATGGAGGCCAGCGGTGTGAGTGACTAGTGATGATGTTTAAATTTCAGCAAAGTGTGTGAAGTACTCATGACATGTGATGGAGGCGGCTTTAAAGACCTTTGTCCTTTGATTCCTGGCATTTTGTGGTGACTGCTCGGTGGTAGGCAGAGTGTTCAGGGTTTCATTTTTTGCAGCAGCGCGTAAGGATAGAAGCAAAATTTTCGTTGGAATCGGATGGACAATTGCGTGCGTTTCGTGGGCTGGTCTCGAGGATTAGGCTAACGAACATCTTTAGAGTGGATGGAGACAATTTCTGG
Source organism: Cryptomeria japonica (assembly GCF_030272615.1). Taxonomy (NCBI): domain Eukaryota; kingdom Viridiplantae; phylum Streptophyta; class Pinopsida; order Cupressales; family Cupressaceae; genus Cryptomeria; species Cryptomeria japonica. The sequence continues at coordinate 129,481,501 of NC_081412.1, forward strand.
AGGGTAGTTAGGTTGTTGTTTGGAGAGGAATTCCTGACTCAGGATTGGCGGCCGAGAACAAATCTTGACATTTCTTTGCTTTTGACTGCTTTGGCCTTGCAGGTGGGGAAGTCGGTAGAGGAAGTGCAACAGATTACTTCCCTGGTGTTAAGACCCAAATGGGCAGGAGGTTTGCAGGAAGTGGTGGCCCGAGCTATCATTAGCGAGGGGCTGAAGATGGCGGCAGGCTTGAGTAGGAGGATTGGAGTGGCCATTGGGGAGCTGCAGCCTTTTGTCATCTGGTCGGCTTCTTGGTTGGTTGCTTTGCAGCAGGAGGATGCAAGGAATGGCTGGGTTGAGATTGTGAACTTTGTTCGCCAATTGGGGCCGACTAAACGTGTTAAGATCCACGGGAAGGTGACTCCCATTCGATCTAAGGCCCCTCTGGACGAGGATGGGAGGCCTTTGGTTCGACATCAGCTTCCAATGAAATTGACGAAGGTGGTGGAGCATGGGTTGTTGTGTGGAAGCAAGCCAGGAATGGTGTCAGGTGGAGGGAGCGTGACGTAGGAGGCTGGACCCAGCAGGGGTATCCCCAATTTCTCAAGAGAAGAGGCATTGGGGTGGTTTCGTAGCTAAGTTTGGGTTGGTCAGGGTCTAATGTGTGGTTTTTTGTATATGTATGCAACCCTATTTGTGGTTGTGGGTCATGGTGGGATGGTGCTTTTTGGGTTCCTTTTTGTAGTAGGGGAGTGACCCCTTTGTGTTGCAGATAGTCTATCTGCTCTTTGGATGTAATACTTTTCTATTCTAAGCAATATAATACATAATGTTATCGATCAAAAAAAAGAATTCATTAAAATTTACTTATAATTTATATATATTAAAAATTAATTGTAGAATTTTTTTACATATCTATATTAAAATAAAAATAAAAATAGTAATGACAAACAACAAATATTATCTATAATACATTTATGTTATATTTATATTATATTTATACTATATATTATTATTCCTTATATAAGATAAAATTAATATGCTATACATATAATAATAATATAAATAATATGTTAGGCTCGTTAATGGGCCTCGTTGGGTTAATCCAATCAAGCAAGTTGACAAAGGAGTTGTATGGCAAAGGCCAAAGAAAGGAAGGATCAAGATCAACTTCGATGGGGCATCTAAGGGAAATGTTGACCCTTCAGGTGTGGGATGCATTGCAAGGGATGAAGTTGGAAACATCCTTGCAATCAGTGCTCAAAAGTTAGAAAATGCCAACAATGAGGCAAAAGCTCAAGCGACAATACTTGCACTTAACTTAACTTCTCAACATTTAGTCACAAAGCTTCATCTTGAGGGTGACTCCCAAATGATACTAAATTCAATTGTTAAGGGTGAAGCCCAAAATTGAAATTAAGAAAGTTTGTAAAAGTTATTAAATCTAAACTAAATCAATTTCAAGATTTTGAAGTCACTCATATCAAACAAGAGGGAAATAGGGAGGCAAACATTCTATCGAACAAGGTTTTTTTTTGCTAGAGACAACAACATGATGGAGTAGTGGGACGACTTTAGAGGGTTGCAATTAGCTGACAAAATCATGATAGGTGATGAAGTGATAGATGGGATGGGAGTCCCTCAAGTGTGTGAATAAGATGAGAAAAGGTGTTAGTGTGGAGGACTATTACAGATTGCAGTACGCAACCATTGGGAGATATACGAGGGCATCACAAGCATTTTAAAGCTTGAGGTGGCAATTCATGTGAAGCAATGGAAGTAGGCCAACTCATGATGCCTTCACTTTAAATGTGCAATGCCTTGAGCTTTTCAAAGCAGCTATTATTAGAAGTGGTGACTGAAGCACACGAGATGAATTGCAAGGAGAATCGGGGTTTGGTTAGTTTTTATGTGCAATATGGAGGTCAAATTTTCCCTCTTGACAGACAAGTAGCAACTTGCCTTCATGGAGAAGATTTCAAAAGGAAGAATGAGGAACATCTTCAAAATTGAGGATTTGTGTTTCTTGAGGATCGTTGATAAGTTTATGGGAGAGGAGTATATGAACTTTTAGTTCAGATATCACACAAATGTGAATGTGGCCTCTGTACTCTTTGCTTGTTTCTTGGAACTGGGCACTAAAGAAGATGTGGCTTATATTATGAGAGAATATGTCACAGAACAGTGGAAATTTTGAATGGAGACCCTAATAACAATGACACGACCAGATGAAGCCTTCATCACAAAGAGTGGAGAATGGGTTCAGGATGCAAAATTTATCCCATCATTGAAACCATTTTTGGTTTGAGGAGTAGATAGCGATAGAGAGAAGCAAAGGGCGAAAGCACAAGGTGGATGGACTCTCATCAAAGAGTACCTCTGCAATCATGAGCAAGTGCAACAAGGAACGAGCATAGAGGAGCCCAGAAAGGCAAAACATAAATCCATCTTCCACAAGGAAGACTATTGGATAATTTGTGAGATGACAAGGGAGAAGGAACTATAACCATAAGTGGTGTGTGAAAAGCAGTTTTTCGTAGTTGATGATGATTATAATTGCTAGATGATAGGCTCATGGGTTTAGTAAAAAGTATATAATAATGTTGTTGTCATATTTGTATATGGTTTCGGTGGTTTGTAGTTGGAAATCCAGTTTTGGAGGGAGGATGTTTTCATCTAAATCGATAGTGGTTTCAAACACTGGTTACTTGAAGTCTGTAATTTCTTTGTTTTAGTATTCATATAATATATAGCCTTTTTACCAATCAAACTATATATATTAATAATATATCTATGTGTGTGAGAGAACCCTATTATAATTATTATATTACACTATTATAATAATAAACATATAACAATAATAATATAATTATTATTATTTTTTAATTATAATCTTATGTTTTTTATTCATTTATAAATATATGTTATTTATGATTTCAAAACGAATAATTATATAAATAAACTTAGTTAAAAATATATATATACCATAATTTAAGGAATATAATAATTATAATATTATTAATATATATTTATTATTATTTAATTAAATTTATTATTATTTTTTGATCGGTAATGTCTTTTTTATATTTGGAGTTTCTAACCAGTGAGGGTCACAAATGGGGGACCCCCTCCCCGTGGTTACATTATCATTCTAAGGTATTAACACCTCCAAGCTATTTTTTGTGCAACTACCTATCATAATTGCTCCTCATCCCTCCCACTCCTTATCTCTCCATATGTCATCCATTCGCCAATCTCTCTGAGCTCATGCTACCCTTATCTCTCCACTACACTGAGCACCCTTATCGCTCCACCAATCATGACCCCTTATCTCTCCAATCCTTGCAACCTCCAAGAAATCACACGGTAAGCGAAGGCATTAACACCTCCAACAATAGTGTGGTATAGCCAACAGATGGAGCAAGTCCATCGGGTTACCAACTTTGTCCAATGGTCAACACGCCCAACCACCTGCACACCTTTCCACCTGAAGCTGCTAGCGAATGATCAATCACTTTTTCTTGCATCATACAAGGGATCAACTACCGTTATGTTACTGAGCATGGTTTAGATTCAAACCGAGGTCACCATATTAACACAGGCTTGCAACTGTCAATGCATCGCGGGATCAACCCCTAATTAAATTTATTATTAATATGTTAGTAATATTTAAATTATTATTGGGCCTTATCGATTTAATCCATTCTCAAAATCTCATGACAAAGTGGTGTGGACAAAGTTGAAGCACAAATGGCATAAGGTCAATTTTGATGGGGCTTCTGAGGGTAATCTGTGCACTTTGGGGGTTGGTTTTATTTAGTCTCACTACTTGAAGCGTAAAAAATTGTCAAAGCAGTGATATTGAATCAAATTCAACTTGAAGGGGATTTTCAAATAATAATAAATACAATAAATAAAGGTGATATGCATGCTTGGAAACTCAATAAATATGTGATCGTTGCCAAATCCATTTTAGAAACCTTTGAAGATTATGAAATAAGTCATGTGGCCCGAGCAGGTAATGAGATGGCGAATAGACTTTCAAATTGGGTGATTTTCTTCAAAGTTGAAGGATGGCATACAATTGAGGCTTTTAATTACATCACCTTGGATTGAGTACTCTCACACGAGGGTCATAATTAATGTTTGTAATGGTTTTACACCATTCGATGTTGAAGGCATTTATGAGAAGGCAAGGTGACAAGTAGATGTGACAAGGGTTATTTGTGTAGTTTAATTTCTTCTTTGCTTGCAAGGTGGTGGCTAGGTCAAGCTACAGGTGGTGGAGTTTGATTGAAGTAAAGGGTGGCGAGTTATGTCTTCCATGGAGGTGACTTTATTCATTACTCCACAATAGTAGCTCACCTTCATGGGGTGAATTTCAAAAAAGAGATTGTGGGGGTCGTTTAAGAAATGGGGAGGAGAATTTCTTGCAAATTCTAGAGGTTATTTTCGGTGAGGAGCTCATGAAAGTAGAGCACAGATACGAGACCAACATCGACATTGTGTCAATGTTGGTGACATGGGGCCTTGAAGTGGGGAAGAAGGAATAAGTGGATCAGGTGGTACAGGGTTGTGTAGAGGAGGAGTGGTTGTATGGTTTGTAGTTTGTGCTTGCTTGGGCTATGGTGGGTGTGGGTTTTCTTCCTGAGGAGGATGAGCAAGACGCGAAGGAAGAAACACCAAAACAACTAATGTCATTTATCTTATGGCCAAAGGGCATGAATCGTGAGGAAATAAGTGCAAAGGTGTATATTGGATGGGAGTCTCTCAAGTTTTAAATTCTCCAAGAGAAGGACCTATTGCAAAGGAAGGGGAAAGATCACTAGAACAATGAAACCTTGAAAGTCGTGAGGAAGAATTAGGAATTTAGTAATTTAGACTGTGTTTTTTTTGTTTAAATGCTTTTCAAAAAAGACTCTATTATAGTTGGGATAGCATTGTTTGCTTGATGCATAAGGCTTTAAGTCTTTTGGACAAATCCAATTTTGGGTATGGTAGCAGTAAATGGCTTAGATATTCTGATGGGCGAGTAGTATGTCAGTATGGACATTGGGGTTACTTTTTGCTTTTTGGTATGGACAAATTTAGTATATTTTGACAACATGAACATGGATGATGTAAATTTGCATTTTTAATATTAATACAATACTCAATATTATCGACCAAAAAATATATATTTAAATTATTATATTATTAATATATAACAATTACGGTGATAAATATAATTGCAAATCATATTATAAATAATATATTGATATATTATATTATATATTTAGAATTTTAATAATAATTAATCACATAGAAAATAAGTACACAAACATATACTAATTCAACTTAAAAAAATTATAGAAAGAAGATTGATAAGATCTAAATTTAATTAAATTTTAAAAATTAAATCAATGCAGTCTAAGGCTCATGCTCCCATATCAAGTAGCTATAAACAAACTTTGTGCATGAAAAATCCTTCATAAAAAAAATTCAATAAATCAATGACTAAAAAATAATGTTAATTCGATCTAAAATTAAAAATTAAAAACTTTATATTAAAATAAAATATATCATAAAACTTTGGTGGATTATGAGTCACTCTTCTATTTCTTTGGCTCCTATTAGTTTGTATTTTGGTGAAACTTTCCTTTTCACTAATGTTTATGCTCCTACTAATCTTCTTGGCAAATCTCAGTTATGGTATCTTGTTAGATATGTTTGGTCTCTTGCTCCTGTTCTTCCCTAGGTCTTGGCAAGTGATTCAAATGTTGTCATAGACCTAGGTGAAAAAAGGGGTGGTATTGATAGGCTTGATCCTTCTACTAACCTTCTAAGGGACAATATTGAGCGTTTGAACCTTATTGATGTGAAGCCACATAATGGTATTTTCACTTGGAACAACAGAAGAAGTTGGAAAATTTTTATTTCAAAGCATCTTGATAGATTTCTTGTCTCTTGTTTTTGGTTAGCAAACAAATGGACTACTAGTTTTGAGATCCTAGATTGGAGGGGTTTGGATCACTGGTTGATTAAACTCTTGGTTGTTTCTTTCAGGTCTCTCAAAAATCCCTCTTTTAAATTTCAACTTATTTGGCTTCATGATCCTTTTCTTCAAGACTTATTATGTAATGTCCCCTCTTCCGATTTTGCTCCTTGTTGAATGAACCTTCAAAGATATAGAATCTTTACCTTAATTCCTTTTTAGGAATCTCAACATTCACTAACAATGTCCTTGGTCTAGTCCCAACATTACTAAGAATACCCTTGACCAAGTCTCAACATTCACTGAGAATGTCCTTGATCTAGTATCAACATTTGAAATGAATGTGATCTTCAACTTTTTGTTGCTGGTGATCTTCCTCCTAATCTCCTTATTGACTCAAATTCTGTAATCGTATGTTCGTTGTAATTGAATGTTGATGGTTCAAGATTATCCTTATAATCCCCTTGAACCACTTCGCTGGAAATGAATGGAGTTATGTTTGCTCGAACCCATTGTCTAATGTATTTAATTAATTGATTGTTATTTGATTGGGATGAATAGGTCTCTCTTGTGTACACTCAAGTGATCATTGATTCTACTTCCACCTTGGAAATGAATGTTGTGTTATTCTTATTTGATGGTTTTCTCCTACTTGTATCGAAACTCAACCTATATATTGTTACAAGTGTAGTTGTCGTTGCACCAAAAGGTCGACTTGTTAATGCTTGCTACAACCACTATACTTATAGAATCCATAGGAGGTGGTTAAGCCATGTCACAAACTCGAGCGCTACGTTGCACAACACAAGGAGGCCAAGGGTGCACACCTTGCAACAATCCCCCCTAGCGCAAGCGAGGGGTTTAAACCTGTGACCAAGCTCTGATACCACTTGTTACAAGTGTGGTTGTCGTTGCACCAAAATATCGACCTGTTAATGCTCGATACAACCAATGGACTTATAGAATCCATAGGAGATGGTTAAGCCATGTCACAAACTTGAGTGTTGCGCTACACAACACAAGGAGACCAAGGGTGCACACCTTGCAACATATACAAATTCCCTTCTATTGAAGGGTTACACCCTTACAATACATTTCCACCTTTTTATGACAGACCACATCTCTTGCATTGGCTATTATTATTCCTAACTAATCTAATTTATGCAAATCATAATTTCTCATGTTGCATCCTATTACACTCGATCTCTAATAACCTTTGTCTTGCATTATTAAATATATCATTATGTAATGTAAGTGAAATATAATGTATTATTAAATATGTTATTATATATCATTAACCATTATGATCACTATGTTTACTACATGCCATTGATTGGGCTTTATTGATATTATGTTACATAATAACGTTTTAAGAATGTTTGAATTGGGAATGTTGTTGAAATGTTTTAGTTGTTATTAGTTTCCATGATGTTTATACCTTATTGATATTAGTTTATGTCCTCTGTATTTGTAATCTAGTCAAGGGACATCACGTATTACATGATTGGTGGTTGGAAGGGAGGCCAACTCATGGTACAACCATGTCATCCTTTGTAAAAAGATTACAGTTCATGAAATATAAGCTTAAACAATGGAATAGGTTGTGCTTTAGCAATCTCTATTCTAATAAGTTGAATTACCAAGCCCAATTAGATGTTATCATTTGTTTAATTCAAGACCATGGCTTAATAGAAGATTTGAGTAGAGAGGAGGCAATAGCTGGCAATACCTACCAATGAGCTAGATGAGCAGGAGAGCATGAGGAGTTTTTTTGAAAGCAGAAATATCGTATTGACTAGTTGCAGGAAGGAGACATAAATGCTTCTTTATTCCATAACTTAGATATTATAGCTATTAGAAGCAAAAATCTTATAACTTTCCTAGAATCCTCAAGGGGGTTCAACTTTCTTCCCTAAGTGAGATCTCGCAAGAGACCACTTAGTTTTTTCAGCTCTGCTAATGGGGGATTCTCTTCCTATGAGAGAAGAGTATAATTTAATTATGAATTGAAATATTACCTATAAATTTATTACTAAATTGATTGCAATGAGGCTTAAACCTTATCTCGTCCCTTTGATTTGGATAAATAAGGTGGATTTGTCACTGCCAAACAAATCTTTGATGGGATTTAAATTGTGACGAGGCTATTCATTCTATGGAAAATTCCAAAGACAGGGCCATGTTCATAAAGCCTGATATGGAAAAAGCCTATGACAGGGTCAGGTGGTCCTTTTTTATAGAATATTCTTCTTACTTTTGGTTTGGGTGGGGATTTGGTTGATTGGATCATGACGTGTCAATTCCACCTCCTTTTTGGTACTAATCAATGGTGAGCCTTTTGAGTTATTTGAAGCTTCATTTGGTCTTCCGCAAAAGGGATCCTCTCTCTCCATATTTGTTTATTATTATGGTTGATGGTTAGAGAAGATTTCTCAAGTCTTATGTTCAAGAAGGTTTGCTTTAAGAATGAAGTTGGAACAATAGTTTCCCTCCTTATTCTCGCCTCCATTTTTTGATGATAAAGCCCTAATGGGTAATGACCAAAAATAATGAAGCAACAAAATTTAGAAGAGCTTTGAATATTTATTTGGCTATCTTTGGACAAATGATTGACGAGGATAAGTCATCTATTTTTTTCTTCAACTCTCCTTGTCTAATTCAAGGCAAGATTGCTCAAATTATTAGATTTCATATTGACCTCCTTCCTTTAGTCAACCTTGGAATTCCTTTTGTAGTTAGATCTTAGTCCAAGGAGTATTTGGCAAGATGTTATTGATAAGTTTCATAGGAGGGTAAACCATTGGACTTGTATTTGTCTTTCAATTATTGGGCGTCTGACTCCTTTGAAGTTAATGGTCTAGGCTCTTTCAATATATAGGTGATTTGCTTAGGTTTCCCATTTGAGCTTTATTAAGGAGTTTGATTCCCTTACTTGTCACTTTTTGTGGCAGACAATCTACTCTCTTCTAAGTGGAGTCTTGTTAAGTGGGAATTAGTGTGCAAGTCGAAGCAAGGAGGAGGCCTTGGTCTCAAGACTGCAAAGATGATGGGTCAGGCTTTAGTTTCTAAGCTTTATTAGAGACAATGTACTAACTAGGACTAGGAGTGGACTAGAATTATTACCGTTAAGTACCTCCAAGGGGTGGAGATTGAAATTGTTCCTTGTTGCAACCTATTTGATGGGAGTTATATGATCTAGAATACTCTTAAGAGAGGAGCTAAGATTATCAAAGAGGGCCTTTTTTGGATTTTCAATAAGGGATTTGATTCTCTCTTCTAGTATGGTTCTTAGGATGGGTGCCCCCCATAGCATGTCCTTATTTCCCCATCTACAACCCCTCTACAACAATTTGTAGGATGTTGGTTAGCACGAAGTGGAAGACTTTGAAACTACTCAGAATTTGGGTCCTACGGAGGTGGTTTGTTCGAAGGACCCAAGTGAATGGCCCTTAGGGGGTACTAAGGAGACTTGTTAAGATCTAGCTAATACTTTAACTAGTAGATTGTGTAACTCCCTAAAAGGGAGAGAGATATGCTTGCTCAGAGTCTTGACTCGAAGGGAAAATTCTCTATGGCATAAAGTTATTCGAAGTTAGATAGATAGTTGTATGGAACTTGGCTTGTGTTTCTTGGTGGAAGTAGGCGTGGAACAATTTTATTGGCCTAAATATAATTTATTCTTACGGTTTGTGGCCCAAAATAAGTGTCTTACCTAGGAGAATCTTTGAAAGCGATGTTTCCAAGATCCTTCTATTTCTTTACTATGCAATAATAGTGAAGAAGATGCTCCACATCTCTTTTTTCAATGTATCTTCTCTCTAGGGAGATTTGGCACTAGTGGCGAGGTGCTTGGAATGATGCTAATGTTCATGTTACCTCTTTGGTTAAATTCTAGGAAAGTTTGGATAGACATCCAGCTAAGACCGATGTCCTTCAAGTGGCTTGGAATATTGGCCCTACTTTCATTATTTGGCATCTCTAGCTTGAAAGAAATCAAATTATTTTAAAAGATAAAAAAAATGATGATACCAGTGCAGGTTTGGCAAAAGATCATTGGTAATATCTAAGAGACTATCTTGGTAAAATGTGATCTTTTCAGTTTTAGTGAACCCTAGTATTTGGATATTAAACGGAACTTGTATATTATGAATAGGAGCCTTGGTTCCTATGTTGGTAAAAGACCTTGATAGGCCAAAAATGAAAATTCATTGAGAAGGAAGGTGGCTTCCTCCTCCTCAAGGAGTTCTGAAGGTGAATATGGATGGCTCCTATAAGGTAAATCCTTTTCGTGCAGGGATTAGTGTTATGGGAAAGGATAGTGTAGAGGATGTTACAATTTTCTTTTACATCTATAAGGGGTAGTTCACTACTAACCTCATGGAGGCCCCTACTATCTTGTATGTAGTTGAAAGAGGGTGTTCCCTTGGCTAGAAAAAGATCATTTGTGAATCGGATTCACAAGTTGTGGTAGATATATTGAATGATAAGGACTTGGAAGGGGTGAACTAGCAACTATCCCTAGTGGTTAGGCAAATTTTGAGTTTGAGTTGCTCTCTAGAATTGTTTCATTTTGTCATATTCCTAGAAAGTGGAACAAAGTAGCTAAGTGGGCTTTCAAGTATTTCAAGGGGTTGAATGTTGGTGATTAGGGAGATTTGTTTCCAAAATGATCTCTTACTCTAGAGAAGCTTGTGGCAGAGGATAGGGAAGTGTAGTTGGTTTATTCTTTGGTCCTTTCTTGATGTTTCTTTCTGCTTAATTTTGGGTGACCCTTTCTAGGCCTACGACCTTGTGCTATGCAATGTTTTTTTTGTTGAATGAATTTTTACCCCCTTTTTCAAAAAAATATTATAAATCAAATTCAGTAAATAAAATATCACACCTATAAATTTACTAAAGGACATTGAATGCAATTCCACCATTTTACCCAATACAATATTTTGAAAAAGTTGGCCTGTGAATGGGCTTGTCAGGATTAATCCTTCTTAGTGTTGTAAGGGTAATGAAACTTGGGAAAAGCCAGAGGCGGGATGGACCAAAACAATCTTTGACAGTGTATCAAAAGGGAACCTAGGTGTTTTGAGCATCGGATGCATTGCGAGAAATGATAAAGGGGCCATGTCAGCAAAGGGAGCATAACGATTGATGGATGAGACCAATAATGAAGTGGAGGCACAAGTTGCTCTCCTTGTTGTTACCCTGGTCAGTATATTGTCAATAACGGAGTTACATTTGGAAAGAGATTCGAAAATAGAGATGGATTTCATTTCCACAAGGGAAGCCCAATGCTAGAAAATAAATAAGTTTATCTTCCTTATAGTGCAAAAGCTCAATATTTTCTAAGACTTTAAAATCACGCATGTTCAAAGAGAAGGAAATGTTGAAGCAATTTTTTTATCAAACCAAGGATGCAAATTTAATGATCAAAATGTGAGGTGGTAGGATAATCCTAGGGAGCATGAGATTTCAATGGTCTGATGAGGTTGACGTCATCATTGAGTTAGTAGTCGGATGGGTTTTATTGTTGTCCTCCTCATCATTTTTGTAGGTTGTAGAATGTAAAATCAAGCAAAGCTATTAATGCATGTACAAAGAGTACGCTACCATTTTCCACTCCAAATTACTGCATGACAGATTTATAAAAATTGAAATGGAGGTGGCGTGTGAAATATTAATGCCAAGATAATGTGGGAGCACACATACATTGGAAATGGATGGACATCTACTGAAAGCGTTTGGAGATTTTAAAATTGAAAGTGGCACTAACGAAGAAGGAAAGTCTCTCTATTTTTCTGTGTGAAAAATAAGTCATGGTGGGTGAAGGGTATGCAAAGGTTGAAGGCAAGGTTTGCAAAATATTTGAGGTTGGCTGAAGGAAGTGATTGTTTCCGGTGTGTTTGGTGACAATGGAAGCTTATTTTTCCCTTGTTGCTACCAAACAACAACTAGTGTTTATGGGGAAGATTTAAGAGGACAAAATGAGAAATGTCTTCGAGATTGAAGACCCAAAATTATTCCAAATCGTGGGTGTTTTGTTGGGGAAGGATTACATGGAATCATAATTTAATTACAAGACAAATACATATTTGGTATCATTATTTTCTCAGGGGCTTGAATTGGGCATGACATAGGACATAATGTGGGTCATGAGGGAGTGCGTTTGAGAAGAGTTGAAGTTTAAGATGGAGACCTTCATGATCATGGTGTTACCAAGGGAAGAGTTTGTGTCTATCAATGAGGAATGGATATATGCAAAATTCACATCTCCCCTATGGTCTTTTTCGATCTGGGGTGCAGACATGGACTGTGAGTTGCAATGGGAAGAAGCACAGGTGGGTTGATATTACATAAAAGATTACTTGTGGAGCAACAAGCAGCTGAAGTGGTTGTTGGGACTGGATGAAGTGAAGAAGTCTAGGAAGAAAAGTGACTCCAAGAAAGATGACTTTTGGCTAAGAAGTAAGAAGTTAGCGCCTTAGGATTTTTTTAGTTGTGTCTAGTTACTTCAGGCATAATATTAGAACCAATTGTTTATAGTTCTTTTTCTATTTTAGTTTAGTTATGGACATGCTTAAAAGATGGTATACGTAAAAGACACGGTGTTCCAATTTTTTTTGGAGATATGGATGTTTTACAAATGACTTGGATAATGTATATTTTTTTGGAAATGAATATAATATCAATATTTACCAATCAAAAGAATTAAAAAGAGGATTGGGGATGGCGCGCGTGCAAGAGGTGTCGAGCAGCCGAGCTAGGGTTTCGAAGCCCTAGCTCGCGGGAGGTCTCAGGTGCAGGTGCTGCAGGGGAGGGGAGTGAAGGTTGTCGGGGGTGAGCGGCGGGCTGGGAGCGGCTGGAGGGAAGGGTTGCTGCGTCGGCCATTGGGGGAAGATTGGTTGCGCGGGTGTTAGGGGTGGCGGCGCGGGAGGAAGGGCTCCGATAGGCTGCGGGTTGTGCGCTCCCGGTGGGACTCCCGTGGGGTTTGGGGGGTCAGTTTGGGGGTACTTTTGGGAGGAGCTTGGAAGGGGGAGCTATTGGGGCGGTGTTTTCCCTTGGGTTTCTTTGGGTTGGGGTTTTTGGTTGGCCTTCGTGGCCCTTTAAAACTTATTGAGTTTCGATGTTGTGTTTTGGTGGTGAGGCCTCTCAGGGGGCTCCAGCCATGGACTTCCATGCAACGGTGGGCTCTAAACCCTCACCTCAGAATATGAGGACATTTTCCAATACCCTTTTTTCCTCAGAACCGGGGACTGGAAGTAATGGTAATTCTCGCCTTACGAAGATTAATGGGTGCCTGGAGAGATGCAGTGAAAGGCTGAAGCTGGTCATTCCTCCAGAGATGATAGCGGAAGATGTGGAGTACTTTTCAAAACACTCGCTCTACTGCAAATTTCTGGGAATGAGGGTCTCCCTGCAGTTCCTGGAAAACTAGGCGCAGAGGTCTTGCGCACCAGATGGGGAAATGGAGATTATGCTGCTGGCGAACAATTATTTTATGGTTACTTTCAATTGTATGGAGGACCGAAATAGGGTTTTTGAAGGAGGCCCATATTTTCACAATCAGGTGGGGTTGTTCATCAAACCTTGGCATGCGGGGTTTAACCCTTCGGAGGAGCTCCCAAATAGGGTCCCTGTATGGGTTCGGTTACCACGTCTTCCAGTGGAATGTTGTCGAGAGGACGTGTTAAGGATGCTAGCAGCACTGCTGGGGAAACCAGTGGGATCTTCATCGCAAACCCTAGGGAGAAAGGTAATGACCTTTGTGCGCATTTGTGTTGAAATTGATCTCAGTAAACCATTACCAGATGCTGTAGATATGTGTGTGGGCTCTTACTCATGGGTTCAACAGCTAGACTATGAGACTCTACCCTTTCGCTATCGACTATGTCATGAGTATGGTCATCTTCAACATAAATGCCCTAGATATAAAACAGTGGTGTCCCAACCTCAACATCAGGCTCAGGGTCAAGATAGGGTGGATAAAGGTAAAAGTGCTATGGTGACTGATGTTGTGGGGGCTGAGGGGTTTGTTCCAGTGAAGACAAGGAACAGAAATCGGGGCCAGAAGAGGTCCCTTCAGGAGAGACAGAAGGAGGATATTTTTAATAGATTTGAAGCGCTAGACGACCTCAGCCATCAGGAAGTGAATCCGAGATTTACCCCATTGGATCAGGGGGCTTCAGGGGAGGCACCGGAAAAAGCTAGGGAGGACTTTTCCCAGGCCTTAGTAGTGACTGGAGACCAACAAATGGAGTTGGAGCAAGCTGTAGGGGCTGAGCTGGGACTCATCCCTGGTTTGGAGGTGATTTTGGGTGGGGGGGAGGGGTCCCCGATAGCCCTGAAATTGGAACCGGCTGGAGCTAGGACTAGTAAGGCTTTTGTTCACCTGGGTCTTTATCAGAAGGATTTTAAGAAAAGTGCCTCAGAAAAAATCTCAAAGGCTGGCAGAAAGAAGGATGTGGATAAAATCAAAATGATGGGAGAGAATTTGATTGAGTCAGGGTCAGTAAAGACCTTGGATTCTCACTTTTCCAACCCTCCCAAATGATCGTACTCTCATGGAATGTAAGGGGCTTGAACAGCGGCCCTAGACAAAAAGTTGTTCAGGATTTGATCAGTAATCATGCTCCTGATATCCTTTTCTTGCAAGAAACTAAACTGTCAATGGAGAGTATGATGGGTCTTGTGCCAAAGTTGTGGGGGCGTGGCGAATGTTAGTGTGTTGGGGCAGCTGGATCCGCAGGAGGAGTTGCCTGTCTTTGGAACCCTCTAAGGCTTCACCCTGTCTGGTGGGCCACGTCCAGATCCTCGATAGCTGGGGTGCTTTCTAGCCTCGAGACTGGGGAGGTCATTTTGTTTTCAAATATCTATGCTCCCACTGATCTTCAGGGTAAGCATAACTTATGGTCTCATGTTGTTGGTATGCGAAGGTTGGTCCCTTTTCATCCTTGGATTATGGCAGGAGATTTCAATGCCATTCTGGAGTTGAGTGAGAAGAAGGGGGGTGTCATGCGGTTGGAACCGTCTTCAGTCCTCTTCCAGGATAGTATCTCTCAGCTGCAGTTGGTTGACATCAAGCCTAGCAATGGCATGTTCACTTGGAACAACAGGAGAGTTGGTGAGAATTGGATCGCTGAGCGGTTGGATCGCTTTCTGGTGTCTTGTTTTTGGATTGGCGGGGGGTAGTCCACAACTTCTGAGATTCTTGACTGGAGAGGGTCATATCATTGGCCCATCAAGTTGGTTTTGTCCTTGGCTTGGGTTGCCCGCTCGCCTTCTTTCAAATTTCAACTTATGTGGCTTAGGGACCCCTCTTTACAGGATTTGGTGGCGGACTAGTGGAGGA
Organism: Cryptomeria japonica; assembly: GCF_030272615.1. Taxonomy (NCBI): domain Eukaryota; kingdom Viridiplantae; phylum Streptophyta; class Pinopsida; order Cupressales; family Cupressaceae; genus Cryptomeria; species Cryptomeria japonica. Next base: position 129,496,797 of record NC_081412.1, read on the forward strand.
AAGGCAGGTCGGCCTTTGGCACTGCCATGTTCACTTTTGCCAAACAGCTGCAATTTGTTAAGCACCAGCTTAAACAGTGGAATCGGCAAGGGTTTGGGAACATCTTTCATGAGAAGAAAGCTGCCCAAATTGTGTTGAGTGAGATCACCAGGGAAATCAGAGAGAATGGGTTGTCAGAGGATTTGCTCAGAGAGGAAGACAAGGCTGTCAAGGTGGTTGAGGAATGGGAGATTAGGGAAGAAGTTTATTGGAAGCAGAGAGCCCGCATTGATTGGCTGGAGGAGGGGGACAAGAATACGGCTTTCTTCTTCAACTCGGTGAAAGCAAGGAGACATGGAAATTCCATTCCTATTCTGGTTAATGATAGAGGTGATCAGTGCTTATCCTTGCAGGAGATGTCTAAGGAGGCTCTTCAGTTTTTCCAGACCCTCTTTAAGGAAGAATCTTAGGGGGAAACAGAGGAGAAGAATTTGGTTCTTGCCTGCATCCCTTCTCTTGTCTCGAGGGAGATGAATGAGCAACTCCTGGGGCCTATCTTGATGGAAGAACTTGAGAGGATTGTCTTCCATATGAGGAAAGGGAAGGCTCCTGGACCAGATGGGTTCTCGGTTGAGTTCTTTCAAGAGTTCTGGGATATTATCAAGCTTGATTTATTGGATGTGGTCCAGGAATCCTAGAGAAATAAGCAGATGCTTAGGGCTTTGAATGCGACCTTCATTGCTTTAATCCCCAAATGTGAAGGGGCCAACCGGTTAGGTCAGTTCCGCCCCATCTCTCTTTGCAATGTGATTTACAAGATCATCTCTAAATTGATTGCAAACAGGTTGAAGAAGTGCCTGGGGAGTGTTATTTCAGAGGAGCAAAGTGGGTTTGTGGAAGGCCACCAAATTCTATATGGGGTGGTCATTGCTACAGAAACCATCCACTCTATGGCAACCTCCAAGGAAAAGGCTATGTTTATCAAGCTAGATATGGCCAAGGCTTATGATAGAGTTCGGTGGTCCTTCCTTCAGAAGATCCTCAGGGCTTTTGGTTTCGCTGATGAATGGATCCAGTGGGTGATGAGTTGTGTTACGTCCACCTCTTTTTTGGTGCTTATCAATGGGGATCATACTGAGTTGTTCGGGGTCTCCGCCAGGGGGATCCCCTCTCCCCTTATTTATTCATTCTTCTTGCTGAGGGTCTGGGGAGGCTGATTAAGCATAATGTGGCCTTGGGTAATATCCAAGGTTAGAATTGGGGTAATGACCTGCAGCCGCAGTCTCACTTGCAGTTTGTGGATGATACAGCCCTTATGGGGCTAGCCTGGATCAACGAAGCTTCCAATTTACGCAAGGTCCTGGATGTATATCTTGCGGCGTCTGGCCAGAGGATTAATGAGGATAAGTCTTTTATCCTCTTTTTCAACACTCCAGAAGACATCCAAAGGAGGATTGTTGTTATTATGAGATTCCAAATTGGCTCCCTTCCCTTGACCTATTTAGGAATCCCTATCTCTCTTGGCAACCCTCCTAGGGAGTCGTGGCAGGGGATTTTGGATAAATTCCGATCGAAAGTTGATCATTGGACCCATAGATGGTTATCCTTTGCAGGGAGGGTCAGGCATTGCCAACCTATCGATGTATGCTTTAGGTGGCACCTAAGTCGTTCTTGAAGGGCTTGGATTCTCTGGCTAGGCAATTCTTATGGCTAGGAAATCTTTCAGCTTCCAAGTGGAGTCTGGTCAACTGGGACCTGGTATGTAGCCCAAAGCAGGTAGGGGGCTTGGGTTAAGGCAATCTATTCTTTTTGGGGAGGCTCTTGCAGCTAAACTGTACTGGAGGTGGTGTGTTGAGCAGGATCGAGGTTGGGCCAGGATTCTGGCCAATAAATATATGCAGAGGATCCCGTTGGAGGAAATCCCTAGATATTCGCTTGAAGGAAAGGGCTCTTCGATCTGGAACACGCTTAAGCAGGGGGCCTCTCTCATTAAGGCAGGGCTTTTCTGGATTTGCAGAAGGGGGGAAGAGGTCCTTTTCTAGAAGGATTCTTGGGATGGTTACCCTCCCATCCTTGATCAGTTTCCTAACCTTGGAAACCTGGGCCAGAGGTTTTTGGACGCAGGATGGTCAAGGGTGAGTGATTTTAAGGTGGTCTACAGGTGCGGTCAGCTGGATTTGGAAAGGTGGAAGAATCCTGATGAGTGGCCAGTGGTTGGGATGGAGGAAGAATGTGCTGAGCTACAGGGCATTTTGGTGAATAGACACTATAGCTCTCTTAAGGGGAGGGATGGGCTAGCTTGGTCCCCATATCCTAAGGGCGTCTTTTCTGTGGCTAGTGGTTACTAGGAATTGATGAGGTGAAGACTTGAGGGAAGGGAAGTGAATTGGTGGAAACAGGTATGGAATAATGCTTCTTGGCCGAAGTGTAATTGCTTTGCTTGGACTTTGGCTTGGAATAGATGTCTTGCATGGGACAATATCCGCAAGCGGGGATTCTTGGGGCCCTCTATCTGTGTTTTGTGTAGTAATGGAGAGGAAGATTCCTCTCATCTGTTTTTCAGATGCCCTTTCTCTATGCTTATCTGGCACTATTGGTGGGGGGTGTGGAAGCATCCTTGTGTCCATGTTGATTCTCTGGTGGAATTTTGGAGCAGTTTGGGTAGACCTCCTATTCCGTCCTCCTTTATCCAAACTGTCTGGTATATTGGGCCCATTTTCATCCTGTGGCAGATTTGGCTCGAAAGGAACAGGAGGATTTTCCATGAGGCCAAATTGTTTGTTCAACAAGTCTGGAATAGGATCACAGTTATGATTCGGGAGACAGTGGAAGCTAAGTGTGAGGTGACCTTCCCGCTGGGTAGAGAGGAGGCAGATATTGTGAGTAGGCTTGGATTGCAGGAGCTATCTCCGACCTCTGCCTGTGTCCGAAGAAGTAGACGGGCTATTAAGAAGGTGCAAAGGGTGGGAAGGTGGGTACCCCCTCAAGAGGAGTTTATCAAGATTAACACTGATGGCCTATCTAGGGGTAACCCAGGCCCAACTGGAATAGGGGTGTTGGTAGGAACAACAGGGGGGAGGTTGTTTTCTTTTTCTTGGTTCATAAAGGATGGCAGTCTAATAATCTTATGGAGGGTTTAGCGATTCTTTATGCTTTGGAGAGGGCTTTGACCTTGGGTTGTAGGAAGGTGATTTGTGAATCGGATTCACAAATTGTTGTTAATTTGTTGACTGAGCAGAAGGTGAGTGGGATTCAGTGGCAATTGGCAGGGATTGTGCAACAGATTCTCCGAATTAGCTCCTTAATGGAGCAGGTGTCCTTCATCCATATTCCTCAGGAATGGAATGGAGGGGCGGATTGTTTGGCCAAGTGGGCCTCAGATCATGACAGTGATTGGAAAGTGGAAGGTTGGGAGCACCTCTCCAGGGACTATTGTCAGGAATTGCAGAAGATTTTCACTGAGGACATGGATGGTAATGAAGCTAGTTGAGGTGTGGTTGGCTTGGTTGTTTTCTCTAGGGGCCTTGGGGCTTTGCCTATTTGTGTAATGCATTTTTCTAATGTTCAATAAAGTTTTTACCCTTTTATTCAAAAATAAAAATAAAAATTTACCAATCAAAAAAATATATATTTTGAAAAAGTTGTAATTTAACTACTTAATAATTTATAGTATGGTAAGGGTTTACTTATGATATAATATATAACATACCATAAGTGAGCCCTATTAATATTATTATATTACAATAATAATATTACTATAATATTAATAATAATTTTGGTTATAACTTTTCCAAACTCTTTATCTCATCTATAGTCCATCTCAAATCATTTCCTCATATCAACTTTTCTATCAATCAATCAAATTATATTTCCTAACATTCTTCATTTCTTACTAATAATTCCTTGTTTCATTGAATGTTTCATCTATCATTTGTCTTATACAGGATGTGTCCTTCCTGAAACTAGATTCGATCATCTATCTTCATCTTATACAGGATGTATCCTTCCTAAAACTAGACATTTTGATCATTTTTGTCTTATACAGGATGTGTCCTTATTGAAACAAGACTAAATCTTTATCAAATAAATCCAATCAATCCAATCAATCTCATCCATCAATCAATCTACGAATCACTCCAACCATTCTTTCATCTTTCATCTGACATTCTTCTTCTTTCGAGAGATCGTTCATGCCTTTAATACACAAACAATCTCTTTAGCGGCCATTAAACCCTACTGCTATCATGGGGGCATACTGGGGCAGGAAATCTTGAAAATTTTCTTTGAACAATGTTTGTTCCAATAGTGTCTCAAAGAGGGGCAAATGTTGAAGGAACACATTGGACCACGAAGAGGGGGTGAATCAGTGATAATCTAAAAACCTTAACTCTTTGGATTAAATAAAACTTTAATAATTGTAATCACAAAACTATGAGAAGAAATATAAAATAAATTAACACACACACACACACACACACACACACACACAGAAAACTCATAACACAAGAATATACGAGGAAATCCCACGCTGGGAAAAACCTCGGTGAGAAATGTTGTTGGAGTCTACTGCTCCAATCCAGCCTCATAGGTAAATCACTTATTACAAAGTTTAGGGCACCAACCCCTGAAGTTTATGGGCACCAACCCCTTGCTTTATGGGCACCAACCCAGAGGATCACCAACCCTTGCTCTGAGCACCCACTTAGAGAATTATAATTGTAGACGTATAAAAATGACCATATTCCTAAATGAATATTTTATGTTCATTTCTCTATTTAATTAAATCCAATTTAATTAAATTATCCACATTCCTCTATTTAATTAAGTAAATTACTTAATTTATTTAAATTAAATTCACTATATCCATTTAATGAATAAATCATTTTATTCAATTAAATCCCCCCCCATCCACTTTTAATTAAATTCAAATTTAATTAAATAGTTATCCTAAAATTGAATAAATCTAATTTATTTAATCTCCCCAAATTACAACCAAATTGAATTAAATCATTTAATTCAATTAAATCCTATTATCCCTCCATCCACTTGCAAAATCCTACATTTCCCACTTGCCTTCCTAAACCCCTTTCTAATCCCTTCTAGACTCTTCTAATCCCTTCTAATTAGCCTAACCCATCTTCTAAACTTTGTCACATCCCTAAGCGAGGGGAGGTGACTTCTCAAACCCTCAAAGTCTTTGATAACCATTAAAGGCTTCAAACCTTCAACCACTTAATTCCTCAAAGTCCTTGATAACCATTAAAGGCTTCAAGCCTTCAACCACTTAATTCCCCAAAGTCTTCATAACCATTAATGGTTAACTCAAACCCTCTTACATGGTTAAAGAATTTCTTTTAACTCAACCTTCATCCAACCCAAGGGTCTCATCAAGCATTTAATTCTTTGACCATGATTATCTCCTAAATATTTGCACAAAGGTTTATCTTTAGATTAACTCTTAATCCAGTGGGTAATCCTAATTTAAGCTTGACCCTTACCTTCTAGATAACCCTAAGGTCTTCTCAGACATTTAATGTCTCCAACCCCTTCTCTCAACCCAACCCTATGTTGACACTTGTCACCATTTCATTGGTGCCAATTGCAAACATGGATCCCCAACTTTCAAACTCAACCCTTGATCAGCTCTTTCAATCCTGACCATCCATTGCCCTGTTTTTGCTATAAATAGAGCTCTCGTTCCTCCATTTTAAATCATCCTCCAAATTTGTAGTATCATACTTATGCTCAAATACATTCAAGCTTTCATATCTCATTTTATTGCTCAACATTTTAGCCTCTTTTAAATCAGGAATTAGTCTAAATATGCATGTTTAGGATAATTTCTTTATCATTTTAGCTCAATCATAGACTAATATATCATGTTAGGATAGTATTTATACTAACCTTGTCATCTTATAATCTAGTTTATTGCATTTCTAAAATCATGCATAGCTTAGGATGCATCTCATACTAAAATCTATCAAAGCATCCCTCGTTCTTGCATTTGCCATCCCTAAACTATTTTGCTCAGTGATCTGAGAGCAAAAACATTGGTTTGAGGGACATTGTAGGATAGAGAACCATGGGACCAACCTTGGGAAGTTGAGTGATACTTCATTACTCCATAGCTTGCACCAAGAAGTCCTTTGTGTGTGTGTGGACAAGTTTTTTAAGAATATTTTCATATATTAAGTTCTATCGACCCGCTTTTCCCGCATACATTTCTGGCGCCCACCGTGGGGCTCAACCCCATATATCAAATTGGTTTTTAAAATTAACCACTTTTGCAGGTCCGTGGGAAACAAGAATCAGCGCGTGGGAAACATTCCCTAGCGCATCCGGTTAACAGTCTAGCGCGTCCCACCTACTGTTTAGCGCGTGGGGTCTCTACTCTAGCGCGTAAAGTCCTTTCTTTAGTGCATGACATCCACTAAACTTTTCCTGTAGGTCTCAGTGCGGAAGAAAAATAGAGTAGCGCATCTGAAAAATAGATTGGCGCATTGGGTCTATTAGATAGTGCATCCAGTTCACTATCTAGCGCGTGAAGTCCATCATCCAACGCGTGAAGTCCATCTTTTAGCGCATTAAATCATCACTTTTCCTGTAGGTCTCAGCGCGGGAGAAAAACAGAGCAGCGCTTCCAACGCACAAAGTAGCGCATCCAGCAAACAGTGTAGCACATTTAGACATAACTTTAGCGCATCTAGATTATATTGTAGCGCATACAGTCCTTTCTGTAGTGCATCTAAAACAGAAGGTAAAAAATTAAAAAAATTGTAACCGAAATTAAATTTAGACTTGTAGAAGTCCACCAAAATCCGGATTTTTCTAACTATTTGATTAAAATTTTGCAAGACTCTAACAATTTCTTACAGGAAGAGCTGGAAAATTTGTTTTTATCGATTTCTTTTGTTGACCACCAAAGATCAAAATTTTGTTTTGTTGACCAAATTATTTTCTTAGATCAGATAATCATTGCTTTAAAAGGATAAAATAAACACCATGTTTTCGTGGAGCAATATCTCCATATAGATTTTAACAAATCATTGTCTTGAAAGATAAAAAGAATCTTGCTTGCCTTGTCTCGAAAGTGGAAGGAATATGCTCTCCCCTTAACTAGGTGATCAAAAATTCAGACCACTCTTAAAAGCTTACTTCAAGCAATAAAACTTTTAGCAGGCCTGCCTTCCCGAGGAGTTGAAATCAACTCTTAAAGCCGTTTATGGCCGGTGTGAAGGGAACGACCTAAGTGGGGAATGGCTTTAATGCCAAGAATTCCAACCCACTATAATCAAACATGAAAAGTGACGAAAGTCTTTTTCAACGGTTACATGCAGCGATTAGCCTTCCCCCAGTATCCTTGAGATACGTAAAGCCTTTGTTCTAAAGGTTGGGAAGCCTCCTGAGGGAGTTTATCACTGACAGCCGAACGGGAAGCCTGATTACGAACCATAGAAATAGAAGCTTTGAATCGAATCAGTAACCAGACATTTATAACATCATAGTGCAAGGGTGGGGAAGAATCTACCCCCAAGATTACTCACCATATATCTCCCAAGATAACTACTCAACTGTGAAGCGATTCATTTTGGGTTAATTTCTGGCAAAAGGCAAAAAAACGGGCGCCCTCTAGGGGGTGACACGGCTGTTTGAGCTGACGGAGTATCGAGACTAGTGGGCTATGATGTTATTTATGACCCTTGACTAAAGAGTCTTTCTAAAGTGTATTATTCGTATCAAAACCCGTTAAAACATTGGGGATTTGAACACATCCTCGCAGAACATACACTTTTTGTTAGATTAGGCAAAATGGTTGTACTTTTTGTGTTGTGCTTGCATTTACTACTTCAGAAAATCATCCATCAAACTTAAAAATTTCACAACAAAAGTTCAAAATTTGAAAAAAAATAAAAAATCAACCAAAAATAAAAAATCAAGGCATTTTAGCGCATAAGAGCAACTTCTTAGCACGTGCAAACTTTGTGTTAGTGCATCCAACCATCAAATTAGCGCGTCGGTTCAAAACAGTAGCATTTCATCTCAAGGCAAAACAATGTAAAATCCTTTAGCGCATCAAAGACACAGTCTAGCGCGTGAAAACATCAGCTTAGCGCGTAGAGGCTAAAAAGTAAAGCATCAGGTTCATAGGTTAGCGCGTTGCAGGCCCAGGGTAACACATATCTTTTTCAAAACAAATAGAAAATATTTTTGAACATTCAAAACTTTAGCGCGTGTCTGGGGGCAGCCTAGCGCGTGTGGTCCGTATTTTAGCGCGTGGGGTAAATTTGGTAGCGCATATAGTCTCTGTTTTAGCGCGTGATCCAAAACACAAAAACAGAGGGCAAAACAGAGAGGAATTTTAAAATTTTCAAAAACATTTTTCAAAAGCCTTCTCCATCAGACATCATTTTTCATCAAACAAGAGTAGCGAAAACAAACCATTAAGATTGTTTCTTTGTTGTAAAATCCTAAATGAATCGCACGATAAAACATGTCTATCTTATCATAATCTGGAAACCTCATCATCCTTTACTATCTTACGGATTTTCTCACAAAAACCACTTGTTTAAAATTTTCAAATTGTCAAATCAAGTTTCCATATCGAGAAGCTTTTATCCATATCATTTGACACACTTTGTCGTGAAGGGGCATCTAAACCTTCACTCTGATAAAGTAAGATTTAAAATTTTTCAAACAAGATCAACTGAATCCAAACCAATCAAAGGAAACCATTGATCACTCAGGCATGACTAATCCTCATATTCTGAGAAGAAAGAACCTTTATCCTAACATCACGTTGAAGAAACAACAACCTAGTTTTTCCAAATTCATCAAAAGAAACAAGTTCTTATACATCAATCATCAACTATTCAAATCTCATCGGGTATTCCTTCATCACGTCAAACGTTATATCCAAAACAAATCCAACGAATTTGACAAAAAACCCTTGAAGACAAGAGCATACTGTCAAAAGTCTGCTTTTAATCAAATCATAAACCGCGGAGGAAAAATCAATCCAACATTCTTGCCCGATGAGTGTATCACTTATAACACAGCTCGACCAGAACCACCCACCCACGAACAACATATCAATGAGGCTTTTGTCCCTTTCATCACTGAGAGTTTCTACTAAAATGCCTGTTACTCGCTCTCAAAGAAACAAACAAAGCGAGACACACGCTGAGTCTAGTATGAATCGAAGATTATCAAATCCTTTTGAGGTTCCACCCTTAGAAGAACCTGAAATTACTGAAGCACTTCTTCGGGAATGTCAGGAAAACCCCTCATTCCAAAAGCTTGTAGAAAAGCTCATGGAAAATGACAAAGAAAAATATCTGCTCATGCTTACAAGTAAAGGCGTTAAACTTCCCAAAGATTTAGACTCAAACATCTTTAAAACTGGATCTCGACAATATGCATATCAAGAACAACAAAGAGGAGAAGAAACTCGTAACTTTGAACAACACATACCTGAGCAACACATTCCAGAACAACGCATACCAGAAATGCGTATACCTGAACTAGAAACACCAGAGCAAAATATACCATTTACCACACCTTTTCAGCTGAGAACAAATACAAGGGAAGAACTTTTCCCTCGATAAGACAATATACCTTTGGCAGCCCTTACTCAACAAATGCAAATGTTGCAAAGGCAAATACAGGATATGCAACAAGGGACAACAGTACGGTACTCTTTAAACGAAATCTGTCCTTATCCATTTGATAGAAGATTGAACATGGTGCCTTTTCCTCCAAACTCATACGTTCCCAAATTTGATAAATATGATGGGAAAAGTGATCCCCGAGATCATGTTTGAGAATTTTGCACAATGAGCCTTGAATTTTCTCATAATGACACCTATTTGATGAGGTTATTCCCTAGAAGCTTGGGAGGGCAAACCATGGAATGGTTATCCAAAATTACACCGCCTGTTAGATCATTTGATGAATTGGTTAACAAATTCATAACCCAATATTCCTACAACATCCAACATGCCATAACCATGCTAGATGTTTGCAACACCAAACAAAATAACAATGAAACATTCATGATATTCCTTCAACGCTGGCGATGTATGGTATCCAGATATCCTTGAGATATTCCCGAGAAGGAGAAAATGGAAATCTTCATCGATAACTTGAATAGTGAAATGAGTTACAGACTAAAACTTCAATGCATACCATCTTTCATTAAATTAATTGAGAATGACATTCAAGTAGAAGAAGCATGTGTCAAAAAGGGAACACTCAAATTTTACAAGGAGGGAACAAACTCATCAAACTACAATAACCAGAACAACACCAACCTTGACAAATCTCGATTTTGGACTCGAAACAAAAACAAAGGCAACAATGAATCATATGATCCCAAATCTAAGCAACCAGTGCTCGCATTGTCTGGAAATCCTCAAAACACGAAAAATCATAAAAATGTTAATCCAAATGCTAACACATATGCACCTAACACCGATCAAGGACAACTCAACACAAACAACACCAATGATACTCAAAGCAAAAACATGAATCCAGGACCTAACAACAATTCACGCAACAACACAAACAATTTCCAAAAGCGTATCTTCACACCACTGGGGCAATCACTAGAATCAGCATTCAGAGAACTTTTGGCACACAAGATTCTTTCTTTGCCTCCAATCAGCAACTATGAACCCCAAATCAAACCACCTTGGTGGAATGATTCACACTATTGTGATTACCATCATAACAAGGGTCATCAGACGAACGATTGCATGAGGTTAAAACACGTGGTGCAAGATATGATTGATCGAGGTGACTTAACAATAGATGGTCTCAAAACAAATGGTGATCATGGAGCCTTTAAAAATCCTCTTCCAAATTACAAAGATGGAGCTTCAACCTCGGATAATACACGCGGAGCTCGAATCAACCATATCTACAACAACACCATAAATCACATATCAGCTGAAGATCACCAAGTAAATGTCATCACCATCCGAGATAAGCATGATCATGAATCTGTCAATGTAACAACCTGAACTTAGAAATATGTCTTGAAAGGACATACTGCACCTACAACTATCACACCCAAAATCCAATATGACTTGGTTAGCCAACTACGTAAAACTCCTGCACAGATATCTATACTAGAATTGTTGAAACTATCACCAAAGCACAAAGACATATTAGAACAAGCATTATTGGAAACCAATGTACCTCAAAATTTGGATACAGACAGATTTCAAGCCATGGTCACCCATATGACTGGACCTCATAACCTCACCTTCTCAGAACATGACGAGGCTTCCTTAATCCATCCGCATAATACTCCTCTCCATATCAAAGTCATTGTTTGCAAGCACCGAGTAAAAAGAGTCCTAATAGATGGAGGAGTCAGACTTAATATATGTACTTTAAAGCTTATTCGTGCATTAGGCTTCTTAGAAGAATCTATTGATCCCTGCAAGAAGATCACCATAAAGGCATATGATGATGAGGAAAGATCCTCTAAAGGAACTGTGATATTACCTATTCAAGTGGGACCAATACAAAAGGATACTGTATGTCAGGTCTTGGACATAGACCTTACCTACAATATTTTATTAGGGCGACCCTGGATACATGAAATGCAAGCAGTACCTTCCACATATCACCAGTGTGTAAAATTTCCTTATGACGGACAAGAAGTATCCATATCTACTGATCACAATCCATTTCAACATTGCAACGCAATGGGGGCAGCCCAAGACAGCTTGGTTCCTCATAATAGAGAAAAGCAACGATCTTCAACATCAGATCAACAAACAGCAAAATCCAACTCCTTATGGGGAGACTTCAAACTGAAAATGCAAATCAAAGACCAAGGTATGGGAGAATACTCTTTGGAGCCTTTATGTTTGGCCAAATTGCCAACATCACCTAGATCTCATGGATCACAATCCATATCTCATGGATCACAATTTCCTTATGACGGACAAGAAGTATCCATATCTACTGATCACAATCCATTTCAACATTGCAACGCAATGGGGGCAGCCCAAGACAGCTTGGTTCCTCATAATAGAGAAAAGCAACGATCTTCAACATCAGATCAACAAACAGCAAAATCCAACTCCTTATGGGGAGACTTCAAACTGAAAATGCAAATCAAAGACCAAGGTATGGGAGAATACTCTTTGGAGCCTTTATGTTTGGCCAAATTGCCAACATCACCTAGATCTCATGGATTGCCCACTACATCAACACATCTGGTCACTCAGCCCATCACCAAATTTGATGGTACCTTCATCCAATTGGGCACTCTGGCACATGAATCAAAAGACAAAGATATTATTAGCTGGTTATACAAAGATGAGAAAGAAGATAATAGAGCAGCCGCTCTGGATATTGTTCTACCTACACACCTATATGGAAAAGGATACTTAATCATGCAGCAAATGGGATATGACGGTAAAGGACCTATTGGGAAACGTAAGGAAGGAGTCACTGAACCTATAAATCTTCCTTCACAACCCAATAGAAACAAAGCAGGATTGGGTCGTGAGCTCACCTTCTTATTAAAAAGGCCACCCCACCTAACTATAAAACCTCAATGGAAAGTAAAGACGAAGTTCAAAGAAGAGTCCTGGCAGGAAGCACTCTTTGAATCAACAGAAACAATCCGCAAGGCACGGGAACGTCAGGATCAGAAGTTACATCAGGAAAAGCTTCTAAAACACAAAAGGGCCATATCTGCAGCAGTAGCTTCTATTCAAACACCAATATCTCAAGACCAAATAAAATCATCTCCGGATACCTTTGTTTCTCCCCGAAGAAGCACAGTCTATGAACAAATACAGAAAATAGAAGACGGATCTGACACAGAATCAACAAAAACTATCAAAATGGTATCTATCGTCAAAGATTTGTTTTCACCATACAACATACCAGTTTACAGCACTGATAGAATCTGGGATGATGCCTCAGAGACTGATTCCAATGAATATGAATGGGGTACCTTCTCCAATGCTACTATAGATATACCTAATGATACTGATTCTATATCTCTTTCTCAAGAAGAACATAGCACAAGAGATAGACCTCTTGAATTTGGACCGCAGAATATCTATGATGCCATGGAAAGTGAACAAAAACATTATGAACAAGTCTATGTAGAAGATAATACCATCGAAGACCTCGACGAAATCCTGAACTTCTTTGAAACCAAGAACAAACACAATGAAAACTTTCTCCTAACACTCACAGTAGCCGAACTTGATCCACCTAATGATTCCTTACCACTTGTCTTTCCTGACCTCATCGACTGGGATGAACCTGAAATCCATGATATACCAATTTTCCCAGATGATGAATCTATTATCCATTACCTATGTACCGTAAATCCGAAAATAGGCTCTACCAGTGAACAAAATAATGATGTCTACAAACCAGGGAGTGCCAAGTCTCTCAGTCGCAAAAATGAACCAAATAAAGGATCTGATGCTGAAAACCAGTCAATGGCAGCTCTAGATCACAAAAAAGTAAAAATAAAGGATGCATTTGAGGGTGAAAACCTTTTTAAGGCACCTAACAATGGGAGACTTGACACTCTTCCTGAGCACTTTCATGAGCGATCACCCATATTGATTGAGCCCACTCAATCAATCAACATTGGTACCACAGAAGCTATCAAAAACCTACACCTTGCAGAATCTCTGACAGAGGAAGAAAGATCAGCATTCATCATTTTCTTTAAAGAACAACAAATTAACTTTGCTTGGTCATATGCTGATATGCCCGGAGTGGATCCACACTTAATCATGCATCACTTGTCCATCTCTTCAGGCGTTAAACTAGTCAAGCAAAAACTACGAAAGATGAATCCACAGGTGGCACTCATGGTCAAAACTGAGCTAAAGAAATTATTAGACGTCGGATTCATCCGACCCATTGACTATGCAGAGTGGATTTCCAACATCGTTCCAGTATCAAAACCATATGGTAGTATCAGAATTTGCACTGACTTCAGAGACATCAACAAAGCTTGTCCAAAGGACGACTTTCCTCTGCCTAGCATCGACATAATTGTAGATCTCACAGCAGGCCATGCAATGCTCTCACTAATGGACGATTTCTCAGGCTATAACCAAATCAAAATAGCCCCAGAAGATCAAGATAAAACCACGTTCACCTATCCTTGGGGAACGTACTTAATGGAATGTTATGCCTTTTGGCTTAAAGAATGCAGGAGCCACTTATCAAAGAGCAATGACCACAATATTCCATGACATGATGCATACATTTATGGAAGACTATGTGGATGATTTACTCGCTAAATCCTTCACCAGAGCAGAACATCTCAGCATCCTAACAAAGATCTTTGATCGATTGGAGAAATTCCAAGTCAGGCTCAACCCTAAGAAGTGTGTCTTCGGGGTTACATCAGGCAAGTTACTAGGCTACATTGTCTCAGCTAAAGGTATTGAAGTAGATCCAGCAAAGGTACAAGCCATTATGGACATGTCACCACCAAAGAATATCAGTCAACTCAGATCTCTACAAGGATGACTTCAATCAATCAGGCGATTCATCGCTCAGCTAGCAGATAAAAGTCTACCATTTAACCATTTACTACACAAAAATGTACCATTCAAATGGGAGACCAACTTTGTAGAATCTTTTTACCAAATCAAACAGTATATGATGAATCCACCAGTTCTAGTACCACCAGTCGCAGGAAAGCCTCTTATCCTATATATCTCAACAACCGATATATCGCTGGGGGCACTATTGGCACAAGAAGATCAACAAGGGAAGGAACATGCCATATATTATATCAGTAGGACATTGAATGGCTATGAACTCAACTATACATTCATTGAAAAGGCTTGCCTAATAGTGGTCTTCACATCTCAGAAGTTCCGACATTATATGCTAGCACACACCATTAAGCTAGTCGCAAAAATTGATCCTCTCAAATATCTACTCAATAAAGCAGCTCTTACAGGCCGATTGGCTGAATGGGTCATGATTCTCAGTGAATTTGACATCCAATACATAGAAAGATGAGCCATCAAGGGATAAGCAATTGCAGATCAGTTGGCTGAGGCACCATTACCAGGCAAACACACCATGGAGATTGAATTTCCAGACAAGGACGTTCTTGCTCTTTCTACTAAACAATGGACCCTATACTTTGATGGATCCTATACACAACATGGTTCAGGTGTTGGCATTCTGTTCATCACTCCTGAAGGACACACTATACCAAGATCATATAGGCTTATGTTTCCATGCACAAATAATGTGGCTGAATATGAGGCACTGGTTATAGGCATCAAAATGGTCGTAGAATGGAAAATCACAGAGTTAAAAGTCTATGGAGACTCACAACTAGTAGTCCATCAAATCAACAACGACTATCAGACAAAGGATGACAAGCTACTACCCTACAAGCGAATGGTGGATGACTTCAAACAGTATTTTGTACACATCACCTTCAAGCAAATACCAAGATTAAACAACAAAGCAGCCGATGCAATGGCTACTATCGCTTCATTACTACAAATTCCAGAGCAGCAGAGTCGTTACAAATTCCTGGTAGAGCAACTGTTTTCCCCTGCCTATGACCACTCTAAATCCTAGGTTATCTATGCCTTGACTGGTTCAGATTCTCCGTTATATGGACCGATATACAACTACCTCAAGCACAATATCTTACCAATTGACCAATCTCGTAACCAAAAACGTAACTTTATCCGACAAGCTGCCCGTTACACCCTTACCGCCGATACTTTGTATCGTCGAGGTCTCGATGGTACTCTTCTTCGTTGCCTTGATCGTAATGATTCTGATTCTGCTTTACACGAGCTTCACGAAGGTATTTGTGGCACACATTCAAGTGGCACTACTCTTGCTAAAAAGCTTCTAAGGATGGGATACTACTGGCCTACAATGGAGAAAGACTCATATCACTTCGCTAAGAAATGTCCTAAATGCCAGATCCATGGTAATCTGATACATGCACCAGCACAGGAACTGCAACCATTTACAACATCCTGGCCCTTTTGTCAGTGGGGACTCGACTTAGTGGGCAAAATTCATCCTTCATCTTCCAATGGACACAAGTTCATTATAATAGCAACAGAATACTTTACCAAATGGATAGAAGCAGTTCCCATGACCATAGTGACAGGGAAACAAATTGCCTATTTTATCCTCAATTATTTGATCTGCAGATATGGTATTCCAAGTTCAATCATCACAGATAATGGACAGCCTTTCAAAAATCAAGATGTCCAAGAACTATGTGAAAAATTCAAAATCCAACATAGGTTCTCTACACCATACTACCCGCAGGGAAATGGTCAAGCGGAAGCATCTAACAAAACAATACTAAAAATCCTAAAGAAAACAGTGAATGATGCAGGCAAAGATTGGCATGTACAACTCAATCCAGCAATTTGGGCATACAAAACCAGCATCCACACACCTACAGGAGCAACACCATACTCATTGGTATATGGATCAGAAGCCATTTTACCCCTGGAAGTAGAAATCTCATCTCTCAGAGTCTCTTTGAAAGGCTTAATCCCAGATGAAGAGTATCGAGTTAACCGACTGCAAGAACTTGAACTATTAGATGAAAGATGTCAGCATGCTTATACTCATCTCAAAGCATATCAGCAACGCATGTGCAGGAGCTACAATCACAAGGTCATCCCCCGCAACTTCAAAATTGGTGACCTAGTCCTCAAAGAAAATCCAAGGAATCAGCAAGATCGAGAAAAGAAAGAGAAATTTGAACCTAACTGGTTGGGTCCCTATGTTATCATATCAGTCTATGGATCAGGTGCCTATCAGTTAACAAATTCAGAAGGAGATGTGCTCGATGAACCAACTAACAGCATCCATCTGAAGAAATACTACACTTAAGTAGTCTAGTGCATGGAAAAAGCCAAAACAAGCAAAAAAATAAAAAAATCCAGAAAAAAAAAAAGCAAAAACAAAGTATAATAAAAACAAATGGTGAAAACCTGGTAAACAGGCGCTCTTGTGAAAGAATGGCTCCTCTATCTATATCCATACCATTTTATCCATACAAACACTATCGGCCATCGCCCGACACTTAACAAATATCCATTCAGGACATACTTAGCGTAGTCACTATCCTGGCTTATCCATATATATCCTCTTACCACTAATCCACCATGGCTTGAAAATCATTTGTACATATTCACATCAAGAGGCACACTCAGCTAGGGGCATTCAAATCGTCTCAAATATTGCAAACATTCAAGACATCAGGGCTATTTGCAAAACTCAAAAGCATGACATCCAACAAACCAAAAACTATGTTTCATCACAAAACAAAACAAAACAATTCACAAAAATACCAAGGATGGATGATTTTCTGAAGTACTAAATGTTGCATTATCGCATAAAATCTTGACTAGTTTTGCATTTTGATTTTTTTGAATTATTGGATTCTTTTCCTTGTCTCACTAAATGCTTCAAAGCTAGAGATCATGAAGAACTTCCAATATTTTCTTAGTCTTTTGTCTGGGAGGCGATCACTTGTATTGTGTGAATAATTGCCTCGAGCCGTGATACGTCGAATATCACTGAGGGCCTGATCCCACTTCAGGCATACAAATGATCTAATCTTGTCTGTTTACGCAATACGCACTCAGGTCGTCCTGGTTCAATTATACCTTGACGCTTGTGCTATCTTGCAAAATCAAACATCATGTAAATTTTTCTCAGGTCATTATGGTTCAATTATACCATTATGCTTGTATAAATTTTCAACATTTCCTAAAAACCAATCAATGCTCAATGATGATATCTACAAAGAAAGCAAACAAATGGCTATAACGGATGGTAAATACAGAATGAGGATGCTACCAAAAACATAGTTGCATATCATCTTACAATTAATTACATTCATTTTACAATTAAGTTGCATATCATCTTACAATTAGTTGCATATCATTTTAACATAGTTGCATATCATTTTACATTTAGTTGCATATCAGTATCATACATCTCATTTTCAAAATACATCTCACGGCATATAAAAGCATACATCCTTCATCATACATACATTTAAAGCATTGCATCATCATGAAGAAATAACCCACATAACATGCATCCATATAAACACACCACATGAGCAAAGAAAATGGTGCCATATATATATATATATATATATATATATCTCTCAAAAATGATCAAAAGGTACAAAATGTATCAACACTGGGTCCAGTACAAAGAATAACAATGACCAAAAATACAACAGAGACCACGTCTCTCAAGTATGACTATCCCCTGACGGAGATGGTCTCGCTCCAGATACACCTGCCCCTGGATCCCCAGGAGGGTCCTGTATCAGTGGCCCTGTAACACCTCGGCTCTCAGACCGCGACCCAGTATCTCGAGATCGACTGGATCTCGACTGTGTAAAGTTTTGTACTCGCCGGTCCCTGGGTACCACAGCCTCATAGTGCCGCCAATAATACTCCGCCTCTTGAGCTCTCAATGCTAGCTCTCTCAGGGTGTCTCTCATCGGACCACCCGCTGCTGCTCTCTGCATACTAGATACCACCTCCTCCGCTCGCCCCCTCCGCTCTATCTCAGAGTCCCGCTCAGTGGTCAACTATGAAATCTGCCACTGATAAGTCAAAATCTGTGCCTGCAGCTACTGTATAGTCACCTGTAGGGTCCGGATCTGCGCATCCTCAATGTGTGTAGGAACCCGAACCCGTAATGGTACCTGTGCAGGGGCAACTCCTCCTACTTGGCCTGTCCTCGGTGTTGGAGGTGGGAGCACATTTGTCCTCCTCCTCTGCGCTAGTCGCCTCGCCTCATCAGCACCCCCCACTGCAGCTAGCACCTCCCCTGCTCTCCCCTCTCCACTAGCTCCAATCACCAATCCACCTCTCCCCCTATCTATCACCCCCTATCTCACCGCTCTCTCCACACCCCTATCTCCTCTCCTAGCTCCCCCTCCCCGCCTCCCTCTGGCTCCTCTCCCTCATCCATCTCCTCCATCCTCTCCATCATCATCATCATCTCCCTCTCCCTCCTCCCAATCAGAATCAAAAGCTGGCCTCATCTCCTCAGGATCAGATATCTTGGCCACCGCCCGCGCAGTAAACAATCTGGCAAACTCATCAATCATGCCCGCATCCTGAATCTCCGGGGCATAATCCCATATCTGCCCCGCCAACCCGACAAACTCCTCTACCGCCACTGCGCTATCAATGGTCAGTCCCCAATCCGCTACATCCTGCCTCCGACGTGCATATAGGCACACTCCCTGTGGAATACCTTGCTAGCGCCCAAACTGCCTCAAAACTCGGGTCACCACAAACCTCTCTATCATGAACGGGGTCCTCCTGATCAAGTATCTGGTCATAAAAACAAAGGGCATCTCCAGCCCGTCCTCTGCCCACACCTCGCATCCTGTATATGGTCGGCAGGTGACCGTATCTACGCCGTCAAGTACTCTCCTCCAATGCTCTAGTTTGCCCAGCTTGCGCTGGACAACTAGACCCCTGTATCCATACGCATATGCGCATCCCACGGGCTTGTCCCTGTCTGCTAGTGGCCTCACCGCTGGAATGTGCTCCCAACACCATACCTGTAGCAGTGTCACGCCAGCTGACAAACTGTCGTAACCAAGGTATACCACCTCATGTAGACCCCTGTAAAGATGGGCCAGCATAGCTGATCCCCATGAAAATCGCCGGCCCTGTGTGACCATCGCCTCCAAAACCAACCCCCATCCCACCGAGAATCCCTTTGACCTGCGATCAGGACAAAGGAATCCACCAATAAACCCTACTAGTACAGATGGCAGTGGCGCATAATCCAGGTCCAAAAACTCCTGCCATGGGATCTCATAGCCACAGACTGTCTCGTCATGGAAGATATGGCGCAGTGCCTCTGTCCCACCCTCCTCGGACTGCTCGTACGGTAGTAGCGCACCTACTATGGGAATCCGCAGAATCCTGTAACAGTCCTCTGGTGTGACTGTCATCTCTCCAGTAGCAAAATGGAAGGTGTTGGTGTCGCTATGCCACCTCTCTGCCAAAGCTATCAGTAGCCCTCGGTTCACAGTGAACCGAGGCATATCCAAGAGGGAGGTCAACCCACATCTCTCAATGATGTCGAGATTCGCCTGAGACAACTGCGATATCAATGTCCACGGCCTCGGAAATCTCTCTCGCGACTGAACCACACCCAATCGCTCCTGTCAACAAGCAAAACAAATCTAATATCAGTTTCCACATCAAAACAAACATATCAAAATCAAACTCACATCAACAACATGAAACAATTTGGTCATCTACATCAAGTTCAAAATCCTATCATATCAACTTGTAAAACAACTCAAGTTATCAAAAACCATATCAAAACTTGTAACACAACTCAAGTCTCCACAATTACATAAACTTGTAAAACAACTCAAGTTTCCCACCCATATCAGCTTGTAGCACAACTCAAGTTTCCAACCCATATCAGCTTGTAACACAAATCAGGCTTCACACATTGAACTTAAAGCAAAGTACACAAATCAATCATATTTTGATCAAAACACCACATTGATATCAATACATAACTTGAAACATCGTAAATCAAAACAAGTTATATCAACACTCATATTGGACAAAGGCATAAAATCATGACAGCACGACGCAACAAATTTACAAACCACACCATTTTGCAAAAATTTTCCAGATGCGCTAAAACTCACCCACGCGCTAGACTGTCTTTCCTACATGCTAATCTATTTACTATATGCGCTCGACTGACTCTACGCGCTAAATCTTCCCCCCATGCGCCACCTAAACCACCCTATGCACTGAACCCTACCCACGCGCTAATCTATCCCTCCCAGGCGCTACCTGTTTCACCCTATGCGCTAGGTTAGCCCTACGCGCTAAACCCCCTTACCCATGCGAACCCCTATGACCCCTATGCGCTAGGTTAACCCTACGCGCTAACCTACTGACTTAACGTGCTACCCGACAATCGCCATGCGCTATTTTGCGTCTATGCGCTAACCTACATTACCTATGCGCTACCCTATTTTATTTCGGTCGCACCCCTAAAATAAACTTGATGCGCTACTTAAAACTTCGTATGCGCTAATCTATGCTTTAGACGCGCTAAAACGCTAGACCCGAGTTTTAAAAATAAAAAAATGACTAAAAACGACCAAATCCGAAATCAAAAGAGGGTCAAAAATGTTGACTTACTGGTGGTCCATACGCTGCAGGTCTCCGGTACCTCCGAACGCGCTCGAAACGGTATCTGGAATACGGAATAGGCATTTTCTCTTCAGACCAAATTCTCTTTCTCCAAAGTCAACAAAACACAAATGAATCACATCAAAGCCCTTTTCCCCTTTTATAGGAGGAAAATAAAATTAGGGTTAGCCCAACGGACATGTACTATGGTCGCGGTCTCCCCTATACCCTACACGCTATATATTATCGGGAGATGAATCAATTTACATACATTTTACATCAACAAAATCCTACACATCACACGCAACCCATCAAATCAAATAAAAAAATTTCACAAATTTTTTTCAAAAATTGATTCATCTCCCGAGGGGGCATCACGCATCAAATCAAATTTGGGGCACAACTTACAAATCAAAAGAGCGACACAAAAATTGCATTTGATCATAAATCATGATAAAGCATCATTTTCTTTGAAATAACATGTGCACACACGTCACTTCAAAGAGGGGCAAAATGTAGACGTATAAAAATGACCATATTCCTAAATGAATATTTTATGTTCATTTCTCTATTTAATTAAATCCAATTTAATTAAATTATCCACATTCCTCTATTTAATTAAGTAAATTGCTCAATTTATTTAAATTAAATTCACTATATCCATTTAATGAATAAATCATTTTATTCAATTAAATCCCCCCTATCCACTTTTAATTAAATTCAAATTTAATTAAATAGTTATCTTAAAATTGAATAAATCTAATTTATTTAATCTCCCCAAATTGCAACCAAATTGAATTAAATCATTTAATTCAATTAAATCCTATTATCCCTCCATCCACTTGCAAAATCCTACATTTCCCACTTGCCTTCATAAACCCCTTTCTAATCCCTTCTAGACTCTTCTAATCGCTTCTAATTAGCCTAACCCATCTTCTAAACTTTGTCACATCCCTAAGCAAGGGGAGGTCACTTCTCAAACCCTCAAAGTCTTTGATAACCATTAAAGGCTTCAAACCTTCAACCACTTAATTCCTCAAAGTCTTTGATAACCATTAAAGGCTTCAAGTCTTCAACCACTTAATTCCCCAAAGTCTTCATAACCATTAATGGTTAACTCAAACCCTCTTACATGGTTAAAGAATTTCTTTTAACTCAACCTTCATCCAACCCAAGGGTCTCATCAAGCATTTAATTCTTTGACCATGATTATCTCCTAAACATTTGCATAAAGGTTTATCCTTGGATTAACTCTTAATCCAGTGGGTAATCCTAATTTAAGCTTGACCCTTACCTTCTAGATAACCCTAAGGTCTCCTCAGGCATTTAATGTCTCCAACCCCTTCTCTCAACCCAACCCTATGTTGACACTTGTCACCATTTCATTGGTGCCAATTGCAAACATGGATCCGCAGCTTTCAAACTCAACCCTTGATCAACTCTTTCAATCCTGACCATCCATTGCCCTATTTTTGCTATAAGTAGAGCTCTCCTTCCTCCATTTTAAATCATCCTCCAAATTTGTAGTATCATACTTATGCTCAAATACATTCAAGCTTTCATATCTCATTTTATTGCTCAACATTTTAGCCTCTTTTAAATCAAGAATTAGTCTAAATATGCATGTTTAGGATAATTTCTTTATCATTTTAGCTCAATCATAGACTAATATATCATGTTAGGATAGTATTTATACTAACCTTGTCATCTTATAATCTAGTTTATTGCATTTCTAAAATCATGCATAGCTTAGGATGCATCTCATACTAAAATCTATCAAAGCATCCCTCGTTCTTGCATTTGCCATCCCTAAACCATTTTGCTCAGTGATCTGAGAACAAAAACATTGGTTTGAGGGACATTGTAGGATAGAGAACCATGGGACCAACCTTGGGAAGCTGAGTGATACTTCATTACTCCATAGATTGCACCAAGAAGTCCTCTGTGTGTGTGTGTGGACAAGTTTTTTTATAATATTTTCATATATTAAGTTCTATCGACCCGCTTTTCCCGCATACAATAATAAATATGCATTTAAAACAAATTATGCATCTTGTTACAAATTAGGTTTTGTAACACCTTACTGTTCTTCTCTTATTCTCTCCTCTTTTCTCTTTGTATTCTTCTTATCTTTGCATCCAACTCTTTGATCTCTGTGTGATTCAATCATCCTTCTCTGCCTCTCACAGTGTATATAAACCACTGTGTTGTCTACTTTGGATCTGCACTCTCAGATCTCTGATGTTTGGTCTCTATCTTATGCTATCAGTCACTTCTGCCAACCTTTTCTTCTCTGCTCTTCTCTGCAACTATCTCTTTGCTTTATTCTCAATTCATTCCTCCACCTACTGTGTGGTCTACCTCGACTCTTTACTTCACTGATCTCAGGTCACTACAACACATTATCTTTGTTGTCTTCTCTTTTGACTTCTTCGTGTGCCTACATACAACTCTCTATTTTTTGCCTTCTTTTGTCTCTGCTCTGATCAATCTTCCTTCTCTGCCTCTTTGTCTTGACTCTTCACTCTCAGATCTATAGTTTTTGTCGCTCTTTATCTCACTTTCTTTGCTCTGCAACTTAGTCCACTGTTATTATGTTGCACACTTCTCAACTCAGCTGCTACACCCTCTTCTTTGTTCACCTTACTTTGTTCTCTGCAACTTTCCTTAGCACTTTTCTCTTGAATCATTATCCTCAACTTGGAATATCTTTTCTTGCTCTTTGCTTCTACTTTTTGCTGCCCCTAATCTACTCTTTCACTTTCATATTTTTTTGAGCATTATTGACCACCCCGAATTCGTGTTATTGACACCTGCGGAAAACGCTTTTCTGCAGCCTTTGTTTTACAGAGGTTGTTCACTTACACACTTTTCATCACACACAACTCTTTATTCTCTACTACCTTGTTTTTGCAAAGCTTCTATCTATTCAATCCTCCAACACCCCAACTCATCGATATTTTCAACTTCTAAAAATAACTTCACTTAATGGCAATCTGCATGCAACCATATGCCTGTTGATTTTATCCTCTGAAGATTCTATTCAGACAACTATCCATCAATAATAAATGATCCCCTTGGCATCCTTCTAAAATCAGATTGTATCTCTGATCATGGATTACTTATTTTAGTAATCTTGGATTTTGCATTCCATTCGAAGACTTTCAGATCATTCTGGAGCTCCTCCACCTTCTGCAGTATATTTCTGCATTAAATGTCTGTGTCTCTTCATCTCTGTCTAAGAGTACCACAATATTTTCAATCAGATTTCATATTTCATGCAGCCCTCCATTCGAAAAAGAAATCACCAACTCCATACCTTCTTATTATTTATTTCATATCTTGTTTCTATTCTGACTGAAAGATTTTCTTTCGATATGTGTGCTCTTGGCTTCAAAAATCAATCAAACATTTTGCTCACAAAGCATCCACATGTCACTCTGCCACTTGATGAATGGTGGGACCCATTTACATCATCATCTATACATAAAAATTCCACATCTAAAGAAAATCCACATTGGATTTGCGGGTAGCATCGATGTGTTTCGCAGGTCGCATAACCTGCGTGTTATACGCATTACAAAACAACCCAAACCTTCCTTCATGCAAGCTGGCGGGATAACGCGCTTTCTACTGATTTCATTATCCTGCATCACATTGTTTAAGGCCTTCTTACCCACGCGGGTTGGCAAGATGCATCATATTTCTTCCTTTTGTGTTACCTCGCGGGACCATTTCTGTCCAATCCTGCACATTGCGGAATGGTGAGGAACATCGTTTGCCTTGCATAAATTTTATCCCAGAGGGTTATCTTACACACATAACATGTCGCGGGATGGTGGGATAACCTCACACTTTTGCCTTCTTGTTATCTCGCAGGGCAGTCTTCTACTATGTTCCTTGGTCGCGGGATAGCGGGGGCACATAACCTATCGTGTTACTGACTTCTCCATCACATTTTAGCGACTAGCCCGTAGAGTGTTTTGCCTTAGGTGTTTCTTGTTGTGGGATGGTGCGGCGACTAACCCATCATATTATTGACTTCATCCGCCACAATGCAGCATTACCCCGCATGGCCACTTATCTTCAACTGTTCATGTTGCGGGATAGCGAGGATCGCATAACTGTCCTGTTATTGACTTCCTAATAGACCAACTCCACCGTCGCCAAGACTTGAAGAGAGTCACACCGAAATAAAGGATTTCAGTATAATCCAAAGGGCATCCAAAGGGAGAAGGGTTCTTGATGAAAGGAAAACTCACACATAAATAAATGACATCGTTGAGACAAAAACATAGTTATGCCGAAAAAAATGCCAAACAATGGATTTTTTAATATTTCTCGACTTGTAACTTTATAGCAATAACCTGTGTGTTATTGACAACTGTGATAGAAAATCTTTGTAACTACATGCAACCAATACATCGATAACCTGTGTGTTATACATAGCTGCAATTTTACGTTTGTTGATTTAAGCAAGCTTTCTCAATGCCTCCACCACATCACTGACCTTTGTCTTCTTCATCCAAATGTTTTCCCCAATAGCATATTCCATTCTTTCCTCCTGTATCTCCTTGTGCGTATAACATGGTGTGTTACATGATATGTCGTGTTATATGATGTTGTAGAAACAATTATGCTCTTGGTCAAACTTATTTTCTTCAGGCAATCATACAATTTGCTCAATTGTGCCATCATGATGCAACACCATATGAGACAATTTGATCTTCCTTTGAGGCCTCATCATCATCCTGCATCATTGTACTTAGCCAACCTGTTATCCTGCATGTCTTTGTATCATAGTTCTATGGGTGTCAAGTTATTCCTCTACACATTCTCTGTCATGTTGTACTTGTTCTCTAGGACACTTATCATCTTGGCTCTCTATACATTGCAACACCTCAACTATTGACATCAATGACAACTTCAATCATGCACACACAGATGTTGACATTAATGACAACTTCAATGCCAACAATCTGCCCCTTTAGCATTGATGTCAACACCAATCATCACTCTCCCCCTTTGACAACAATGGCAAAGGGGCAGAATTCCAACACACTCAGACATGTTCTTCTCCCCCTTTGAATCTGCAGTATGTAACATGAAATGTATCTCAAACTTTGTATGCCTTGTCTTGTCTATGCATTTATCACCTTAGGACACATGAGTGTATACACCATAATAGCTAAATGAACCATTATTACAATATATGTTGGAAATGATCCAACATTATGAAAATAACCTATGATCAAGTCTACTCAGCTCCCCTTGTGGTCCACTGCCAGCATGTTCATTTTTTCTCCCCTTGAGAACCAGTACCAGTACCAGTACACTCTAACTGTTCTACTTTCTTCCATCTGTCTTCTTGCTAACCTCTCATATGGACTAAACATTCACCTTGTTATGTATGCACTCTCAACACTACTTCTTTCTTCTTCATGCATGTTCTAATATTTTGCTTGCTATAGTCATTTGAGACCTCTTATTATAAACCATCTTTATATTGAGAGTTTCCTTCTAACAAACTTCTACAAATGTATCCATGCACAACCTCATATCTGTGAGTATGCAACCATAGGAAGATACCATTCCACAGAGATCAATATGCCAACAATGTTTAATCTTGATGTACTACCAAGGCATCAACTATAAAATCTTCCATCTTATCTTCTTCCACCAAGTCCACTTTTTGACGTTGGTCTTCCTCACATATGCAACATCAATCATGTTGTATACATACTCTTAACATTTCTTTTCTATGTTATCCATTCTCTTGTGTGCTGCATCATTCTTCCATTCTTTCATGTTGAAAGAAGTGCACTGTGGATATTCTTCAACATGTTTTTCACTATTTGCACCTATACCCATTCTTATGTGTGCAAGTATGCACCGCAATCAGATTGATATGCTAACAAGCCATAAACTTCACCAATACAAGAAATTACATCAAATATGCAAAATCTCAACTAACTCAATCATCAATCAAACTATCCATAAATAATCATCATCAACATGTTATTGGTTCTTGTACAATAAACTGGCTTTACACTAGTACTTTTCAAAATTGGGGGTTGGAGGATGTAATCAATATATAGCTCCCCCTAAGGTCCTGCATCTCCCTGATCTTGAAGAGATGTCACCTGTGCATGGAATGCACAATGCTTTCCCATGACCATATCCTCTTGTTTCCTTCTCCATACTTGTTGGACTTCCCTTCTTTTCTTAGGTGCAACATTTTGAGCAACATCTTTCATCTTTCTTGATTTGGCAATTCTTGCCTAGAAATACCTTGCAGTGTGGCCAAAGTTTTTGCAGTAGTAGCATGTTGTGTTTATCCCAAATAGAGGGTAGAGGAGTTTTTGTTGAATTGATTTGATCTTCTTCTCCAGACCATACCATTGTGACCAACTAATGAAACAAATTGATTTATGGACATTCTAGGAACATTTCTAATTTTGTTCCATGCATGTCTCTGTCTAATATCACTTCTACCCACTCTCTCATGCTTCCTATAGTGGTTATGTCTTGCATTTCTATTGGAAGAGAAAGTGGAGGGGTTGCGATATGACTAGAATGATTTTCTTTTACATTCATAGCTCCTATGACCAACTTTGTTACAGTTATGACATACAACATTTACATTTCTTGGAGCAGCAAATGGACTCTTCCTTTCATAGATGGGAGCAGATCTATGCATGTGTCCATAACTCGACTTGTTATATCCATATGCATTACATCTTTGACAAACTACATTTTCATTTCTAGAGAATGCACCTTGATCATTCCTAGACCCTTCTCTACATTCACTTTCTCTATGGCCATAACTTTTACATGAAAAACAATAACCAGAGAAGGAGGGCTTATAACTTACAAATTTATTTTGCCAATTTGGTGAAGATCTCGTTGGTTGATTTGCTTTATTCCTTCATCCTATGTTGTTGATCCTAGGATGCTCATCTGCAGCACTCACATGTTCTGATTTCCTCTTGTTCCCAGTCTTGTGTGCAGCAGCGTATCTTAGTCTCCTTCCAACAAGAGGTCTCTTGAACGCCTTTTTGGTGTCCTTATCCCTGATGAAGCCATCTTCATTCAACTTACCTTTTCCTTCTGTATCAACAACAACCTTCATCTTCATATTTTCAATAGTTATAGTTAGATCTATCTTCTTCCTTGGAGCATTTCTGACTGTGAAGGTTTGTTTATTACCACTATCACTTGAAGAAACAAAGTGTATCTCCTTATTTGTTGAGTCCTTGCTGGTAGAACATTTACTAGCATCATATCCAAAGCCTTCAGTATCCTTGGAGTTCTTTTGTTTTCTCAACATCTTATCCAAATCCTCAGTGCTGCCTCCATATTTGATTATCATCTTGAGCTCATCTTGGCAATTCTCCAACTCTATTGTTAGCCTTGCTATTTCATCCTTTAGATTTTGTCACTCCTTTCCTTTTGTCTCCACTTCCAGCTCTAACTCCTCACACCTTCTCCTGTTGACATCAAAATCCAATTTTATTCCTTCACACATCTCTTTGGCTTCTTCTAGTTGAGTTGTTAACGCAGTGGCTTTCTGATAGGACTGTTCAAGACTTTTATTCAACCAGGTTTGTTTCTCTAAAGCAACATTCTTATACTTTTAATTTTCTTTCCTCAATCTTCTAATCTCTTCAAGTGCACTCGCTAACTCTCCTTCAAGGTCAACTTCAGCTTCAACTTCTTCTTCCTTTTCTTCATCACTACCAAATAAGTCCCGCTCACTGGAATGAGATTCACTATCATCCTTTGGTGTTTCCTTCTCACTTTGGGTCTCTTGTGTCATGAATAGATGAGTTTCAATTTTATCTTTACTATGGCTACAATCTAATCTTCTTTTATCATCTTCACATTTATTTGCTCCGTTAATCTTCTTCATTCCACAGTCTGATCCAGCAGTGCTAAGCTCTTCTCCATAGAGTTTCTTCATTTTATCCCATACGCTCTTTGTTGATTTACATTTCTTGACTTTTGTAGACACTGTATTTGACAACCTGCTAAGAATAACTTTATTAGCTTCAACATTACACTCGTATTTCCTTTTATCATCAAGATTACTAGGAGGACAAGTAGGAGCAAAGTAACCACTTACAACAAACATCCAAACATCATAGCCTAAGGAGGACAAATAGATTTCCATTCTAGAACTCCAAATGAAATAGTTTGAACCATCAAACATTGGTACACAAGAAAAGGATAAATCATATATCACCATTGTGTTCACACACCAGAATCTACCCAAGCTAGAGGAAGCTTATCTAACTGGGAACCTAGGGCTCTAATACCAATTATTGGAATCGTCGTTGTCGTTACGCCAAAAGATCTAGCTTTTGGCGTAATGACAATGGTGATTCCAATAATTGGTATCAGAGTGCTAGGTTACATGTTCGAATCCCAGGAGGCCTCCTTCATTCCATCGGTGCAGAACCCTCAGTTGATGCTGAGGGGGAGCTTTTTGACTTGGTCAGCACCTCCTTCGGGTTTCGCGACATGTGCTTCCTCCCACCTCCTGTAGATCCTTGTCTCTGACCGCTCTCCTGTTCGTTGACAGCTTGAGCTTTTAGCGTAATGGCAACAGTGATTCCAACAAATGTAGACACCTAAAAATGTCTCATAGATAACACACTAGTTAATCCTCTTATTAATTAAACTAATTAATCTTATTCCTCTGAATTCACATTTCTTCATCTTACTAATTACTTAATTTCTAATTCTATCGTCATTTAATCATTTGACCTCTTCCTAATATTAATTAAATATTTATTATTTAATTAAAATTCAATTTTTAATTTCATCTAAATTCAATATTCTTCTAATTCAAATTCTAATTCTAGTTTCTCCAAATTCCAATTTCAATTAATTTTAGATACATGTGCATTTCAATTTCACTTTTTGAAAATCAAAATTTAATTCAATAACATGCAAAATCAAGATTGAATTTCTAAATCAAGTTTAACTTACATGCAAAGGGAATTGAATTTAAATTAAAAAATCCTACAGCACATGCTAAATTTATAATTAATTCATTAGCTCAGTTAATTGATTAATTAAATTAGTTATCTCTCCAATCTCTTTTCCTATCTTCCAATTATCTCCCCAGATAACTCTATTAACTTGTAGTGTCATTAAATTGTGCCTCCTGCAATTTTAACCACATTTGAGGTCCTCACCTTGGCGATGACACCTCCTTTTTGGCGAAGACCTATTTCTGCATTCTCACCCCTTGACCCCTCCCTGTTTGAGCCCTGAGGTAGCCTCGGGACCCTGTCCGGGCCCCAAGATAGGGTAGGACAGGGGCGTGGCGCCCCTATCCCACCTTCTTAGGGTGGCCCCAAGATAGGTCCCCCCGGTCCTATCTACACTTTGGGATCCTAAATCTCCCCGATGTCGGCCTTTGGTGAGATGAATTAATCTTCTGAGGCATGTATAAAAAGGGATTTTATTTTTTCATTTGCATAAGTAGGAATGAGAAAAGCAGGAATGAGATAGCCATGAATGAGATAAGCAGGAATGAGATAGGCAGGAATTAGAAAAGCAAGCATAGGCGAAGATATACATCATCAAGCATTCAAGTCTTCTTCATTCATCCATTGGAGCAATATTTCAAAAATCATTTGCAAGCATGTATGTGTGTAGGGTTTTGTCATGTTACATACCATTCCATGCAACACTTGTGATTACATTCAAGAAGCAAAGCAATCATCATCAACAAGTTGCAGATCTACAAGGTATACATTTCCATTGTTTACGTTCAAGCATTTGCAATTACTTTCTTTCAAGATTGATTCCTCAACTAGGGTTTGATCTGATTAATTGCAATTTGGATTTCAAATTTTCATTTCCAAGTTTGATCTATTTGCAAATTTTAGAGGTTAATTGCATAAAAACCCTAATTTTTCATTTTGAGAAAATTAAGCTTGTGAAGTGTAAAATTTTAATTACTTGTTTCAGATCTGATTTCTATTTCAAAATTGCAATTCAAATCTGTCTCTTTATTCTGAAAGTTCAGTGGTTAAATCATAAAACCCTAACTTTTAAGATCTTTCTATTTTCGACCTTTGACTGCGAATTTGACCGATCTAGACATCTCCAAATCAGTTGTTTTTTTGGATTCTGCAATAATATCATAATACCTATCATCCCTGAAATTTTCAAAAAAAGTTGGTCGGACCATGTGCACTTTCGCCACGGTCCTCGGTTTTTTTCCCGAAATTTCAGGAGACGGAATTGACTGTGTTTTTCTGCTTATATCCAAAAAATTGGTGTACTTTATCAATTTTAACACCCTCTAAGATCAAACACAAATTTGAGTTTCACAGTTTCAAAATTCAAAATTCAAAATTCAAATTTGTAGTTCAAATTCCATTTTCCCTCCTTTATTAAATTTTATATGCATGTATGGGGTGAACATTATTATGGTTAAATGACATATGAGTTTCTTGTTTGAGCATAAGTGCATATGGAGTTCTTCTCTTATTTTGCTAATTCAATTTCGAATTACATTAAAGTTGTTCATGATGTTCCCTTTCATGCAAATATTGATAGTTTAGTTCTCCCTTTCATTCATAGTTATGATTTACCTTCTCCCAAAATTGATCTCATTAATGAGGGCACATTGGTGCAAAAAGGGAATGTGGACACTTTTTTCAAAGATCTCCCTCCTAAAGATGAATCTTGGGAGAATTGTGTTCCTTCTTCTCCTAAAAGGTACCTCCCTCATAAGGATTATTTGGTGCAAGAAGATGATATCACGGCTACTTATCCTAGTGATACCATACCTTATTTTTTAGGATCTTCCCTCTAAAGATGAAGCATTAATTACATATGATAGTCCTTTTTGTAATGAGTGTCTTAAACATAAAGGTACCCTAGAAAAAGAGGATGATATTATTTCTCATCATAATGCTCTCTCTCCCAAAAATCAAGAGCTTAACAAATATCAAAACCATTCCATTCATGTTCCTAGGAAACCGAAAATTCTTCCCGATTATCATGTTGTGCTTTACACATATACTAATGGGGTAATTGATGAGAACATAAGTGAAGCATCATATGATTTCTTAGTTCCTACAGTCCTCTCTTCAATTCACTCAAATACACCATCTCCTACCAAATAAGTTCTTAAAGAAGGACTCTTAGAGGATGATTGGGGATCTTTATATTTCACTCCTACCTTGTCTAGAAAGTTTAAGATGCCTGAATTTCATATTCTAAATTTTTCTCTTAACACAAATCTTGCAATTGATTTAGGCATATTAAAAATAGCATCTGACAATGAATGGCATATTCATCATGATCATTTAAAATAACATTCAAGTTTCTATTATGTTTCTCCTCACTATATAGCATAGTTAGCCTACTTATTGGGGGGTCTTTGTCATTCGTGGTGGTACAATTTCAGGTGCAATCATACTTAGTGAGCAACATAATAGTGTATTTATTTTTGCCTCTCTGCTTGGGGGGCAAGAATATTTCTTTTCCTCTTTCTAGGGGTTCACTGTTTTCTTCATGGGGTACATTATTCATAAACTTGATGTCCTTTCTTGCATGGAGTTCTCCTTCATGCGAGCGCATGTCTGTTCTGTGCTTAGGATCTTTCCCTTGCTTGAAATGGTACGTCTATTATGAATAATATTTATTTAGAGAGCCTTTGTGAACCTTCTTCTTCTTTCTCTCTCTTTGAAAATTACCTCTTCTATTGTGTTATTCATGACTTGATGTCATTTCTTGAATAGAGTTATCCTTCATGCGAGTGCATGTCTACTCGTTGGTTAGGATGTATTCCTTGCTTGAAACAATGTGTCTCTTATGAGTAATATCTCTCGAGAAGTTGTATAATTCTTCTCATTTTCGTACACTTGGG
The DNA here is from genome assembly GCF_030272615.1 of Cryptomeria japonica. Classification (NCBI taxonomy): domain Eukaryota; kingdom Viridiplantae; phylum Streptophyta; class Pinopsida; order Cupressales; family Cupressaceae; genus Cryptomeria; species Cryptomeria japonica. The sequence continues at coordinate 129,529,890 of NC_081412.1, forward strand.
GGGCAATGATCTCTCTTCCTCTCTCTTTCTCTAAGGATCCACTTTTCCCTATTGTGTGGATGGTGTGAGCTTTATTACTTGATGTCATTCCTTGTGCGAAATTGTTGGTTTGCTCAAGGATTCTCTCTTATACAAGATGTGCAAGTCCTTGTTTACAACCTCTTTTCCACTTGGTAATGTACATCTATGATAAATTCACCCATCCCTCATCAAGAATCCCTTTCACCTAGAAATAGGAGGAAATCTTGTATTCTTGTTTTCTTTTGCACTTTGTTGTAGAAGATGTTATATTTGTCTAAGACAACTCCTCTTGGGGGTAGATGTGTTTTGAACAAAGATATCTTCTCCTCAAAGGATCACCTTTACACTTACATCAAGATATCTCTTTTCAACTATCTTATCCTTGCTTGAAGAGTATTCCCTCTCTTGCTTGGATTCATGATATTGTTGCATAACAGCTATATTCTTTGTGATGAAGGTAGGTATGCTTGTTCTACTTTCCTTAAGATATCAACAACCTATATTGACATCTTAGGGGGGGGGACCCACACTTCTCCTTTCTACTATACTTCTCTTATGCATTTTACAGTGAGACATTCTTGGAACCAGAGGGCGACCTCTTAGAGCAAGGTGTCATCACTTTTCTTGTATAGTGGGACATTCTCGGAACCAGAGGGAAGCCTCTCAAAGCAAGATGTCATCACTTTTCTGTTGTACAGTGGGTCATCTCAGAACCAAAGTAAAGACTCTTAGAGTGAGATGATGCCACTGTTCTCTTATGCAGGGTGATTATTCTCAAAATCAGAGCACGAACTCTTAGAGCGAGATATCACGCCTTTCTTGATACTTTTATACAGGTTGTAGCGTACTTAGGTATAGACTCCTATGACGTGCTTCGAACCTCACTTGCACACACACACTTGAGTTAGAGTAGAACTAACGGTGTTCTCACTCTCCTCCCTTGCATGGATCACCTAGGGAGGCTCTGGGGACTAGATTTCCATGTCCTTCTCTCCATGGATCACCTAGTTTTAGGGGCGAGATGTCCATGGTTTCTCTCTTGTTTGCCTTTCTTCTCATGGATCACCAAAGTGTGTATTCATGTTCTCTCTCTTCTTCCTCTCATGAACTCATAGTTTTACTATTGATGGTTCATGGATGATGTCAACTTTGCTCTTTGTAAAGCAGGAAATCGCGATCGAACCCTAGTTGCTCTCCCCTCTTCCAACTCCAAGGAGAGAGAAGGGAGATTCACTAGGGTTGATGGTTTTCACTTAGGGGAGAGACTTTACATTCAAAAGAGGGGTTGAAACCCACAAGATCCAATCCCACGCAATGCAAGATTGGATGCTAAATGAGTTTCAAGGGTTAAGACAGCAAGGCTACCCTCTTTTGTAAAGAATGTGCATAGAGGAATTGAGCTAGAAATGCATGGAAAGTGAGAAAGATTTGCTTATAAACTGAGATAGGGATACAGTATGAAGCTACAGACCTGGAATTAGCAGTGAAATGTCGATACGGCGCTGTCCTGCAAATTTGAGCAAAAGTTGTCGGGACGATGGCGCCCGGCGCCACGGTCCTCCGAAAAATCCGCGAAACGAAGGGGGATCTGTTCGTCTCTGCACAAGGATTCCAGATCTTCAATTTCAGTCGCGTACCTGCAACCTACACACAGAAAAGCGAAGACGATTAGGGGGTTAGGGATTAGGGGTTTGCCTTTAGGTCAAACCCTGGTTTTGGAATTAACCAAGAAATGAGCAAGAGCTGTAAATGTAAATGACTGTAAAACAAGTACTAATACCTTGTTCTAAGGATGTTTGTATCCTTATATGCGAAGGTTTAGATGTTGTATGTTGTATGTTGTAGTAGTATGTTGTATGTAGCATGTAGTATGTGATCTCCTCTTCAATGGTTGAATCCTTGTCTTGAATGCAACACTTAGCCTTGAATGGAGACTTGAAATGATCAATTGCTTGAAGGAATGCTTGAATGCTTGAATGCTTGAGTATAGTTTCCACGCCTTTTCCATCATGTCGAATGAAAGAGGAAAATGTAGTTTATATACTTGTCAATTAGGGCTGATAGACTGATTTTCCCGACCTTAGGCCGACCAGGAAAGATAATTTCCAAATTGCAAACAAAAAGACCCGAGACCCCTTAGGAGACCGGGCCCAAAATAGGACCCAGGGACCAGGGCACTGGGCGCCATGGTCTTGGGGACCAGGGCGCTGGGCGCTCTGGTCCCACCTCCCGGGACAGCAGGGTGCAAAGGAGGTTCAGGCCAGGGTGCAAGAAAATGCAGTTTTCAGTGTCATAATCAAGTTTCGGGGTCTCCATTCAGGTTGCGTATTGCGTCGCCATCGTGAAGACCGAAATGCAGTCGAAATTGCAAGTGTCACAATTTTAGGACGCTACATTTAGCCCCCACTTTAGTGGGAGTATGTATGCTCATACTTCCGGTAAAGTACAAGGAAACAACATTGAAAGACTTTCACCACGTCAAGGAGGCAAGACACACCAAGCCCCCAGTGGACTAAGGATCTTACAACTTCGATTGACAAAGTAAAAGGGAAGATCACGAGGGAGAACCATGACTGTCAGTAGTAAGGTTCCCTCACTATGAGTCATGCAAGAAAGATATCAAAAATTCTCAAGGCAAGGTTAAATTTGCCAAGAAATTCTCAAGTATCTTGAAAAGATATGAACAGGATGTATGCCCCCCTACGTTAAAGCGATCGCACACGCCTCACCGGGGGTGATTGCTTTAAGGTAGTGATACATATAAGAATGAGAAAGGAAAGGAGCACGTTATCGCAAGGATTTAGTCCCCAAGTGTGAGATAAGCCCAAGGATAATAGACACAAAACACAAAGCACGAGGTGACTTCGCTTTCCTTGGGGTCAGTATGCTGTATGATAAGTCATGTATATATATCATATGTATGTATGCATAATTGTTCTTCATTCCCCGATCAAGGAAGGTCACCTAGAAGAAGGGAACACATGTGTCTTTTGAGTCAACATGAGAGAGATCGAGAGATCTCAATGCTTTGCATCGTCCTCAAGTAGACAACACTAAGGACAATAAATAGAAGAATGAGAATAACATATAGAAGAAGTAACACAAGAGAGGAGGAGAGAATCTGCTATGCTAATGTAAATAGTCTAGCACGTCATCTACCCCCCGATCTTGCTGATCAATGTTTCGGGAAGGCAAGGAACACGCTAGAGGAGGAACATCCAACATAGCAGATGGAGCTATCACAAGATCCAAACAAGGGCTATGTTCATGTTCCGAGCCACATTGTTCTTGTCTAGGAGCTAGGATAAGTGCTTTAGAAAATTCGTTAGATAAATGGTTATCAATATCAACAAGTTCATCTTCACTATCAGAAGCAAGAGGAGTAACATTTTCATCATGAATAACATTTTCATCTATATCATCATCAAGATTTATAAAAATAGGATCTTTAACTCGCACAGGATCAAGACCATCATGCATCTTATGTTTAGGAGATTTAGGCTCAATGTCCGGCTGAGGAGAAAATGGAATAATGCTTGTTGAAGGTGTTTTTGGAGATTTCAAAATTTGAGAAGCAGCTGCTTGAGCTCTAAGACGACGCTTTCGTCGGCGTTCACGTGCAGAATGATTTCGTCTAGTCTTAGTAGGAAGTGAAGAAGATTGAGGAGGAGGAATGTTCTCATCCCTATCACTTGGGTGTTTAGGTTGTGGTCTCTTAGGCTAGATAATAGGAGAAGAAGAAGGTCTCTTCTCTCTATAAAAGGAAGGGGGAGGAACTGCTCCATATAAAGGAGGAATTTTTGGTTTAGGAAGGAGACCAAGTCCATCATGACGAGGAGGGATAGGTATACTTTTAGGAAGTTTATTAGATATAGACATAGTCACATCCATAGGGATGGGTTGGGAATCTTCTTGAGGAAAGACATTAGTTTTATCTTTCAAAGGAAGAACTTCCTTCTCAAGAATGATAGGAATGTCAAGTTTAGGTGTTCTAGGTTCACTTAAAGATAGGATCATATCTGTTTTCCACTTTTGATAAGATTTGAAAAGATGATCACTTCGCGGAGGAAGGGATTGGAATTGTTTAGGCCAAAAGTAATCAATAGGAACGCTAGAAGTTCTTTCAGCTGGTTTAAAGAGACTATGATTGACAGTAACAACTTCACCATTATGGAAAAATTTCAAACACTTATGTATAGGAGAAGCAATAGCTTTCATGGAAGATAGCCAAGGATAGCCAAGCTTCACACGAAATTGCTCGGAAGATGGAATAATAGCAAAGTTCACATCAAGGGATTTGTTATAGACCTCAATAGGCAATGTAATAGAACCAATTGCAGGAGAAGAAAATGCATCAAATAGTTTCACAATCACATCTGTTTTGTCATAGATCACTTGATTCAATTGCAAAGTAAAAAGAAATTCTTCAGTAATAACATTAACCATGCACGAAGGATCAATAAGCACTCCACGGCAAGGTGTATTCTTGACTTTTGCAACTATGTATAAAGTACCATCAGGTGCCCTAATAGTTTCACTGGAATCAAATGTGATGGAAGGTTCTTTAGGGTTTTCTTGCTGCTCTACGAAGTTAATCACATTCGGAGCCATAGACACAAGACCATCAGATGAAAAAGAGGAATCATTAGTCTCAATCGCATTAGAGGTATGAGAAGGTAATGGATCAGTGAAAATCTGAAGATTTTGATTAGGAGGAGCTACAGATGTATTGCCTTTATCATTCACTCCAGAAATAGAAATAGTATTATTATCAATCAAATCTTGAATTTTACCCTTTAAAAAAAACATTTTTCAGTATCATGCCCAGGCTGACGATGAAATTGACAAAAGGCTTTGTTATCAAAATAAGGTGAAGTAATCTTTGCAGGATCAATTTGCCTTATAGGAGGAAGAGTAAGCACATTTTGTTCCAATAACTTATTCATAATACTATGCAATGATTCATCCAAAGGAGTATACTTTCTTTCTTTCTTGAAAAATTTAGAAATAGGAGGCACACCTGATGCTGCATTCACATTGTTGTTGATGATGTTTTCATTGAATTTGATGGAATCTCTGTTCAGTTTAAACTTCCCAAATGGTTGTTGACTGCTATCACCCTTATCACTCGGAGCCATAGGATGTGATTGTTCCATTTGACTCACAGTCAGTTGATAATTGTGAAGAGTTGCACACAACTGTTGGAAAGAAGTAAACTCAGAAAACAGAAGTTTGTCTCGAATATCTTTTTGTAAATTAGAAATAAAGATTCTTTGAATGTCATTGTCAGGCACTGGAAAAGAAATTTGAGCATACAAATGCTTATATCTACCAATGAAATCAGTCACTTTTTCTTTAACACCTTGTTTACAATGCATTAAATCAATCAAAGTAACCTTAGGACTTATATTGTTTTGAAATTGTTGAATGAAAGCATTTGCAAGTTGTTCGAAAGAAGTAATAGAATAAGAAGGCAACGAGCAATACCATTGTAGGGCTTTGTCTCTTAATATTCTAGTAAACAATTTTGCAAGCAACCTTTGGTCATAAGCAAAATCAGTACAGATTGTTTGAAAGGTCTTAACATGTGTTAGAGGATCTCCTTTACCATTATAAAGCTCCAAATGCGGAATTTCAACATGTTTAGGAGGAATAGCTCGAACAATGTCAAGAGAAAGTGGGCTCGCAACATCAAATGTGGGCACACTAAACTTAGATTGATTCATAGAGGCAATTTGTTGCTGTAAAGAAGAGACAGTTTGTGCAAGATTGTTAATGGTCGCTTCAGTCGAAGAGTTCATATTAGATTTGTTAGATTGAGATGGAGGTGTTATGTTATTGAAAGAAGGTAAAGAGTAAGGTGGTGGGACTCTATGATAATTAGTCATAGGAGATGATTGGACAAGAGGAACACTACAGGGAGGAATGGAATGGTTAAATGAATTGCCCCCTTGCGTCATGTTCATTTGTGAAGATGTAATAGGAACACTCATTGAAGGAATGAATGAAGAAGTCGGATTAAATGAAGGAAGAGGGTTAATTGAAGAAGAAGGGTTGCCCCCATGACTAGTGATCACAGGAGGAATGTCTTGTATAGAAGTAGTCATTATGTTTGATGTAAAGGTAGGTACGCTAGCAATAGGAGTCATCAAAGGAATAGAATGATTGACTTGAGTAGGAGGTTGTGTATAACCTAAAGTTTCGGCACAACTCTTCATAGGCATCACATTCGAATCCACAATGTGTGCAATACCACGCAAAATATCAATTCCATTCTTATCACTTTGAAGCATACGTTTTAGACCCTCAATTAAAGGAAGAGCTTGACTATCAGGGTATTCTTGAGACATCCATTGTCGAAAATCGTCAAATTGGTTATCCAATTTCGAAATTTGTTCTTCAGAAACCTCATGGAGAGCTTCTTCATCATTAGGAGGATTAGAGGAATTACCCATGTCCTCGTTAAAAAGGCTATTCAAATTAGGTTCCATCTCCTCGGTAATTAAACCTCGGAAAGACTTAATTCTATGGCTTCGTCTAACGGGAATAGTGTAAGTAGGGCTTATTGTTGTAAAACTCATGCACTAGAGAAGGAGAGAAAATTTTGATTTCAGAGGTAGCAATTTTCAGTAAAATCAGCCAATCTTCTGGATTTAAGCTATTAAATGCAATCACGACAGTCTCCCGAAATTTCGGAAAAAATGTCCGGGACCGTGGCGCTCGGAGTGCAACACGGTCCTTGCAAATTTTTTCGAAATTTGCAGGGATGAAAGGTATGATGATTTTAAAGCCAATCTGAAAAAAATTGAGTGGTTTTACGATCTGTAGGTAGGCCAAATGAAAGTTGCAATCTCAAAATTGAACCCTACCCAGATTGTCGAAAAATGCAAAATTTGAATTTTGAAAAAGAGAGGGAAACTGAAATTTTGAATTTTATGATTTTAGAGGGAATGCCAAAAGCAATGCGAGTTTTGAAATTCAAAAGTTGACTCAATTTCACGCAAAATTCAATTTTGAAAGCAGAAATCAAAGTTGTTGTAATTAAGCACTTAATTTCAAAAGTCACAAAATGCAAGAATTTGAATAAAGCACTGAAATTTTTAATGAATGTTAACACACTTTTTAGATTTAGGACAGTAAGAACACAATTTTGACACAAAATTTCAGTTTCAATGATTTTTGAATGTTTAAAAGCCTTAATCCAAGCAATTACAAGACCAACTTTGACTGTAATTTTGAAGGTGTTAAAATTGATAAAATCAGCCAAAATTCTGGATTTTAGCAGGAAAATACAGTAAGATCTCGCTCCCGAAATTTCGAAAAAAATGTCGGGGACGATGGTGCTCGGAGTGCACACGGTCCTCGCAACTTTTTTCCAAATTTTCAGGGATGAAAGATATTGTGATTTTATTACGGAATCCAAAGTTACAGCTGATTTGGAGATGTTTTGATCAGTGAAATTGTCAGTCAAAGGTTGAATCAAGAAGGTTTCAAAAATTGGGGTTTTGACACTTAACCACTTAATTTTCAAAATTAAAGCACAAATATGAATTGATAATTTGTAATAGAAGGATAGATCTGAAACAAGCATTAACATTTAAACATTTCACAAGCTTAATTACTAAAAAGAAATTTTAGGGTTTTTATGCAATCACCTCTAAAATTTTGCAAAAGATCAAACATGGAAATGTAATCAATTTTTTTAGATCTAAGCATGAAAAATCAGAAAGGATGTTCACATCAGGTTCACCAAAATGTAAAGCGGAAAATCGCAATCGAACCCTAGTTGCTCTCCCCTCTTCCAACTCCAAGGAGAGAGAAGGGAGATTCACTAGGGTTGATGGTTTTCACTTAGGGGAGAGACTTTACATTCAAAAGAGGGGTTGAAACCCACAAGATCCAATCCCACACAATGCAAGATTGGATGCTAAATGAGTTTCAAGGGTTAAGACAGCAAGGCTACCCTCTTTTGTAAAGAATGTGCATAGAGGAATTGAGCTAGAAATGCATGGAAAGTGAGAAAGATTCGCTTATAAACTGAGATAGGGATACAGTACGAAGCTGCGGACCTGGAATTAGCAGTGAAATGTCGATACGGCGCTGTCCTGCAAATTTGAGCAAAAGTTGTCGGGACGATGGCGCCCGGCGCCACGGTCCTCCGAAAAATCCGCGAAACGAAGGGGGATCTGTTCGTCTCTGCACAAGGATTCCAGATCTTCAATTTCAGCCGCGTACCTGCAACCTACACACAGAAAAGCGAAGATGATTGGTGGGTTAGGGATTAGGGGTTTGCCTTTAGGTCAAACCCCGGTTTTGGAATTAACCAAGAAATGAGCAAGAGCTGTAAATGTAAATGACTGTAAAACAAGTACTAATACCTTGTTCTAAGGATGTTTGTATCCTTATGTGCGAAGGTTTAGATGTTGTATGTTGTATGTTGTAGTAGTATGTTGTATGTAGCATGTAGTATGTGATCTCCTCTTCAATGGTTGAATCCTTGTCTTGAATGCAACACTTAGCCTTGAATGGAGACTTGAAATGATCAATTGCTTGAAGGAATGCTTGAATGCTTGAATGCTTGAGTATAGTTTCCACGCCTTTTCCATCATGTCGAATGAAAGAGGAAAATGTAGTTTATATACTTGTCAATTAGGGCTGATAGACTGATTTTCCCGACCTTAGGCCGACCAGGAAAGATAATTTCCAAATTGCAAACAAAAAGACCCGAGACCCCTTAGGAGACCGGGCCCAAAATAGGACCCAGGGACCAGGGCGCTGGGCGCCATGGTCTTGGGGACCAGGGCGCTGGGCGCTCTGGTCCCACCTCCTGGGATAGCAGGGTGCAAAGGAGGTTCAGGCCAGGGTGCAAGAAAATGCAGTTTTCAGTGTCATAATCAAGTTTCGAGGTCTCCATTTAGGTTGCGTATTGCGTCGCCATCATGAAGACCAAAATGCAGTCGAAATTGCAAGTGTCGCAATTTTAGGACGCTACACTCTTTTATGTGACCGCTTGTGTTTATGTGTTGACATTGGTCTTTGTGTCCTAATTAGTTGTTGAGACATCTGAATATCGAGGTCTCTTCAACTAGTTGGCTTGTTGTCTTGTGTCTTGTTTTTGTCGTGTGTCTTTTGTGCTTTGTTTTTGTTTTGTGTTCTCTTGTATATGTTTGAGTGAGTTAAGATCCTAAGATTGGGGGCTTGGTTCCTTGAGATTAGTGACATCTTATACTCCTTATGATCTTTTTGCATCTCTCATTTTCATCTCTCTCTTTCTTCTACTTTACCGTAGTAGTGGCGTAAGCCATACTCCCGCTAAAGTGGGGGCTAAATTTAGTGTCATAAAATTGCGCCTCCTACAATTTTAATCACATTTGAGGTCCTCACCTTGGTGACAACACCCTCCTTTCTGGCCAAGACCTCTTTCTGCATTTTCACCCCTTGACCCCTTCCTATTTGAGCCTTGAGGTAGCCTCAAGACCCTATCCGGGCCCCAAGATAGGGCAGGACAGGGGCATGGCGCCCCTGTCCCACCCTCTTAGGGTGGTCCCAAGATAGGTCCCCCTAGCCCTATTTGCACTTCAGGATCCTAAATCTCCCCGATGTCGGCCTTTGGTGAGATGAATTAATCTTCTGAGGCATGTATAAAAAGGGTGTCTCATTTGCATAAGAAAGAATGAGATGAGCAGGAATGAGATAGGCAGGAATTGGATAAGCAAGCATAGGCGAAGATATACATCATCAAGCATTCAAGTCTTCTTCATTCATCCATTGGAGCAATATTTCAAAATTCATTTGCAAGCATGTATGTGTGTTAGGGTTTTGTCATGTTACATGCCATTCCATGAAACACTTGTGATTACATTCAAGAAGGAACACAATCATCATCAACAAGTTGCAGATCTACAAGGTATACATTTCCATTGTTTACATTCAAGCATTTGCAATTACTTTCTTTCAAGGTTGATTCCTTAAACGAGGTTTGAATAAGGCAAACCCCTATCCAAAACCCCTTTTCCTCTCTTTTTTGTGTGTAGGTTGTAGATGTGCAGCTGTAATTGCAGGTTTGAGCTTCATTTGCAAAGATAAAAGAACCCTTTTTGTTTCGTGGATTTTGTGGAGGACCATGTACACTCCCACCATGGTCCCGACGACTTTTCTCCAAATTTGCAGGGCAGATCTATATCATTCTAGTTAACTCAGATCCAAAGTTACAATGCGATCCCAAACCGGTAGCTCCTTATTTAACTCATTTTCTCTCTATTTTCTACATAGTCAACAAGTCAACTCTTCTACCTACAAAAGAGGGTAAAATACACTCCAACCCTTGCAATCCACTTGGAATTCACATCCTTGTCTCACTTGGATTTGGATCTAGTGGATTCAAGCCCCTCTTTTGAATGTAAAATTCCTCCAAGTGAAAATCATCCTAGGGGCTTCCTTTCTCTCTCCTAGGTGGGGAGTCACTAGGATCCAATTTTCCACTTTACATAACTATTCAATCTATTCAGTCATCAATTCAATCAATTGAGTTTCACCTCTCAATCAACAGTTCAACTATCAATCAGCATGTGAGATCACTTGAGTTTGATCTCTCAACCAATCTTCTCCAAAAATCTTTAAATTCAACATCAATTCTCCATTTTCAACAATCACAAAATTTGAATCTTTGTGTCATTTGCAGGTTAGTAGCGCAATATGTGACAGCCAACATTCATCAAAGAAGAGAAGGACAATGGAAGCGATAAGCAATTATGCAATAAGGAGTTTTGATTGAAATATTTTATATCCTTATTACATCATGTTTGCATACTTTCATTGATATTTAATATTAGAATTCGTTAGCTAGAATAGGATTCATGATTTCTTATTTAATTCTAGTTAGCTATGGTGAATTTTTACTGATAAACAATTATTAATATAAATATTATAATATTATATTGCAATATTATCTTATTATTATATTAATGATAAATATTTTTTGCAAAATATATTTTGATCTAAAGTAATTTAACTATTAAATCAACTTGACGAACTGAGTTGCTGGATAATAGTCCTCAAAACAAGATTTCCAACAAGTATAGTTTTAATATAGTTGATTTTATTGTGATTTTTTTAGTTTTAATTAAACATAAGTTTTTCACCGAACATCAAGATTGGTGTTCTACACATGTGAAAAAATAGTAGATTACAAAAAAAAATATCTAAAAAATATCTAAGCACTAGGTATTGATGTCCTTGAGACAACAAATAATAAATTGAATTATGATAAATACAAAAAAAGTTATGTTCCGCGGCAGTACACCTATGTCTGAATTATAATTCCTTTGACTTCAAAACTTAAATTAAAAAAAAAATCAATAACACATTATGAAACCAAATGTAGACACTAGATATCGTAGTTACAAATCTAAATAAAAAAAATTAAAAAATAAAAAATATTTTGTAGAAAAAACGTTATGCACTATATAATACACATCACTTTTAAAAAATGTTGTTTACTATAAAAAATTAGTGATCAAAGAGATGCAAAAAAATTACACACACACGCATACACACACACACACACACATATACATATGTACATACATACATACATGCATACATACATACACATACACATAGACATACACATACACATACACATACACATACACATGCACATGGACATGCACATACATATACATATAGATATACATATGTATGCATGCATGCATGCATGTGTGTGTGTGCGCGCGTGTGTGTGCGTATGTGCGCGCGCACATACATACATACATGCATGCATATAGAATCTACTGACAAAATATCAGAAACCACTAGTTCACACAATCTTCAAATTCCTAAACATTGTATCACAAAGTGAATGTTTAGTTCAAAATATTCATTTCAATGTCACGTTTGGTCAAAAAGTGTAACCCACTATTGTGGGATCACCTTAATATTTAAAAGATTAACAACATGCATACATTGATTATTTGTGATTATAAACTATGGTAATTTAATGTAACGATAAGTTTATATGAAACATAGCAAGTAAGCATTTTGTAGATGGGCAAGATGATAATATTATTGTGAATTTGTAAGCAGGAATATAGCTAGTGTGATGCAACATTCATTGTGAGCCCCACATTTGGATTTTTCGTGTGGCATGTCGTTTAGATGAAAAATAAGATTTAATCACACATTTTATTTATTTTCCCATCTAGTAGTGAACAGTTGTGACTATTAGTCTTGTACCTGTTAATGCTACAATCTGTTGTGTGTGGACAACAATTTGAGCATTTTTTTTTAATTGACATTTCATATATTTAGCAATCGTGATTTAGAGATTCTCACATGATTTGAGGTTGTGTTTTTATGTACATGGGTGTTTGAAGTGCATATATCCCACTATAGATTGTCTATCAACGTTAGTAATGATTCTTAATACAACATTTTTTTGTTACTTCTTTGAAACAATTGAAAGAGTAACAACTGTCATGTAGTGGCAAATAATCATCTTTATAGTAGCACATTGATAGATGAATTATAATATATCAATTGAAAGATAGGTTGGATAATAGGTTTAAATAATATATTTTTACAAGCCATATGTGCATACCTCTAAAGTATTTTGAATTTTATTAATAATATATTACCAAAAGGAATCATGGAGGATACATTCTAGTTCAACTCATAATAGAAAGAGCATCACAATTTAGAGTAGAAGCTATTATCCAAAAGTAAAAATGATCTTGTTTCATATCATATCAAATATTACAATCCTAGGTAATACTATATTGCATATCACAATGGGGTTCATCCCATATTCTATTGGTTGTTTTAGTGCCCACATAGGTTCAAACTCTTGTTATGCCATTGTGATCACAATCTTATGCCTTCATTGATCAAATGTGCTCCTAGGTTTGAGCCTTAACATTGTGTCCCATGTTTGTGATCTCATTGGTTAATAACTTCCAATCAAAAGAGTTTCATGTGGTATCTGAAGGTGTGTCATTCTAGCATCACCAATCATGTTGTAAATTTTACCCAATCTCTGTGTGTGTGTGTGTAGATATAGATATAGACACACACGCACACACACCCACGTGCACGCACACACACACATTTATATACATATGCATACATGTGTGTGTGTGTGTCAATATATATACATATATGTACATATGTATATATATATATGTATATGTACATATATGTATATATATTGACATACACATACACATATATAGACATGTATGTGTGTGTGTGTGTACAAATACATACATATACACATACATAGACATAGGCATATACATATACATACACATACACATACACATACACATACACATACACATACACATACACATACACATACACATACACATACAGATATACATATAAATATACATATACATGTATATATATGTGTGTGTGTGTGTGTGTGTACATATATATGTATGTATATATATACATGTATGTATATGTATATGTGTATGTGTGTGTCTGTGTTTATATATGTGTATATATATGCATGCATGCATGTATGTATGTATGTAGGTAGGTATGTATATGTATGCATATATATGTATATACATACATACATGTGTGTGTGTAAAGGGGAAAATTTGATTTGGCAATTTGCAACATAAAAGGAGAAATCACCTAATCAATTTTCGCTTTAATGGGGAGATTTCCTTTACATTCAAAAGAGGGGAGGAATCTACTAGATTCAATTACAAATCAGATAAGGATTGAATGCTAAGTGGATTAATTGATTATGATGTGTCTTTACCTCTTTTGTAAGTTGAAATGCTGATTTAGGGTTAAGTGTTAAAATTAAAGACAAAACTAAGAAAGTACTGAGCTACAGGTTTGGGATTCAGTCATGCACCTAGATCTGAGAAATATGAGTTGATTTGGATCTGCTCTGCGAAAACTGCTCGAAATAGCAAGGACCGTGGCGTTGCCTCTTGGTCCTTTGAATTTTTCGCTCATCAAAAAGGGTTGTTCCTTCTCTACAAATAAAGCTTAACTCCAGAAGAACAGTTGCACACCTATCTGTTGCACACAAAAAGAAAGGGAAGTAGGTTGGGAATAGAGGCTTGCCTTTGGTCAAATCCTAGTTTTGGAATTAACCATGAAATTGAGATAAATGTAAATGCAATGACTGAAAGGAAATGTTATCCTTTTGAGGGAGATCTTTAATTATGACTGAAATTGAAATGATTATACCTCCTTGTGAATTTTTGCTTGCCTCCACATGGAATTAGGGTTTCATGAAATATGATGTAGATCTCCACTTCAATGCTTGATCCTTGACTTTATTGTTGCTCCAAAGCTTGAAGGAAGACTAAAAATGCTCAATTGATCTTGAATACTTGAATGCTTGATCTCTTGTGATTGTTGGAAGCTTGATAAATGTGTGTGTATTCATGTGTTTTTTTATCAAATGAGAGAAGAAATCCTCTTTATATACCTATTTGTCAAATTAATTGGCTAATTTTTTGACATAGGCCGACACGAATAGAGAAATCCCGCTAAAATTTGAGATGAGAAAAGGGGTTCAAATTAGGTCCCATTTAGGGATGACCATGGCGCCATGCCCTGGTCCTAGTGAGGACTAGGGCGCTACGCCTTGGTCCTGCCCTATTTTGGGGCAGGTTCAAGGTGCAGGTCGAGTGCAAGTTTGAAAATTTTGGCATTTGTGATGTGCAAGAGCATAATCAGATCTTCAATCAGGCCAAGGGGTGCAAACACTAAGGCAAAAAACCAAATGCGGTCAAAAATTGCAAGGGGTGCAATTTTAGGACACTACATTTAGCCCCCACTTTAGCGAGAGTATGAAGTCAATCATACTCTTGGTAAAGTACAAAGGATTCGGCTTGAAATACTTTCACCAAGTTGTCAAGGAGGCAAAATACATCAAGCCCCCAGTGGACTTTAGGATCTCACAACTTCAATGACAAGGTAAAAGGAAAGATCATGAAAGAGAGGAAGAGAGAACCATGACTACAACTAGTAAGGTTCTCTTACTATGAATCCTGGAAAGAGAGATACCCAAAATTACAAAGAAAAAGCTAAGTAACTTTAAGTATCAAGATGTGCAAGAGAGAGAATCATTGAGCAGAGTGTATGCCCCCACGTTAAAGTGATTGCACACACTTTATCGGGAGCAATTACTTTAAGATAGGATACACCCAAAAAGACAAGCACATTATCACAATGATTTAGCCCCCAAGAGAGGATAAATCAAAAGATAATGATCACAAAACACAAAAAATGAGGTGTTTTCACCTAACTTTGGAGTCAGTATGATTTTTATGATAACTCATGTATATCAAGTGTATATATATGTGCATAGAATTGACCTCATCCCCCAAAGAGAGGAAACCACCATGGAAGAAGGGCACATGTGTCTTTTGAGTCAATATGGGAGAGACCAAAAGAGATCTCAACGCTTTGCATCATCTTTGAGTAGACAACAATAGGGACAACAAATAGAAGAATGTCACAAACAAGAAAGAGGAGAGAGAGAGAGAGAGAGAGAGAGAGAATCTATAGTGCTAATGAAGCTAATGAAGCTAATGAAGCACACCATTCACCGCCTGATCTTGCTCATCATTGTTTCGTTGAGGTGGACAACACGCATGAGGAGCAACATCGAGCATAGTAGATGGAGCTATCACAAGTTCCAAACAAGGACCATGCTCTAAGGATGGATCACTTTGTTCGTTACTAGGAGTTGGGATTAATGTTTTTGAAAATATCTTAGATAAGTCATTGTCAACATCAACATATTCATATTCATCATCAAAAATATTAGGATCAATATTTTCATAATTAACAACATTCTCACCTATTTCTTCACCAAGATTAACCAAAATAGGAGCTCTAATAGGAATAGAACTTGAACTATCATTTGTCTTAATAATTTTGCACCTTGGAGAATAAGGTTGAGCATCATAATTAGGAGAAAATGGAATTATGTCAATAGCTGGTGTTTTGGGAGAAGAAATGGTTTGGGAAGAAAGTTCTCAAGCTCTAGCACGATGTCTCCGTTGGTGTTCTCTTGCACAACGATTTCATTTAGTTTTAGCTAAAGCTTGTGAAGGTTTAGATTCATCAGGTATATGCTTATTTTCTTCTTTTAAGGAAGGATGAATGGGTTGAAGTCTTTAAGGTTGAATAATAGGAGAGGTCGTTCGATTCTCTTTGTAAGATGTAGGAGGTGGAACCGCACCATATAAAGGAGGAATGGGAGGTATAGGAAGGAGAGTGGGTCCATCACGAGGAGGAGGAATAGGTATACCCTTATGTTTGTCCTTAGGTTGAGGCTTAGGAGGAAGAGTATTTTTGTCTTTGGAAGGAAGAATGGACTCATCCATAGGAGAAGGAATAGATTCCTCTTTGGGAAGACGATTGTTTTTTTCCTTAGGAGGAAGAATAATCTTATCCTCAAGAAGAGTTATATTATTGTCAAGAGGAAGGCTAAGTGCTGGATTTCTAAGTTTACTTAATGACAAAATCATCTCATTTTTCCATTTTTGATATGATTTAAAGAGAGCATCATTTCTAGGTTGAAGAGGTTGGAATTGTTCTGAGCAAAAATAATCAAGACAAATATCTCCATGCCTCATTGTAGGTTGATATATATTATGATTAACGGTTATGGTTTTATCATTATGAGAAAATTTCAAACACTTATGAACAATAGAAGCAATCGCTTTCATGGAAGAGAGCCAAGGATGTCCCAAATTCACACGAAATTGATCAGATGTAGGAATGATAGAAAATTTAACATCTAAGCATTTAGTGCCAACATCAATAGGAAGTGTGATAGAACCAATAATAGGACAAGAGAAGCCATAAAAAACTTTAACTACCACATCAATATCATCATATATCACTTGATGCAATTGCAAAGTATATAGAAATTCTTCAGTTATCATATTAACCATGCAAGTTGGATCAATAAGCACTCCTTGAGAAGGTATGAATTTCATTTTCGCAGTTATATAAAGTGGGTCATTGGGTGATTTAATAGTCTTGCTAGGATAAAATGTAATGCACAAGTCCTTAGGAGTTTCATTTTTGTCAACAAGGTTCACCACATTATTAGACTCAAGGCCAACATCATTGAGAGAAAATGCAAGATGATCGGTCTCAATCATATTAGTGAAATGGGATGGTAAAGGATCGGTAAAAATTTGAAGGTTTTGATTAGGAGGAGCTACAGATTTGTTTCCTTTATCATTCAAACCAGCCACATATATGGTATCGTTATCAATCAAATCTTGAATCTTACTTCTCAAAGAATAACACTTTTTAGTGTCATGACCGGTTTGACGATGGTTTTGGAAAAAGGCTTTGGCATCATAAGAGGGTGGAAAAGGCTTAGTTGTATCAATTGTTTTAATAGGGGGAAGTTTCCATACATTCCTTTGTAACAATTGAGACATAATACTGTGTAAAGATTCATTAAGAGGAGGGAATTATTTTTCTAAAGTATTTGGACAAAGGATGCACACCTGTCGCGGCCACCACTTAAGTGTTGTTGTTGTCATTGAATTTGATAAATCCCTTATTTGGTTTGAACTTCGCAAAAGGTTGTTGAGCACTTGAACACCCTTATCAATCGGAGCCATTGAAGAGGATGATTGTTCCAATTGACTCACGGTAAGATGATAGTTGTGAAGTACTGCACACAACTACGTAAAGGAAGTAAACTCAAAAAAGAGAAGTTTATGCCTAATATATTTTTGTAAATTAGAAATAAAAAATATTTTGAATCTCTTGATCAGGCACATGAAAACAAATTTGAGAATACAAATGCTTATATCTACCAATAAAATCAGTCACTTTTTCTTTCACACCTTGCTTAAAATGCATCAAATTAGTCAAAGTGGTCTTAGGACCAATATTATTGTGAAATTACTCAATAAAAGCATTAGCCAATTGTTGAAAAGAAGTAATAGAATAAGGAGGCAAAGAAAAATACCATTGCAAAGCTTTATACCTTAACGTTATAGTAAACAATTTATCCAACAATTTTTGGTCGTGAGCAAAGTCACTACACAAAGTTTGAAATATTTTAACATGAGTCAAGGGATCACATTTTCCATTATTAATCTCTAATTGAGGGACTTTCGCATGCTTAGGAGGGACAACTCGGACAATGTCATTGGATAATGGGCTCGTTGTACATCAAATGTGGGCACATTATACTTAGATTGATTCATAGAAGCTATTTGTTGTTGTAAGGAAGAGACTGTTTGAGCTTGACTGTTGATGGTAGCTTCGATAGAAGGATTGAAGTTAGACATGTTGGATTGAGAAGGAGGGGTAACATTATTGAATGAAGGAAGGGGTTGAGAATAAGGAGGGGTGTCGTTATAGGAAGGTAGGGGTTGAGAATAAGGAGGGATATTGTTGTAGGAAGGAAGGGTTTGAGAATAAGGAGGTGGAACATTATGATAGGTGGGTATGGGAGAGGATTGGGTAACACATGGAAGGCTCGTGGTAGGAGGAATGAAAGAAGAGGAGTTTCCCCCTTGACTAACATTTGTAGGTATAGGAGAAGATTGGGTAAAAAATGGAAGAGTCATGGTAGGAGGAATGAAAGAAGAGGAGTTTCCCCCTTGACTAACATTTGTAGGTATGACATTTTGTGTAGAGGTACCCATGATGTTTGATGTAAATATGGGAACACTATCCATATGAGTAGTCAAAGGAATGGAATCATTAACTTGATTAGGAGGTTGTGTATAACCTAGGGCTTCGACAACCCTCTTCATGGGCATAATATTAGAATCAACAATATGAGCAATACCACACAAGATATCAACACCAAGTTTATCACTTTGAACAATTCTTTTTAATCCTTTAATAAATGGGAGAGCTTCACTTATGGGTATTGTTGACTCCTCCATTGTTGAAGATTTTCAAATTGATCGTCATTTTTTTCTAATTGGTCAACGAAAACCCTAGTTAGTGATTCTTCCAGATAATGATAATTATCTAAAGAATGAGGATACACATGGACATTTGTAGGATTGGAAGGACCACCAATATCCTCATGGAAAAATTTATCCAAATTAGGCTCCATCTCCTCGATAATTAAACCTAGGGAAGGCTTAATTCTACAAATTCTTCTCACGAGGATACTATAAGTTGGACTAATAATAGTAAAACTCATGCACTAAAGGAAGAAAATTGAAAATTTGAAATTTGAAGTTTGGAATCCAAGTTGCAAAATAATTGAATAATGCAAAATTCTAGGAAAAATGACTACTCAATTAAATGAACAAATTGATTGAAAAGATGCAATCCCCTAAGAAATTGAAATTTAAAATTAGGATTATGCGAAAATAACCTCTTAATTTGAAAATAAAATTACCCAAGTTAGGAAATTATAGAAATTTAAATTTAAAACTAGGGTTGAAAATAACCTCTTAATTTTAAAATTTAAATTGGAAATTATGATGTTGAAATCCCAACTTTTTTTTTGACCTTAGATTGACCTAGAATCAATATAATTTCACAAATCTCTAGATTTAAACAGTAAAATACCACCAAAACAAGCTCCCAAAATTTAGGGAGAAAAAGTCGAGACCAAGAGGCTGCCTCTTGGTTTGACCAAATTTTTGCCAAATTTTCGGGGAAGCAAGATATTGTGATTCTAAAGCGAATTCTAGAAGGTTGTGGAAATCCAAGATGTCTAGATATCCAAAATCAGGCCTCGAAGGTCAAAATGGGACCTAATTAGGGTATTTAATGACATGATTAATTGAAAGAATAAAATAAAAAGGGGCACACTTAGGGTTAAGGGCCCACTTTTATGATGTGGAGGGGGGTAAAAGAAGACTTCAGATTTAATTAAATTAATTTGTTAAATGCTTAAAGGGAAATTGAAAAATTGGAAAATGCACAAGATTAACTTAAATTTAAAAATTAGGGTTTGTTGCATTAACCCCTAGTTTTCGAATGAGTTTGATTGAATGATGATGTTTGAGTGTTTTATAGTACTGTAAATATTTCATCATATTTCATTTGTGACTTTTATTTATGGTTTATTAATTATCTCCTCGAGATATTATATTTATATTTTATGTATGTATATGTGTGCATGAATATATTATGTGTATGAATAATATGGTTACAATATGATAATTAATCTAATATTGTTTTATTGAATTAATATGATTTATAATAAATAATATTTATATATTGTTAGTGTGCATATAATTATATTTATATTTTGGTTTATTATATATTTTGGAGTGACTATTTTATAGGGGAATTATCCCACTTTTTCATATTTAAATCTTTTCGCAGGAAACCTTAGTTGAGTTTATATATGTATTTTAAGTTTATATTCTTATGTTTTGTTATATTTGATGGGAGTTTATTATTGTTTTATGATTTTAATTATTACCTTTTAGTTAGGAATTGGTTTCACATTCTCGTGAATGGCTTTTGAGAGGTGGTTTTTGAAGAGTCTTTTGGATTGCATATTTGAAGAGGTTTTTAGGGAAAAATTTTGGGGAAGATTTTTGAGGCTTCATTCATACAATTTTTATGAATGGTTTTATGCTGGAAATAACTTGTTTTTCTATGTATGGAGGCAAGGAAATTTGGGATTGATTGCTGAAAAATTTGGAGGAAGTTTGAGGGAGTCTTTGTGAGGGCATTCTTGGATTCATTATAGGCAAGTTTTTATAGAATTTTGAGAGGAGAGTGGGGAGGATTTTGAAGAGATTTTTGGAGGGCTTTTGCGGGAGGGTGTGTGGATTTTTTTGTTGGTGTTTTTCTGGTCTAGAGATTATTTTGTATTGGTTAGTTGCTTGGCCATCAGGGTTGGGAATTTTTGCATTAGTTTATTCACCTTCTTGCCTTCATTTATGTGACATTTTGCCAAGATCTAGAGGCAATGGAAAGCACAAATAAGAGAGAAGAAAATAGATGATAGGAATAAACTGTATTCTATCAAGATGCAAAATGTGATCAACTGAATCATCAATCGTTACATACAATAAGTATGAGCCTGCATATATAGGCAAGGCAATATGGATATGTGAGCACACAAACATGACATGTGGCTCAATAAGAAACAAGGGTAGGTAGGAAATAGGTGTGGTAGGTAGGAGAAATAATAAAATATTCCACATGAGGTGGATCACCCACCGAAGGTGGAATTATCACTCCACAATAAGTGGATATGATATAGTACTAACAAGATCACACCATAAAAGGTGCAAATTCTCCTACACGCACTATCCCAATGTGGCACAAACACCCAAGTGTCTCATACCCAAACTACTATGAATTGCATTTCCTAAGTAAGGTGTAATAATATCCATGATGAATAATTATTTATACCAACACCTCCCCTTAAGTGCAACTTAGGGGAATGCACTTAAGTCTACAATGCAACTAAGCAATGCAAGATGGGTCTCGGCTACAAGGCCATGTTAGGTACCCGTGTACAAATGCATGCAAACCAATGCAATGAAATCTCTCACATAGCGGGGAAAGAGAGAAAAACCCAATGGGAAAAAACCCTCCCCCAAAAGAGAGATGAAATATATACAAGAGAACTCTCATAGAATAATGCGAGGAACAAAACCCCATGTGAGGAAAAAGTCCCCCCCATATGAGAGAAGAAGAGAAGCTAGGAAGCCCCTCCTCAATGTAGAATTTGCACCAATGATAGAAGCTCGATGATTAATTAAGAAACTGCTCCACGAACGTTGAACAACATTCCTCCCCTTAGGAAGAAACAAAACCAAAGGTGTATCCATGAAGTCTCCCCGATCATGAAGGGAATATGTATGAAAAAAACTCATGATAAATGGAATCTCTGAAAAACTTCTCAAGTGTCCCCATGTCGATGTTGAAAGATACCCCCTCCAAAGGTGGTAAATGGCCCCACATTGCTGAAAAAGGCACTCCAAGATCTAGTGGAGATGAAAGTAGAACATGTCCCAAAGACTCACATGTCTCCTCTAAACATAAAGAGACCTCCTCCAACTGATGTACATAAGTATCCACAATCATGTCAACCTTGAAAGAATGATCATGTAGAGAATGAACAAGAGGGTCAGAGTGTTCCCTCGCAACAATTGAAGAAGGATCATCTTCATCAAAGAGAAGATGAATATCATCAATGATGCCTCCCAAATCTGCAATGTAGGACTCCACAAACAAACCTGCAATGTTTGTCAAGTACTCATCCCATGAAACTAAAGCTGGAAGACATGGAATATCCTGCTGCACTAAATCACAATGGCAAAACCGTTGCACTATCTGCATCATTGGGTGCAATAAGTGATGTGATATCAATAGGAGGAGATGAAACATAAGGCTCAAGAACAGGGTCACATGTGAGAATCCCCATGTTCAAGTACCCAAAGTTCTCAAAATCTGAACCATCACAAGAAGTGTGATCATCATGTGAAGAATCATCATATGTGAAATCATTATCATCAACAAAACCTGAAAAGGAGTATAACCGAGATGCATGATCAACCACCCCAATCGCAATGATAGCTCTAGTCTCCAAGTCTCTAATGAAAACTAACTCAGGTGTGAACTCCACAATTCTCTTAGTTGCACCATGTGTGATTTGATAGATGGAAAGGAGATTGTTTGTCAAAAGGGGTACATACAATACATAATTGAAGGAGTTATCCCCAATGGCAATATATCCTTTCCCAATCACATCCATGTATGTATGATTGCCCATCAAAATCTGTGGCATGGTGCAAGGCACAAATGTAGAAAACATAGACTGCGAAGATGCCATATGATGAGAAGCCCCTAAATCTAGAAGCCATCTCTCTAAATCATGACTTGTAGTAGCACAAAGAGATTTTTCTTTTCTTGTCCCAAAAGAGTGGGTCTTCCCACTTGTAGAAGCCATGAATGCTTGCCCTTTTCCTTTTGAATGTGAGGAAGTGGAAGTTGATGAACCATCCTTCTTGTAGACATTAGGCAAATCAATGTTGTACTTTTTGAGGATGTGTGTGAGCTCATCAATCTTCTTAGAATGGCAACGACGCTCCTCATGAACAAACTTTTTACAATAGGCACAAGTAGGTCTCTCCCTCTTTTGTGAATTGTCCCTCTTGGAAGAGGATGAATCTCCTTGTTGTGGAGAAGGTGATGCTTTGTCCTTAGGCTTTGATTGCTATTTCTTCTTGTTTGAGTTGTCCTTTCCTTGATTTCCTTTGTTCCCTTGATTTGCCAATAATGCTTAAGACTTAGAAGTCTTAAGAATGTCCATGCTTATCAACTTAGTTTGTTCCATCATCAACATTTCGGCGAAAGCATCAAATGTAGGCATTGTGTAGCTTGAACCCATTGTCATCCTTTGGGTTTGGAAACTAGAAACAAATGCTGCATATTCTTGTGGAAGCTTACCCATCAAGTTGAAGATCAATTGAGTATCCTTCTTATCAATTCCACAATCCTTGAGTTGTGCCCTCAACTCTTTTGCCTTAGTGACATAATCTTGTATAGTATCAAATTTCTTGGGATCTATCATGGTGAGATCACTATCAATCTGATATCCCCTAATCTCATCAACTTGACCATACAAGTCTTGAAACTTTTACCAAGCATCCTTGATTAGAGTACATTTCTCAATATGAAAAATGAGATCTTTTGATACATACTTTCTTGAGGTACTAATTTCCATGATATTTTTAGTGAGCCAATCCAAGTGACCAACGTGATCAGCCTTAGGATTAGTGGGAGCAACAATAGTTCCATTAATATAATGAGTTAGTCCTTTTTCCATAAGTTTACTCCATGCATCAATTTTCCAAGTAGCATAATTATGAGAAATTAAGAGAGGAAACTTAGAAGAACCCATAGCAGCAAAAAGGAAGGAACACAAGAGCACAAAAGTACAAGAGACACCCACCCAAATTCAATCAATTAAAGTACCCCCCCCCCAAAAAAAAAAAATTAAAAAAATGATGATTTTGGCACTTTATATGTAGTGTGTGTACAATAGGCCACTTGAAACCAATGGCAAGGTGGAATTTTGATTTTGTTTTACAACTACCTCAAATAGGCTATAAGAGACTCCAACAAATACTGCAAGGGATCTAAACTGAGATCCAAGCAAAATACAAGTACCAAATAGGCCAAAAAATGACCAAATACTGAAAGTGCAATTTCTACTCAAAATCACTAGAAACAAATGGCATATTATGAAAGTAGACAAAAAATTATGCACTTAAAAAAAAAACGGCACCTAAAAAGGAGTCCATACTAGCCCAAACGAAGCCTTCAAAGTTGTAAAAATTGGGATTTCACGATTTCAGAAAAACCTGTATCCAAAAATCAGAAATATCCTGCACTACTATATAGATCACAAAATTATACCCCAAAACAAAAATAATTGCTCGAAAAAAGGAGTCCGGATGAGTGAGATATCACTATTTGAAAATTGCTTGCAAAATTATAATTTTCTGGAAAAAATTTGTTGCAGCTTCAAACTTCAAATGCCTCTAGATTTGTCCTTTGAAGTCTGATTTGGATGAAACAAAAGGCAAAACTGACTTTTTTGGACCTCCTAAATCCAATGGTGACCTCAAATTTGACCCATCAAGTTTCAATAATAACCTTCAATAGAAAGCTCCAAAATACACAACCCCAAATAACATCAAATTTCTCTCAATTGGCAAGCCAATGACACTGTAATGGCTTTGATACCATGTGATATTTTGCCAAGATCTAGAGGCAATGGAAAACACAAATAAGAGAGAACAAAATAGATGATAGGAATAAACTATATTCTATCAAGATGCAAAATGTGATCAACTGGATCATTAGTCTTTACATGCAATGAATATGAGCCTGCATAAATAGGCAAGGCAATATGGATATGTGAGCACACAAACATGACATGTGGCTGAATAAGAAACAAGGGTAGGTAGGAAATAGGTGTGGTAGGTAGGAGAAACAATAAAATATTCCACATGAGGTGGATCACCCACCGAAGGTGGAATTATCACTCCACAATAAGTGGATATGATAGAGTAGTAACAAAGTCACACCATAAAAGGTGAAAATTATGCTACACACACTATCCAAATGTGGCACAAACACCCAAGTGTCTCATACCCAAACTACTATGAAATGCATTTCCCAAGTAAACTTAAGTAAGGTGTAATAATATCCATGATGAATAATTATTTACACCAACAATTTCTCCCCATTCGAGGTAGGGTTTTTGAACTTTTTATCCTTTCGTTCAAATGATATTAGAATGGGATATTTATGGGGTGTTTTCATGTTGTTTGTTGTGTATTCTTATTTCTGAAAATGAAGGTATTGTTATGCTTTTGTTGGCTTATGGATGTTCCTTTAGCCCTCCTCCGTTTCTAGATTTTTAACGGTTGTTTTTTGGAGATATGTTTGCAAAAATCATTAAATGAATTCATTTCAATTTTGGGTCCATAATTATTATTTATTGAAGGTTTATGGAGTGTAATTTGGTCCTATATGGTTCTATTATGGTTTCCCTTCAGTTTCACAAAGTTGTGGTGAGTTTTGGGAGGTTAGGAGGTGATTTGACCACTTGGAAATAAATTTGTTTATGATACTTGAATGTTCAGTTTATGATATTGTTTAAAGCATGTATATGGATGTATCTTCTTTACGTGGGAAATGTTATTGATGTCTTGTGAGGTCTTTTATGACCTCTCGATGCTTTGAGATGTGTTTTGGATGGATTCAAGATGGAATGTATACCTAAAGATGTACTTGGATCGGATTACATGTATGTGTGATGATGTTACTGTTCATGGGTATATATAGATTATTATGAATCATATTTTGATGGATTTTGATATTGTACTCCTATGTCACTTATGTAGAACCTTGGGTTTAGGTAAGTGCAGTGTTCTACACTTGTGAGTTGGGTAGTAAGTCCTTGAAATGGCTCTTGTTTGAATTGTATCCTTGAGTTCCCTTGTATGTAAACCACTTGTTATAAGTAGTTTCCCTTCTTTGGTTTCCTATTTGTTTGAGGGGCTTATGTCTATATCCTAGCATGGGGGGTGGGCCTTCGAGTTCCACATGGTCGTGTGGTTGCCTATCTCCATCAGGTATTTGTGTCCTTGTTCGAGTGCGTGGATGGATTTGAGTGTATTTGTGTGATGATTCTTCTGGTGCTTATTGCTTCATGCTTTGGATCCCATATTCCAATATCATATTTTATAATTGGATTATTCTAGTTGTACATGAGTCTTGGATTACTCCTAGTTGGAGGATAATGTATTATGATGTAATGAAATAGGAGGTCAACGATGATAGTTGATGATCTAAGTTATTTATTTATGTTCCTTTCATGTTTCTTGTGATATTTATATCTTTTTCATCATGATGAATGTTAGTATTAGGCATACGAGTTGGCTAATGAATAAACTTAAGATCCTAAACCTTAAATGAGATGTATGCTTCATGAGATATGCTTCTTAAAGGATGTTTCATTCTTATGAATTAGGATAAGAGTTTATGAAAAAAGTAATGATTGGAATGAGTATATGGTTAATTGCTATAGGCATATTCTTTACGAGGAGCGCTAGTCACATTTCTTATTTGTGCACGTTATAAGGAATGATGATGTGTCATGTTGAGTGATAGAAAGCTATGTTAAGGCAATGAATATGATCTTCACTTTGGAATTCTTCTTCTTGCATTCATCGTGATTATGTTTAGTATCATTATTATTCTTTGTAGTAAATAAAGTAGCGTGGTCTATGATTAATTGGTTGTTGTACGGTTTTACTAATTCATATATGGATAATGTCATTTGTGTATCTTTAATATCTATGTTATACTACATAATGGTGTTAATGAACCTACCTTAGAATGAATGTGACATGACACTTTGATATAATGGAATGATCCTTGGCTAGTGTCGTATGGAGTAGGAATTAATTTTGGATGACTAATGAATAGATATTATCTCATTCTTTATTAAGTTGATCTAGGGATGTATCATGATGTACCTAAGTTCATAGAAAAGTAAACTATAGGATGTTCATTTCATTTTAGGAAATATGTAGTGATCATGATACTATTCTCTTATGTTAGAAGTTTGTTTATGCTTATTTAGTAGATTGATTGGGAAAAGAAATGTAATACTTTCTTGTGATGATTATGGTAAGTAACAACATTGGGGAACCTAAGTGTAAAATGTAAATGATAAGTTCTACTATTTTGTGCTACTACTTTACGAGTTATCGATGGTTTACTTCATTGTGAATAACACATAGGTATATTGTAACACCAATAGTGGGATACACTATGCTCTAAGTATAGTTTACATTAAGGGAGTGTTTGATTTGTTTAACATTTACCCAACAGGTATGTGCAGGATCATGGTGTGCCAAAACAGGCCCTTAAGTGGCAATGAAATTTCAGAAAAATCAGAGTTATGCAACTTGACATGAAAATTTGAATAAGTTGTGAACATTATTTTTAAAATATGCAAGAAGAGAATATATAGAAAATTGAATTTAGTTTCTAAGCTACTAGTTTTTTGGAAAAAAAAAAATCCTATTTGATGAAAATTTCAAATTTCAATGCAGTGGTACTAAAATTTCAGGAAAAAAATAAGAAGTAGACGTATGTCTGACCACCCTAATCACAATAAAATCTTAATATTTTTTTATAATATTTATAATATAAGTATTAGACTCATGTCCAGATGTGACACATGTTTATTTTTTATTTTTTATGAATTAAATAATTATTTATGATTTTTTTACTACAACTTTTCAGAAATTCAAAAACTCCTACGTCTGACCACCTTAACTTGGTCAAAACCTTATGATTTAAAAAAAAAAAAAAAATTCCCTATATTAGATGAAGCATAGGATGTGACGCATGTTTCGGTTTCAAAAAATGTTATACTGTTTGAAAGTTATGAGTGTTTTTCAATCAGTATATCAATCAGGACTATTGTCAGAATTCAATTAGAAAATAAATAATAATTATTTACTAAAGTCGAAATAAGACAAGCCTTATATTGTTGGAAAGATGGGAACATCCTTTTCAAAACCTTTTCGTTTTATCAATTTTGGCTACAAAAAAAGTCATCAGCCACCAGTGTAAAGTCTAGAAAATCAAGGAATACTGAAAAACACGTTTTTTAAGTTGACTTTCCAGGCTTGTCACTTCCAAGCCTAATACCAAAGCATTCCCGAGCCGAAATTTGAAAATTGAAAATTTGAGTACAAAAATCGGATATCGGATAAAATCGAATATTGGATTTTATCCGATATCCAATTTTTGTACAAAAATTTGCGGTCCCCAAAGAATTTCCCTTTGTCGGATTAAATCGGATATCGAATTTTATTGGTCATATTTAGAGATAGAGAGAGAGAGAGAGAGAGAGAGAGAGAGAGAGAGAGAGAGAGAGAGAGAGAGAGAGAGAGAGAGAGAGAGAGAGAGAGAGAGAGAGAGCATATGACCCCTAACGACATAATTTGGTGTCTTAAGGGGTCTATGGTGTCGTTAGGGGTCATATGGTGTCTTGGGACACCATAGGACCCCTTAAGACACCAAATCATGTTGTTAGGGGTCATATTGTGTCTTACGACCCATAACTATGACCCCTAATGATAGTTATGTGATATGGTGTCCCATGAACCCTTGTGATCTCTCAGGACACCATATGACCCCTAATAAAACCATATTGGGTCGCTTTGGGTCATATTGTGTCCTAAGGGGTCATATTGTGGTCTATGACCCCTTAGGACACCATATGACCCCTAACGACATGATTTGGTATCTTAAGGGGTCCTATGGTGTCGTTAGGGGTCATATAGTGTCCGTAGGGGTCATATGGTGTCTTGGGACATCATAGGACCCCTTAGGACACAATATGACCCAAAGCGACCCAATATGGTGTCATTAGGGGTCATATGGTGTCCTGAGAGGTCATAAAGGTTCATGGGACACCATATGACCCCTATGGACACCATATAGCCCCTAACAACACCATCGGACCCCTTAAGACACCAAATCATGTCGTTAGGGGTCATATTGTGTCCTACAACCCCGGAAGACACAATATGACCCCTAATGTTATGATTTGGTGTCTTAAGGGGTTGATTGGTGTCATTAGGGGTCATATGGTATCTTGTGACACCATAAGACCCCTTAAGACACCAAATTGTGTCGTTAGGGGTCATATTGTGTCCTACGACCCCGTAAGACACAATATGACCCCTAACAACATGATTTGGTGTCTTAAGGGGTCCTATGGTATCATATGGTGTCCCATGAACCCTTATGACCTCTTAGGACACCATATGACCCCTAGTGACACCATATTGGGTCGCTTTGGGTCATATTGTGTCCTAAGGGGTCATATTGTGTCTTAAGGGGTCCTATGGTGTCCTAAGACACCATATGACCCCTAACGACACCAAATCATGTCGTTAGGGGTCATATTATGTCCTACGACCCCGTAAGACACAATATGACCCCTAATGACATGATTAGGTGTCTTAAGGGGTCCTATGGTGTCATTAGGGGTCATATGGTGTCTTGTGACACCATAGGACCCCTTAAGACACCAAATCATGTCGTTAGGGGTCATATTTACACCATAGGACCCCTTAAGATATAATATGACCCCTTAGGACACAATATGACCCAAAGCAACCCAATATGGTGTCATTAGGGTTCATATGGTGTCCTAAGAGGTCATAAGGGTTCATGGGACACCATATGACCCCTAACGACACCATAGGACCCCTTAAGACACCAAATCATGTCGTTAGGGGTCATATTGTGTCCCACGACCCCACAAGACACAATATGACCCCTAATGTTATGATTTGGTGTCTTAAGGGGTCCTATGGTGTCGTTAGGGGTCATATGGTGTCTTGGGACACCATAGGACCCCTTAAGACACCAAATCATGCCGTTAGGGGTCATATTGTGTCCTACGACCCCGTAAGACACAATATGACCCCTAATGTTATGATTTGGTGTCTTAAGGGGTCCTATGGTGTCGTTAGGGGTCATATGGTGTCCATAGGGGTCATATGGTGTCTTGGGACACCATAGGACCCCTTAAGACACAATATGACCCAAAGCGACCCAATATGGTGTCATTAGGGGTCATATGGTGTCCTAAGAGGTCATAAGGGTTCATGGGACACCATATGACCCTTATGGACACCGTATGACCCCTAACGACACCATCAGACCCCTTAAGACATCAAATCATGTCGTTGGGGGTCATATTGTGTCTTACGAGGTCATAGGACACAATATGACCCCTAACGACACAATTTGGTGTCTTAAGGGATCTTATGGTGTCACGAGACACCATATGACCCCCAACAACACCATAGGACCCCTTAAGACACCAAATCATAACATTAGGGGTCATATTGTGTCTTACAGGGTCGTAGGACACAATATGAACCCTAACGACATTATTTGGTGTCTTAAGGGGTCCGATGGTGTCGTTAGGGGTCATATGGTGTCCATAGGGGTCATATGGTGTCCCATGAACCCTTATGACCTCTTAGGACACCACATGACCCCTAATGACACCATATTGGGTCGCTTTGGGTCATATTGTGTCCTAAGGGGTCATATTGTGTCTTAAGGGTCCTATGGTGTCCCGAGACACCAAATGACCCCTATGGACACCATATGACCCCTAACGACGCCATAGGACCCCTTAAGACACCAAATCATAACATTAGGGGTCATATTGCATCTTACGGGGTCGTAGGACACAATATGACCCCTAACGACATGATTTGGTGTCTTAAGGGGTCCTATGGCGTTGTTAAGGGTCATATGGTGTCCATAGGGGTCATATGGTGTCCCATGAACCCTTATGACCTCTTAGGACACCATATGACCCCTAATGACACCATATTGGGTCACTTCAAGTCATATTGTGTTGTAAGGGGTCATATTGTGTCTTAAGGGGTCCTATGGTATCCCAAGACACCATATGACCTCTATGGACACCATATGACCCCTAACAACACCATAGGACCCCTTAAGACACCAAATCATAACATTAGGGGTCATATTGTGTCTTACGGGATAGTAGGACACAATATGACCCCTAACGACATGATTTGGTGTTGTTAGGGGTCATATGGTGTCCATAGGGGTCATATGGTGTCTTGGGATACCATAGGACCCCTTAAGACACAATATGACCCCTTAGGACACAATATGATCAAAAGCGACCCAATATGGTGTCACTAGGGGTCATATAGTGTCCTAAGAGGTCATAAGGGTTCATGGGATACCATATGACCCCTGTGGACACCATATGACCCCTAACGACACCATAGGACCCCTTAAGACACCAAATCATGTTGTTAGGGGTCATATTGTGTCTTACGGGGTAGTAGGACAGAATATGACCCCTAACGACACAATTTGGTGTATTAAGGGGTCTTATGGTGTCACAAGACACCATATGATCCCTAACGACACCATAGGACCCCTTAAGACACCAAATCATAACTTTAGGGGTCATATTGTGTCTTACGGGGTCGTAGGACACAATATGACCCCTAACGACATGATTTGGTGTCTTAAGGGGTCCGATGGTGTCGTTAGGGGTCATATGGTGTCCATAGGGGTCATATGGTATCCCATGAACCCTTATGACCTCTTAGGACACCATATGACCCCTTATGACACCATATTGGGTCGCTTTGGGTCATATTGTGTCCTAAGGGGTCATATTGTGTCTTAAGGGGTCCTATGGTGTCCCAATACACCATATGACCCCTATGGACACCATATGACCCCTAACGACACCATAGCACCCCTTAAGACACCAAATTATAACATTAGGGGTCATATTGTGTCTTACAGGGTCGTAGGACACAATATGACCCCTAACGACATGATTTGGTGTCTTAAGGGGTCCTATGGTGTCGTTGGGGGTCATATGGTGTCCACAGGGGTTATATGGTGTCCCATGAAACCTTATGACATCTTAGGACACCATATGACCCCTAATGACACCATATTGGGTCACTTCGGGTCATATTGTGTCCTAAGGGGTCATATTGTGTCTTAAGGGGTCCTATGGTGTCCCAAGACACCATATGACCCCTATGGACACCATATGACCCCTAACGACACCATAGGACCCCTTAAGACACCAAATCATAACATTAGGGATCAAATTGTGTCTTACAGGGTCATAGAACACAATATGACCCCTAACGACATGATTTGGTGTTGTTAGGGGTCATATGGTGTCTTGGGACACTATAGGACCCCTTGAGACACAATATGACCCCTTAGGACACAATATGACGCAAAGCGACCCAATATGGTGTCACTAGGGGTCATATGGTGTCCTAAGAGGTCACAAGGGTTCATGGGACACCATATGGCCCCTATGGACACCATATGACCCCTAACGACACCATAGGACCCCCTAAGACACCAAATCATAGCATTAGGGGTCATATTGTGTCTTAAGGGGTCGTAGGACACAATATGACCCCTAATGACATGATTTGGTGTTGTTAGAGGTCATATGGTGTCCATAGGGGTCATATGGTGTCTTAGGACACCATAAGACCCCTTAAGACACAATATGACCGCTTAGGACACAATATGACCCAAAGCGACCCAATATGGTGTCACTAGGGGTCATATGGTGTCCTAAGAGGTCATAAGGGTTCATGGGACACCATATGACCCCTATGGACACCATATGACCCCTAACGACACCATAGGACCCCTTAAGACACCAAATCATGTCGTTAGGGGTCACATTGTGTCTTATGGGGTCGTAGGACACAATATGACCCCTAATGAAACAATTTTGTGTCTTAAGGGGTCTTATGGTGTCACGAGACACCATATGACCCCTAAAGAGACACCATATGACCCCTAAAGACACCATAGGACCCCTTAAGACACCAAATCATAACATTAGGGGTCATATTGTGTCTTACGGGGTCGTAGGACACAATATGACCCCTAACAACATGATTTGGTGTCTTAAGGGGTCCGATGGTGTCGTTAGGGGTCATATGGTGTCCATAGGGGTCATATGGTGT
Source organism: Cryptomeria japonica (assembly GCF_030272615.1). NCBI lineage: Eukaryota > Viridiplantae > Streptophyta > Pinopsida > Cupressales > Cupressaceae > Cryptomeria > Cryptomeria japonica. The sequence goes on from NC_081412.1 coordinate 129,562,988, forward strand.
CCCATGAACCCTTATGACCTCTTAGGACACCATATGACCCCTAATGACACCATATTGGGTCGCTTTGGGTCATATTGTGTCCTAAGGGGTCATATTGTGTGTTAAGGGGTCCTATGGTGTCCCAAGACATCATATGACCCCTAACGATACCATAGGACCCCTTAAGACACCAAATCATAACATTAGGGGTCATATTGTGTCTTACGGGGTCGTAGGACACAATATGACCCCTAACGACATGATTTGGTGTCTTAAGGGGTCCTATGGTGTCGTTAGGGGTCATATGGTGTCCATAGGGGTCATATGGTGTCCCATGAACCCTTATGACCTCTTAGGACACCATATGACCCCTAATGACACCATATTGTGTCTTAAGGGGTCCTATGGTGTCCCAAGGCACCATATGACCCCTATGGACACCATATGACCCCTAACGACACTATAGGACCCTTTAAGACACCAAATCATAACATTAGGGGTCATATTGTGTCTTACGGGGTCGTAGGACATAATATGACCCCTAACGACATGATTTGGTGTCATTAGGGGTCATATGGTGTCCATGGTGGTCATATGGTGTCTTGGGACACCATAGGACCCCTTAAGACACAATATGACCCCTTAGGACACAATATGACCCAAAGCGACCCAATATGGTGTCACTAGGGGTCATATGGTGTCCTAAGAGGTCATAAGGGTTCATGGGACACCATATGACCCCTAACGACACCATAGGACCCCTTAAGACACCAAATCATGTTGTTAGGGGTCATATTGTGTCCTACGACCCCGTAAGACACAATATGACCCCTAATGACATGATTTGGTGTCTTAAGGGGTCCTATGGTGTCGTTAGGGGTCATATGGTGTCTTGTGATACCATAGGACCCCTTAAGACACCAAATCATGTCCTCTCTCTCTCTCTCTCTCTCTCTCTCTAAAATATGACCAATAAAATCCAATATCGGTTTTTTGCCATGTGGCAGTTTAGTTCATAAATGGCGGCAACGGGAATTTTTTTGGGGGACCACATATTTTTGTACAAAAATCTTATATCGGATAAAATCCGATATCCGATTTTAGTACTAAAAACCAAGAAAAAAAGGGTTTGTGGGCCATTCTGTAGATTCCAACAGCTGACAGTCTGGGTCCTATGTTTTCTATCGAGGATCACGGGGTTTCAGACAACTAGAGACAAATTTGTGCTTTTGGGAGATTCTTAAAGTGAAAACTTACATTGTCAATCACGAAGGAGCATATGTGTGGAGGGAAATGGGGAGTAGTAGTCGTCGGAAGTCTAAACGCAAAAGAAAACTTTCAAATGACCAAGTTGAAGTGTATAGAGAAAGAGATAGAGAATGTCATAGGAGGAGAAGACAATGTATGCTAAATATTGCTAATGTTACTTCAACTGAAGAGGAAATTGAAATTGAAAATGTGCCACAAGTTATTGAAAATGAAAATGTAAATTTTGAAAGTGAAAATATTGAAAATTTTGAAAATGTTGAAAGTGATAATGAAAATGCTCAACATGTGGAAAATTTTGACATAGGAGGTGAAAATGTGGAAAACTTTAACATTGAAGGTGGAATTGCCTCACCAAGTGAACCATATGTAACACCTAATTACTTTAGAAATGAAGACCCTCTCATGGATGAAAGACAAATTCCAAATCCAAGACCTTCAAGAACCCCAAAATGGTTATTTGAAATCGATGAGAACATTATTGCGAATCTTGAAGGCAAGAGGTCAACAAGAACCGTTCGGTTATGGGCTATAGAACTTTTCAACCAAAATTTTAGCAATAAGACATTGACTAAGCAATGCCAACTCTTTGTTCAATTGCTAAAGATGATAAAGATGAGACCATTGCTAAACAAATTGAAGATTCGTATGAACAAGAAGACGGAGAGAAATTCTATTATTGCAAAAAATCTATTTGACGCTCTCAATTCTATTGGAAAGAATACCAAAGAAAGAGATAAGAGAGTCGTTCAAAGAGTGATTACGACCTCCTTAGTGAGCCATCAATCAAGGAAGGCTTGTAAAATGAGACAAACTTATGTTGATTTTAACATAAACTGTAAAACTTTGGATAGAGCACTTGCACGAAGACAAAGAATTGACGATCCAGTTCAACAAGATACATGGGAATTTGGTGGGAGGCTTCCACGTGTTGATAGAAAGTTGACTGACAATGTGAAGGAAGAGATTCAACAATTTTGGCACTCTAATTCTAGAGTGTCACCCAATGTAAAGGATGTTTTGAAATTAAGAATCAGCAACCGAGACCACACACCGCATCCCAAACATTTCTTGGAATCAAGCCAAGCAATGTTGTACAATTTTTTTTGTGAATTACATCCAACATTGCAAATATCACAAAGGACCTTTGAATCTTTGAAACCATTTTATTGTGTTCCTCTTAAGATTTGCAATACCAGTTGTTGCAAGTACCATGTGGAGTTTTCAATGTACCATGAACTTTTATGTCATATTCGTTCTACAATGCATACTAATGAGATGTTGCAGGAGTGTGGTGCAATGCTATTTCCGAGATCATCAAGAGACTTTCAAGATCTATTTTTATGCCCTAGAGATGATGGCTGCTATTTCTATAGAAATGATTGTTTGAATGAGAAGTGCTCAGAATGCGGTGGGCTGTCAAAGTTTGTTTCATGTTTTCATGAGGGCAATGAACATGAGTTTGGAAATAATTATGTTGAGAAAAAAAGATACGAGACAATGAAATATAATTTGAAGAGTGGAGGTGAAGGTTCTAGATGCGAATTAGTCTCAAGAGAAGTGAGTATTGCTGATTTTATTTTGGATTTTAAGGAAAATCTTTTCTACAAGTATGCAAGGCACACCCATAGGTCTTAGTGGTTGGATCAACAGTTCAGGATGTGTAAGAACTCTTTCCCGATTGGCACTATTGTATCGGTGGTTGATTTTGCAGAGAACTATACATTGCAACCATAGGATGAGGTACAGTCTCAGTACTACAATTCAGTCCAGATTGCTATTTTTGTTCACATTATATATAGACATGCTCCTAATAGTACAGAAGAGGACAGGAAAATAATTAGGGAGTATCATTTTTATATGAGTGATGATAGATCACACTCCTTTGAGTATGTGCAACATTCTTTCGAGAATTTTTTTGAGTTCTTGCATGAGAAAGATATTGTAATTGATCGACATATAATATGGTCAGATAACTGTACGGGTCAATTCAAGAATGCCCGTATGTTTTATTGGTTGAGTAGAATGCATGTGGAGAGGCGTATACCTCATATTTGGTGTTTTTTTTAGGTAGGGCATGGGAAGGGAGAGCATGATGGAGCAGGTGCATGTTTGAAGAGAGCTCTAGTTAAGGAGCAATTGAGGATTTCAGGTGCAAATTTATCTGATGCACGTTCTATTGTTGATTGGTGTAGTTCAACATTGTCACATGGAGGTACTCTTGATTCAGCAGTGAGCAGATTCTTTTGGTTGGTTGAGGAGGGAACAGTGGGAGATAGATTGGATTGTCAAACAATTAAAGATTCTTCAGAGATGCATTCATTTCTCAGCTTAGATGCAAGTACATGGACCATTTGGACACGAGCATTGGCTTGTTTTTGTCAGAGTTGTCTTCGGTGTGATTGGGATCAGTGCGAGTCAAGTGAGTGGGTTGATATGTGGGTTCCCACTATCTAACTCCTTTATCTCAAACAATATCCTTGTCAAACGATGACATGGAAAGTTCACTTGAGTATGATTGTCTATCAGATCTTGTACAACCATGACATGTTTTTGCAGTTGTTGCACCACAAGGGAATGAAGAGAGATCAAAATATTGGTTGGCATGATGTGTACAGTGAAAACAAAAGCTAACACAACCAGTGACAGATGATGATGGGTTCACATATCCTACAGGTTTAGTTGTTGTTGTGGGAACTTGATTGCGAACATACATGATTAGAAAGAATGGCATACCTGCATTTGAAGACTATGAGAGACACAAAACCATTATAATGTATTCACACCTTATTATAGCTACAAATGTCAAGTTGTTGAAGCATCAAGCAAAACCAAAGACCAAAGAGCTATGGACAGTGACTACTACTGATCATGAAGCAATACTGGATACTCTTAAACAAAGAGATGACCCTTCAGGCACACTTGAGTAGTAGGTCTTTAATGGTGCCTTATTTTTTTATCATGCATTTCATTTCAAACAATGATCATTAAACCTTAATGTTCAAGTTTGTTACGTGTATATTAAGGATGTGTTCAAAATGCAGGTCTATTGATGAACGTTTTTTTGGGGCAACACAGTTTTTGCATGCACATAGCGAGTACACTCGATATAATTGGAAGGGACGTATTTTTGCAACACCACTTATGTTCATCCATGCAATTTATGTGTAGACTAACAATTCTTAAAAATACAGGTTCATGCTAGCTCATTCATCATTGACAAGGCCCTCTCTTGGTGATGGTACATATTCCTTTGTGCATTAATGAGATTAAATTGTGGGTTTTGTTGTGTTTATTATCATGAAGATGATTCAAATGCATGTGGCCAGGACACATATGCAGTGGATCAAATTGTCATGACAGATGATCTATTGAATCAAAGATTTGACATTGACTAGTCAAGGTGGTCATCGAACTTTCACTCAGGTAACCTTGTCTATTTTTATTCATTAATGGTTTATAAAATAAAGTCAGTTAGATTTTGGCAATTGAATAACATTCTTTCATTTTTAGACGTTGACATCAGATGCACCTAATATTCTCTCCATAATGGAGCATGGCGTTCTCTAGCAGTAGCATCTTTGATGCTTTTGACAGTAGTATGAGTCAGATTAGTAAATTTCTATTTTGATGCTTCCCACAGGGCTTTGCAACTTCACATTGTGAGTGTGCTCCCATTACAAATGAATTGTACTTTAATTGACATAGATGGTCTATGATGGATTTTTTGTAAGACTATATGGTTTTATTACATATATTGTACTTTAATCGACATATAACAATATCCAAGTGGTGGTTGGCATGAGCTTGAATATGGTAAGTTGTATGCATCTTGAAGTTGAATATGATATGTTGTATACATCTTGAAGTTGATCTTTGTTTAGACTTTGTCAGCATTTGATGAATCATAAATGTCATTTCATTATTAATCTTGTGAGTGTGAGGCGTAGGAATAATAACTAATTGAGAACATCAATTCAAATCCATAATATAAAGGATACTAATTTATTTATTGGAGTTTAGTGCAGAACTTATTTATTTTTTCTAATAATGAAATAGGTACAACTGTATCAAGATAAAATGAAGCTTTTCTCTCATATGAAGATGTCACATTGGCAAATTGGTCTATATTATAATACACAAGACGTAAGTAAAATCAAAATGCTCTCGTCAAATCCTTCCAAATTCTATGTTAACTTGTGACTCATTACTGTATGCTGGGAGAGGGAAGAGTGTGTGGCTTCAGGGTACAGTTTTGGACTTGAACCATATTGCATAAATCTCAAGGCTTCAACTTGATTATCATTAAAGGTTTCTGATTGTTTACAAAATATCCTTTCATATCCCTTCATGGATGTCACATGCGTAGGGTGTGACCCCGAGCGTTCGATCGAGTGGTGGGGCAATATAGGAGCATGCGTAGGGTAATAATGCCTAACTGGACATGTCGGAGTCGACGGTTCGTCATCACAACGAGCAGAAGGAGAAATCGGCTACGCGACAACATTCCATTGAGTGAGATTGATGATTTTTTCGCCAACCAAAAAATTGCTGCCCTAATAAAACTGTAGGGCAACTTGAAAAATCGAGATAGGCTTTCGTAGGGACCCCTCTCGTGGCCCTGTAGGTTCAAATAGATTGTTCGTAGGTGCCACGGATTCCGAGTTAGGGCCCGTCAAAGTTTGACAATTTTGAGCACTTAGGGCGCTCAAGGGACGACGCCGATAGGGTATGACCCCGAGCGTTCGATCGAGTTGGGGGGCAAAATAGGAGCATGCATAGGGTAATAATGCCTAACTGGACATGTTGGAGCCAACAGTTCATCATCATGACGAGCAGAAGGAGAAATCGGCCACGCGACAACATTCCATTGAGTGAGGCTGACGATTTTTTCGCCAACCGAAAAATTGCTGCCCTAATAAAGCCATAGGGCAACTTGAAAAACCGAGATAGGATTTCGTAGGGACCCCTCTCGTGGCCTTGTAGGTTCAAATAGATCATTCGCAGGTGCCACGGATTCTGAGTTAGGGCCCGTCAAAGTTTGACAATTTTGAGCACTTAGGGCGCTCAAGGGACGACGCCGGCAGGGTATGACCCCGAGCATTCGATCGAGTGGGGGGGAAAAATAGGAGCATGCATAGGGTAATAATGCCTAACTGGACATGTCGGAGCCGACGGTTTGTCATCGCGACGAGCAGAACGAGAAATCGGCCACGTGACAACATTCCATTGAGTGAGACTGACGATTTTTTTGCCAACCGAAAAATTGCTGCCCTAATAAAACCATAGGGCAAATTGAAAAACCGAGATAGGTTTTTGTAGGGACCCCTCTCGTGGCCCTGTAGGTTTAAACGAAACATTCTCAAGTGCCATGGATTTCGAGTTAGGGCCCATCAAAGTTTGACAATTTTGAGCACTTAGGGTGCTCAAGGGACGATGCCGGTAGGGTATGACCCCGAGCGTTCGATTGAGTGGGGGGGAAAAATAGGAGCATGTGTAGGGTAATAATGCCTAACTAGACATGTCAGAGCCGACGATTCGTCATCGCGACGAGTGGAACGAGAAATCGGCCATGCAACAACATTCCATTGAGTGAGACTGATGATTTTTTCGCCAACCGAAAAATAGCTGCCCTAATAAAACTCTGAGCATTCGACCGAGGTGAAGGGGTAAAATAGGACCATGCATAGGGTAATAATGAATTGTATCAAGTATTGTTCATTAAATGAATTGTATTGTATTGTTCAATAAATGAATTGTATCAAGTATTGTTCATTAAATGAATTGTATTGTATTGTTCATTAAATGAATTGTATTGTTCATGAAATGTATTGTTCATTGAATGAATTGTATTGTATTGTTGATTAAATGAATTGTATTGTTCATAAATTGTATTGTTCATTAAATGAATTATATTGTTTATTATAAAAACAACACTTACGATGAAATGAAATGAATTGTATTGTTCATTAAATAGCCATTATTAACCATTGTTAATTATTGGAATGAAGATTAAAGATTTCCATGATAACACCACGCACAGATGAGCAACAATTTATATGATCGAATATCAACTTCTGTATATATAAAAATGTCAAATGATTACAAATATATGTCCATACACAAATATGGCATAAATGCCAACTGAAACAAAATGTATGTCTAAATACGTGAATGTATGCCCATATACAAAATATACATGCCAACTAGACATGTAAGCATCCCAAAACTATCTATAACATCCTAAGCTACTGATGGATCATCAAAATCGATCCTCTTCGCCGCACTGCTCTGCTCTGAAGGATCCTGCACAAGAAAAACAAACCACGATTAATATTAGTTATATTATATAATTCACATTCAAAAAGTTAACATAAAAATGAACTATAATTGAACTATTCATGTTTACCTCATCTCCACGTTTTCTCTTCAGCTTTGCAGGACTCTTGATGCATGTCTTCGATAGAGGAGGTATGTTTTGAATATTTTCATACACAACCTACATATGTTCAGAAACATGACATTGATACAAGTTAGCATATAATTGTCACTGATAATAACAAATTATATCTACTAATCAAAAAATAAAATAAACACACATCTACTCGAGGCATCTCTTCTTCTTCTTTAGGTATACTGGGTGTAGTCATCAAGGATGTGAAGCCAAGAATTCTCTGTATATATACACAACAAGTATATGAAACTATCAATCTATGTCTAGACATGTATAATCACTATAAGTTATTTAAATTATTCATTCAATCATATTTGCATTCAATTACCTTTCCCTTGTCTCCAACTGCACTACCAGATCCTAAATCACACCGCTCCGCACTCATGCTACTTGTGCCCTACAAGAGTAAAATAAGATATACATGCAAGTTACTACATAATCTAATTAATACCAATATAAATGATGAGCATGTATGTACAATACAATGCAAACGACTAGGTGCAATAATATATGTACCGTCAAGCTATCAAGGCCAAATGAAATGGCCAACAAGGTGCCCTCCTAAATCTGTCTCAACTCATCCTCGGTCATCAACTGTTAAATAGACCATGTAAATAAAAATTAGTACTTAATATTATCTAATTTATAAACATTTAATCAAAATATAACATGAATTGTGAAAATACAAATCTTACCACTACATCATCAATGTATGATGACGGTGCCTCATCGCCTCTAGCATGTGAGGACTCCCCAGGGTATCCTCCAGTTTGTGTAATAACATCTGGTGCATCATGCATCTCATGCACCTCATAATTTGCATTGTCCACAGGATGATCGACGGGCTGTCCTACTGGACCCAAGCATACGTGCCCACACATGACACAACTATGGGGCACGCATATGTGTGGAGCCGAGGATGACGTGTCAACGCCACCAGATGCACCGCTACCATCAAGAGTAGGCTGAGCTACTGACGCAACCTGAGAAACCAAAAGGTTGCTCAAAGAGTGAATAGCCGATATGGTCCATGAAGCCGCCTCACGAATGATATTAGGATGCTGCACTGCAGGTGGGGGATCAATAGGAGGAGGGGGGACATACGGGCCCTGGACTACTCTGACTGCCCCAGGTCTATTTTGGGGGCATATCTAAACCTACACCCTGGAAAGGTTGGATGTCAAAGTAGCTCACATGTTTGTGTAAAACAAACTCAACATACAATTTTGTTATAAAATAGAAGGGGATATCAAGATTATTGTTGGGTGGTTTGTCGAAAACCATCCACCAATGATCCCAAAAGTTTTTCACAGTCCCATCATTTGTGCACCATTTAATAGAAATTTTTGTTTTTTTGGGATTTACGGGCTGACCAGTACGGGGATTGACAAAGAATGAGGCGATTTCGGCTTTGGATATCTCAAGATCCTTGATATCCTTATACAACAAGCCATCTGCATATTTTTCCCTCATAGAATCTCGCCACAAAAGGGTGACATCATGCTCCTCAGTCATGGTTTCCATACTTTTTATGATCGACGTGAGAGGATCAAACATTGGGTTTAGACGAGGGATCCTACGATATACTTCTGCAATCCCCCTCAATTCATTCAAATTTTGTGCAATCAAATCCTGAATTGAGGGGGGGTTTGGCAAATGAGGGTTTGGCTGTTGCAGTTGTGGTTCGTCAGTCTTTTCATTGTTATCCCCCATTTTTAACCTAATTGAATGTAAACAATTAAATTTAGTTAACAAACTTAAACAATTAGGTATTTGATTTTAAAAAACCTAGTTTCCATTAAAAAAAACCATATTTTCAATGAAAAATCAAATAAACATTAACAAAAAATACAAAAAATGAATGAAAATGATTCAAAACGATAAAATTCTTACCTCTGAATCTATCTTTTAGCAATTTTTTGTCAAAAAACCGGATATCCGATGGAGCGAATATCGGATTGTGATGAAATCACGCGGCCCGTGAGTTAAAAATGACTCACGGGCTGCCACTGTCAAAATATAAAAGTCTTAGAAAATCGGATATCCGATTTTTATACTTAAATTATTTTTAAATAACATATATAATATAATAATATATTATATAATATATTATTATATTATATAATACGTATTGTATTGTATTATATATATTATAATATATAATATAATATAATATAATACAATACGTATTGTATTATATTATATATATTATAATATATAATATTTTATTATATTATAATATATAATATTTTATTATATTATAATATAATATAATATAATATTATAATATTATATTACATTATTATATAATATAATATAATATTTTATTATATTATATTATATAATAATATAATATAATATTATAATATTATATTATATTATTATATAATATAATATAATATTTTATTATATTATATTATATAATAATATAATATAATATAATATTATATAATAATATATTATATATAATATAATATTAGATTATTATATAATATAATATTACATTATTATGTTATATATAATATAATATAATATTATATATATTACTATATAATATATATTATATAATATAATAATAGATTATATATTATACAATATGTAACATATAATATATTTTTTAAATTAAAATTACAAATAAAAATCGGATATCCGATTTGCATAGGTAATTACCAGGCCAAGGTGTACTGACACCCAGGCCAAGCAAAAAGTCAACACGGATTTTCTCGTTTTTAGGCGAGTGAAGAAGGCTATTTTTTTCACATCGCCACTTTTTGGCCCCCCTTGATCCTGCACTAACCCCAACATCTTAGGGAACCCCTTCATGGTCTTGTATATCCATAAATAAAGAGGGTCTTACCCACCTTAATCATTGGTCCTTAGATGCCCAACCTGAAGACAAGTTTGTGGTGTTCTTCTTAGGCCTAACACCCCTAGCACTGAAGAGATTACCGAGCCTTAGGGAATTGAAACTTACAACTCAAATCACCAATAAAAGTGCAGAAAAAAGGGAAGAATAATGAGATCCATTGGAAGTCGAGGATCAAGGATACCAAGAAAATCACATGATGAGGTATTCAAGCCAAATATCTAGCTTTAAAAGATAATATCATTTACAATGTGTGGATTGAAAGAAAGGCATGTAGGAAGATAAGGTTTGAAACCTTGTTAGGGAAAAGGGGAAGAGTGGGGGACATGGAAAATATATACCAAGATGGGAATGTTTAATATCTTGATAAGGAAAAAGGAAATTGTGAGGTTTGGAGAAAAGGCACGTGAAGAAGGGAAACCAACAAACTTCACAAAAATGTATGGAAATGAGCAACACCATCCATACATAGAATGGTTTTGGGGTTTTTCAAATTTCAATGACTAATAGGGATGTTGAGGATGATAAAAAACAACACTTGCAAACTTGATCGAAGGTGACCCATAAGATATTATCTAAAATTAATTACAAGTTATGGGAAAACAATGAAAAATATAGGATTGAAGCATAAATGGATGCAACCAAATTGGGAACCAATAGGGATTTACTGTTAGGGTTTAGACAGATCCAGAGAAAATACAAATTAACAATTGTATGCAGATACAAACACAAAAGATGAAGAAAAAATGCATAACACAGATAACACAGAGATTTAACGCGGTTCACCCAAGATGGGCTACATCCACCAAACACAACCGTCCAACTTTTCTTATTATCTAGTAAATGAACACAACATCATTACAATGCCTTTACATTCCAGCCACTTATAATAAGTGATTTTAGGGCAACACTCAAAGTCAGTTATTTTTAGGGTTTTCTTACAACGTCAAATTTTTCAACAAAAAAACACTATTTTTTTCCTCGGGGGTTGCGCCCCCAAACCTCAGCAAGAATACATGATGAGTGTACAGTACTTTCCTGATCAGTCGCTACATATCAACATTTACCTCGAGAAGGTTTCACCTGAAGAAGCTAGTGATACTTTGTATTTGATTTGTAACTAAACATATTTATAACTATTCTTTAAGTTCATCAAGTATCTTGTTTTTTTTACATCATGATTTTTATGCTACACTGTCATTTACAAGTAGAATTATATTGAGTGGTATCAAATTTATTTAAAGCATCATGTCTATAGCATACAAATATTTTAGTGGTCTACTACAACCACTCATCATATGCTCTCACCTCACTGTCATAGGGTCTTGGTGATTAGAAAGTGGTAATAGTAGTGAGGTATGAATAGTTGCATTTTAGTGACCAACTAAAGCTACACAGTGTATGCTTCCACCTTGCCATCATAGGATCTTGGTAACCATCGTAGATGGGGGTTGTAAAAATTAAAAGCTAGATGACTCTAAAGACCTATCCTTTCAAAATTTGGACAAGGTAGTTAAAATATTGCAATCGACACAACTTGTCATAGTTTAATAAGTTTTCAAGTTGGAAAATTTCGATAAAATTAATGACTATGATATCCAATTGAATGAAATTAATGCCAAATTCAATATCATGAACCACCATTTCTAATGCAGTATACAATGACTGATGTGATGGATTTTTAATACTTGACACAACCCTTTGACTAAAATGTAATATGGAGGAACACAAAATGTTCTTGAATTATATTTCCCTATATGACCTAAAAAGTTGAATGTATAAAGAAAAAAAATAATATATTAATACATCAATTAATCTCCCACATGTGAAAAAATTCCCAAAGTTTTGTCCTACAAATAATATTAATTTATCTAACTATATCAATGGTTGCATAAAATATATGGCAAAATCCCACATGATAATTTTTACAAATACCTACTTACTTGTTTTTGTCCAAGAGAATAGGTGAACTTCACTTGGGGATTAGTTTTAAATCAAGATAAACTCATTCTACTTGTGAATACCAAGTAATTTAAAAAATTTACAAACTAGACAAGTGGGTTAAGAATATTCTTTTTTCAAAAAATGATCTTTCAATGGCCGAAAGGAATACGTCAATGTTGAAGTAAAAATATTTAAAAGCATCAACTTGATGAAAGCTATTAAGTTAGATAAACTAGATGGGGATAAAAGTGATGCCCAATATTGACCATTTTGACCAACTCCAAAATAGGGTATCCAACTACCATCATTTAAGTTCTTGACTTGTGAGAATATGACACTCATAGAGCTAAAGGGTTGTGCTATAATTATGATAAGAAATATGCATTGATTTATACATTTCTAAAACATGGATTATTTGTGCTAGATGTGTATGCAACTTCTACATTTGACACATTAGATGCTTAGGAAGAAAGTCCAATCAAGGAACTACTTGAGGAGACTAGTATAAGTGATGCTTCTAGACTTAAATTTTTCTTGCATGAGTTAGTAGAGATTATAGTGCTTTAAACTATTAAATTATTTCAATGCTTCAAGGGGCATTGCCTAACCATATTCATTGATTTTTGAAGCAATCATGACTTCAATAACTCTTAGATGACCAAACAAGCTAGGTTGATCCTTGGTACAACTTTAAGGTGATAATCACAATTAGAGGTGCGTTGGCTTGCAAGGGTAAATACTAGAATGTTAAGTAATCAAAGGGTGATTAAAATTTATAATTTAAAATGTGTGGCCTTGCATTGGGTGGTTACAACATAGTTTCATGATCTTGATGGATTTATAGTTTAGGATGAGAAATTTTCTTGAAATGTAGATGCAATTTAGGGCTTATAGAAAATAATATAACCTTAAAAGGTATGATATTCAAGACCCATCCAAATTAAAAGTTCACATTACACGAAGATGTTACTAAAAAAGGTCCTTAGGGTGTCATAGATGAAACCTATGCTCTATAAATCATATAAACAAAGGATTCAACTAAATCACTAGACGTACAATTAATCCTTGATAAGGACTCTTAGGTTTTTATATAACCTCAGGGATTACCACATCAATACTCATAAAACTATGTTGACCAATAAAAACTAAACCATACCAATCACCTTGTGTGCAAAATATAAAAATCAAGAAGATGGTCCAATAATTGTTTGATACGAGGAGCATTCAACCAATTATTAAACCTCATCACTCCTAGAGCTCCTAGTTTAGAAGAAACACGAGTAATAGTGGTTGTGTGCAATTTTTTAAAACAAAATTACTATTAAAGATGAATTCTTTATTTTTATGATCGATGAAATATTAGATGAAATATGTGAAACATACCTCTTCTCAAAGTTAGATTTACAATATGAGTACCACCACATTCACCTAGGCAAGCAAATATCCTTGACCAATATTTTGAATTAAAGATGTCACTTGACCTCACAAATGCACCATGCATATTATATAGCACACGATGACTTGTATTACTTGGTAATTCATTTAGTAATTAATTCTAGCTTTCTTTAATGAAAGAATCAAATTATCTAAATAAACAATGAAATAAATCACTTAAATAGAAAATACAAGATTGTTTCCTATAACGCTCGTGGACCCTACTCCCCTTTTGGATAGATCTTCTACTTCTTAGTTGATGTCATTATCGCTTCCTTCTATTTATAAATGTTGAAAAACATTCTTACATTTTGGTTCTACTATTCTAATCTAGATAGTTCATACTTCATTTTTCTCACTAAATTATGCCAATGATTTCATATAATTGTTTATTACTAGCTTTTGTAGAAGTTAAAGAAGGATCGTTGTTAAAAATCTAACTAATCCTAAAATTACCAAATTGTAAATTTCTTTATTTTCACAATTACAATATGAAAGGGACGAGCTCTAGTGTAAACCAAAAACTTTTCCCGTATCTCAGATAAGAGGCAGTGCCATTGAAGTGATCCTAGATTTTAGGGGAGAATTGAGGGTCTAACACTTTAATCAATTCTTTGTAATAGTAACAAATGAAGCACACATATAGGCGTTTCCAAATTAGGTAGTTGAGAGTCACTTAAAATTGGCTTAGACTTCACAAGACATGCATCGAAATTCTAAGGATACATATGAAAAGTTTCCAAATTTTATATGGTCACGCCATGAGCTACATAAAAAAGTAGATGCATATTTAAAATTTACCTCATTGACTTTTGTTGTATCCATACTTGCACCAATATCATCCATGGATGTCATCTCGTTGTTTCATGTTGCACACATCCATTTATTACCATGTATAGACCTATTAATAAGTGCAATAGGTTGTTCTTGTCTATCTTCAGTTATTTGAAGCACAACAACAACACAACTAAAAATGTAGTAAAGAGGAGAAATTATAAATGTTTAGAATAATCTAAAATTTCTAAAGTTGGTGCATCTGGAAGAGCTTCTTTGATTGAGAAATTTGCATTAAAGTCCTAAAAAATAAAGAATGGTCTAAAACTAAAAGTTCATATCATGCATTTTATCCCTCAAAGTGTTGTCATATATACTTAAAACATAGATCATATCCATTCACATTTATAGATTAAATACAAACGAGGTCAATGAGCTCTTAGTTTACTATTGAAGTTGAATGGTTCTAAATGAGCCCACTAGAAATCGAGTCTTGCTAAGTGTAAGGCCTTGACACCATAAGGGATGAGGTCAAGATCATGCCTTAGTGACTTTGACAAAATGGATATCCCTCAATACTTCTATTAGCCAAATGAGTTTCTACTAAAGTTTATGCTCCCATATTAAATAACTAAACAATTATATAAATTTCAAATAAAACATTAAAAAATAAAAACAAAAAATTGAAATGGAAATGTAAGTGTATTTCTTTATATAAAATTTAGAACATAAAATTAGGGAAAATAGGTATAACAAAAATTAAAAATGTTAATTTATGTTAAAAATATTGAAATACAAGTTTCAGAGCGATTCTCGTTTAAATTTAATTTTAAGTTTGGATTTTTTATATTTTTATGCACAATTTAACGATCCTAAATGTGTACCTGATTTTTTATATATATATTTTTCTCCCGTTTATTATTCTCTTCGCAGAACCGGCGGGAAGTAAGAAGAGAGTTTGTTGTGTTCCATTTCTCAGGAAACAAGCAAGCAAACAGGGGTCGATTCCCAGCAATGAATTCTGAAGCAACAGTTGCAGCAAGCAGTGCAGTGCTCGATTCAGATTCAGACGATGAGTTGTGCTCCTCGAAAGAAAGAGTAATGCGCAAGTCCTTTGTGCATGAATGGAAAATCCTGGAAGATCTTGTGCACACCATTGTCACAAACGGTGGCGCAGTCGAAATCTCTGCTGTCAAAAGAGCTCAAGTCATCGTAAGGAATTATCTCTTGCGATCGCCTAATCAAGTAATACCTAGTTTAAGTACAAATTTAAGGGCAAGGAAAAGCCCCCCTCCACTTTCCCTTACAGGAAATTGACGAAGTTTAATTGCAAGGCCAGAAGAGACCCTTCTAAAATCATGTAGTAATCTAGTTTCAGTGCAGAGAAATGCCTGGATTCTCTCCTTGAGATTGTCTTGAAAACCATTGTTATGTTTAGTTGGCGGTCAAGAAAATACCCTCCTCTGCCTTCCGTTGATTTCTGTCTTGGAAAAATGAATACATTTAGTTGCAGGGCAAGAAAATAACTACATCCTTCAGTGAGCTTGTCTTGGAAAAATGAATACATTTAGTTGCAGGGCAAGAAAATAACTACATCCTTCAGTGAGCTTGTCTTGGAAAAATGAATACATTTAGTTTCAGGGCAATAAAAGGCCTTCCCCCTCCTTGGTTCACACGTCTGAAGAACATATGAAACTTAATTATGAGACGAGGGTGAATGTACTTATATTTTGATACGGCAATATGCTATTATTGATGTTCCGTGGTAATATAATGTCTGTTTTATATTAAAAAATATACTGAATTTCCTTTCAGAAAAAAATGGCTTATATCGATTTGTATGATCACTTTTTGTCTGATGATGTGCCGGATCAAAATCATTTTCAACGCAGTTTTCTTTTCAAGCTCTCTTTCTAATTAATTTTGATCGCAGAAGCTCGAATTCTCTATTATTAATTTTTTTGTTTGCAGATGGATAAGTATCAAGAACAGGGGCAGCTCCTCGAGCCACACCTTGAAAGCATAGTTTCGCCATTAATGAACATTGTTCGAGCAAAAACAATCGAAATAGGATTTGAATCTGATAGCATTATGGGGATCATCAAACCTCTGTGCATACTTATATACACTCTGGTTACAGTCTGCAGTTATAAAACGGTTATAAGGTTTTTACCTCACCAGGTTTCTGATCTGGAGCTCGCAGTGTCTCTGTTGGAGAAATGTCACGGGACATCAATGGTCTTGAGCTCTTTAAGACAAGAAAGCACAGGAGAAATGGAGACCAAGTGTACCATGCTTCTGTGGCTTTCAATTTTAGTTTTGATTCCCTTTGACATGTCGTCTGTGGACACAGCTTTGGCAGGGGCAGAGAACTGCTCAGGTAAAGATTCGCCGCCGCCATTGGTTGAGAGGATGATAACAGTCTGTAAGGATTATCTTTCAAACCCTGGTCCAATGCGGAAGATGGCTGGAGTATTGCTTTCGCGGCTTGTAACTCGCCCTGACATGAAATCTGCTTTAAAAAGGTACATTTACAGATATGTTACTTGCAAACAAGGAGAATTTTAAGTGATGGGAAATTCTTACAAAGATAAAATGGCTAGAAAATCTTTGCAGTTTTAAAATAAGAAATATATGTATTATAGTCTATTTGTTGGCTGTAATATAGGATTTATTAAAATACACATGAATTTGGTGTATCTTATAAAGTCACACATGAACATTGACAGTTTATTTTTTTTAACGAATCTTAATACGTCTTCACCCTTAAGTGGTATTTAAATTGTACCATTGACCTAGACTCCACTGTTAGACTTTGTAGGATCATCTTTTTGCACTGTCTGACATCTCAATGTCAGTCACGCTGTTAATACTCTGAGCAAATTCTGGCACTATTTCTGCATCTTTTGTTTTCAAAGATTGTTAAACTTGGGCTTCAGCATTGTTCCTCAAACGAATAAAAGTGGACACATGAATGCCAGCCAAATTTTGTATGGGTTGTTTATAATACCAGTCAGGAGCTTCAACATGTTTCCAAGTAAGGGATTCACTAGAGACATATCTTGAGAAAGAGGTCCACACTAAGTTGCTGTCCCAATTTACATATATGAAATCCAAGCATCTTCACTAAGATCATTGTATATACTTTCTAAACAATTCGATTGCAATGATAGTAGCATCACTCAGAATTGATATATTCTCAGCAAGCGAAAAGTATAAATGAAATTTAATTTTTTTAATCTTTTGCTTTTGAAAACCAAAGCAGGTAATAGGGGTGGTGGCACCCAGCAGGGTTGAGGGGCAGCACCCCTCGTGGGGTTTGGTGACAATAATATTGGTGTAGGGTCAGGATGGAACCCACGCTACCAAGCCCAATTTAAAACCTTTTAAGGCAACAATGACCTTTATGGTGCATTCACCTTATCTTTATTCTTCTTCCTCTTTCTCTTTGTCTTGCAACTTGCTGTTGGTGATTTGAAATGATGGTGGACAAGCGTTTTTACAGTGTTTTTAGCTATGTCACCCCAAGTTTTTGGGACAGGGATGGGAGGATGAGTTTTATAGATGGTGATTTTTCAGGCCATTTTTGGAGATGGCAGGGGACAATTTTATGAAAAACAGGGAAATTTTAAATATTCATATGATAACATTGATAAAGCATTCATCATATACATTATAGATCCTCGATACATAACAGTTGTGTTGAATTGAGAGTTCACATCATAGTCAAACAAATTAGCAAATGTCAAAACTTAATTGTTTTCATAGTTCATTGTCAATATGCATATGCTATTAAAAAATAGTGTACAAGTTACAGCAAATGCCCAAAGGCTGCATGTTTCACTTTCAATTACAATACGAAAATACAAAAAAGAAAGTATATTGTTGCAACTAATCTTCATATCCCAACATTGCATCAAAATCAAATTCCTTCGAGTCAATGCCATCGTGAGGGCCTATCTCATCCAATGGAATCCCAACTGATCCCTTTTGTGCCTCCTCAACGACCTAGGTGACGTCTTCGAGATCAACATCCCATTGTAAAGTTAGAGTTTGTCGATACTCTGGAGTGATGATCATGAAGCTGGTGAGCACTATGCGCAACCACTAGCTTCTCTACTTGTCTAGAGGTAAGCCTATTTCTCTTGATGGAGTGGATAAAGTTGTATGTGGACTAATTTCTCTTTGCATTAGAGGAACTAGCAACTCATGAAAGGACATGAATGGCAAGCATCCTCAACTATGGTGTATTTCTCGTGTCATGTTCAACATCCAATAGGGTTAGTTTGAGCTAATGTAGTTCTATCTATCTTCACCTTTGGTTTACAAAATGTTGGACCACAAAGATTTTTGAAGGCAAGTCATTGTGTGTAAAGTTTTGTAGACTCTTCAACTAAATACATCTTTCGAAAGGCCTTCATTAGCCCTTCTTTCACCTCTTCATCATCACTAGATGGCAGTCTTTGAGCCTTTGGTGCATACCATTTGGAATTTAGAGAAAACTTTGCTATATGAAGTAGGGTGTTCATGGTGTTCTACCTCCGCATCACAATGGGTTTAATATGTTGCTTATATAATCCAAAGTAAGATGCTTAGCCAAAATTGTTTGCTTTATCTTTCCAAACTTGTCGTCAAATATCTCATATATCTCTTGAAGACTAGGAGAGTCTGTATTAGCATATCTAATGACATCTACAATAGGTGAGATGAAAGAGCAAACATATTTGCAAAATGCAAACAAATTTTTTTAAAGGATTAATTGACAAGTTAGAAACTTTGAAAGTTAAAACATTGAACAATAAAATTAAAGTCTTAAAATCAGAAATTTAATAAGAAATTCAGCAATATTTTTTAAAGAGGAGTAAATGCTTTCGACTCAGAGTTATGAACCATGAGGTCACAAATGGGGGACCTCATCTCCAATATAACCATTCAACAATTACGAACACCACTACAACTTAAGCATCACCCCATGCCAATATCAGCAAGAAAATCAACAATATATTAATAAAATCAGCAATGTCTTACAGGGCACAAATGGGGGACCTCATCTCCAATATAACCATTCAACAATTACGAACACCACTACAACTTAAGCATCACCCCATGCCAATATCAGCAAGAAAATCAACAATTTATTAATAAAATCAGCAATGTCTTACCTCAGAGTGGACCAACAATTATCATCAAGGATCTTATTTTTGATGGCTTTTCCTTCAATAGAGCTTGAATTAGGCCATCTACTCCACTTTGAATTCACCATCATCAATTATAGAGGCTCATGCACCTCAAGCATCCTTTCTAACAAAATGAAGTAATTGACATATCTTCTGTCCATAGGTTTGAGGAATCTCTTCTTTGAAAATGTTTTGAAGAGAGCTAATGAGGTGTGGTGGTTGCAAATGAACATTTGAATATCTCCGACTTCTGCCATCACTTGCTTCACTCAATCTATTTTCCCTGTCTTTCAATTGTAATGTACCCTTGTTGAAGTAGGATTTATTAATAAATAATAATAATAATAAATTAAAAATAAAAGAACAAAAAAAAAATTTAATATAATTGAAATTTTGTTAAGTTTAGTGAATGGTCAAAAGGATGAAATGAAAAGTTGTGACTGTTAATGCATGGTAGCTTCGGTAAGATAAATGATTGAATGAGAGATAAATGAAGTCTTTCATTCAATCATTTATCCTATCGATAAACTATCAAGAAAACTTCAAGCTATTTCATTTGATAATCCTTCCTCATTTATATATCAAATATACTTTAGTCGATCAATATCGATAATCATATTATAGCATGGCATATCGGTGATCACCGATGGCTATCGGGTTAACCATGTATCACGATTTACATTGGATTTGTTCCCAGCGATAAACAAATAATGATTATCGAGTTGCTTTCGGGTGGCAAAGTATGCACCGCTTGACATATATAACCTTTAGTTAGTGATCGATGTCGGTTAACTTAGACACCGATTCACATCGGTTAATATGCCACGCAAACATCATTTGGCATACATCGTGAATACCGATTGGCATATACACTAAGTTACGTGGACCCCGATTAGTATCAGGCTGGTAATTAAAGAAACACCGGTTGATAATATATATCAAAGGGTGTGATCAAGTAGTGTCTTGATCGGTCATGTCCATAAGACATGATCAGTCAAGGCACTGCTTGATCCTCCCCTCTTGCATATATATATCATTTGATATTTGTGAAGAGGATATTGAAATCGATAAATATTCCTCTCACCTGCAAAACAAAGAAGATAGTCAGAATTATAATAGAGATAGATAATACATAGATATAGAGAATACAAATTAGAGTACATCTTGCATATTGAATTGAAAATTGAACAACATTTACAGTGACTCCCTCAAACATGAGATATAAAAGGGAGAGAAAGGAACTTCATTTGGGGAGAAAAGGGATGAAGGAAGAAAGAAGGGAGCAAAGGATTAAGGAAGCATTTATGTGAAGAAGATAAGAAGGTGACTCTTTCAAAGGGGCAGCAATGATGAAGGGTTATGATTGTGAAAGGTTGTGATCATTATGAACAGGTATGACTCTCCCTCACATTGGAGGATATAGAGGGGAGAAGTTTTCATTTGAGAAGAAAGGATCCATGGAATAGAACAAAACATCTGAAACATTGAAAGAAGATCTAGGAGTATACCTAAATCAGAATTATAAGAAAATTTGAAAGAATGATATGAACATTATCAAAGAGATCAGATCACAAATACAAATCTACAATCAATAATCAAGCAGGCATCAAAGGAAAAGAAGAGGAAACATTAAATCAATAACTAGAGAATCAAACCCGATGGAATAGAAAGGATTTTCATACACGCATATATCTTAGTATAGGCAGCAGATCGGATTGATATAAGCAGCAGACTTGTGCATTTACAAGGTGCTTGTGCAAAAATATAGGAATTTCCCATTCGGGGACATTACAAGTGGTATCAGAGCACGATTTTGCCAGCCTATAGGGTAAAGATAAATTGATTATGCATTCTAATCAATGAGAAGGTATATATTAACTGAGTCCAAAAAGATGGCAACAACTAAATGACAATGGTAAGACCTTACGAGAGATTGTTGAACATACATGTATTGTGTGCGAAGAAGACAATCAAGTATATAATATATACACTAGATTAAGAGAGAATATTATATGAAGATCTAATGTGAATTATATGAAGAGTTTGTAACAGACTTTTGAGAAGAGATTGTGAATACTTTATGACAGTTTTATGATCAGATTATAGAAGACTCTACAACAGATTTGTGGAAGAGATTTATTATGAATTGTGGAATAATGATTACCCCAAGGGATGGAACTGGTCATAGTTGGACATGCTTGCCTCTAGTGGGCCAAGTGATGAATTGATTACCCCAAGGGATGGAACTAGTCATAGTTGGATGTTCTTGCCTCTTGTGGGCTGAGTGATGAATTGGTTACCTCAAGGGATGGAACTGGTCATAGTTGGACGTTCATACCTCTTGTGGGCCACGTGATGAATTGATTACCCCAAGAGATGGAATTGGTCATGGTTGGACGTTCCTTTCTCTTGTGGGCCAAGTGATGAATTGATTACCCCAAGAGATGGAACTGGTCATAGTTGGATGTTCTTGCCTCTTGTGGGCCAAACTTAATGAATTGATAACCCCAAGGGATGGAACTGGTCGTAGTTGGATGTTCCTGTCTCTTGTGGGCCAAGTGACGATTGGTTACCCCAAGGGATGGGACTGGTCATAGTTGGATGTTCCTCCCTCTTGTGGGCCAAGTGATGAATTGATTACCCCAAGAGATGGAACTAGTCATAGTCAGACATTCTTGCCTCTTGTGGGCCAAGTAATGAATTGATTACCCCAAGGGATGGAATTGGTCATAGCTGGATGTTCTTGCCTCTTGTGGGCCAAGTGATGAATTGATTACCCCAAGGGATGGAACTGGTCATAGTTGGACGTTCTTGCCTCTTGTGGGATGTGAGACAAATGGCCACGATCTGGATGTGACACGCTTTTGGGCTTAGTTGGGTTGGACAGTTTACTGGTGCCCTTTTGAGTTCCTACTGAACTAAGCAATGATTGGTTATAGGTTGATTGGCTAGTCATAATGTTTATTGTAATCTGCCTATTCACTATGTCTACATATATTCATGTGTATGCTCCGTGCTTTCATGTGTATGCTCAATGTTTTTATGTGTATGCTCTGTTTTTAGTTCGGGCTTGATGTTCCCAACAATTCTATTCCATGCATCTCTATGATTATTGCCTTGGGTTGATCTAGAATACAAGAATAACAAGAGTAAACCGAAAAGTTATGAATTTATTTAGGGTAATAGAAATGTGCCATGCTTTTAATCCTCATCTTAATATATGCTAAGATCACCCATGCTTTAACGCAAAGAGATATCCATAGTATGGTGTAAGTGTTGGGTCAGCCAAATTAAAGAAGAAATACCAATCTCCAAGGGTTGATTTAATTAGTTCTTAGAAACCTATATTGCTCAAGGACAATCAATTTTGGGAAGGGTGGACTGTAATGTCCACTTGTTGAAATAGGATTTATTAGTAAATAATAATAATAAAAATAAAATTTAATATAATTAATACTTAATGAATGGTCAAAAGGCATGAAATGAAAAGTTGTGACTCCTTCAAACATGAGATATAAAAGGGAGAGAAGAGAACTTCATTTGGGGAGAAAAGGGATGAAGGAAGAAAGAAGGGAGCAAAGGAATTAAGGAAGCATTTATGGGAAGAAGATAAGGAAGTGACTCTTTCAAAGGGGCAACAATGATGAAGGGTTGTGACTCTTTTGAAGGGTGGTAATTGTGAAAGGTTGTGACCATTATGAAGAGGTGTGACTCTCCCTCACATTGGAGGATATAAAGGGGAGGAGTTTTCATGTGAGAAGGAAGGATCCATGGAGTAGAACAAAATATCTGAAGCATTAAAAGTAGATTTAGGAGCAGACTTGAATCATAATTATAAGAAAATTTGGAAGAATGATTTGAACATTATCAAAAAGATTAGAACACAAATACAAATCTGCAATCAATAATCAAGTAGGCATCAAAGGAAAAGAAGAGGAAACATTAAATCAATAACCAGAGAATCAGACCTGATGGAATGGAAAGGATTCTCATACACACATATATTTGAGTATAGGCAGCAGATCAGATTGATATAAACAGCAGACCTAGGAATATCCCATTAGGGGACATTACATCAATGCGTTGTTCAATGCACGAACACAACATGGGGTCCAAAAGATGTGCTTGTAAACACCCTCCACCTATTTAAACAAAATTGTACTATTTAGTTTATAATCGTCAATTAAGTCCTTAGGATAGACTTAAGGAATATTTTTGGCTCTTTTAGTTAAGTTCTTGTACTGTTGGTTTATTGGTTGTTCATCTTAGCCTTCACAAATAAATATTTTGTAACTCTTATCTAAGGAGACTTTTGCTCCTTAGTTATATATTGAATATATTGGTAATCATTATGTGTTGTATTTTTCATAATTTGGAATCAAAGTGCAATTCAAGCTTCAAGATCTAAGGACGTGTGAAGGCTAAGGAATTGTTTTTCGCAGTGATCATTTGAGAAATGCATGTGACATAGAAGGGCCAAATTGTTGTACTCTATAATTTTTTATGAAATCGTACAGATTCATACAAGGAAAATTTTGAGTTCTGGAAGCTGAAATTTAAAATCTCTTTTGCTAAAAATGTGGATTTTTTCCTTCTAAAAATTTCACGTTTTTGGCAAATTGCATGATTGGTTTCATCTGAAAATCGTATGGCTTTTTAATAAAAAATTGCGTGCCTCTATATCAGAAAGTTGTGCTGTTTATTGAAAAAAATCTCTGTTTCTTTTTTGCAAAAATTGTCTGATTTTTTGTATGTTTTGATAATTTAAAAAAATAATAAAAATCATTGGCTTTTTGGCATGATTTCAGATTTGCACGACAGATGTGTTTAGAAAAAGTGATGGATAGGGTAGAAATTGCAACAAGTCTTTTTAACAATTTGTTTTGATGATTTTAGTATAAAATTGTGGGTAGAACAAAACAATTAGGGGTTTCGTAATGCCCTAGTTTTTACCTTAAAATCACAATCTCAAGTAAAGTAAGGAATGAAATAGAGATATCATTTACCAATTAGATCTTGATTGAGACCCCTCAATCATGTTAGATATCAAATTGATCATTCCTACTAGGGTTAGGGATATTATCTTAATCATTATTGTTTACATAATATACATGTGGGGTTCCCTTAAGGTTTTTCTTAACAACCTATTGATGTTATGAAGCACCATGGGAGATCATACAAGGCTCCTTGAGCCTATCCATCAAGCCCAGGAGCACGGAATGACACTCACTCGCCATTCGGCCTCCCAGCCCCACTTGGGGTTACTAGTACTCAAATGGATTCTTATGCTACTTGCCCTCCTTGTATATACATTCTCCCCTCCATAATGGGATGCCTAATTGGCTATAATCATTAAAGGAATCTTCATCATCATCAATGCATACATTCATACTTCATATCAAATGGAAGATAAATAACAAATCAGCCAAATCATATTGCAATGCATTATACTTCATACCACAGTATAAGTATATAAAGTTATAAACTGCTGTTTAATGTATTTATTCCGATTCTGCAAATTAATGAATAATGGTTTTATCAAATGCTTATGATTATCCTTGTTCGATGCCCAATGATTCTGCTTCTTCAATGATGATTCCTTGATATTTTTCAGATCTGGACTTATTGTTCCTTTCCAAATAGTTGCTTGGTTTAAGTATTTATTTCTGTATTGTTTGCTGCTTATTGGATTGATTGTAGACTGTATATAATGAATTCTGATCCTTGTTTTTCCCCTTTTAGATCTGCGTATAACATGTTTACGCGTCTGCAGCAATACTCAGAATTCTGCCTTTAGGACGGATTGATATATCTTTATAAATCTGCCTCCTTATCTGTTCTTTACCTCTGTTCTAAGTCTGCTGTAGATGGAAGAGATATGCCCTGCATTCCCCCTAAATGACCTTCTAATATTTTGTAATTATATGCCTCAAAAGCCAAGGGTTATGCCTCTTCAAAGAAGTCGGCTAGCAAGTATTTGTTATATAATTTTTTTTTTTGTTCCTTCTTAAAATTCATACTTGCCATGGGAAGTCGGCTCTCTTGGAAATTGTATTTCAGTTTAAATACCCCTTATACTGGGTCGGCCCTCATGCTATCATTATATCTAATTCTTTAATAACAACAACTCCTAATGAAGTAGGCTTTATTTCTTTGACTTCAACTCTGCATTTTGTGATTTATAAATATCTCCTTTGCTATGTCTGTTTAATTGCTGTCTTATGATGACATTAATATGAATCGCTGCCCTTTAAGTGATCACCACTGCTTATTGCCATCCTTGCTATCTGGTTGCTCATTTTTATTTTTCCTATGGTGGGGCATGATAGTCCGACCATCCTAAGATCGCTTGTCCTCAAGCAATGATAAATTTAACCAAATCTTTTCAATGTGATGATCCCTAAACTAATCCTTAGACCCTCCTTAGTTGCAATTTTGAACTAATTTGTAACTAGGGTTGGCAAGGTTGTAAGTTTCTCTCATCTCTTAATATTGAGGTAAGAACTTATATGTGAAGATGAGGATTAGAAGCATGACTCACATCTTAAATACAATGTTGTTTCCTAAACAATTTTCACATCCTTTTAGTTCACTCTTGTTATTATCATATTCTAGATCAACCAAAAATAGAAATCTCATGATGATAGGAATATGTTTACAGTAATCATAGACACTCACGGAGTAGATATACTAGAAACACATCAGGTATGAATATAAAATGGAGCATACACATAAAAACACGAAGCATATACATGAATACACATATTGCTAGATCCTTCTTATTGACTAGAATGATTCATCGATTCATCTTGACCCTGAAGGATGGCAGGATCAAAGCTCTGGTACCATTTGTAATGTCCCCTTTTCCAATGCCCTAGTTTTTGCCCTAAAATCACAATCTCAAGTATAGTAAGCAATGAAATAGAGATATCATTTACCAAATAGATCCTGATTGAGACCCCTCGATCATGTCAGTATCCAATCCCTTGCTCATGGCTGAGTTCTCTCCTACCTCACTGAACAACTGCTGGGTATCCTCTTGTAATGGCTGCTCTTCAGTTTTGCTGGGTTCTTGAGTCTCATCCCCTTTCTGCTTTCCCTCAATAGTGGTGTCATCTTTGTTGCCGCTATTCAATTGCAACTCATGCCTGCTCTCCTGCGTGAGCTCATGCTTACCAATCCCTTGATCAGGTGCAATCTCTCCCTCCTCAACCTGATTTCCAGGTTCGTCCAAGCCAATGATCCTTACCTTTGCTTCTTGCTCATTTTGTGTTTGAGGATTATTTGCCTCGAATGCAGCAGGATCACTTTGTGAAGTTGGAGTGGGTATGTAATCAAGTTTAACCACATCATCCTCTGAATTGGGGTCCTGTTGTGACCATTTCACACATCGCCCCATTTAAATGGGGACCCCCTCTTTTTGCTCGTTGTTGCTCGCCTTTCGCTCTGCTTTTTAGGGTTTTGGTAGTTTGTCAGTTGTCTGGATTTAGGGTCAAGCCTTAGGGTTCCCGTTTTGACGTTTTCAGGCCAGAGTCCAGTCAGTTTTGAGAGCCTTTTGAGCTTCCTTTCGTAGGATGCAATTTTGAATAAAGTGAATTCGCCAGAGGCTAAGTGAGTTGGTCTATTTTCAATTGGAATTTTGAATGATGAGTCTAAATTTGTCTAAGTATGAATGATGAAATTGCGAATTTTGTCCACTTGAGTGATTTTGACCAAATTTTGAAAATTTTGATATTTGATCCCGGGCTTTGGAAATGACTTGTTTTTACCTTGTGAAGTGATCAAAATCCCGAAATCATGATATTTTGGCCTGTAGGAGCAAAATCGCTCCTGTCCCTCAGTGAAGGACCGGAGCTCGTTTTCAAAGATCTTACTGTCTTTGCAGGATCAAGATGATTTTTCAGTTGGAAGTAGTAAAGAGAGGCGTGATCTTTCCGTTGAATATAATTTGAAGAATTTCATGAGCACAGAAATGCCCCAGGAGTGAAAATCGCTCCTGTCCCGCAGTGGAGGACCGGAGCTCAAAATCAAACATCACCTTGTCCTTGCAGGATTTAAGCAACTTGACGATTTGAAGAGATCAAAGGAGATATGTTTTATCAATTGAATATAATTTGAAGTGCCTTCGTGAAGGGAAATGGACCAAAATGCCAAAATCGCTCCTGTCCCTCAGTCAGGGACCAGGGCGAAATTCAATGTAGCTCCCGTCCCTCTCCCAGGGACCAGAGCGAAATTCCTCATGAGGCATGTTTCGGGCAAAAAGCAAGCTAGTTTTGGGTTTGAGGCAAGAAAGGAAGGAGAAATGAACCCGTTGAATACATATTGAAGATTGCAAGACACCTAATGAACTCCAAATTGGCCTAGGCGCTCCTGTCCCTCAGTCAGGGACCAGAGCGATTTTTGCCTTAGGTCAATTTCCTGCCAAGTTTGAATGAATTCCAAGCCATGAACGAATGAAAGGATGCATTACAAGACCGTTGAAGATAAAATTTGAAGTTAACAAAGTGTGATGGAGCCTACAAGTACAAATTCGCTCCTGTCCCTCAGCCAGGGACCAGGGCGAAATGATGATTATCTTGCCTTCCATCCAAGTTTTAACCTCTCCAAGTTAAGGTGAAAGGTGGCAAGGGCATTTTGAAGCGCCTCAATGAAGAACGAAGTATCAAAAATCGCCAATATTGAAAGAATTACACCAAATGTCCTAGTTCGCTCCTGTCCCTCAGGCAGGGACCAGAGCGAAAGTGTTCAAATGAGGCCAAATTTGGGTTGCTATTCACATTTCGAATGTTTGAAAGGGAGTAAAGGACATCGTTTTGCACTTTGAAGACAATTACAAGTTAAGATGATGGAAAATTTTCATTATATACCCAAGTTCGCTCCTGTCCCTCAGTCAGGGACCAGAGCGAAATCTTCACAAAGGCTTAGATTTTCAAAGGTTTATCAAGTATCAAGTGGCCAAGAGGGATCAAGAGACTTCATTTTACACGATGAAAGCAATGGCAAGTTGATGAAAGCAAGCATGAGCCCAGGACATTGAAGTTCGCTCCTGTCCCTCAGTCAGGGACCAGGGCGATATTTACTATATTTGCTAATTCATTCAAAATTCACGCCAAGTCAAGGATATGCGAGGTCACAAAATATCAAAGGTATCTTAAGAAGATGATATACAAAGAAATTAAGCGTCAAAGGGTCATTAATTGAGCCAAGGAACCTATATCGCTCTTGTCCTTGAGCCAAGGACCAGGGCGATTTGCACAAGATCACTTATTTTCCTTCAAAATCAAGGCAAGGCAAGGATACACAAGATCAAGGACATCATTTAGGAAGCGATGAACAAAGAACAAAGGTTGAAAGATAGCAAATTTTGGCTAGAACTTCAGGATCGCTCCTGTCCCTCACCAAGGGACCAGGGCGATAATCTATTTAAGCATTAAAGTGCCTTGTAAAAGCCAAGTGAAGTAAAAGTGGAATGAAGAAACGACATCATTGCTTCCCTCATGATGAAGATTGAGGCTCGAAAATGCAAAGATCAAGGAGAAAGCATCAGGATCGCTCCTATCCCTCACCAAAGGACCAGGGCGATATTTGCTAAATCACTCATTATCCTTCGAAGATCATGTCAAAGCAAAGTTGCAAAAGGTTTAAAACGTCATTTGGAAGGCGACACAAAAGAAGTGAACGTCAAAAGACGACAAATTTGAGCTAGGATTCAAAGTTCGCTCCTGTCCCTCACCAAGGGACCAGGGCGAAAAACACTCAAATATCAAATTTGCCTTGTAAAAGACA
The DNA here is from genome assembly GCF_030272615.1 of Cryptomeria japonica. NCBI lineage: Eukaryota > Viridiplantae > Streptophyta > Pinopsida > Cupressales > Cupressaceae > Cryptomeria > Cryptomeria japonica. The sequence continues at coordinate 129,592,668 of NC_081412.1, forward strand.
AGTAAACTACGCGTGGAATGAAAGAATAAAGTTGTTACTTGCCTTGCAATACAAATTGGCAACTTAGAAGGCAAAGACCAAGGAGTAAATACAAGTTCGCTCCTGTCCCTCACCAAGGGACCAGGGCGAAAATGGTCTAAAAAGCATTCTTTCCAAAGATGAAATAAGTCACAATCAAAATATATAGCGAGAACCTCATTTTGGACGTAGGGGATGAAGTTTCAAACGTGAAAGATGAAAGATGGAGGACCTACATGCATAATTGCTCCTGTCCCTCTCCCAGGGACTAGAGCGATGAAGTTAATGTTCATTTTTCTTCCCATGTCTAGGCGCCAACATCATTTTTTAAATTGCATTAAATGCTAAATTTCGATAAACCTTGATATTTTTAATTAAAATTGGCATTTAATGGGTGCGCACAAGGCATTTAATAATTAATTTTGCCTTTTAAAAAAACCGAAACAATTAATTGCAAAGGTATTTTAATTAATTAATTAAATAAGGAGGTGAGCGCTTGGGTTTTATTTTTATATTTATACAAAAGTCGGCCTCCCTTTATTCAATTTTTGTTATTATTTGCTTTATTCCCAAGTCGGCCTAGAGGCAATTAAGGAGGTAAGCGCTTATATAAAGGGGGTGTGATATGGCATTTTAAAACATCATTCAATCATCCCTTTGCATGCGATTTGGAGAAGACAATTACAAGGTGCGAAATTCCATTCAAAGGAGAAGTGCGAATTGTGTTTAGAGAGTGCGAATTTAGCATAGTGGTGCGAAGCATTATCAAAAGGAGAGTACGTGCGAACCTTAGTTTCCATATTGAGCGAACTTGCCAAGGACATTGAAGATCACGTCAAAGACATCCCCAAGGGTGGCGAATTGATAAAGAGAACGTTCATTTGAAGGAGATCACGTTGAAGCCATCTAATTTCAAATTTTGCCTAGGTGATTTTCTTCATTTTGCATTTTAAGAGTTAAGCTCTCAATTGAGGTATGGCGATATTGATTTATTGTTTTGATTTTGAACGTTGATCGTCATTGCTTCAAGTTTTGAATTTTGAAATTTTGAATTCCAGTAGCTCAATCGTTATTTAGGAAATGATAACTCAAAGACTTATCATGAAGTTTCCTAAAATTAATCTAATCTATGTTATGCATTGCAATATCTAGTTACTTATTATGAAATGTTGTGTAGGTATGGCGACCCCGAAGGCGGGAGCATCCACCAGTCGTCCAGCTCTCATGAAGGAAGATCAAAAGACCGAAGAAGTGGAGACCAAGATCGTGTCGAAGTGGAGCAACATTGGAGATACTAACTTGGGCAACTTCAGCACGAAGAAGTTTCGAGAGGTCCCTTACATTGGCAAGCCATCACCTGTCGCCTGGAGGATAATTGAAAGTGGCATCATTAAGGCGGCCGGCTTCCCTCCGGCAGTACAGTGTCATGAGTTGATGATCGAGTGTGCTCGTCATTATGATCCTCAATCCAGAACGATCGTGTCCAAGGAAGGAAACACTTTAGCTTATCTTTCAGAGGAAGCTATAAGTGAAGCTTTCCATCTTCCAGAGCACAGAGATATGATTTACAAGAGCATAGAAGGAGCCAGGTCAATGTATGAAGATGATCCAGATGCTTGCCTAAGCATCATTAACAAGAACTGGTTACTCAAGAGTCGTCCTCGCTTGAGCAAGGTACCGAACACACCACACAGGATTGATTTCCAGGAGGAGTATAGAGATTTGATTACAATGCTCAACCGAGTCACAGGAGCCCCTCAAGCTTTTTACTTTGAAAAGTGGATGTTCTACTTCATCCAGGTGATAGTTCAGGGTAAAGGAACAATTCATTGGGCTAGAATGATTAGCCATTGCTTGGACGTACAGTTGAGGAGACTCAAAGCTACCAAGTCCTTCCACATGAGTTCATACGTCATTTATGTCTTGATCAGGAGCTTCGAGTACGCAGGACTACCTCACAGAGGAGTGATTGGAAGAGGACCCGACGAGGTCAGAGTTTGTGATTCCTATGTTCACTTGCATCATCTGCCAGGAAGTAACTACAAGTTAGTTAATGATACCTTCACTATGAACATCACAAGGACGTTGCAAGGCGGGATTCACAATAGATTATCTCAGGATGCACAGGAACTAGTAAAGAGGTACGGTGCTTGGTTTATCCAATTTCCGAAGTTTACTTATATCAGAGTTCATGGATGTCCTTCACCTCCATACATGTTGCCAAGATATCCGACAGACAGAATTGTGTTACTTGAGGTAACAAGACAGTTGGCAGCTTATGCGAAGGCATTCAGACACAGACATGGAAATGGAGTTTTGGTACCTATCATATTGGGCAATTCAGTTGAGGTATGTCCTAATGCTTTAGCCATGGATGACGCAGAGAAGGAGTTAGCTTTGTATTCTTTTTCATTCTTTGCTTTGAGGGAAAGCTTTGATCCACATGGATATATAGAGGAGACAGTCGGTAGGAAGTTTAAGCATGAGTTTCAGATTGAAGATTTTATGATGAATCTCTTAGACGATCTTGAAGTGAAAAGAAAGATGCATTCTAGATTGCCTTTGGATTTCATCAGGAAATGCAAGATTTACAGAGTGGCCGACCAAGCTCAGGACAGTGGCAGACATCTCCAGTCATCCTATGATCGAGAAAGCAAATCAATAAGGTTAGATTGGAATGAGCCTGAGGTCGTGGATCTAGACGCTTTGATGGCTCCGGTCTTGTCTTGTACTCACAGGTGGGTTGATGTGCAGCATCAGAAGTTGAGAGAGCAAGGCATAGCTATGACTTTCACTTTGGAAGAGAAACCAGCCGAGGGTGGAGCTAGTGTAAGCGAAGGTAATCCTAATCCCAGGAATGCAAATGAAGGCAACCTTCGAAGTGCAAGTGAAGGCGATCTCCATCCAAGAGGCTCGAAGAGGAAAGAGAGACCTGGAAAGAAAGAATCTTCCAAGAAGAAACAAGAGGCCAGCCGAGATCGTTCATCCGGTACATCTTCTCGACAAGAGAAAAGGACACTTGAAGTAGAGGAGTCTATGGAGTCGATGGTTCAGAATGATAAAGAAGGACAGGTACCTCAAGGGTCGCCAAGTGGATCTCTCCAAGATTATGAGTTACATGAAGACAAGAACAATGACGAAGTAACATCTCCTCACAGAGAAGAAGAAATATTGCATAAGGAAATACAGGTCAAAGAGACAAGATCAGCCATCCCAAATTGGTTGAAGGAAAGATTAACGAAGGTGATTGTGATTGAGGACGAAGACAATGTGATTGATTTAGAGAGCCTTGTTGGACATTCCCAGGAAGTGACAGAGAAGAGAAAGGCTACCAAGATGTCCAAGATGATTAGAGATGAGATTGGATCCAGAAAATTACAGATAGCTACACCGGCAGTAGACAAGTACGAAGGTGAGATCCTAGCAGAGGAATATGATGTAGAGACATTTGAGCTAGGTCCATCCACAGCTGAGCAGACACTAGATGATGCCACAGATTCCTTTGAAGCATTGAAGGACAAGCTTAGAGAAGAAATGGAGAAGAGTAGAAAGCTTGAGAGGGAGGTCGGTGCATGGAGAACGTATTTCAGCCATCTCAATTAGCCTTTAGGACGTCAGGATCCAGCAAGATCACCTATACAGGCACTTCCCCTTCAATCAATTGGTGAGGCAGAGAGATTCAGGAGTATGGTCCAGCGTATGAGTACTTGGATGAATAAATCTCATACAGTTGCCGTAGAATTTGCAACAAGGATGATGAAGACTATTCATAGGGCTATTCAGGTTCTTGAGATTATCCACAATTTGATGATAACGGTAGCCGCTTTTGCTCATACCAAGGATGTTATCATTCCTGTCTTGAAAGTAATTAGACAAACGTCGAGGAAGGTCTTAGCGCAGGAAAAGATTATGGATGGAGGACCTCACAGTTTACTTCAGTGGTCAACCTTACTCCAGATGAAAGAAGTTCTCTTTGAGGACATCAGTACTAGGTGCAGTCATGTTGAGGAGGTGATCAACCCGATCCAGGACAGAGTATTTGAGGTACTTTGTACCATTCTTGGCAGGAGGATCGAAGTTGAGACAGATGTGGATTTGCAAGAATTGGAAGATAGAATCAAGGTCATCTTTTGCAAGGACGTCAATATCACAGATGAGCAACAGGACCAGATGTTTGCTACCATGCTCCTGATTGAAAAGACTAAGGAACTTGAACTTACATGGGACGCAACTCTTCTAGATGCATTTGATCAGGTCATCCACTTGGAAGAAAGAATGAAGAATCTTCTCGAGATTCCAATTGCTGAGATCGAGGGAATCGTATCAAGATTCATTGCATATGCTAAAAAGGAGCATTGGAAAGGGAATAAGATTCTAGATGAGAGGTTGTTATAGATGACATGGCACCTTAATTGTCATTGGTCTATGTTTCCTAGATTTTCGTGCCAAATTTATAATTGGCTATGCATTTAATGTTGTGCAATAAAAGGGGAACTTTTGTAATAAAACCCTAATTAGGGTTTAGGTGTCATGATCTTGACCATTGATCTACTTTTGATCTAGACCATTCATTGTAATTGAGGATGCTATTTATACCCTCATTTCATTTCATTTTCATAAGTTAGATGTGAGAAGAAGATTAGATTATTGATGTATTAGAGAGATTAGAGTTTAGAAGAAATTTACTTTTGTAGCAAGATTGAGTTTTGAGGAAAGAATTCAAACAATTGTTGTACATGATGACTTTGGAATCAATGAAATATTGAAGTTATGGTGTTTTGTTGCAATTCTCTTGGTTATCTTCATGGTTGTTCAATTTTCTTGAATCATTTCTCGATCAAAGTAGTGTGTTAATTCGAAGGACAAAGTGTTGGACTTGATCTTTGGTAGGATTCGCTTTCCAAACCACTAGCTTCTTGCTGATTGTAGGAACGCCTTGCGTGGTCGACTAGAGAATACTCGAATCACTTAACCTTCAATCGTTATTGTATCTTGGATATGTACCTTCGTGGTAGTATCTTTGATCTTTGATGTATTGAAGAATCATTTGTTACCTTAGAAGATCGCATCAATTTCAATTGAGTTGTTATTTTATGGCAAAATTGAAGTTGGTTGAATCTTGCCAAGTCTTGTCCACATGAAGTCATTCTTAGGGTTAGACTAAATTAGAACTCTTGCAAAACCCTATCCTTTTGTTATTTTTTGAAATTTGTTTAGTTCAGCAAAATCTTCGGCAACGTAAGGCCCCTTGAGGACACAACAAATCACAACGACCACTGGTGCTTATCCACACGTAGAGACCCTACCAAAAAGAACATTGGAGTCATCCTAACTGATCCTTCTTGTGAAATCTTCAGCAGTTAGCGACTTTATTCAAGAGAGGATAAGATGCCTTTGGGTATTTTATTCTGTGTATGATTGTGTACAAAATACACGTCAACAGGTCCCTAGATGATGAAGTAACCTCTGGCCCCTTGATTGGGATCTTTTCTCTCCTTGTTCTTTTTGATGTTCGAGTCCCTCTATTGGCCCTTGCTTTCTTTCTCTTCTTTTCAGGTTTCTCAACCTCTTCCTTTGGCGCGCTTGAGGTTCCTTCGTCCTGTGAAGACTGGAAATCGAGACTACCCATTAGATTGTATGTGAATTGGGTCCCTTCATGGGTCAGTCTCTCAATTTGTTGGGATAACTAGTTATCGGTGTACCTTCTTGGAGCTTTCATAACTGCCTCAAAATCTGTGATTGGGTCCTGAGTCCAATCGATGGCTGGTGGGAGGTCCTTGACTACTTCAAATTCTTGGACTTGTAAGCAATTTCCATAGTCTGTTACCTGATCTGGGACTTGGTGGTACTCATAAAGCCGCATTTGCTGAATACTCAACCTGGAATATTCACGTCGACAGACTTCAAAGTCATCAGAACAATTGCTCCAATAGTCCTCTATTGACGCCTTGGACCTATAGTACTTGCCGTAGGCCCTTTTTGCCAAATTATCATGATCAAAGTATTTCCTAGGGAAATGTTCCTGTAAGCAATAGGATGCTAATTCAGCAAATGACTCCTCAGCTTGCATCGTATTTTTGAAGTGCGCATCAAGAGTACCCAAAATCATGGGGAAGGTGAACCCCGATTGCTTTTTATCTCTGAGTAGGCTGCCTGCGGGGTGTTCTTGTCTTGCTACCTCCATGAGGACTACTCCGTTTGATGGATAGCGCGGAAGCTGGAATGGTGTTCCCTCAAAGCCTGCTATTCTGTTGTAGGTGAACCTGGGGAACTGGATGAACCATGCATCGTATTTCCGGATCAGAGTGATAGCCTGCTCTGAGAGCCTTATATGCAATCCTCCTTGCATTAATCTAACCAGGTGCATTGTAAAGGCATCATTAACACGCTCATACTGACTAATTGCTTATGTGATGTTATTCTTTTCTCTTTTTGCAATGTCATAGTAATGCAACTGAGGGTAGCAGTCGTATACCTTCACCTGATTCGACCCATTTCTGATCTCACCTTTCTTAATTAACCCCGTCAGCGGCTGGTGTCGGGCAAACATGTAGACCAAGTAGGAAGTCATGGCAAAGTACTTTCTTTCTTCAAGACTTCAAGTTCAGCCAGTTGTGTATGGATATTGTCGCTGATGATCTGAGCCTAGTCGAACTTAGACTTCCCAGTGAAGACCTGCTCAGTGAAGTAGAACATCCACTCCTCAAAGAGATTGGATTGAGGAAGTCCCATGACCCGGCTGAGTAAGGTAACCATATCACCATACTCGTTGTGAAAATCGCTTCTTGGGGTCTTTTTACCAATTCTAGTGCTTAGGGGTCTTCTCTCTTTGAACCATTCTTCATTTATCAATGTCCTGCACTTAGCATGATTCATGTCATAAACAACCTGAGCCTCATCGATAGTTGTGGCAATGGGATCATCTGGAAATGGGATATCAAATGCTTCCCCAAGGGCTTCAGGCGTGAAGTCAGCTAGTACCATCCCCTTTAGCACCACTAATTTGGTTTCCGGCTGATAATGTTTAGCAGCCTCAACCACTAATTCATAATTCTGCACGGTTGGAGGGAAACCAGCTGCTTGAGCAATACCACTCTCCATCATCCGTCTAGGCTTGCCATAGGCATTTGGAGAGTACACTCTGTTCTTGAAATCCTGGATATCAATATGGCCCAGGTCCGTCTCTCCTATGTTTTCCCACACACTCTGGACTTTTGACTCCCTAACTCGTCCTCCTTGGTACTGGTACTTCATTTTTTCGACCTTACGGGGAATATCAGCTTTGGAAATCCGGGACGTTCCAGTTGCGCCAGGTGCCTTTGAGGACTTAGCCGTCGATTTAGGCATCTATCCTACGCAACCGGACACGGATTACGAGTGAGATAAAGCAACAAAAAACGAGTTAGCCAAAACAGATTACGACGTTAGCGTTAAGATTGACGATCAACGAGATAATCGAAATTTGAATATATTGCTAAAACTTGACATTTAAATAATTAAATTCTGATCGTCTGGGAACTAAATGCAATTTGAAGCTGAAAGTCAGGTTGGCTTGTTTAATTATTGCTATTTGGAACGGGCTTCAAAATGTTACTCCTGATTGATAATGGCGGAAAGTTACAAACGTTCTGGCTTGCGACTCAATGTTTGAATGTTTTGATAATTGAAAGTTGATTGTTTAAAATGATTTTGCGTGCAAATTACCAGAAAGATGATGCTATGCGTTTCACAATTTTGGACCGGGATTCTTAAATTTTGCCTAAGTTTCAAGTTTTGGCTGAATGGTCAATTTGGCAGGTCAGTGACACTTTACGAGGTTAAACCTTTAAAATATACTTGGTTCGATTTACATTTCCACCCTAGGTAAAAGAAACATGGTTATTCATAAAATGAAACAATTCAAACATTGAAGGGGGGAAATTTCAATTTACTTGGAAGTGCAATGAATTGTTTGATTGATTGCTTCGAATTTCGTTCTACACAAGGGTTTCGCGCGACTCTGATCTTTTGATTCCAAGGCAAATGGAAAAATATGCACCGCGTTTTGAAGACCTCTTCTTTTCGTTTTCGGCACAAGAGAAGAAATTGTTTGGCATAAAGAGGGTTTTCGGCATAAATAGAATAATTCAAGAGTTTCTTTTGCACTTAAACTCCTCACAAAATTTGCGAATTGCTAGACTTAAACTACTTTGGGGTCGATGAAGGATTCGCGCGACCTTGATCTTCTTTCACTTCAACGTGAATGCTATTTTCACAGCCTTGGGGATTCAGGTTGAATGTCTTGTTGGAATTTCGGCCAGAAAAGATACGTCCCGCGATTTTGGCGATCTGAAGATTTTCGGCTTGTTTAATCAATTCGTGAGAATGGACACATCGCGTCTTTGCAAACTAGGGTCTTTTCTCCCTCTTCAAATCTCGGGTTCTAAGGGGATTTTGTGAATTTAGTAAAATGTCTAAGTTTCAAGTTTTACGGCCAGAGAGGCCATTTTGCATGATTTAATAACTCCTTCCCTTTTACATCTTTGCTTTTTTGGCCTAAAAGGCCTTTTTGCAAAGTTTATGTTAAACGCCTCCTCTTCGCACTTTTGCATTTTCGGCTTAAAAGGCCTTTTTGCAAACTTTAAGTGTTTTCGGCTCAAGAGTCTACATTTTCATGATTTCGGCCTAAAAGGCCTTTTTGCACGATTTAAGTGATTTCGGCTCAAGAGTCTACATTTTCATGATTTTTCAAACTTATGCCCTTTTTGCAATTTGGGGTACTTAGCCGATTTTTCAAACCTAAGCCGAAATTAGTCTCTTTTGTGAGAATTTTGAATATTTAAATTATGAAAACTTTTGACATTCTCGGCTTAATTAGCTCACTTCCGACTCACCCCTTTACCTTGCCATTTTGTCAAAAAGCAAATCTTGACTTGCCTTAGGCCCTCAACTTGCTAATGAGGGTCGTCAATTCGACAACAATTGCGATCGCTTCATACGGTTCCTCATTCATCTTCCCTTTGACGAACGGGATCACGCTCAACTTTCAATGCGAATTCCTTAGGACTAAGGAAGTGGGCGGACTTACTCTCCTATAGGATCATCTCCTCACATTCCTAACTGCTGCATCTCCTCTGCGAACAAAATCAAAATCTCCCACACTGGGGGTGAAACGAAAACGAAGAAGGGGGACCTTGTCGGCGAGGGGGAGTGTGTGCAAAGCACAACGTAATGAAATTTAAGCAATTTTTTAAGTTGTTGAGTTTTTGTTGAGTTGTGTTTTTTGGGCTTGGCGAATTGTTGTTGAGTCCGAGCTTTTCAACTATGCAAGCACCTATTGTTGAGAACATTGATTGGATGGACCTAGATATTGTGGAATACACCATACTTATGTGTGTACTTGGAACCCATGTGGTGGTGGTGGTGGGGTCGACTCAATGTTGCATTGCTTCGTTCAATTATTGGAGGATGCTGCAGCAAGGTTATAGAACTATGTTGAGTGTCATAGCACTGAAGATACATGATTGTATAAGAAAGGATTCTTGTTGTTGTTTTGGTACAAGTTCCTTGGGATTTGCATTTAGTACCATCTTTGCTTCTTTTTGATAAGGGCCACATGAAATACAGGACTATTTATAAAGATGACAGGTCAAACATTCACAACTCTGCGTGCCTTCGATCTAGTGGGCAAATGTGGACTGCGGGCTTGTTCTTTATTGCCATATAGTCTTCAACTACATTGTGAAATATGTTGCAAAATTTGAAGGTTGGTTAGAGACCTATCATGATATGCTCTATCATATCTTAGATTTTGTTGACTTTGGTAGGCTTGATGCAATTCTATTTCATGACTTCTTGACATAGAGTGTGGTTGATCATGATATTAGTACCTAGGAGTGTTGTCACTCATTTTTAAAACTCCCCCATGCAATATGTAGTAGGTCCTTTGTGTTAAATTGTTAATGATTGTGAACAAGAAAATTGTGTCATGTCACTACCAATGATGATTAGTGTATTGCAACTTCAACATTTATTAATGCATTCGTGGTTTGCTTGTCGTAACTTGAATCTTTGACCTCACAAAAATAATTAGTGGGAAGAGGTGTCAGTACCAATAATAATTCATTTTACACCTCAATCACGAGCGTTTCTGGTAAAGGTCAAATGCTTTTGACTACTTTTGTTGGAGTAATCTCTTAGTATATAACTATTCTGCATCATTACCACCAGCATTGGGTCATCCTTGGACGAAATTGTGGAGCAATGGGAGAGAATAAATGACAATTCTAATGCATGGCATGTTGATAGCAGACTTGTAGATTCATCTGCTATTTTTGATGATGATCTACCTCCTAATGATCTAGATTCATTGAATGTGGCTGTGGTTGAAGAGTGCAACTCCTATCTTCCCTCTTGGTGCAGGAGCACCCTTCCAAGCTCTCCCTCCTTTTTGTTTTGTTGGTACTATGCTTCTCATGAAGCCATTGTATATAGATTAATGAGACAAGTGCTCATAGGTCCTAGCTAGGGTCCTGTTGTGACCATTTCACACATCGCCCCATTAAAATGGGGACCCCCTCTTTCGCTTTTTGTTTTGCCTGTTCTTCTCTCTTCTTTTAGGGTTTTGAGTGAGTGAGTTGTCTGGAAAGGGAATAAGGTTCTAGAAGAGAGGTTGTTGTAGATGATGTGGCGCCTTAATTATCATTGGTCTATGTTTCCTAGATTTTTGTGCCAATTAAATATTTGGCTATGCATTTAATATTGTTCAATAAAAGGGGAACTTTTTGTAACAAACCCTAATTAGGGTTTAGGTGTCAAAATCTCAGCCGTTGATCTTCTTTTGATCTGGGCCGTTCATTGTAATTGAGGATGCTATATATGCCCTCACTCATTTTCATTTTGTCATTAGATAGTTAGATAATTAGAAGATTAGAGCTTTTGGAGAGAAGAAAGTTATGTAGCTTTTGGAGAGAAGAAAGTTATTTTGTAGCAAGATTGAGCATTGAAGAAAGGATTTCAAACAATTGTTGTCTATTTTGGCTTTGAGATCAATAAAATATTGAAGTTATGGTGTTTTATTGCAATTCTTGTGGCTATTTTCATGGTTGTTTACTTTCTTGAATCATTCTCAGTCGAAGTTGTATTTAAATTTGAAGGACTAAGTGTTGGGCTTGATCTTTGGTGAGATTCACGTTCCAAACCACTAGCTTCTTACTGATTGTAAGGATGCCTTGTGTGGTCAACTGGAGATATTTGGATTGCTTGAACCTTCAATCATTATTGAACTATTGATATGTACCTTCATGGTAGTGTCTATGATTCTTGATGATTTGAAAAATCATTAATCACCTTAGAAGATCGCATCAATTCCAGTAGAGTTGTAATTCCTTGGCAATACTGAAATTGGTAGAATTTTACCAAGTCTAGCCTACATTGAGTCATTCGTAGGATTAGATTAGAGTTCACCTCTTGCAAACCCTATCTTTTGATCTTTTTTGAGAACTTGTTGGTTTTAGGAAAATTCTGTTCCTGCAATTCGGAAACGTAAGGCCCCTTGATGAAACAGCATTTACAACGACCACTGGTGCTTATCCACACGTAGAGACCCTACATCGAAGAACCTTGGAGTCATCCTGATTGATCCTTTTTCGTGACATCTTCAGCAATCAGAGGCTTTATTCAAGAGAGGATAAGGTACCCTTGGGTATTTTATTCTGTGTTTGATAGTGTACAAAATACACGTCAACAGGTCCTAGAGGAGATCTTAGGGGTCATAAGTCAAGATTGTGATTTTCTTGAAAATGGAGGTTATGTGTGTCTTTGTGGTGTTTAGGGGTCCTTCATAACATGGTGGTGTCCTTAGGTTGGCCCAATGTGGGTTTAGGAGTCATGAAAAGCAACATTGAGAAAGTTGCTCAAAAGTTGCGTGACAACTTTTCCACTAGGAGGTCTAAATCCTTAGTTTGGCGTGGACAACCCTAATATGGGCACACAGACCGAGGCAAAGGTGGTATAAGTATTTGCAAACCCTAAGTGAATGGGTTGGATGTCAGAGATTGTACGGCTCAAGCAAATTGAATTGACTGTGACTGTTTTGTTGGTTACCAGTCAGTTTGAATGAAGCTACCAAGCAAGCTAATGGATTGATTTGTGTGCAAAACTGTGTGAAATGTCTTCCATGGTGTAAATACTTCCATTGTGAGTGATTAGATTAGCTTTTTATTTGCCGGTTGAGTGTGTTTGTAAATAATTTGTAAGTTGCAGTCTCACTGTCCAGTTTTAGATTGGTTTGTGCAAATGAAGTCTTAACTCCATTCCCCGTTGCGGAGTCACCATGAAACCATGGGGAATGAGAGTGAAGACCCTGTACTATAGTCCCATGCAAGCAGGGCCCTTGAAAATGCAGGGAGGCCAAACAAAGACCCACTCCTAGGCGAGACTGGACAGTGCCCGGCTAGGAGAGGTCAAATTGCAGAGGTCTTGAAGAGCAAGGTCGGTCAGAGGAGAGTGCATCCTTTGGAGGAGGTGCATAGGAGTGAGTGAAGCATGATTGGTGTGAAGGAGGAGCCTCCACCAATCCAAACAAGGTGGCTAAAACTCAAAACACTCACTGTGACCCAGGCAGACCCTAAAAACCCTCACAAAAACCCTTGAAAACCTTAAAATCCACCTAGGACAGTGTACGGACACTTGGAGGCCTAAAACCTAGAAAATCCTTGAGTCCTTGCCAAATGAATGGCAGTCCATTTTGGGAGATTGGGTTGTTTGTGCATCGTTTGTGAGAGGGAGCCCTAAAGGACCGGGTAGGAGGCCTAATTGGTCCTAATCCTTGTAGCCCTATTTGAAGGCAAAAACCCAAATTTGTGAAATCGGTAAGGGGTTAGAATCTTGAAACCTCTTGGGGGCACATGAATGGGTGGAAAGACCATGAAATAGACCTGATACAACCTTGCTAAGACCTTGGAAGGTGTGGAACAAGCCTAGCCCTTATTAGCCATAGTAAGGGGTTTTGAGTCTCATGAGTAGGTGAGACCTTAGGAGGAGCATTGCAACTCATTGGTGGGTGGATTGGGCAAGGTCAGGGGATTCCTCAAGCAAAGGAAGTCCTAGAGACCTTAGGGTGTGTAGAGAACACCAGGTGATCCAAGGAAAGGATCCAAGAACATAGACTAGGCTAGTCTATCCCATTCCCCATCCCATCACCTCTAGTTCGGTGTTTCTATTGACTTAGATGAAAGTTGACATGCTTAGCAGGAGTGACCTTGATAGCAACCACAACTGGAGTGCTTGTACCGCGGCCACTAGGTTTCACAATTGCTTTCAGAGACACTAGTTGAGCAACACACCAACCTACAAGCAATAGAGAAAATATGAGCCTTGACTTGGGCAGCCTATCAGTTAGCCAACATATTACGTTTGATATTATTCTATCTCATTTTCTATGTGCTGGAATGAAACGTCCTCTTTGGATGATCATACAAGGCATAGTTGGCATTAGAAAGTCATACTTGATTCATAGAATAACATGCACTCTTTAAAGTTGTTCCTTCATCTCAATCACCATTGTTGTTGCTTGTTTTCACTAGTGTTGCAACATTCAACATCAATGCATCCACAATTTATGCTGTTGTCTGTATACCTTTAAAGTATATGAATCCATTTGAGGGACAAAGGCTAGCAATATTTTAGGAGAGCTTGCAATTTGTTCAATAGATTATAATTAACACAATGTATTTCATTAGTATTAGGATATTTGCTTGTCTTGGTAGCCACTTGTGTGAAGAGTTTCCATGGACAATCAGGTTCCGTGTGGCTCTTGCTCCATTATCCTTGTTAGTAATTTGAGTTCGTTGCCACCTATCAAACAAATTTGTAATGTGGCTTTAACATGGTTGTTACATTGAATGATATCTTCCATCAATTAGATGGTGAATAATCTTAGCGTCAATTGTGGAAGCTTCTGCCTACTATTAGAAATGTTGAACCAAGATATTTTGATTGGGAGCTACTGATGCCATACATTGATCCTTTCCTTCACAATGATGAGTGGGCTGCATTCTAGTCCTCTACATTTGTTTCCAATCAATGAATTGGTTTCTCTCCATATTAAATGTATGCTCTAGTCTTTGTGGGTGTCAGTCGCATGGTCTAATATTGCAATATTTGATAATTATTATCATTCCATTCCATTGCATATGACTGCAAGGAGGGCTCTGTTTTGCAATGAAAATAAAGATAATTACAAAAAAAACTTATCCTCTGTGCTTGTCAGTCATTTAAGCTAAAATATATTGAGTGGCTTCTCAATTTATTAGAATAATCTTTCTATAGTAAATATTTAGTAAACATTCATTGAGATTTATGTTAGTCTGAAAAATATGAGGTTTCGTATGATGTAGATTGTCCACAATAAACATCACTTAGTGTCACATTTTAATCCATCTAACATTCCCTTGGTATTATCTTTAAAATGATCTTCCAACCTAAGCAATTTTGAGCACTGGAGTGTCAGAAAACCAAAAGATTCCAACACAATTTCAACTTGACCCATCAAATATTCTTTTGGGTACTGTTGAGAGAACCATTTATTGTGCCATGCAGTTTTCAGCATTTGTCATCAATATCCTTAGCCCCTTTCAATATCCTTAGCCTTCTTGATAGAATGATTGCTTCCTTTCCGCTTCTGTTGTTGAGATAGATAGTCCGGCTTCTAATTTTTAACTTTCTCAAATATTATCCCATGGAATCATTTATTAATTTGGGTTGGTGTTTTGTTGTTGACTTGAATTTAATCCTACGTTTTAAGCTGTATATTGGATTATAGGATTAAATAATAATGTATAAATTTTAATCGATCGTACATTTTACAAAATGAAGTAGTTTATTAGCTTATGTAAAAGTGATGAGTTTTCTGAAAGAGTTGTTTGAGATACGATAGTAAATGATGTGATACCTTAAAATTTCACTAATTCAAATTTTTGCTTCAGTTTAACAACATGGACACAAGAAGCTTTGGGGACTTCCACAGAGGATACAAATGATATCTTTTTGGTACCTGGTATTTTTGAGGCAATGGCAGCTATATTTAAGGTTTGGAGTGGTCAAATTTGATTCATTTTTCAATTCAATACATCTATAGTTCATTTGCTGCAACCATATTGTTTGTTAGAATAGAAATTAATGATCAAAATATTTCTATGGGCCTTTATGTCTACTACATACCATGTATTTGTCAGAAAAGCATGCTTACCTTAGATGAGAGGGTTTAATTTGTAATGGACACCCTAGAATGCCCAAAAACTAAACCAACTGCTGATAGGAATTTAGTCAAACAGTTTGCATCCAACTCCTTATTTCTCCATTTAATGTTTAAACCCCTTATGGCTTCGGAAATGAAATGTTTGTTTGTTTTAAGTCTTTGCATAGATTTGAAATCACATAACATGAACTAGAAGGAAATTACAATAATATGCAACATGAAGATTGAACTACTGCTGATATGATATTATTTCTAGAATTAATAAAATCAAATACATAGCAGATTTTTCAATTCACTAAATACTCTAACATTTTTGACATAATGTTCCAACAATGACTTCCCATCTTGCTGCTACAGTAACATGAATAGTGCTGTGCTACAGTAACATGAATAGTGCCGCACTACAGTGGCGTGAATAGTGTCGTGCTACAGTAACGTGAATAGTACTGTGCTACAGTGCTGCTACAGTATTAATTAGTCTTCAATCAGTCCAATATCTTCATAAAATCATCCCTTCAGAATGGCATAAGCATTGGACAAGAAGTGAAGAAGGTATGAGCAAAACACCAAATCTGCCTGTAGCTGGAGATGCACCCAATCTGCCTGATAATGAAGCTGATAGCAATGGACTCCAAAGGCCAAACCCCAAAGGAATGACGTCTAGAATGTCACAAGAGAGGATAGACGTCCCCTAATGCCAAGAACGGACCTGCAACTCACACATCAATTTCTTCTCATATTCAACATGCTGAATGAAGCCACAAAAGCTTCCTTTTATTCTTTCTCCAAGGGTCGACCCAACTCACTTGAGCAATGTGGGATAAAAGACGTGCAATATAAAACATATTAAAATATTCACTTATGTCTCCCTTGGGTACCCCTTTGATTTGCACACATCCCCATAAAATAAATATTAAAGTAACACTTTAATATTTTATAGTTAAATTAAATGTTACTTTAATAACACTTCAGGCATTAAAATATATTAGCAATCGGACTCCGAATAGTGCGAGTGATAGCTCGTCAGAAAGCTCTCGCCGAGGAGTATCGAATCCAATCACCAAAACTAGCCTCCGTTGTGTCCTGCTGACTTACTAAAAATAGTAAGTATGTCTGAAACTAAGTAAATCAACTCCGTTTTGGCCCAAACTGGAAATGACTACGCCAAAACGTTCCAGGATCCCCTTAAACCCTTCGTTAGCCCTCGGGACCATGTAGAGCTAGGCTAACGCACATACACTTGGTCAACTGCTAAAGTGGGGACATTATAGTCCGCCCTCCTTGAAATTGCTTGTCCTCAAGCAATCTCAGTCCAACCTGCTGCTGTATCACCTGCTCATTCTCCCATGTAGCATCTTCCTCCGGTAGGTCCCTCCATCTAACCAAATACTCCTTCACTATCTTGTTTCTGAGTTTCCTCTCTCTGGTGTCCAGAATAGCCTCAGGTACTAACACGAGCTTCCCCTCCTCATCCAAAGGGGGTAAATCTGCAGAAGGTACTACACTCTGACCAATGGCTTTCGTAAGCCTAGACACATGGAATACATTTTGTAC
This sequence comes from Cryptomeria japonica, assembly GCF_030272615.1. Taxonomy (NCBI): domain Eukaryota; kingdom Viridiplantae; phylum Streptophyta; class Pinopsida; order Cupressales; family Cupressaceae; genus Cryptomeria; species Cryptomeria japonica. The sequence continues at coordinate 129,609,478 of NC_081412.1, forward strand.
CCGACTGCCCTCTGGAAGCTCAAGCTCATAGGCGACTTCGCCCACTCTGCGAATCACCCTGTAGGGACCATAAAATCTAGGCTTCAGCTTCTCTGCTCCGCTCCTGTTGAGCGATGACTGCCTATATGGCTGTAGCCTCAAATACACCATGTCCCCCACCTCGAAACTGCGCTCTACCCTATGTTGGCCAGCATACAACTTCTGCTGATTTTGAGCCTGCTGTATATTCTCCTTGAGCGCTCTTAGGATATCCTGACTATCCTGCAACAGATCCTTCGCTTTGGGCACTCTGCTGTCCCCCAAAGCCAAATCCATGAAGCTTGGTGCTTCATACCCATACAATGCCATAAATGGAGTCATCCTGATGGTCATGTGATATGTGGTATTGTAACAATACTCCCCCATGTGTAACCACCTGACCCAAGCTCTCTCCTGACCCAAGCTCTTTGCTGCACAGTCACATAGTTCCGTAAATAACCTTCCACCCATTTATTTACTATCTCCGTCTGCCCATTTGTCTGAGGATGGTAGCTCGTACTAGGTGTAAGATCTGTACCGCACAGCCTGAACAACTCCTGCCCAAAGGCGCTCATGAACTTGCTATCCCTGTCACTAACAATAAATCTCGGTAGCCCATGCAACCTAAAAATCTCTCTGAAGAACAAATCTGCCACCTGAGCTGTTGTGTAAGTAGAAGGAATAGCAAAGAAGTGAGCAAACTTCGTCAATCTGTCTACCACCACATAAATGCAATCTCTTCCCTGCACTCGTGGTAAACCAGTGATGAAGTCCATAGAAATGCTTTCCCATTTCTTGTCTGGAATGGGCAAGGGCTGTAGTAAACCTGCAGGAAACGTGTGCTCTCCCTTATTCTGCTGACAAACTGCACCCTCCTTGACATACCTCTGAACATCATCCTTGAGCCCTCTCCATGAGAACCGCTCTTGGATCTGCCTGTAGGTCTTGAAGACCCCCCGATGCCCAGCTGTAGGCGCATCATGAAATGCCCTCAGTATCGCCTCTCTCAACTGTGATGACGGAATCAAATAAACCCTGTCCTGAAATCTGATCAATCCATCTATCACCTCATAGCGATCATCCTGTATAGTACCTGAAATCAAACCAGAAGCCCAAGTATCTCCGACATACTCTGCTATAATCTTATCCCTCCAATCTCCTGTAATCTCTGCAAGAGCACAAATGTGAGGTCTTCTGGATAAGGCATCAGCTATTACATTCTTCTTCCCTTTGACAAACTCAATGTCAAAGTCATAAGCCTGCAATTTAGTGACCCACTTCTCCTGCCTGTCATTCAAGTCTCGCTGGCTCATGAAATACTTTATGTTGTTGTGATCCGTCTTGATCACAAACTTCCCTCCAACCAAGGAGGATCGGAATTTGGCCAAGGCATGCATGATGGCCAACATCTCACGATCATAAACAGAATAGCTCCTCTCCACACCTCGGAGCTTCCTACTCTCAAAAGCGATGGGGTGCTTCTCCTGCATCAGTACTGCTCCAACCCCATCACCCGATGCATCACAATGAAGCTCAAAAGGCTTCGTGAAGTCTGGTAGAGCTAGAACTGGACATGAAGACATCACCTGCTTGAAATGCTCAAAACACCTCTGTGCTGCCCCAGTCCCCATGAAGGCCCCCTTCTTAGTAAGATCTGTCAAGGGAGCAGCTGTCTGAGAAAACCCCTTAACAAACCTCCTATAAAAACCACATAAGCCAAAGAACCCCTTAAGCTGAGTAAGGTTCGTAGGCGTGGGCCAATCAACAATAGCTCTAATCTTTTCAGGATCCACCCGAACTCCCTTTGCACTGATAATATGACCAAGGTACAAAAGCTCTGTCATCCCGAACTCACACTTAGACTCCTTGGCATACAGTGACTGTCTCCAAAATAGATAGCACCTCCTCAAGATGCTGCAAATGCTCCTCCCATGTCTTGCTAAAGACCAAAATATCGTCAAAGAAAATCAAAACGAATCTCCTCAATTGCCCCCTGAACACCTGATTCATGTAACTCTGAAAAGTAGCAGGAGCATTGGTTAGCCCAAATGGCATAACCAAAAACTCGAAATGACCATAGTGACACCGAAAAGCTGTCTTCTCAATGTCCTCTGCCCTCATACTGATCTGATGATACCCTGATCTCAAATCTATCTTTGTGAAGAAGCATGCCCCATGTAGCTCATCTATCAGCTCATCTATCCTCGGAATGGGGTACCTGTTCTTAATGGTTTTCTTGTTCAAGGCCCTGTAGTCAATGCACATGCGCATTATTCCATCCTTCTTCTTAACCAAAACAACTGCTGAAGCAAAAGGGCTTTTGCTTGGCCTAATGTGCCCCATCTCCAACAACTCCTTGATGGCTTTCTCTATCTCATCGTTGTGTTTCTTTGGATGACGATAGGGCGTGATCATAATGGGCTTAGCCCCCTCTTCTAACTCAATGACGTGCTCTATCCCCCTATCTGGAGGAACACCATGTGGAATACTGCCAAATACCTTGGCATGTCTATCAAGGATGTCTTGCATATCAGGCGGATGACTCTTAACCTGTGGCTCTGGTGATGCTGGCATAATCAAGCACTCCGCTGCCCACTCAACATCATCATGTCTTAACAACCTCTCCCTCTTCCTCAAAGAAACTACCCTACAACTGCCATCTGATAATCCTCTGAGTACCACGGTCGTGCCCTCATGCTGGAACCTCATCTCTACTCTCTCCATGTTGAGAGTAAACTCTCTCAACGATGCCATCCAAGTCATCCCTAAGATAACGTCATAATCACCCATGTCCACAACATAGAACTCATCCTGGAGCTCATAACCATCTCCCAATCTGATGCGAAGATTTGTAATCTTCTGTGTGCATAGTAACTTGTGACCACTAGCTACCATGACTCAGAATCTTGAATGTTCTTCAGTTTGCCACCCTCTCCTAGCCACTAACTGTGAATCTATGAAATTATGTGTGGCCCCAGTGTCCAACAAAGCAACCACCTTCTGTCCTTGTATGGTGCCATGCACCTTAAAAGTAATTGCCTTTTGAGCACTTGTCAATCTAGCTAGGGACTTCTTATCCCCTGAACCCTCCTCAGTGGCACTGCTCTCACCATCAGACTCGGACTGCTGCTCCTCATCCTTTGACTGTGACTCCTCAGCAGAGAAGTACTCCATCTGGTTGGCCTTAGCCTTCAGAGGACACTCGTGAGATAAATCCCACGGTTCCCTACACTGAAAACATAGTTTTTTCCGCCTCAACTCGTTCAGTGTCTCATCGTCTAACCTCTTTGATTATTTTTTCTGAGGCTGAGAGTCCTTATGTAGAGGTTTCTTATCCTTATCCTTCTTGAAGTGTGGATCCTTAGGAGTGAACTTACTCCTAGAAGCCGAAGGTGCAAGATCTCTCGCCTTCCGAATGGCATCCTGCAATGTGAGGGGATCATGTCTCTTCACCCAACCACGAAGAGGCTCCGACAATCCATCCACAAACAGTACAATCAACATCCTCTCCAAAATGTCCGTAACCAACATTGATAGACTCTGGAAATCTGAGATGTAACTTTCGATAGGACCCCACTGTCTCAACTGGGCTAACTCCTTGAAATTGAGTTCTGGATCCTTCGTATCAAACTTGTCAATCAACCTCTCAGTGAACTCTGCGTATGTGTCTATCTGGTTATGGGCCAATGTGACCATACCATGGTGCCACCACTCGTGTGCACTCCCATCCAAGTGCAATGCAGCATACTTAATTGCATCCTCCTCAAGCATGGGATTAAGCTGGGAATAAGTATCTAATTTCTGGACCCATGTCTGTGCTGAAGCCTTCCCTGTACCATCATAGTATGGAATAGACAACTTTCCCAACTTCTTCCTCATCTCATAATTTTGTTGTCGGTTTCCTCTCATGGGCATATTCTTGAGTCTAACATTCATATATTCCCTGAATGTCATCTTAGCCTGTAACTCAGGGCGAGAGTCCCTCCAATCATCCATAATCATATCTTGAATCTCTTGTTGTGTAGGACCGACATTATTTTGGTCATTCTGTCTCGGAGGAAACTGTGGCATGAGTGGTCTCGTAGTAGAAGAACCTGCTCTAGCATATGTCCTGGTTCCCTTGTTAACCGATGCGTCTCCATTACCTTCATTACCCTGTCTACCTCCCTGGTTAGCATTATTACCTTGATTGGTATTATTACCTTGGTTGCCATTATTACCTTCGTTGGCATTATTGCCTTGATCTGCTCTCGTCAAATGTTGTGTAATGGTTATAGCCATCTGCTGCAATGTAGCCTGGAGCTCCCTCTGACCCTAGCAAGATCACTGAGCATCTCCCTCGTGCTAGGTTCTCCCCTTTCCCCATCTCTGTCACCCATGGCTGGTGCTGAAAAAGGGTCACCCTCCTCTTCAATCTCTGGTGAATTCTGTAAGTTTGGGTTTGACCTGTTTCTCCTCAAGTAATACTGATGTGCTGGACGCATGAAACCCTCACAGGAAGGCAGGAAAAACAAGCTCTGATACCACTGTAATGGACACCCTAGAATGCCCAAGAACTAAACCAACTGCTGATAGGAATTTAGTCAAACAGTTTGCATCCAACTCCTTATTTCTGCGTTTAATGTTTAAACCCCTTATGGCTTCGGAAATGAAATGTTTGTTTGTTTTAAGTCTTTGCATAGATTTGAAATCACATAACATGAACTAGAAGGAAATTACAATAATATGCAACATGAAGATTGAACTACTGCTGATATGATATTATTTCTAGAATTAATAAAATCAAATACATAGCAGATTTTTCAATTCACTAAATACTCCAACATTTTTGACATAATGTTCCAACAATGACTTCCCATCTTGCTGCTACAGTAACATGAACAGTGCTGTGCTACAATAATGTGAATAGTGCCGCACTACAGTGGCGTGAATAGTGTCGTGCTACAGTAACGTGAATAGTGCTGCTACAGTATTAATTAGTCTTCAATCAGTCCAATATCTTCATAAAATCATCCCTTCAGAATGGCATAAGCATTGGACAAGAAGTGAAGAAGGTATGAGCAAAACACCAAATCTGCCTGTAGCTGGAGATGCACCCAATCTGCCCGCTAATGAAGCTGATAGCAATGGATTCCAAAGGCCAAACCCCAAAGGAATGACGTCTAGAATGTCACAAGAGAGGATAGACGCCCCCTAATGCCAAGAACGGACCTGCAACTCACACATCAATTTCTTCTCATATTCAACATGCTGAATGAAGCCACAAAAGCTTCCTTTTATTCTTTCTCCAAGGGTCGACCCAACTCACTTGAGCAATGTGGGATAAAAGATGTGCAATATAAAACATATTAAAATATTCACTTATGTCTCCCTTGGGTGCCCCTTTGATTTGCACACATCCCCATAAAATAAATATTAAAGTAACACTTTAATATTTTACAATTAAATTAAATGTTACTTTAATAACACTTAAGGCATTAAAATATATTAGCAATCAGACTCTGAATAGCGCGAGTGATAGCTCGTCGGAAAGCTCTCGCCGAGGAGTATCGAATCCAATCACCAAAACTAGCCTCCGTTGTGTCCTGCTGACTTACTAAAAATAGTAAGTATTCCTGAAACTAAGTAAATCAACTCCGTTTTGGCCCAAACTGGAAATGACTAGGCCAAAACACTCTAGGATCCCCTTAAACCCTTCGTTAGCCCTCGGGACCATGTAGAGCTAGGCTAACGCACATACACTTGGTCAATTGCTAAAGTGGGGACATTACATAATTATACTAGATTCTCCCTTGTTTTTTTTTTGTTTATCTATGGAATTTTCCAAAATGAATGAGGATATAAATTGTGTATCATATATATCTACTTGTATTATTTTCTATTAACATGAAATTAATTGTACTAATAATTGTGGAGATTTGAGTAGAGCCATAATGCCATTTTCTTTATCAAATAAATGAGAATTTAAGAATCTGCTATTTCATTGAGGCTGTAATTCTGTAGTGAGAATTCATGATTATGTATCATGTAGATGGTGTGGTGATTAAACTAAAAAACAATTCCAATGCTTGGTAGTAAATTTTTTTCCATAAGTTGGATTTTTTCATGTCTATTTTACTAATATATATTGTTATTATGCTGGTTTTGAGCTGAAGACTGAGTTTAGACTTATTTTATATGCAAGGTTGGCGGTCGAGATGTTTTGCTTGATGTAGCATCAGTTATGTGGCAAGAAACCTGTAATCTAACAAAGTCAGTAACTGCTGCTCGAAGTCCACTGCTTCGTAAATTGCTCATCAAACTAACTCAGCGTATTGGGCTTACATACTTGCCTCAACGAGTTCCTTTGTGGCGCTATGTGGTAAAGCTTCACTGCACCATTTTGGAGTCCTTTATTTTCATAGAGAAATTACTTTGTTAAATCACTAAATTCTATAGCACCTACAATGCCATAATATGGTTACTTCAATGACATTATTTCCTCATTCGGGATGAAGGTGTGTATTTCAAACACAGTCTTCATATAAAATTAATTCAAATTGCTACCAAGTGAATGTGAACCACAAATTAATTGTTGCCTACCTTTGTTATACATATCTGTGATAGTTTTTATGCACTTTAGCAATAATTGTGAGCTGGAATGTAGTTTGAGCAACATTGCACAGGTTCTATGTTTTTTATGCCTATAAATTATTTGGGAATTTGCAGCTTTATTAAATTGCATAGTTATTGTTTCTTAAAAGTTTGGCTTGTTCAGAAGAGGAATTTTTTTTTGGAAATTTGTGCTTTTATAAAGGTTCAGCTTAAAACATTGAAAAATAAAAAAAGAAATTTATAATAAAATAAAATATGTAAAATATATAAACAAAACAAAGCAATTGTAAAAAAGTTCAACATGCACTTTTAAAAAATAAGTGTAAAGGACTTTTCTTGAAAAGTCATCATTACATACTATTAGCTGAATAAAAGAGTGTAAAAGCACAATCATGGTTTTATAATATAACTATTGGTGGTAGATATTCATGGTCTGCCAAAATAACAACGAATACTCCTTGCAAATATCAAAGGACAAGATAGTGAAATCAAAACAAAGCAGAGGAGGAGCAGGATCATCTTTTGGTGGGAGTGAAATCCACAAAGAAGACTCCTCTGAGGGAGGATTGAGGGCCTCCCACCCATCTTGTGAAGTGGGTAACACCTCTAGTTACTATACTGTGGACAATTGGAGGCCTTTTACAACTTTGTGGTCTATATTTTTTGAACCAATGTGAAGTGACACTTGGGTACTTGGTTTCACCATATGTGACTTTCCTAGATAGAATTACCTTTTCATTCATCATCATGTTCAAAGTCCTCCCTGACAGAATGTAGTTGTAAAGGAAAGAATGCTACATCGATTGTAGTTTGATATTCAATTTGGCAATAGTGAGATTTGATATTACAAGATTTTCATTGACTTTGTTGCCCAATGAATAAGGCATTGGGTTGGCATTCTATTTCATTGGTTGATCGTCATGTATCATCAAGTGGTCTAGTGGTCTTATCCTCATGCTAAATTAGTCAAGTTTGTCTAGGAAATTCTTATTATGTACTTTATCATTAGAAAGGGCCGACTATAAGTTATATTTATCTTCGTACATGATAAGATATATCATATATTTAATTTTGTAAGAAATTTTTTTCAGGGTAAAATTAAAATTATTATACTAAGGAAAACTTGAGTACAGTAACCAAAAGGATTTCCAGATGGTCATAGCCACCACAATACACAATAAAAGAAGAATCTAGTCAAGATCCCTACAAAATCAGATGATAGAAAACATAAAAAAGCAACAAACCTTAGCATCCCTTATCATTGCTTGTGGAAATCAGTCCCTCCTATCTTCACGAAGAATTTGATGTATAAAATCTGCATGATCCAAATCCAGATTACCCCAATTCTCCACATGCCAGGAACTTACTTCCATCGACATCCATTTGGCTAAGCAATCAACAACCCTGTGTCTTTCCCCAGGAGCATGAACAAAGGATATAACTTCAAACTCAGTGTCTAAACAGAGGATCTATTTGACCACCAGAGCTATCCTTTAAGAGTAATCCTGAAAATTTCCTCTATTAATAAGGTTGACAAGGATCACGGAGTCACTTCTCAAATAACCTTTTTCTAGCCTCTAGCACACGCTTTGTCAAGAGAATAGAGAATAGCCCAGGCTTCCATCTAATTATTAGAATGAGAGCCTAAGGAATAATAGAAGAAATATTGGACAGAGCTTGCAAAATCACGACTGATGCCACCAATGCCAGTTGGGCTTGGGTTACCCCTTGAGGATCCATCAGTATTGATTTTAAGGAAATCCCCTGGAGGAGGAGCCCACTTACTTTAACGGTCCATTTTCTTGGCATGTTTAGCTCCAAGATGAAACATGTTCTGTGAGGAAGGAGAGAAGGCAATCTCCAAATGATTGGTGATATGAAGATCTGAAGAGGTAAAAGGGGCATCATCATAGAATTTGGCTTCAATAGTTTCCATAAGCATACCCTTTATTTTCTTGCCAAACTTGAATAACATCCTTTCGATCATTTTGAATAATATAACAGTTTCTTTCTAACTAGGTTTAATGGATAAACGAGGGTCCAATATCCCCAGCAACAAGAACGAAAGAAGTTGAAGCAGGGGGTCTGTCTAGACTCTAAACTATTCTAGAATTCGGATGAAGATGTAGAATGAATAGCAGGCCTATTCCAAAGATGCCACCAAAGCTTCCAAACTTCAGTAGAAAAAGGGCATTAAAAAAAAAGGTGGTTTGTGACTTCCTCATTGGAGCCACAAAAAACACAGATGGAAGGCCCATGAAAATCGTTTTTTATGGATATTTTCCCAGGTGTGGCACTTATTTTCACTTACCAGTCATAAAAAGAAGTTACAATTTCCCATCCCAAGGAATTCAACATCTCTTCCATTTTGAAACTCCAAAGCATGATACCCAATGCTTTCTTAGTGATCTAGAATAGACTACTTAATAAGTGAAGCACCCTTTTTCAGAGTGTTCCAATTTATTGACCTTTTCCCATTTAGCTTCATCCTTGGAATATCTTCATCCGCCACCCCTCCCAAATGTTTGAAATTGAGAATCCTAGACTGAAGTTGCTTAGGGTTCTTACACCATCTCCTGAATAGTTTGGCTGCTAAGGTGCTGCAATTGAGCTCCGAATGACGAAGACCAAGATCACCAAGTCTCTTGGATCGGAAAACAATATCCCCACTCATGAAACTCGATTTTTGGGAATCAAGATTGCTAGCCCGGAGAAACTTTCCAGAGAGAGAATCAAACTCATTAAGAAAGCTTTTGGGAGCAGCAAGTATCAAGAATTTATAAATAGGCAAGGCCTGTAGAATAAACTTCAGTAGAGTCACTCTATGAACAAAAGATAACTGTTGGAAGGTCCACTGACTCATTCTCATGCGAAACTTATCAATAATCTTTCTCCCATTTTCTCTTTTTATATTACCAGCAGACAAGGGAATTCCTAAGTAATCCATAGACAGACTCCCAATTTGGAAGTGAAGATATTAGCAATTCTGTGTTAAATGGTCTTTGTAGTACTGAAGAAGAAAGTATTTGATTTTTCTTCATTGATTAGTTGGCGTAAAGAAGATAAGTAGATATTGAGAACCCTTCTAAAGCTGATTGCCTCATCAATTTTAGCCAAACCCATCAATGCAATATCATCAACAAATTGTAGATGAGTTTCCAAAGTAGAATTATGAACCCATGCCTAGCCAGAATATGTCCTGACAATTTATATAGTCTCAATAATCTATCCACTCCTTCTGTCATCAAAAAAAAATAAGGAGACAATGAGTCTCCTTGTCTATGACATATCTAGAAAAGGGATTAGAAGGGATATTGCTGATCGCTGCATAATAAGAAGTCGAAGACACACAACTCATAACCCAATCAATCCATTCTGAATTGAACCCAAAAGTTGATAGAATATTATGAAGAAAAGACCAACTCACCTTGTCGTAGGCCGTAGATATGTCAAGTTTGCTGCAAATGGTCTTCTTCTTGGAGGCGTCCATAGAGTGAGTGGTTTCTGTTCGAATCACAATACCATCTAAAATCTTCTGTCCTTGCACAAAACCTCCTTGCCCAAGAGAAATTAAAGGCCCCAGACACTTCTTTAAGCTTTCTACAATAATCTTAGAGATTATCTTATAAGAAACATTGCAGGGAGAAGTAGGACAAAACAAATCCAAAGATGAACCTCCTTTCTTTGGACTCGAGTATCTGCTTATTTTGCTGTAATTCTCTAACCACCTCTAATAGATCAAACTCCAGATTCTCCCAAAAAAGACAGAAATAATTCTATGAAAAGTCCATGGTTGCCGAGGGAGACTTATTCATATCTTTTGAGACCAAAGAGGGAATGATATCAAAGATTAGTTTCTCCTCTTCAAAGGCTTGGGGATTTTGGTTAGAAAACAAAGAGGAAAAGTGTGTAATAGCCTCTTTGGAGATATCTTGGAAAGGAAATAATTGATTGCCTTGTGCTGAGAAGATGGAAGTGATAACATTATCAATCCTTTGATCTTTCATGGAATTATGGAAAAAAGAAGTGTTCTTGTCACCTTTCTGAAGCTAGTCTATTCTAGATTTCTGCTTCCAAAATATTTCCTCTTGAATCTCCCATTTGGCTAACTCTTTAGAACACAAATTTTCCTCTAGAAGCTCGTTAGTCATACCCTCAAGCCTCATCCTTAATCTGGGAAGTAATTCTTTCTAGCTGTTTTTGAACGACACATTTTGCTTGAAAAACATTCCCAAAAGACTCCCTGTTCCACTTTTTAAGCTTATATTTAACATTTTGAAGCCTCTTAAGAAAGGAATACATCGTTTTCCAAAAAGCAGACTTCCCTTCAATCCAACAATTCTTCATGAGGTTAAACAAATAAGGATCTTGAAGCCACATGAGTTGAAACTTGAAAGGAGGGTTCTTTGGAATAGAAAAAATTAAAGAGGAGAATTTGATTGGCCAATGGTCTGATCCCCTCCAGCACAAGATCTCAAATAATGAAGCCCATCTTTCACCAACCCAATGATTGAAGTCAAGGAATCTATCCAACCTCTCTGAAATTGAGTCAATACCACATCTTTAGTTGACCCAAGTGAAGGTACCATTTCTTGGAGCCATATCCACCAAATTCAAAAGGAAATATTCTCGCTTAACAGAGTTGATGAAGGCTCGGGGTAATCATTGGCTCATTTTTTCTCTCATAGATTTCTTATTGCATTAAAATCATAGTACTATCCAAGGGAGAGAAGGCACTAAGGAACGAACAAATCTAACATGGGCCCAAAGAGAAACCTTACTTGGAAAGGCCGAGGGCACATACACAATTGTGAGCAAGAAAGTTTCTCTTGAATCAAAGCAAGAGGGAATGAATGATAATGACTGTTTGCTTCCCAAGCATCAAGATACAATAATATTATGGTGATTTTGAAAGCAAGCCAATCCCCTAGCATTACCAAGAGCCCCAGTACATAGATATTTAACATGCCAAATTTTCGATGAGATCCCAATGGTATCTTCCACAACAACTTCGTTTCTTGGATGAAAACTATATCCAGACTATGTTCGTGAATAAGATCATGAGCAACATTCTGTTAAGGAGTGCTGCTCTTCCCCTTAGCATTCCAAGATATCACAATCTTTTTGTGGGGTTAGAGAAATGGGTGTCAATTTCTTTTAGTGATACTTGATTCCACTAACAATTCCCCAGACAACTTAACCTTATCTTGATCCTTTTTCCTTCCCACCTTTGAACCGTTCTTAGGAAGCCCTTAATAGCTTTTTATTGAAGCCTTAACAAAAGGGGATCTTTTCTTTTCAGCTCCTCTTTTGATCTTTAGATCAAGCATAGTCTCCGAAGTTACATTTGTCTTCCTTTGACTCCTTTTGCATCAAAACTAAAGGAAGACATTCTTTCTTGTCTGCAATTGTATTCAAAGCTTTTTGAAGCTCAAAATCCTTTTTTAGGTGATCAAAAAAGAAAAAAAATCAACCAAAGGAGGGGCTTGCAATTCATGAGGAGGAATTGAATTAGAAGGCATTATAATGTTACTTGAACTTGACTAATGCACATCGTGTTTGATCCTAGTGATATCTTGGTCCTATCCAGTCGAATCCTCAAAGTTTTCTAGAACATTGTAATGTCCCCACTCTAGTCAACATCGGTGCTGATGGGTTAGCCTATTATTTGGACTCTCGTAGGCTAACATGTTTGGATAGAGAGTCTCAATGGCAATTCCACTTCTTCAATTCAGTCTTGGGTTCAGTTCCAGGGCCTTTGCAGTCAGTGTGTGGGCTTAGTTGAGGGACTTACTATCAACTTGGCAGTAGGCTATTTTTAGTCAGGGCACCTAGACACATGGGGGTTATACAATGTTGACCCCAGCTTCAGAGGGCTCATCGAAAGACTGGATATTGAGGGAGATATTAATATTTTAGTGGTTAAGTTATTTAATTAACTTTTATGGATATTTTAAAGTCATAAAGTGACTTTATTAAAATAAAAGCCACTTAAATATTATAAAGTGATTTCTTTTAAATCACTTAAGTGAATTTGGACGCCCAAAAGCAAATTAGACTATAGAAAGTGAATTAAATACATTTAAATGTATTTAAATGACATTGGGCGTACCTTTTTGGGAAATTGTGCCATTTGGGTTTATAAGAGGCAAAGGAAGGAATTCAACCTCTATTATTGATTGTTTGAAATTCCTTGGTTTTGGTCTATGGATTTTTTGAGACAAATGTTTCAGAGGGTTTGGTATTGAAGAATGATAATTTTTCATGGATCTGTGATTTTGAGGCTGTGAAAGATCAGCTGTATTATTGCAACTGAGAGGGCTCCATTCAGGAGTCTTATTGTGCTTCATTAGAGGTTATATTCTTCAGTTATTTGCAGACTTTTCAATAAGAAAATGGCATTAAGGTTTAGTTGCCCCAATTAGCAGCATCTTTCATTTCAATAAGCAGCCATACAAGTTCCTGCTTCTGGCCGTACGATTCTTGCTTGGCACGTGGGGTCCAAAAAAGGGATGTTTTGTTTGGGAGGCTAAAATGCCCCCCTATTTTGCAATCTGGTTCAACCATTCCCAATGCTCAACATATTCAGGTGGTTTCATCTCATTTCTGGCCTAGAGAAATTGTATTCTGGACTTGTACACCTATTTTGGTCAGTTTCCTAGTCTTGGTTGGCAAACTTCAAAATTCTTTATTTAAAATAAGCTGAGGACCTATGGGTATGCAATTAGCATTAGATTTATTTGTAGCAGTTTCCTAATTCGTAATATAGTTACAGTTGCTCTCAATTTTGCATCTATTCAGTTTTATGTGTAATTCTTGCCTGGCAAAATTGTTATTTTTATTTTAAAATTATCCAAGGCCTTTGAAAAACACAAATACAAATCAGCAATAGCATTTCAGGAAAGTTAGAACCAGCAGGGTTTTTACAAACATCAAATTTGTTACGTGAATTCGCTTAAGGGAAGTCCTTTTTTTGATGAAAAGCCGACCTTTGTTGCAATATCGCATGGGAATAAAGGTATTTGAGTTAAGTTGCTTAGTAGAAAATGAAGCTTTACCTTTTACATTTCCATATCCTTCACCTTAGGAGCATCTTGTTGGGGAGAGGGAGCATCAAAGGCATGTTTTGGGCAATTTGTTTGAAGATGTTCACGACACATGCGACAATGGAATGGGAGAGCTTCATAATCCACCTATTTAATCCATTTCTTGTTTCCCAACCAAATTTACAATGAATCAAGCAAGGGATTGTTGAGATCAATATCTACACAGATACTGGCATAGGTAGTAATCTCTCTCTAGAGTCTAATGAGAGGGCACGGGGGATTTCCATATAACATATTTCATGGAGTGAAGGATATCAGCTCTCTAAACTTACATGGGTAGCTTGAGAAGACAAACCCATACTTGAATTCTAGAGGGAGGCTCTTCCATTGGCTGAAAATTAACATGCCATGGTTTGATGAATAAATTTGCTTGATTGGGAAAATATGGACTTTGTCAAAATCCTTATGCCTAGTTGTCATTCTGGTATAGCAACAAAGAAGAAGCCATTGGCAGCCAAAAGAATCTTCAAATCCCCTTCCGACTGTCATACATTAGGAATCCAATTCTGCAAGAATGGTAGAGAACTAAAAATCCCATGAACTTGCATATCAAAGCATGTTTAGATAAGTAAAGCACATTCTCAACAATAATTTCTGGTTTGATCACCACAATGGGTCTTTCAACGTTGTTTTCAGAAAACCATTGGCTTTGGTATTATTCTCCATTCTTTTATAGTTATGGGTATCATGTGTAGCTTGCATGAGAAAATTAATTGCATTCACATGACCAGATGTCAAGATATCATCAATTCTAACTTCTTCTTTGAAAGAGAAAGGCAGTGGTCCACTTGGATCCCCTTTATATTCGACCATAAAGAAGAACCAAGTTGAAAGTAACAGGGTAATACATAAGGAATAACAGAGAAGTAAAGGCCCACACATGCAGCTTGCAAGTCACACATGCGGCATATTCTAAGACTAAAATAAATCCAAACCTCTACTCCTCTTTGAAAACAACAAATCCCCTTTCCTGCTTTGAAAACCCCCACTAATATGAATACAAACGCTAGACACACTTGTAGAGACACCTAAAAACACACCAAGCAATAGAAAAACCAATGAAAGGAGTAGTCCTAAAGAAGGCGTGTGGCCTTGCACGTTGCTTAGGTTGTGGCTCAAGTTGTGGCTTTGGCCTCTTGTGAACCTTAGATGTTGCTTCTTTGCCACAACTAGCTCAATGCCATCCACAAATTTGGCTTCCACCCAATTAAGGAAGGGTCTTGCACAAAGCTTGGTGGCTGCTCCATATAGATGTCCTAAAGATCACCATTTAGGAAAGCACTCTTCACATCCATCTGATATGCTGACCAACTTTGGGATGCAGCAATAGAAAGTACAAGACAAATGGAATTCATCTTGACCATAGGAGCAAAGGTCTCACAGTAGCCATTGCCCTTAACCTGGTTAAATCCCTTAGCCACAAGACGAGCCTTGTACTTGTTAATAGAACCATCAGCTACAAACTTGGTATGATATACCCACTTGCACGAACCAACTTTCTTCCCTTAGGAAGAGGAACAATATCCCAAATATGATTCTTCATCAAAGAAGAATACACCTCAACCATAGCGCTATCCCACTTTGGAACACCCAAAGCATATGAAAAACTTTTGAGGATCAATAGAAACTATATGAGTCAAAAGATTGATACTTGAAGTATGGGAACAAGTGCAGTGAGTAGCTGTGGGATCACCTGGAAGAGAACCAACCTCCTCAAGAAGTGTACAAGCCCAAAGAGGCCGAGTGGGTGCTGGAGAAGGAGGTGGGGAAACCTCATCAACAAGATAGGACCATGAACATAAGCATTATCATCATCTCGTGCAAGAAGCAAAATATTCTCTGAAGAAGAACTGGGAAGAAGGGAGGAAGAGGCTTGTGATGGAGAATCCATTGGAGTGAAGGACTCATCAAAATGAACCTCTTTGGTCACAGAGTCAAACAAACGATAACCATTCACATCCTCACAATAGCCCAAAAAAATCAACCGTTGACTCTTCTTCTCCATTGCTTTGTGCCTACCATGTGTAATGAATGTCTATGCATCACTACCAAATACTTTGAAGAAGGATACCTTAGGCTTGACATGAGACCAAGCCTTGTCGGGAGTCATTTTGTATTGCCTTGTGAGGCATACAGTTCTAAATGTAGTTGGCACAATTGATAGCCTTTGGGCAAAATGCTGGAGCCATGGAGCTAGACTGAAGCATATAATTGTTCATCTCCCACAAAGTATAAGGAGTGTGTGGGACTGTGTGCTGATGAAGAATACCTCGATCACTACAAAAGTCTTGAAATGCTTAATTGACATGTTCCCCCCATTATCTATGTGGGTCTTCTGGAGAGAAAGACTTGATTGCTTCTTCACAAATGCTAGGAAGGTCATGAAGAATCGAAGAACCTCATCCTTGTACTTAAAAAAGTACACCCATGTGTGTTGGGAGAAGTCATCAATAAAAGTGAGCACATACTTACCCCTAAAAATTGAGGTAGTCGGGAATGACATGAGGTCACTATGTACCAACTCAAGGGGTGCCAAGGCATGCGTGGCCATACCCTTAGGAAATGGATCCTTATGATGTTTGCCAAGTACACAACCTTGACAAACTCCCTCTCGACAAGAGATATGAGGAAGATCGATCACTAAGTTTTGTGTGCTCATCTGTTGAAGATATATGTAATTTAGATGCCCAAACCGTTTGTGCCAAAGCTTGCTCACTAAATCTGCATGAGCAATAATGGACGATCTTGATGAAGACTCAAATCCATCAAACCTATACAAGTGGGCCACATGATCAACTGTGCTCGTAGCAACAACCTTCTCAGGATCTCGTAACTCTCGAATAGTCACATTATTGGGAGAGAACTAAACAAGGCTTCCATCACCATGATGACAAATCTGATAAATGGAAAGTAAATTCTTTGAAATATCTGGAACAAGAAGAACATCATCAATGCAACCATCCTGCATCTGGATTGAGTTTGTCCCTAGAATTGGAATTTGTGAAGAGTTCCCAACAACAATATGACAAGTACTACTATTGGAAATAGAATGATATAAGATGCCAACTAGGAATCCTGCCGAAACTGATGGTTTTGGTTTGATTTTCAATCTTTGACCAGCAAAGTAATTTTTGGTTTTTTGAAGTTTTTCAATTTTTTGAGGTTTTGCTTTTTGGTTTGCCAATGAGGAATGAAAATAGAACGCAATATATGAAATAATAATTGACAGAAATGAAAACTCAGAATTCTGATTTTATTACCAGCAATTTACAAATTCAAAGAAATAACTATTTATGACATCCAAAGCCAAAATTGGCCTACCAGGTGTCCCACGCTAGCCTAGATGAGCTTATTTTATTGCTGGAAGTGATGCACTAAGCAATATTGGAGCCTCCAAGTGGTATCAATTGCTCCAAAGTTATTTATTTGCTTCACTAATAATTATCTAAAACAAATAAATGAATAAATGGCAGATCCGATGCAAATTCTCCAAGGTTGCCAGGCAAAGTCTCGAGAATTGATCAATTTTCCCCAATGAAATGCTGATGTAGGTCACACACGCTGTAATTTCATTGTAATAACTGATGATCTGCTGTTATTAATGTCTGACAATAATTTCACTCTTTATTTCCACCACTAAAACCCCTCTAATTATTTATTTAGCCTCCCTAGGCATGAATGGGAGGTACGGCCCTGCTGTAGAAGGTACGACCTGCTAAAATCAGTACTTATTTTGCTGGTAATGTCCTCCAATTTGCCCAGATCTGATGTGTATGCACTGTAGTTACTGTATCTGTCAATAAACTTCAAGATTTTGGCCCTCAATAGCCTGATTTGAAGCTTCTCTTATGCGCCTATGTGTTGCAGTGGCTGGGGCTATGTCCAATCACCCTAGAGCGGAGAGTTTTCATTTCCAAACTCATAAACAATTGCTGTTCTGCAAGTTGCAGGTTGCTTCCCAAGAAGAGTCGATGAAAAAATGAATAATAATGATGCAAAATGATCTCCAAATGCCTGTTTAAAAAGCTCCAAACTCAGGTCGTCACTTTTAGGGTTTCTATGATTTCACTTTATTATTTTTAATAAAATACAAGTCTTCCTTTAAAAATTGACCCCTTAGGCATTATATTTTATTATTATAATGTTTTCCCCTTGTTATTACAACATATTATGCCTCAAATGCCTAGGAAAAAAGGGGCCAACTTATTATAAATTATATTATTATAAAGTGATTATAATATCACTTTACTATAATTTATTTAAATCCATAAGTTAGGAAATATTAAAATATTTCCTTATTTATTCATAAAATGTAATTCGAGACTCAAATTTGAATTCTGTCCAAAGCACTGTGGTCATCGATGCCACTTGAGTCCCGCAGGTTAACTAGTAGTCCCTCCAGATTAAATAGGAACCTCACTCCAAACTCCAGATTCTGCTTAAAAGGCTCCTGCTCTACTCCGTGGTTCCTTGGGTGGTCATCCAATCAATTGCCAGTTCTCCCTAAAAAATAGGAGACTTCCCTAAAAAGTAGGAACCGTTGTGTAAACGCTCAAAATGGCTCATAGAGCCCCTGCAAAGCTCTATGCCCGTCAGAATGAGTCCCATAACCATCTGGTTGACCTATGGGAACTTGAGTGATAGGTCAATCCTCTGCTCATCTCCTGATGTGTAGAAAGGGGGCATTATAAATGATGAAGATCCACAACATGAGTCATGTGATGTGAAGCACGTGAGTCAAGAATTTAACTGTCATTGGTAGAGGACAAAGCCCTAGTTGAAGAGCTTGCCCTTTTCCCACGGAAGAAGACTTAGGCATAGAAGTGTTGTTCTTCCTCGTAGCTTCCTCCAATACTACTAACCTTGCAAAACAATGTGCATCATTATGCCCTGATTTTTCACAAAAGAAATAATTCTCCTTCTTCTTCTTAGTCTTGGAGGATGATTCCCTTGAGTTAGAAGGAGGAGGTGGTGGATTAGACTTCCAATCATTCTTCGCCTTAGGCTTGGAGGGAGGCTCACCACCTATAGAAGAATCTATCTTGGGCTTCTTCTTATTCTACCCCTTGCCCTTGGAAGATTGAGCTATCGAAGCATGACTCTTAGGAAGAGCATCCATCTAAATTAACTTGGCCTTCTTCCTAGTTAGATGATCGCAAAACACCTCAAAAGAAGGTATCTTATAATCTTCTCCAATATCATCCATAGTAGAATAAAAAGTAGAAGCAAATACTTGAAAAGCACCTCTTAGCTTAGATAGGATCAAGATGATACACTCTTTATCATCTTTGGCATGATTACATCCTTTCAATTGTGACAAAATCAACTTGAACCATGCAAGGAAATCCTTGATAGTGGGAAATGCATTTGGAGAAAGAGAAGTGAGATCGGCTTCAAGGTACACGATCCTGAACTAATCAACCTTACCATACAACTCAACAAGTTTGTCCTGCACCTGTCCCGCACCTCTCTAGGTGTCTTACACTCCACAAAATGAAACAACAAATTATTAGGAACATGGAGACTTATGAGTCCTTTTGCCTCGTCCATTTTGTTTTGATGAACAAATTACTCAAATGCCTTAGTAAACTCAGGTTGATCTTCATCTAACTTTTGCCAAAGACCCCGAGATTGTAACAACGGAGACATCTTGAGCTGACATGTGTGATAATTGTGTGGAGTGAGCAACTCAATCCTTGCTTTCAACATGATGTGCAAGAGAACATAAAAGGACCAATATGTGACTTACACCCCTCCAGAATGATTAAAACGATAAATTGCAATCCCCA
The DNA here is from genome assembly GCF_030272615.1 of Cryptomeria japonica. NCBI lineage: Eukaryota > Viridiplantae > Streptophyta > Pinopsida > Cupressales > Cupressaceae > Cryptomeria > Cryptomeria japonica. The sequence goes on from NC_081412.1 coordinate 129,628,985, forward strand.
AACTAATTTTGCCTAGCGACACCAAGTAGAAGAAATGAGAGTAATGTGCAATTCAAGCTAGTAAAACTATCAAAAGATGGCAACATATGCAAAAAATGCCTGTACCACAATGAAGGAGCTTTCCAATGATATTTGGTTTGTGAAAGACCACCTTCGTTTGCAAAAGTATGGAAAAAAGAAAAAAGGTCTATGATAGGCACTTTTGGAGACCTAGGCAAGCACCTCAACACTACACCACACGCTCCACAAGTCAAACCACAAGTCGAAGCCACAACACCTCAAGGCCAAGCCACAAGCACAAAGCACCAGGCCATTGCAACACAAGACAAAGCCACACAACATGCACACGCGCGCGGGGGCCTTCATTGGGCCATGTGAGCATGTGGGAGTGCTCATGTTACAATTGTGCACTGGGCTATTAAACGCCCAAAGAGCTCTCCCACACCATTAATGTGGTACTAAGGTCCCCAAAACATGCCCAAACTAAGCCATGGATGGGCCCACCCAATGCTTCACAGAAACAATAAACCCTAACACCAAAAACTTTGGACAAATGATCAAAATATTGCAAAGTCATTTAAACTATTTCAAAATAAAAAGAAGTGGACTTAATGAGCAATGGATTCACGGGATTTTGCAATTCAAAGAACCAATTTTTGGCAAATCGTAGTGATGTAGCTGATCTAGGCAAACAAAACATGATACCAACCATGGCTTGCAGGAATGAAATTTGCTGCGTCTGGGAAACGAGAGAGCTCACGTGAGCAGTAACAAAATCACCTCCTAAACAGTGGGAAAACTTTAGCCAATAACGTTGAATGCTCCATCTATTTGAAGTTCACAGATCAATGTAATGCATAGACAAGTTATTTATCACCACTGCGAATCGACACAGTAGAATGTTGTCGGGAGAAAAGAAATAGGAGCTAGGCCGATACAAATACTTCAACAGCTGAATTGAACCACAATGTTTTGGAAAGCAATAATTATTGCACAAAATGATAATGGTGCAATAAAATGCCAAAAATCAATGCCTCCAGCCACAAATTGAAATCAACCTGACCTCAAATACAAAACTACAAAAAACTCTCAGCAGGAAGGGGTTGCAGAATTGCCGACTCGGATACCATGTTAGGTCACCCAAGAACTCAATCTGCAAACCAAAAGAAACGTTCACAATAGCAAAGAGAAGCAACATAGAGATGCAATTTCACCAGAAGTGAATAATGGATTGAGATGATACAAAATGTACAAATACCTCGAATATATGATGGAGGTGTAATGAGGTATGAGCAATTGCCATCTAACTACCTCAACCATAAAATTAAATGCATTATAAACATTATTAAATATTTTCTAACTAATATCTAATAATGTAAAATGCTGGTTACCTAAGTAAACCTAAGCCTACACAAACACCATATTGTTGGAATCACAGCTGCTGTCAACAAATGCCACATCAGCCAAAGACAAGTATCCACGGGAGGCGGTTAAGCACATGTCACAAATCCCGAAGGAGGTGCTGACCACCAAGTCAACAGTCTCCCCCTCAGCATTGACTGAGGGTTTTGCACTGACGGAATGAAGGAGACCTCCCGAGATGCGAACCCGTAAACCAACGCTCTGATACCACTTGTTGGAAACACCACTGCTGTTACGCCAAAAGCTCGAGCTGTCAATGAATGCCACAGCGGCTAGAGACAAGGATCCACGGGAGGTGGTTAAGCACATGTCACGAATCCCGAAGGAGGTGCTGACCACCAAGTCAACACATATTCGTCAAGAACAAAATAGGAAGACTGACACAGGAGAGATAGCACACAAAATATATGAATAGTGAACTTATTCAAGTATGTAATGGTTGAAACTCACATGAGCAGGTTAGGCCAATAACATTTAATAACCTGTTATTTTGAGGTCAAATTGTCGACATACTTGTTTAAATTAAACCATATGCATTATGTATGTTTGTCATTTGTTTGAGTGTTATTTTGTATACACTTATTTATTTATTTTTTGGCTACAGGGTACAAGCAGCTCACTTGGACATAATCTAACTGTTGCTGCATCTGCCAAAAACCATCAAAATTACTCACTGCCGGAGGTTACGTCTGCTACAAACGTTAAAGAAGTACAAGAAGAAGAAATGGATGTGCCTGAAGTCATAGAAGAAATAATTGAACAATTATTGGCTGGGTTGAGGGACAAGGTAACAGTTCATATAATATTTCTGTGTTTCTACTGTTGAATTTCCTTGAAATGATTTTTTCAGTGGTAAAAAGTTAGAAAAACTAATTACATTAGTGTTTGATCTTAGAAGTAATTCATTTGTGCCAGAATGCTCAATATTATTGTTTACCAGTTTGTTTGGCATATTCCTGATGGGCATTTATAGTTAAACGCCCTATGTGAAGGGACAGTTTGAAGAATTAAGTCTACCTAAATGAATATGCAAGTGAACTGTTATTTATCATCCAGCAATGTAATTGTCAAGGAAACCAGACACTTTTTATAAAACCAAAATGTTAAATAGTCTTAGGAAATAGATTTCAGAAGCATATGAAAATTTCTGACCCAAATATAATGTTTGTGAGCCTAACAATAATGTAAATTTAAATGATTAGACTAATGAGATGGTGAGTCAAGTGGTAGGTAAGAAATAAGTAGATTTATAAATATATTTTTTCTACTTATGTTCATGTTTCTAAAGGTATGGTTTCCGTGAATGGGAACATAGGTGGCACTCTTGTATGAAAAAAAGAGGATTGCTTTTTTAATGTATGTACATCAGATAAATGTAGAAATGAAACATATTTTGCCCGCATGTCGAGTCCGATGACCTTTGTGAGAATTACTTTTTTTTTTTTGTACAATTTGGTTTATAGTTCTGTTTTCTTTGGGTAGCCTTTGGGTTAGGTGCCACAACAAGAGGTATCTCTGTCAAGTTCACCTGTGATTTTGAGCTGGCCTTGCCCGTTTAGGTACACCACACCCAGTGAGTTAGATATGGTATTAATTTTTCATGTTTCCTCAGACTTGAACCTGGGGCTTCAGAATGAAAGCCTTGATGCTCTTACAACCTCAACTCATTCCATTTAATTTCTGTTTGGTGAGCATTTGCAAACTGCTTAAGGTATGAATTTGAATATTTTGATAATATCTTTCACATTATAGGACTTGACTTTCCCAGTAAGCAAAATGTTCATGAAAGATCCCTCAACTCTTTGTTCACAAACTACTCAGGGGTAGGAGTCATATTGTTTAGGTATGTATCTGACATCATAGTAAGTGACTTTTTGAGGAAAGAAAATGTTATGAAAGATCTCTTCACAATTCAATGAGACCATTTTTTCTTACCTATTTACCAAGTGCACATTAGGTCTACCATACACATTGTAGATCTGTAGATGCTGACAATGGTTTTTGGTATTTATTGTAGGTTTAGGCACATTAAACTTGTTTTTGAGAGCTTTGCTTATTAAATCCTCATTTAAGAGGAGGTATGGGGTTTAGGTATTTCAAGAACTGCAATTCAATACAAAAGTTCTAATAGAGTTGATTGCAGGACACAGTTGTTCGTTGGTCAGCAGCCAAGGGTATTGGACGTGTGACAGGGCGCTTAACAGCTGTTTTGGCTGATGAAGTTCTAGCCTCTATACTGGAGCTTTTTTCACCAGGGGAGGTCAGCATATTAGCATGGTTGTTTGTTTTATCCTAGTCTCTGCATTATTGGCTATGTAACATATTTCTTATATTGATGATCTATGTTCTATTCAACTGCCATGTCTGCTATACAAAGACAGAATAATTATTTATATTAATATTGGATATCATTTTTGCAAACTCTTCCTGATGAGAAGAACAAAACAATAAGTAATAATCTGCTAATTACAAATGGTAGTTTTTCAATCAAATTCGCAAGTTAAGAAGTTCTTGTTACTGGCTATTTACATTGTGTTTTTTTAGGAGATTGTCACTGGCCATTAAACAATATTTGTAGTTCTTTTTTTATTGATGGCAACTTTACAGGGAGATGGTTCGTGGCATGGAGGATGCTTAGCTTTGGCTGAACTTGCTCGTAGGGGTCTACTTTTGCCAGAACGACTTCCTGAAGTGGTTCCAGTCATAATAAAGGTAATTCGAGATAGCAATTTTTGTAACCATAGCCCATTCTTTGTAATTGCCAATTCATGCATAGAATGAGAATTATTGCTCGTCAGAAAAATATTAATGCCTTTTATACTGCCATTAGCATATTATTATAATTATAGATTTATATTTCATTCTTCGTGTATTGATATTTATATGTGCATATGTAGTTTACCTTGGGGTCTCTAGTGATATTCAGGTTTGCAAAATATTCTTGAAGCAGCAAGCTATCTGCCCTGCTTTACCTGCACTTGTGATACTGAACTGTATGTTCAAATATTATTTTCAGCAAGTTGAGATATTTTTGAATTGCATGACCGTTTTTATATTAGCTATATAGTTGGTCTTCTATATGTTTAATGGCTTGTGGTATGAAACAAGTTTGGGAAATACAATTTAAAATAGGAAGTCCATCTTTGGTGTTTATGTTTATGCCTACTGTTACAATAAATTGATTAATAAACAACTCAGTGTTCCCTTGATTGTATGTGCTTGAAATTAAGTATTCAGGTTAATCTCATTAACTTTACATTGGAATGTAGGCATTACATTATGATGTCAGGAGAGGCCCACACAGTGTTGGATCACATGTACGGGATGCTGCGGCCTATGTTTGCTGGGCCTTTGGTCGGGCATATTCTCATTCAGTCATGAAGGGCATTTTGGAAGAGCTTGCTCCCCACCTTCTCACTATTGCATGCTATGATCGGGAGGTGGTACTCTTATTCTTTTCTCTGTGCCTATAAAACTCAGAGTAAGAGTAACACGCTGTATTAATACTGCATGTGTGTCATGTGGAACGATAATTTTTCAAATATTTTTTAGAGTATGTGCTAATCTGGAGCTAAATCTTATAATGCTTTGTAACAGGTCAACTGTAGGAGGGCAGCAGCTGCTGCATTCCAGGAAAATGTTGGGCGACAAGGGAGTTTCCCTCATGGTATTGATATAGTGAATGCTGCAGACTACTTTTCACTTGCAACGCGTTCCAACTCATATCAGGATGTTGCTGTATACATTGCTCAGTTCAATATGCATCTTTCTTCATTTGTTGAGGAATTATTACAGAACAAAATTTGTCATTGGGTATGTAGAGAAAACTATGCAGTTTTTGCTTGAAAATTTGGTTTTTTATTATACTGGAATTTAATATTGTAAAAACAGGCCATAGTGAAAAAGATCACAGAACTCGTAGTTGTTAAATGACTGTTCTGAAGACATATTAATCAGGCATACCAACTTCTAATGCCCTTACACCTGGTTGACAATCTGACTGGGATAGCTATGGATTTTCTTGAGACAGAAGGGCTACGTGGGGTCATTCTGTCTAATTAGCAAAGATGATGTTTCCCAATGTTTGCAATCTGGATGACTTCAGCTATAGGAGGATTTCTCCTTTGGAAATGATATCGTTTAAGTAGAGAACTCAGAAGACTTCAATTGGAGCAACTTCTGGTTCCCTCTATTTTGGTTTTTACTTTTTTCGGAGAGGAACTTTTAACTTCCTTATTTGGAGGAGTTTATTTCTTCAGCTTTTTCTTCTTTCATAGCTCTGTATAGGAGGCTGGGGGAGTTGAGGTTCTTCTTCAAGCCAAGTTCTTTTAGAGAAACCAGCAGAAGCCTGTATATCTTCTGCAAGCAAGCCTGTTCGGAAATTCTTTGGCTAAATTTATCCTTCATGGTGATGTTTGCGGCAGAACTTTTATATAAAAACTCATTTTGTAGTCTTCTTTCTGAAACCATTTAAAGTTGTTATTTCTAGATTAATCTCTTCCCATTGGCCATTGCTCACAATCAGCTATGCCAATATTGGACTAGATATCTATCTCTTGGTTCTTTTGTATCAACGCAACAATCACTGCTAACCACAGTATCATAAGGACATATCCATCCTTTAAAATATGTCTCAGCATTGATTATTAACTGTAATTACATATATTACGGTATTTTCTTTTGATCAGTAAAGGTTAGGGTCCACTCTCACTGTCTATATTTATGAAATAACAAAAACCAGAGCAAACTGTGTATGTCCAGAAACAGCAATTTATCTCTTTATAGCCCCACGGGCAGAAGACCCAAATACACAAATTTTAAACCTAGAGACATATATAAACTATACCTGGCTGGCAGGAATCCAGGACAGAACAATCAACACCAAACTTTCATACTTCCAAAACATGAGTAAGGCCATAAATCAAGTCATCTTTTGTTAAAGAATGGATCTCAAGGGATGAAGCCCCATCCATCGCCTTCTCATTTTCAACCTACAGAGTCACCCTTTTTGTCCACACTTGAAGAACAACTCGTGGTCTCTACACATAACAGATCAAAGGGACCGTTGGAAATGGCATTTAATAAGTGGTCTCGAGAGATTGCCACTCAGCACGTAGGGAGATGTGTCTACGTGAATGGATTGGCATTCAATATTGTTCGCTTACCATATTGGCAACAAATGATGAAAGCAATTAACGTACAAGGGCTTGAGTTTTGATTGAAATCCATAAGGTATTAATTGTTTGAAACAAAGGTGTCCATCATTTTTGATGGATGGAAAGATGCAAAAAACCAGTCATTGATCAATGTTATTGCAGTGTCCCTTCAAGGGGTAATGTTTTTGAGAGCAATGTATTGTGAAGGGGAGGTGAAGGATGGTGCATTTATTACTAACATTCTTTGTCAAGCTATCGATGAAGTGATCCCTTGAAATGTTGTGCAATTCATAACAAACAATGCCAAAAATTGTAGAGAGTTTGGGTTATTGGTTGAGGAGCATTATTCAAACAATTTTCAAACACCTTGTGCTGCCCACCCCCTCAACCTTTTGCTACAAAAGATTGGCACCAAAATTGATTGGATGAAATAGGTGCATGCTGAGGCCGAAGAGATCCAAATATTCATCACCAACCACCATATGCCACAAGGCATATTAAGAACATTGTCAAAATTAGAACTGCTGAAGGTTAAGCTAAATAATAAATATGTTACATTTTAGTAAACTATTTAATTATTTTCTTTTTTTAAATTTTGATTTTCAAACGGGTTGCTAAGACCTGTTTTGTGTCCAACACAATTGTATTGAGACAACTTGTGAAGGCTTGTGAGGCATTTTCTAACATGGTCATTGGACCAAATTGGTCCATATGGAGGCAATCTAGCATTATAGGGGTAGCAAAGGTTAAGCGAATGATCCTAAATGACATTTGCTGGGATCATGTTGAGTATCTTCTTAGTTTCATTGAGCCCATATTAAGCATGATTCGTTATATCGACATGGAAAGGCCTTGTTTGAGTGAGGTATATGATGGCATCGACTCAATGATTGAGAATATGAAAGTCATCGTAAGTGCAAAAGAGCAAGATAGGGAAGAAAAATTCTTCAAACAATTACACAAAATCATTGAAGAGAGATGGAACAAAATGATCACTCCGCTACATCTTCTTCCCTTTGCATTGAGTCCCAAATTTTACAGTGCTGAGCTCTTTTTTGTGGCAACAAGAGTTGCCTCATATAGAGATGTTGAAGGTAGTCAAGGTTACAAGGTAGCACTTTATAGATTCTTCATTGATGGTGACATACTGGATGCAGTGAGGGTTGAGTTCATGGGTTTTGCATGCTCTAGTGATTGTGATCTTGATTCTCTTCGAGACAAGTATATGGTTGATGCTCATAGTTGGTGGTACTTCCATGGACAACCATTCACACAACTACAACTTCTCGCAGTCAAAATTTTAGTGCAAGTAAGTTTTATAGAAAAATCTTTATCTTTTAATTTTTATTTATATTTTAATTTTTAAATTTTGTAACTCTTAACTCTATAATTTTGTTTTAATAGGTTCTTAGTTCATAAACATCTGAGTGGCATTGGAACACATACTCCATCCACTCAGTAAAGTACAATCAGCTACACTCAAAAAAGGTAGAGGGCTTGGTGTATGTGCATTCAAACTTGTGTCTCCTTACACAAACATTTTGGTTACTAAGAAGGGGACACAAGGAAGTGGGATAATGAGCTAGAGCATGTTGACTTGCATGCTTCCATTACCCACTTTGCTGTGGTTGATGTTGATGATGACTATGAGGCAACTAGTGAGCATGGGAGTGCTAGTGCTAGTGCTAGTGTCAATGCTAGTGCCACTACCACTACCTATGGCACTATTTGTGGTTCTTCTAATTTATCACTGCCTACGTGTAATATGGATGGTAGGGATATTTTTGAAAACCCATGTGATTTTTGAGCAGTGATGGCTGATTGTTGACTCTTGACATTATTTATTTTTAACTTTAATATATACCATGACATTTGAGTTTGACCAATACTTTACTATTAATATGGAGGTTTTGTTTATTATATGCTATAAGGTTGCTATGTGTGGTATATATTGAACTTAATTACTGCTACAAATATGTATATATTTCTGATTTTAATATGTTTTTGTATGGATGAACCACAAATGAACCTGTTGGTAAGTGTTTTGTGACACTCTACAACACAGAATAAAATACACTAAGTATTCTATCCTCTCTTGAATAAGGAAACCTCAAATGCTAAAGATATGATCAAACAAGGTTACCCCAAGGTTCTTACTTGTGATGTTTACACACATCGCCTCATTGCAAATGGGGATCCCCACTTTTCGCTTTTTAGGGTAGTTGTTTTGCTTAGTTTGTTTAGCTTGGCAGTAGTTTTGTAAGTTTTTAGCATTTGCCCATGAGAAAGGGGAGTATGTGTTGTGTGTCTAGGATTCAAATTGATGGCGTGATTGTGAAGAGTGCATAGTGTAGTTTCAAAGTTGTCAATAGTGAGGTTGAAAGTTGCTCAATGTTGTAGAACTAGTCAATGTTGTCAAAGTGGCATAGTTGTCAAAGATGCAAGAAAAGTTGCAAAAATGTTGTCAAGACAAATCTGGAGTGGAAAATTTACTTGCGATTCCATCAGGAATTGCAAGTATTTCATACAAGTCTTGCTTTACACTGTTGAAAAACTAACTCAAAGTTGTGAAAATGCAAATTGTTGTTGAAAGTGTCAAAGTTGTCGAGTTTTGAAAATGTTGTATTTTTGAATGAAAGTTGAGCAACCTAAGAAATTTTCACACTAAGGCAAAGCAAGGTAAATGTTGATGAAATTTCAAAACCTCAACAAAGTTCGACAAGAAATAGTCCTTAAGGGAATCTTGCATTAAGGCAAAATGTGTGGAAATGATCTAATGTCTGCCATACAATGTGCAAAAGTTGTTAAACTTCAGCCAAACTCCGACATCATGAAGGGAAGATTGTGGAACAAGTACTTAAGTCCGCCACTTTTGAAGTGGAAAGTGTGCATTTGTTTCAAACTCTGCCACCTTTTGAGTAGGGAATCTGAAAATGCCACAAACTTCGCTATACATGAGTGGGATAAAATGTAAAACTTTCACAAAGTCCACTACTTTGATTGGCAAAAAATGCAAAATTTGATGAAACTCCACCCTTGCTGATGCAAAATTATCAAAAGTCCGACATTGAGTGTTGGCAAAATTGTGAAAATTGGATCAAACTTTGCCATTGGAAAGTGGGGAAATGGTTTGAACTCCACCATAGGAAAATGCTAAAGTCCTTCAAAGTCTGCCAGCCGTCAAGTCACCAAAAATGCTAAATTTGCCTAAAGTCCGCCAATATTGTTAAAAGTTGCAAAGCAAAAATGTTGAACTAGTTTCTAAATTCTCTACTACAAATCAGTAAAAATGTTGGTGCTCTTAAGTCCACTATTTTGAGTGGAGAGTGTAAAACTTGATGAAAGTCCGCTATGCATAAGGGCTCAAAAAATTGTCAAAATTCTACATACTTCGCCATTCACTAGTGAAATAATGCGAAACTTTAGCAAACTCCGCCATAGAATTGTCAAACTTCTTTAAACTCTGCCAATTCTAAGGCAAAAAAGTGGCGGAATTCATCAAAATATGCCGTTGAGAATGTGTGGAAGTGCCTTGAACTCCGTCATTAACCTTGACATAATGCAAAACTTGAGGAAACTCCGCTAGTCATAAGGGAAGAATTGTAAAACTTTTGCAAAGTCCGCCATTGGAAAATTGCAAAAATGATGACAAAGTCTGCCATTCACAGAGAGGAAAATGTTAAGTTTGTTCAAACTCCACAATGCATAAGGCATAATTGTTATTGTAAGGTTGTGAAGGGATTAGGTGTTCTTTTATTATTTTACTTACATAATCCATGATCCATGTTTTTTTTCTTTTCGGGCTTTGAGGTCAAGGAGGCAAATGGAACATGTGGATGAAGCTCATTAAGGGATGCAACGTCAAGATTTATTCACATGAAGAGAAGATTCCTCAAGAATGTGCATAAGGAGTCACAATGAAGAGCATCGTGACACCAAGTTTATCAAACATAGAAAATGAACATCAGGACTTCAAGGCTAGGAGGGAGCTAACATATGCACTTGACTCTTTCAACATTGCAATACAAAGGGGAGACAAGTTCCAAGACCTTCAAGATGAGAGTTCAAAAAGGAAAAACATAAGACTATCTTGAATTTCCTCTGGAAATGCAAGAATCAAGGCAAGTACAACAATGAAGATACTTCCTACGTCATACACAGGGATGATCAAGCATGAACAACATGAAGGAGTTCAAGTCAAGTGTAGGAGAGTTAGAAGCAAGCATCGTTAGAATGAAGGGCATCTCAAGGACGAAACTCCCAAGTTATGAGAAGATCAAATTGTGCAAACGTGATCAAGGAAGCAAATAGTTTCAAAAGAGTTAAGAAAAGTTAGAAAGTTTGCTTGATCACTCAAAGATGATACAATTTGGGAATATGTCCCACTATCTTCATCATGTTGAGCAAATTGGATAATGTTGAGTATCAAGAGATATGCCTCAATCACAAACACTTTGTGATGATCTACATGTTGTGGACGTTGAGATGGTATCTAGTCATCATTCAACCAATCAAGAGGTTCCAAGTTGGCGCATCCAAGTTCATGGAACTTGACTCATTCAAGGATGGAGCAAGCGACACATTGCATTGCATTGGAGTTTGTTCAACATGCCTAACCTAAATTCCTATTGGTTCCAATTCAATGAAGGATGTGTGTCCATCACAATGTAATTTTATCATTGGCTAGAATGAAGTTAGTTGTAACTAACCCTAATTAGGGTTTCATTATGTAATCTTGGCCATTGATTCCAAGTTAATTTGGGCCATTCATTGTAATTGGGATGTCTATATAAGACATTACCTTCTCATTTGTAAAGGTTAATAGTGAATAGTTAGAGGTAGATTAGAGTAGGTGGAGGAAGCTAGAGATTGTTGCCAAGACTTGTTGAAATCAATTCAATACTTTCATTGAAGTTATGGTGGATGTATGTGTTGTGTTTCTACATTTGCATGGTTTCTTGTTACTTCTCAAGATTAATTAGAGTTCATTGATCATGGTGGATGCTTATGAATTGCTTGGTTCATACTTTTTGTGGTTTGTTGATTGTAAACTACAATGTAAAGTTAGCCTGAACCTTATTATTGTGCTAAGTTTGATTGTGGATGCTTGTTTAAGTTGTGCCAGCATGGGTATTTGGATGATGTTTCGCAATATGAAAATCTTCCATCTCCTTAGAAGATTGTATCAGTTTTGTGTAGTTGTAATGTCCCCTACTAGGTTTGGGCCTGTTTTAACCATAATTAATCTATTTCAATACACTTATGATTTAAACTAAATTGATTAGGAGACAAATCTTTCTTAACATGAATCAAATCTGTGATATTCCATAGTTCAATTAATTTATCAATTATTAATAAGTAAATTGTTCAACCACCATATTAGATAATTAATTTTATCATCCATAATTCTTAATGCAAGTGTCAACCTTTGTTACTACTTCAGTTCTTTGGAAGAAGACGATGTCTATGTTACCAAAGCACTTAGAGACTGAAATACAAAAGTCTCCCTCAAAGTTTACGGATCCAAGCCCTTACCCTATCTTGGGAATCATTGATTGGATTTAGACAGCCTCTCTTTGGAAACAACTCCATCCCCAACTTTCTTAAATACTGACAGTAGTAACAAGCATTATATATAAACATCTTCTTACTGTTATTAACTTAAGAGTTCTTTCTGATTTACATTCTAATATTGTTAGTTGTCTGATCAAACATTATATATATGTGTGTGTGTGTGTGTGTGTGTGTGAAATATAAATGAGCATATCCATACATACATGCATACATATACATACATACATACATGTGTGTGTGTGTGTGTGTGTGTGTTCATTTATATTTCAGACATTCTTATAATTGTATATAACTGCAGAACAGTTTATAGAAAGAAGCATAAATTCTGTAACAATTATGGAATAGACATACCGTTGGCAGCACAATATAACAACTTGCTGTCAATCCACCGATCACAGCTTTTCCTTCTATTTTCCTTTGATTAATATGTACTGTGACTAATATATATATATATATATATATATATATATATATATATATTTTATAACATCAGTGCAGTGCTAATAATCAGTATGTAAAAATATATGTATATAAGTACCACAATTATTATATTATTCACAGAACTCACACCAGACTGTAACAATCAGTCGAACTGCTGAAATTAATATCTTATGAATATCAGATCTGAATTCTTCCCCATATCCCCCCTTCATTCCATCCGCTGGGTTCTGTCTTCTTATATCTCCTTATCGGGCTGGAGGGATGTGTCTTTCCCCTAAGTTTATGACCCGTCAGAGAGGTGAGTGCCTCTTCATGAATCTAGTGTCTCTTGGTGATTCATTTGTAATTTTTCTTTATTAACTAACCAATGATTAATCTCCAATGATAATCCTATCTCAACCGCTCCTTATCAAATTTTATGAACTGTCAATAGTGATGTGTGATTGCCGGTCATACCATGGGGAAGGAAATCGATACCTTAGACTAAGGCTAACTCCAGGGATAAGCTATTAAAGCATATGATTCGATTATGAAATTGTGAAGTCTTACTCTGTAAGAAAATTTCACATTCAAATCTATTGTTCACGAGATGTTTAGATCAGGGGCATGACAAAAGTTGTTGTCATCATGACGAAGCAAGACTTGATTTGAGGGAATTTGTTTAAGTATCATCCATTATCATCACTGTTCTTAGGAGTAGATTAGATTTCTTAACCCTCATCTCCTAATCTTTTTTCCTCAGTCAGTATAGATTCCACATTCGAGTAGTGTTCATAAACGCAAGTCCCCTTGTGATTCCAGCAATATCACATCATATTCACTGTGTCTATCCCAATTATTAAGTTGATTGTTCGCATTGTAAACCTTGGAGTTATCCGATTTGATCATATTATTTAGCATATGAGGTTTCTTTGTTCAAGAGAGGATAGAATACTTAGTATTTTATTTTGCGTTCGAGGTGTCCTAAAAAACACATCTACAAAATTGGCACTAGGAGAGCATGAATGCGAACTCTTGAACATGTGAACATTTGAGCGTCAGAGCCTATCAATTCAAGTGGAGAATCATCAAATGTTCTACAAAATTACCACAAAAGGAAGGTGGGAACATTGGATCATAAATCAGACTTGCAAAAGAGGTAGTTCACGTTCAAATGTATTATAGGCTGGAACTAGAACGAGCTTTTGAGCTACATTTTAGATTTGCTAGATCTCGTTTATGTTGAAAATCCAAAAAAGTGAAAAACTAGAAAATCCAAAAAAAATAAAAAAAATAAAAAAGAAAGTTTTCTCAATGAATGGGCAGCAAATTCATCATTAGTGTGACCAAAATGATCAACAATTTGATATTCTTCGTCTTTGGTGGAACCTGAATGCATAGCTACACCCACACAACTTGTCCAAATTTGCAGTACTAGGGCAGTGTAGGATCCACGAGACGACCAAACATGATGAGTTGCATTGCTTGACATTCTTGTCAAGAATTGAGTGAGCATTACAAAGGAAAATCTTCTTTTGGGACATCCCCAAGCCAGAGGTATTCGTGGAACTTGACAATTTCAATCCTCCACAAAGCAATGATGAGTTTACAAGGTTTAGAGGGTTGATTGAGAATCAGTTGAGTCTTGGTGAGGAATTATGCTTGGAGAACATATTGCTACCTTGGTGGTGTAAAATTCACAACGAATCTCATTCAAAGTTTACTTGCACGTTATTTCAAAAGGCTGTCAATTAAGTCAGGTGCCAGTTTGGATTGCCAGTCACCAGATGAATGCATCACGGATAAAATGTGGAATGCATATCTTGTAGCTGATGAGCATAGAAGAACAAAGGAAGAACACATTATAACATCATCCGAAGGTGAAGGAAGTCACAGTGGGGCCTAATGATCCATCAGTAGCAGCAAATGATAGCTTCACATACCTTGCACATAAGGAAGAGTGTGTTGAATTGGGAGTTGAGGAAACCATTGAGGATGTTCAAGCAAGCAAGATGGTGGGAAGTAAAGATCAATGTGTGGAGATATCAAGGCACAAAGTTCTACAAACCATGGATATTTGTAAGGATCATCAAGGAATTGAGGAGGAAAACGTAGCAGAAAGCATAAGTGATTTGGAGGGTCATCATGATTCACTATCACTTGATGCCTCATCGTTTCAAGAACAATGAGGTGACTTTAATACATTTCAAGAGGAAGACTTCTTTGGTAAGCACTCATCCCTACAACAAGAAGAGGAATCAAATGAGGAGCTTCAAGTCGATTTAAAGGAAGAAATTTCAAACATTATTGAAGTAGATGATTAAATGAACATGGTGATGGAGCCAGACAATGATATGCAATTCGAAGGGGCGCTACCACTTGAGATTGTACTCCAAGAACAAATAGGGAATTTTTTTGAAGATAGACTTATCAAGGAGACTCTCAGTTTCAAAGATATGCTTATAGAGCTACATAAGGACACATGGTTTACGCAAGGTAGTGATCTTGTTGCTACCATCGAGGCCAAGTATCAAGATCACTTCGAGGTTGCGCTACATCCATTATTAAAGACTCAAGAGGAACTAATAGGTGAAATGTTCCATGCTTACAATTTCAAATTTCAGTTAGAATTCAATTTTCACCACCATATGATCCCTAATGAGGACAATTTTGATTTACATGTTTTGAATGCTCGAGGGATAATACGTCACCAATGGCGACCTCCAGAGGCTGTTGAGGATCCCTTTCCATACGATGTGTCAGGGGATACTGGTTGAGGATCTCCATTCAAGAACGAAGCACGCCGGGTTGTTTCTTTCCCTGCTCTTAATTTTCAAGGTTATGAATTTGATTATGGGGGTTTGGGAAGAACAACTTGCACTTGGATTGACCATGGACTTGATGAGTTGCCACAATCGCTTATCTTGCGTGAGGTGTTGTTTGAGTATGAAACATGCATTGTGAGAGTCTGCTTCTCCGAATTCAAGGATGAGTTTGCGCGTCTTAGAACTGCCACTTTTGCCATGCCCTTGTTGCACATTCTGAGAAATTATGTCAAGTTATGTACTTATGTCGGTCTCTTGAGTCTTGTCCAGTCTAGGAGTCTTGTATATAGTCTTAGGGTAGGTTTTCTTTTTTGTGTGTTTTAGTTTAGTTGTTTTGTTGAGCCAAGGTGTTAATTTGCTTTGTGTTATTTGGCTCAAGATTGTTTTGTGGCTCAAGTCGATTGGTTTGCTTAGCTTAGTTTGCTTTAAGTTTTAGTTTGCTTTAGTTAGTCGTTGCGTAGTTTAGATGTCCTAAGTGGGAGCCTTCATTTGTGAGAAAGGCGTTTGTGTTGTTTCGTATACGTTGGCACAATTTGGATCTTATGTTTGGTCCATTTTCTAGATAACTACTTATGAAGTGCTTTAGAATCTGAGGTTATTCTTCTCTAACTTTATCGTTTGGTTAGGATTTGTACTTGGCTCGAAAGGGAATCACCTATTGTGTCTTGATACTGAAATCTTCTGATTACTATAATTTACACACTTAATGAATCACCTATTGTGTCTTGATACCGAAATCTTTGAATGTCTTCTGATTAAAATGTTGAAGCTTCATACAAATGCTCACCATATCTTTGTTGACGGGAATAATCATTATGTTATGTTGTTATATTATGTTTATGTTGTCGTCGGTAATAATGAGTTACGGCGGTCAGTTAGTTGGCCGACGGGTAGGTAGTTGGAGTCGCGACGATTGTGTCGTACCCCTTCGGGTATTATATATTGTGTACCTTTTCTTCGAAGTAGGATCATGTTAGTCGTGTCAGATGTAATGTTATAAGCACTTATTGTACATGGACTGTGGAATTAATACAGAGGCTGGTTATTTAATATATTTCCATTATGTTCTGTGCATTTACTTTCTGCATTTAACCGTTTACCCGAGAGGGCAAACATTTGGCGCCGTTGCCTAGACGAACTCGGGAACGGAAGACACGGATGGCGCACAGACACAATGGGCCTACCCCCGTTGGTGAAGTAAACCCGGAGGTCGACGACGCGCGGACAGAACTTTACACAGGAGAAGACACGGCAACGCGAGAATTTTCGATTTTGCTCCAGGTAGCCATTCAGACATACGTTCGACGAGAAGCGGCGGAGGCAGAAATCCCACCAAGTGCCGTGTGGACAGCGCTGGAGGTTAGCCCAATAGTAAACCGGTTGATGAACCACCTCCCCCGGTTGCTTGCACAGGCATCGCTGGCACAACAGGCTCGCCTGGAGGAGATTGCCCAGGAGGAGCGACGACAACAAATCCTGCAACGCTACGAAGAGAACAGTGGACGGGAAACGGAAAGAAATGGCGCCAGGCCAGGAGGGAATTGAACCGTGAACTTCTTATTTTCAAATAAAAGTGTCATTGACACGAGTTGTACTTGAGCAGATGAATTAATAAAGACATGTTTTGATTTAAGAATTGAAAGTTATGGAGATGTGTGACAATTAATGCCAAACCTATTGAATAAAGATAGGAATAGAAAACCGGAAACGAACGAGTGGGAGGCCGCGCAGAGGGCTTTGATTCTGGAGCAGCAAGTAGAACGTAGACGGAGGCTGAGGCAACTTGCCGAAGGACGACCTGCCGAAGGGGGGCCCAAGGGGAACCAAGGAGGTGTCACGGAAGGTGCAGAGGCTGACGGAAATTTCTACGCGTCGCCAGATCATCGTAGGACGCGGAGCCACGAAGAATTTCTAGAAGAAACAAGGTTACGGCGAAATCTAGTCGAGGAGACTCGGGATCAGTTTAGGAACTTATCCCTTACGCCACGGAGTGAAGATCACCAACGGGAAGCAGGAGTAGGAGTGTGTCAGAACGAAGGGGAGGGCAAGAGTACGGGTGTAGGTGCCACACGCGACAGGCAAAACACCGTACCTCCAGGACACACCACCAACACTACCGGAGGTAGCGGCGCAGGGCCGCAGACACAGACACAACTGCCTCCAGGAAGACGACCAGGGATGGCGAGCAAACAAAAATTACCAAAGTTCACAGGGGACGGCAAGGAAGACCCCTTACGGCACTGCCGTACATGTGAAACCATTTGGTCTGCCAACGGAGTAACAGACCAGGATGACTGGGTACAGCAGTTTCCAGCCACGTTATGTGGAGTCGCCATAGATTGGTACTCCGATGTAGATAAGCAAAAAGTGGCCACATGGGCTACCCTACAGAAGGAATTCACGGAGGAGTTTCGGTTGCTCCGTGATGACAACGAAATTGTAACAGAGATATACAGTACCAAGCAAGGTACTAAGGAGACAGTACGGGCATACAGTCGGAGGCTGAAAGAACTCTTGGGTAAAATGGAGAGCCAGCCGGCTGACGGCTTAAAAAAACGATGGTTTGTGGAAGGATTGAAATCCTCCCTACGGAAAAAAATGAAGATTGTACCCCCGACGTCATATGATGACGCCTATAACAGGGCGATGGATCTAGAAAGCGAATACAAAACATCAAGGAAGAAGAAAAGTAATAGATATTCATCTGACGATGATGAAGATTCTGACGGGGAGAGCAGTAGCGGTGGCGAATCAGGTAAAAAGGTACACGCGCTCCAGAAGGACATGGAACGAATGCTGAAAGAATTCAAAGCCATGAAAGGGAGTACAAGTAAGACGGAAGAAAATGAAGTGTGGTGTACAGACTGTAGGAGTGACGGACACACAAAGGGTACTTGCCCGAAGAAGGCATTTTGTGAGATTTGCCAAATGATGGGACACTCCACCAAGGAGTGCCCATACAATATGAAAACCCGAAGCACGAACCAGGTGTTGTTCACAGAGCAAGCCACAACATCCGCACCAGCGGGTACGGGCCAGCAGACTAACACAACGGCATCATCTGGAGGATACCGGGATAACAGACGCGGCGGCGGAAGGAATAGCAACAATAACAATAACGGAAGCCGTATCCAGTATGATGCCAAGGGCCGACCAATTATCCAATGTAGGGCCTGTAATCAGTGGGGGCACTTCGCCCGTGATTGCACGAAGGAAGCCACCCCTCAGCACCTCTGCCGTTGGTGTGGGCCAAGCGACCATGAGGACGCAAATTGCCCACAGGCAGGGGTTAATCTCCTCAACATTGAGAAGGCTGGTGAGAAAGAAGTACTGGCGATTACCGCGCCCAGACGAAAAAAGCCACTTATCCCGACCCCCGTACGGAGAAGGAGAGATTACGGGAGGCAAAGGCCAATATTGAACGTGAGATGACGACCGAACGACGGGACAACGAGGTGGCGAGTACATCATCCCGTACGGAAGCAGAAAATAACATCATTGGGCAAATATTGCAGATGGAGGTGTCGATAAAGGTAAAAGACCTTCTAGACTCTATGCCACAATTGAGGACTGCCATCCTCACCAATGTGCAAAGCACCGCATTATCGAGTGCACCACAGGTAGGGGTTCCCGCCACCGCTTCGAAGAGTACACCACAGGTGGAGGTTTCCGTCAGCCCTTCGACTGACCCGATGTTACTAGCCTTGAGCAGTGGTAGACACCCAGCTGTGGTAGAAATGGGTATCGGTGGGACCATTCTGAAGGACACCATTGTGGACAGGGGATCTGGGGTGAATGTACTACCAGAAGAAACATGGAAGCGGCTGGGGAAGCCCACCCTATGGCCACCCACATTCAACCTGGTGGGAGTGGACCAACACGGCATTAAGCCACTCGGCCTGTTGATGGCCCAGCAAGTGACAATTGGTACACAACCATTCTTGTTAGATTTCGTGGTTATTCCCTCAAAGAAGAAAGGCTATGACGCCATCCTGGGGAGAGCGTGGTTGATCAACGCGAGGGTAAACCACAACTGGAAGAAAAATACACTTTCCATGGAGAAGGGAGGGCGGAAATATACCATTGACCTACACACCCAAGATGTTGGCGAAGAGCTCGCCTCTTCCGACTCAGACTCAGAGGACTTTAATAAAGGGGAAGGGGGTCCCGATGAAAGCAAGGGCAAGAACGCGATGGAGCCGAACAGTGAAGGGGTGCTCGAATTGGAGGGATGTTCTGAAGATGAGGTATGCTCACTTAACGGGCTCTTCCACTGGCAAATGGAGGATTACGAAATGTTCCAAAGCTACAGGCTCGAAGTAGAGGAACCAGAGCAACCAACAGAGGTGTACTTGCCAGAATACAAAGAATATTGGAAGGGAGACGCCCCAAACCCTGGTGACGTAGATAATCCGAAGAGTGTTGGCAATGATTGGAACCCTGTGTGGAAGACAACAGTCTTCAAAATCTTTATTCTTCTTCTTCTTCTTATGTATGGGAAGGAGACCGTGGTCCCTATAGAATTTGTGGTTCCAAGTCTTCGGATGGACATTGAAAATAGATTGGCCACCAACGGGTACAAATTGAAACCCTACCACGCGAAGTGCGCAGGGGACCCGAGAGGCCGGACGGACACTCGAGAGCCCAAAGGGGGACCCGAGAGGATGGAAGGGGACCTAAGAGGCCGGGCAAGCGACTTGAGAGGCACGGGACAAAAGCAGGAGACTTTTGGGCGAGGACAACCGAGAAGGATGAAGAGTGATCCCAGAGACAGGGGACCCGAGCCGAAGACTCTCTAGACAACTTCAAAAAAAAAAAAAAAGAGAAAAAAAAAAATCGCACGGTCGTACGACAGCGACCGTACGGTCAAAAAAAAGAAAAAGAAAAAAAAGAGAAAAAAAGGCCACCGTACGGTGGGGAAGAGAAAGTGGCCACTGTACAGTGGGCCCATCGAAGGTGGCATCACCGTACGATGGAACCACCGTGCGGTGAAACCACCGATAGTGGAACCATCGTGCGGTGGGACCACCGACGGTGGAGCCACCATGCGGTGGAACCACCGACGGTGGAGCCATCGTGCGGTGGAATCACCGACGGTGACACCATCGTGCGGTGGTCACACCGTGCGGTGGGAGCCACCGAAGGCCGCGCAAAACGGATAAAACGCCGCACGAAGACACCGCCGCGCAAGTATAAAACGCCGCGCAATGGAAAAAAAGGAACACCGCACACCGAGGATAGGAGGAAGCCACCACGCCGCACGAGGAAGTCACCACGCCGCACGAAGAAGCCACCACGCTGCACACCGCACAGCACCGGACACCGCTGGGTGCGAAGGAAAAGGCACCGGACACCGCGAGGCGCGAAGGGTAAAGGAAAAGACCCCGCACACCGTCGAAGGCACATCACCAGCTAGGGAAAGGGACGCACCGCACAATCAACACGCACAGCAAGGGTTACGCACACCAACGCGCAGCAGCCGCAAAAGGAAAAAGAAAAAAAGAGACCAAGCCCGCACAATCCACACAGCCACGTAAGGGCAAAACGACCGCCATAGGTAGACCAAGCAGCCGCACGATTGGAGGTGCCAGTGCTGTTGTTGACCGGAGGTGTGTCCGTACGATAAGAAGGGTGTCGACCGCACAATTGGAGGTGCTAGTGCTGTTGTTGACCGTAAAGGGAGGTTGTATGGCCGGGGTGCCATCAGGGACATTACAGTGCCTAAAAAAAAAACGACGACGGCCAGATTTAAAATGATTTGCTGGAGTCTGGAGCCTAGACACTGAAAATATTGGAGTGTGGAAGAAGGGTTTTGACATCATAAAATATCACAGAAATGATGCGCGCCATGGACTTTCGTGGGGTTTTGAAGGTTGTAAATTGGTGTTGGCGGCCCAGGACCCCACGAGGGGCGCTACCCCTCGACCCTACTGGGGCGCTGCCCTAGACCCCGCGAGGGGCGCTGCCCCTTGACCCCGTTGGGGGCGTTGCCCCCAGACCCCCAGTTTATTTTGAGCTACAGAAGACCACGGGAAGTGTTGTGCCCGCAGCTAAGCATTGGCAGGGAAGCCATAAGCCGTAGAGGGAGGCGGATTTGGAGGTTGGGAACAAACAGAGTTCGAGGGAAGGCATTGCAGGTCCGCGCAGTTGTATGAGACCAGGGAGTTATTCCGTTCAGTTTTTAGCCTTTGGGGAGTGTGGAGGATTTGAGGTGTCTCCTAGCATTTGTGCCAGCGGATTGTGGCCACCTCCAGGCATGATTGGTACGCTTTGAGGAACTCGGAGTATGTCTCGGCTGGACGTGAGGTTGCCTTGGTGGATGCACAGAGGGCTCGGGAGGAGCTGACCACCAGGTTGGAGGCAATAGTCGCGTGAGACTTAGTTCAGCGTACCCAGGAGTTGGATGCCGAGAGAGCAGCACGGGTGGCTATCGAGGACAAATTGGCTAGGGAGACAGTATCATTTGAGTAGTAGTTGGTGGAAGCTGAGACTGAAAGACGTGTTTTGCAGACAAGTTTGGGTTAGGCACAGGAGGACTGTGATGGCAAAGGAAGCAATATTGGTGAATTCCGCACTTGAGCATCGGATGGTAGCAGAAAAGGGTTTTCAGGCGAGGACGCAGCAAGTGTATAATATCCGGGCCCGACTGGCGTCAGTAGTTCCTGCCGTTCATCTCTATTTTGTATTAAGTCGTCGGAGTCGACTTCTTTTCTTGGGGGGGATGATGTTGACGGGAATAATCATTATGCTATGTTGTTATATTATGTTTATGTTGTCGTCGGTAATAATGAGTTACGGCGGTCAGTTAGTTGGCCGACGAGTAGGTAGTTGGAGTCGCGACGGTTGTGTCGTACCCCTTCGGGTATTATATATTGTGTACCTTTTCTTCGAAGTAGGATCATGTTAGTCGTGTCAGATGTAATGTTATAAGCACTTATTGTACATGGACTGTGGAATTAATACAGAGGCTGGTTATTTAATATATTTCCATTATGTTCTGTGCATTTACTTTCTGCATTTAACCGTTTACCCGAGAGGGCAAACAATCTTGAATGAAAATTATGTGTTTAAACTTTATTCCTCCATAGTCTTGACAAAGATTTTCAATCTCCCTTTTTTACAAATGACCCAGATTGATCCTAATCAATGACCAAGATTGAACAATAAAAGCCTAAGGTGAGGGTAGGTATACCTACCACCTCATACATTTAATGCCTTCCAATGAGAAAATTAGAAGTCTTTGAATGCATATCCTTTTAGAGAAAGGACCAATGAGAAAAAGGTCGTAATATTGCATTTAATGCCTTCCACACTTTTGCTTTTCTCTTGAAGTCAAGTTCAATGAATCTAGACACAATAATTCTTGACTTGTCATTGGTGGTGTAGTGTTGGTGTGTGTTTTATTACCCACCTAACACAAAATAAAATGTACAAAGACACTCTATCCTCTCTTGAACAAAATCACCGCATATGCTAAGATTGTGAGAAGATCATATGGCGATTCCAAGGTTTCTTTTGTCAAGTCTTAACGTGTGGATAAGCTCAATGGGCGTTGTGATATGTTGGTAATACACAAAGGGACTTACGCTTGGCTCGTTCAATTTACAATGAAGCTCTATCGTTTGGGTTTTGGATCATGGGCTTCAAGAAAACTATAAAGGAGATAAGGGTTTAAAAGTTCTAATCTATTCCTAAGAATTCAAGAGACGGTATTGACTTGGTGAAACCAATAACCACGCTTTGCTTCGCCATGCTAGGAACAACTACACAAAGTGGGTGCAATCTTCAAGGGGTGTGCTTATGATTTTCACGTCATGAATAACTACCATCAAATCGAACAATATTTATCAAGACAAAAGTTAACCATCCACAAAGTAAGCTCAAACTAACTTTACACAATGAACAAAAATCATCTGTTCATCAAAAGTTTGAGCGAAAGGTTCACCATAAATCAATACTTATTAAGATCTTGCATTCGTCTAACATACATGAAATAAAATCTAAACTATGATGAGGGATAAGAACCATGCAAACTCCAAAACAAGAAAAGTAAGCACCATCAATTTAAACAATGCACTACTTATTACTTTGGCAGTCCTAAACAACAATTTACTTGTCTCAACATATTTTGCAACATGCTCCCATGTTTTACAAATGAGGGGCGAGCTCAATTTATAGGTTCCTCAATTACAATTTAATTGCCAGGATTGATTTCGAATCAACGACTGAGATTACAAAATAAAAACCCTAATTAGGGTTTGTTACACTTAACTATCTCTCAACCAATGGGAAAATTACATTTGGGGACACTTGTCCTTCTGCTAAATATAAACCAAGAATAAAATAGAAAGTTGTTTCATTGTCGTGTGTGCCTTCTAGAAGCTTCCGTGGATAAGTCAGGCTCATTGAACTTGGACCTGTTGACTTGGAACAATCTGATTGGTTGGAAGATGATGAGGCGCCACCTTAGCGTGTTGGATGTCTTCCTTGGTCACTTTGTTTTCCTTCCACGTGCTTGCCTTAGAATATCTTTCCTTGTTGATGACTTTGTCCTTTGCACTTGCTTCTTCCTAGCTTTGATTCGGGATTCCTTTCGAGATTTTGATCTCTTCTTCTCGCCTGCATTTGAATCTTTGAGGTCTTGAAGTCTTCCCTTGGAGCAAATGTTTGGACTTGAAGTTATTTAAAATTTTATTTCCTGATTGCTTTAAAATTCCTCTTGCCTAAACTAGATTGATGTTATTCGTCAGAAGTCTCCAATTTGTGTCAAGAAATTGTTGAAGTATGGAAACTTGTTTGGAATACTTTTCTTGTGACTATCTGATTCTGATTGGGAGCTTGTCTTCAATTCTTTAGGAGATGAAATCCCTCAAGAAGTCCAAAGTTTTTTCCTATATTTTCATCAAGTTTGACGACTTTCCTTTCTTGATGCCTTGAAATTTTTTTCAAGTGCCTTGAATTTGGAGAAGAATTTCTTTGTGCTTTCGCCACAATGGAGGAAATTGGAATTTTCTATGTGAAGTATTTCCCATACTTGCCAAATTTCAATTTCATTTTGTAACACCTTCATGTGAACCTTTCAACTTTAGCCAAGATTTTGGCCATCTCTATGCTTGGATGAACTTTCCCTGTGGATTTGCCTGTGGATTTGCCTTCACTTCTGAATGTGTCTTGTGTTAAGTAGGACAAACTCCATCCTTGGACAAGGGTTTTATTCGTTTCCTCTTTACTTTTCCTCTGTATTCTTCATTCTTCCTCTTTCGTTTCCAACACTTAGTCAAAATTTGACTCTTTTGTTTTGGAAAACTCCACACTTAGCCAATTTTTTGTTTCCTCTTGGCAAATTCCAACACTTGGGTCAGACTTTGGAAATTCCTTTGCTTCCTTGCTTAAAAAAAAGTCCACTCGTTGTCTTCGAAAATCTTCCTTCCTTGAACTTGGGAGAGAGAGAGAGCTCTTTCACTTTCGAACCTGAGAAAGAATGAGAATGAAGATCACAAGCTGAAATTGATATAAGTTTGAGAAGTTCGATCCTTTTTAGCATCTTTGCATTCTCGGTAGATTCATCGAACCTAGTCCTCTTCTCATCCTCCTTGAAATGGTGACTTAATCCTCTCAAAAGACTTTCAAAGAAAGTTTCTATTTTTGCTCTTGGTGCCACTTCACACTTAGCCAACTTGTCTTTATCTTGGTCATGTGTTGGCAAGGAATTTCTTAAAAATTCTCTCTGTTCAAAATTTTTCAAAGTGTTGGGCAAATTTTGAAAAATAATTCAAGTGTTGGATAAATTTTTCTGACTTCCAAACTTGGTTAAACCTTCATTCATGGTGCACTTTGCCATGTGCTATGCCATTTCACATTTATCTTTGGCAGATTTATTACTTTGCCATGCCATTTTCTCTCTCTTCTTGGCGAACTTTGCCATGTTTCATTTCAAACTTATCTCATGCTTGGCGGACTTTACCACATGTCATCCATCTTCTCCAAAGTGTCAAGGCAGACTTCATGATTTTTTTGCCATTTTGACCAAGTGTTGGGCGGAGTTCATCATAGGCTGGACATTTTCTTTCTTGTGTTATGGTGGACTTGATGTGTTTCCATGTCATCTTGGGCAGACTTGGTTGCTGGTTGGACAATTTGCTTTCATGTGCGGGGCGGAGTTGATGATTGTTTGGGAGGTGGTGGAGTTTGACATGGCTAACTCCCCTTGTCCGCCCTTGCTTAGGGAATTTCCTTGACACAACCAAATTTTGCAATTTTATTCTCTTAGGTATCAACACTTAGCCAAATTTTCTGAATTTTTTCTCCCCTTGGGTGGATTTGCTACTTGGACAAGGAATTTTCCTCATGGTGGACTTGGAGATGTCTTGGACATTTTCTTGGACGTTCTCTTGTGTTAGTGTTTTATAGCTGCAGGAGGTATTTCTAGAAGCAAGTCAGCTTATAGCAAATTATTGTTTTATATTTATAAGGGCCAATCCAAGATGATAAGTCACCTTGGTTCTTGAATGAGGCCGACTCTTGTGAAGAGTCGCCTTGCTTGAGAAAAGGCACCTTACTTTGTATATATAGAAGGTGATGATCATTTCATTTTGATCAATCAATTTAATATAAGAGATATATTCTTGGCTGGATTTTTCTCCCTCGAGAAGGAGGGTTTTCCTAGGATATGTGGTGTGTTCTATTTTGTTCACGTGTTGTATTTCTGTGTTTCTGTGTTTTGCAAATCTGATCCTTAAAAAAACATGGTATCACAGTGGGTTTAAGACAAGACCTGATCAGATTTGTGTAAGCAGTAGAAGTCAGCATCCTTGAAAATAAGAATTTATCTAGAAGGTTTGACATCAAAGATTATTAAAGAAAGTTGAGATGGCAGCGGTTTCATACTAACTTAGTGCTCATGAACATTTGTTAAGTGATCAAGATGGTGCAATTGTGATAATGAAAACATTATATATGCAGCAACTGAAGGAGTATGAAACAATAACGGTGAAGATGAAGGTTTTCACTAAGCACAAAAGTAGATGGTAGAGGTTCCTACGTCACCGTATGAGAAGGGAGCGACTACAATATTCACAATCGATCGGGTTACAACAATCAAATGAATATAAACGACAATTGGGATTTGTGAAATTGGTCTGCGATAAAATAAAGTATTATTCTCAAAACCAGCAACTTCGGAGAACTGAGTCAAAATTAATGACAGGGATCAAGTCTAAAGAAGTATATTCAATAATTATTAGAACGGGTGAGATTTGAAGATAAACAGTTTATGGAAGTATCGTGTATTTGTAGACAAAGACGGTGATAATGATAAGACGACTTCATGTGATTTCATAAAGAATTAAAATTATGGAGCGATTCATATTAATGAAAAGGTGTTTTAATGACAGCGCTTAGAATGGAATGAGGCAATCACTACGCAGCAATTACACATAAAGGTAGCAGCGAGTCATAAGAGAATATGATCACTTTGTATCAAGTGATCATTATCAATGGAGAGATGCGTAAAGATTATTTGTTTGTACACACAATAAGTGTTAGGATAACCAATGGACAACTGAGAGGGGGGGGGGGGTGAATCGATTGTCAACAGATTATAAAACTTTAAGCACACAAAACCTTTTACCGGAATGTATAAACCAAATACCGAAATAGCAGGTATAACAATTAAGCACAAACATAAATCACATAACAATTACCATCTATCCACAACACAACACCAGGATTTGTACTTGGAAAACCCGGTAAAGGGAAAAACCATGATGGGAAGCCTACCCACAGTCGGATGATACTTTTGCAGTAAGTATGTGATTACAATAAGAGGGGCTTGCACATGCAAGAAGGCACACTGCCTAGAGCGCACTGCTCGTCACAAAAGGAGCCTCACTGACTACAAAGAAATCCAGACTACAATCCGGAAAGATGAGTGAACTGCAAGAATAGCATCTCCTATGCCTGAGTACAGTTCCAGTTAAGCTTAATACCGGAGGTCTTAAACCTCTTTCACAAAACCAATTCGATCACCTATGATCGACCAAAACCTTTGCATATGATTACAACTTTATTCGCACACAGATGATCCCATAACCTTAATCCCATTCCACGATCTACAAAGAGATCTTACATCATATTTATACCAACCTGGGACCTAAACAAGTAGGTCGGCCGCCTAAAAGATAATACAATAAATCCGTTACATATCTCCCTCATAGGCCAAAAAGGTTAAATACGCACAATCTACCTCATTTAGCCGAAAATGATGAAAGAACTAAAGTTGCGTATTTTAGTCAATTTGGCTGAAAATGAGACCAATCTCCAAATTCGCGCACTAAGGCTTTGTAAGCCAAAGCCGGCCAAAGACATTAACATCGCGCCATAGCCCCCATTCAATCGAAAATCTCCAAATTCGCACAAAGTTACTTCCTAGGCCGAAAAAGTAAGAGGACAAAATCGCAAATTTTTCTCCATTTGGCCGAATTTCATCACAAAGACATAGGGGAGTTATAAAGTTAAAACTAAAGTCGCGTGATTCGGCCTCTTGAAAAATTTAAAAAGCTCTCAAATCGGCTTCTAAGGCCAAAAAAGGTAAAAGCTCCCAAATCGGCTTAAAATGCCGAAGTTTGCAAACTCAAGGAAAAATCACACAAAACCCCCTGAAAATTGCGAGCCATCTAAATAGGCCGAAAATTCTCACGAGTCGAAAATGCCGAAATAACCATCGCATAATACAAAGTCGGGTCAAAGCCAAAATAATAAAAAAATGCCAAGGGTAATATTAAAATTGAATCACAACGAAAAGTCGGCTATTTTATACGTTTTGCAAGAAGAAAGGCAAAATCGCACAAAATAGATCAAGGACCAATTTTCATGTTAAGAGAGAAAGGGGCATTTAAAATTAAAAGTCGCTCAAAACAATTGAAATAGTCAAATTTTATCACAAGACAAAGGGCTTTCAAAACAAAATTTCGGCCTTTAATTGTATTTTGGGGGAAAGGAAACAAAGTTTGCTCATTCCAAGTTAATGGTCGAATGTCATTGACAGAGAGGAGGCATTTGAACTACAAAGCCCGACAGAACCTAAATAGATTTAATTTTTGCTAAATTAATTTATTTAATTTTTCAAAATGATTATTAAAGTGGAATTCATTGTTTGTAGATTGACGACAACTTGAAGCGCAAAGTGAAGCCTTGATCAAGATCAACGCCGGAAGAGGAAATGTAGGACCGCACCACAAAGCACAAAACGAAGCACGAGGAAGTGCGCCACCGGACGACAAATGAAAGTCCACCAACCAGACTGAGGACAAAGAACACACAGGGTGCTACAAGTCTATGCATTCTCAGAAGGATACACAACTGGATTTAATTCCAGAAATTCAGTTTCTAAAAACTGAGTTGTTTAAATGTAAAAGACTGCCTGTGGGTCCCGTTCAAGATATTTTAAAACAAAGGGAACATAGATCAGTTATGTCCAACTACCAGATTGACCAGATTAAAGCCAAACAGTTGTAGGTAGTTGGAAATGTGGTTGGGTGGATAGCTAAGGATTGAATGGGCATGGTTTAAGGCTGCCAAGTTCTAGAAGGGAGATCAGGGCCCTTGGATGCAGTCAATCCTGGCCTCTGATTCAAATTGTAAATTCTATAAAAGGCAAAGGCCTTTCTCTTGTAAAAGGGTTAGATTGTTAGATTCTAGTTACATGGTTAGAGTTTTTGTAGAAGGTTAGATTTTAAGAGTTAGGAATAGAGTAGAACTGCTGTAAAAATTGTTGTAATGACAACCAAAATCAATATATGAACATTGAAGTATGGTGTTTGTTATCTTGGTTTGCATGGTTTCCTTCAACAGGTTTAAATAGATTCTTTCTGATGTGCAGGTATTTGATGGATTTAGGTTCATACCATTGGGGATATGCTGATTGTGTATCCCTGTGTATGGTTAGTCTGAACCTTTAAAATTGTGTTTAGTTCAATTGCAGGTGTCCGTTTGAGCTGCGCCAGAATTGGGTGCTTAGGCATGCACCTGCGGTCTGAAAATATTCTAAGTCCCCTTGAAGATTACATCGTTCTCGTGAGGTTGTGAGTTATTCTGGCCAAGCAGGGATTGGTTATGTTGAATCCATCTATTCGCACACCAGTCTTATTAATTCTAGGTCTCTTAACCCTATCCTTTTGCATTTATTCTTCCCGCAACATCTTAGAATGCAGACCAACTTGTTGCAAACATAAGGCCCCTTGTGCTCCCAACAAAACACATCAATCACTGAGTTATCCTGCAGTTTGAACCTTGAGGTCGTCCCCTTTGATCAATTAAAAACAGCATTAGGGATTCCTTACACAAGAGAGGATAGGATACTTAGCAAGAATCATTCTATTCTGTGTTGGCCGGAGGGAGTTGTAGCAATACAATTTTAGCCACGTCAACAAGACCCTCCCTGGTTCTATAGAACTTCTGGATATGACCAAGTTTACCATAATCCTTCTACCACAATCCTTGCAACATGATGTTGGGTAACAAAGCCATCCCTCTCTTTATTCAAAGACATCGAGATCAGCTTCCCAAAACTCGCGCAAGAAACCCATCATGATTGTTTTTTGGAAAAAAATCAGAAAACCCAAAAAATAGCAACACCCTTCATTATTTTTGTGTGGAAAAATCATAAAACCCTCCAGCAAAGAAAGAACCCATGATTTTTGTGTGAAGAAATTGTGCAAAAAACGAATAGAGAAACCATGATTTTTGAATAGAAAATCGTGCAAAACCTCCATGATTTTTTGTGGAGAAAATTCATAAAACCCATCCATGATTTTTGAGGAGAAAATCATACAAAACCCCCTCAGTCTGTTCAAAAAATTTACTCACAGCCATCACGAGTAGTAAACAGGAATATAACTCCTTGATTTTTGTGGAAAAAATCAACAAAACCCTTCCATGATTTTTTGTGGGAAAAAATCAGAAAACCCACGAATTTTTTTAGTAAAAAAATTCGCCAAAAAAGAATCTGAGCTTTGATATCATGAAATGACTAAGATGACCATTATATCAATATTGCAATATTATTTTAATAACTTCTACAGTTTTAGATGTGATTTAGATGCTGAATATGCAAGACATTGACTAGG
Organism: Cryptomeria japonica; assembly: GCF_030272615.1. Taxonomy (NCBI): domain Eukaryota; kingdom Viridiplantae; phylum Streptophyta; class Pinopsida; order Cupressales; family Cupressaceae; genus Cryptomeria; species Cryptomeria japonica. Next base: position 129,659,507 of record NC_081412.1, read on the forward strand.
GAAATGATGTTACTCTACCCATACTTTGTGCACATTGACATGTTGTTGGGTGGCTGGTACACCAGGCCAATAATTGGTTGGCAAGGTAGAGTATCAATAACAGCTTGACTAGTCACTGCGAAAAAAAGGGATTCACCAACTCAGCTAGCTCCGGTGGACATGATAGTATCACTGTCACAAGTACCTCATACAGGTCATGTCCTCCGTCTTTAGCTACTGTTTATTTCCAGCCATGAGTTGGGCTAAATTTTGTTTTGGGCTGAATAGTGTAGGAAGAAATGAGTACTTGGTGAATTTTGTAGAAGAAACGCATAAGAAGTTATACATAGTTTTGAGTAAATAAGGAAGTTTGATAATGAAAAATACATAAAATTTAAGAATTTTTTGATAATGATGGCTTTGTAGTGATGCCACTGCAGGGGTTTTGGTCGTATTTTTGAGTTATATACATGTGACGTTCTATTGTTTTGAGTAAATAAGAAAGTTTATGAAAACTAATAGAATTTAGGAATAATTTGATAATGATGGCTTTGCAGTGATGCCACCAAAGGGGTTTTGACTATGCTACTCTTTGTGGTATAGTTTGAGTTATATACATGGTGGTCAATTATCACTTTCATATGCCCATTTCTATTGTCCTATGTTCCCTCTTGTAATGGAATATTTTTATTTTATTCTATATGCTCCTAAAAGAACACTTCAGACCCTCTGCTTGTTTACATTAATTCTCATCTTCATTGAGTTGTTTGTTCACAACCACTTCACATTCAGGAAATCCTAACAACTTTTTAATGACTGGAAGATTTTTTTGTCATATTGTCTCCATTTCTCATTCAATCTTGTTACATTTGCATAATTGATTTCTTCCTTTTTGCTTTTTGTTTTCCATTTTGATCATTGATATTTTATTATTTTTTGATAAAGACGGTACGAATTGAGATAACAATGGTAATGCTTATACACCCTTTTTTTGTTTGCTTTTTAATATTATCTTATCCAATCTGCAGGCACTGATAATTTACATTGCAGTAACAGTGCCAAAAATATAGGATGGTTTAGTATTCCAAATTGTTTGCATGTTCGAACAGTAGAACATAGAAAGGAAATTGGATTACATTGTTTGTTTGATCAGTGTTTCAACAATTATCAGATGTGCGTTTCATCCTTTCAACGAAGTTTTAAGGTCTTGATTTAACAAAGTGGAGTACTGAGTATAAATATGATATAAGAAAAATAAATGATGTAGATCAGCATTCCCAACTTGTGTAACCAAGAATTATGTTAATTCCTGAATATCATGCAGCAGAAATGGTTTGGGTTTGTCCTTGAATAGATCTTGGACCTGCATTCATTTGGCTCCTGGTATTTCTTGTGTTTCTAGGATAGGAGCTTACGGGAATTGGCAGCAGTGGCTCTTGCTTCTCTAGTGAAATATGATGTAGCTTTCTTTGGGGGCATGGTGCTGGACAAGCTTATACCTTGTACACTTTCTACAGATTTGAATCTACGCCATGGAGCCACACTTGCTATTGCAGAAATTGTTCAAGCACTACATGACTGTAGCCATCAATTTTCTTCAGGTAATCTTTGAGTTGCCATTTTCATCAATCTCCAGTTGGCTTGAGACTGTAGATATAGAATCGAGTAGATACAATGCATTAAGAAAAAAATTGCTCTTTCTTTTGCTCACAACCGTTGAAACATATACGCCATAGCATACATAAATTTCCAGCTGAATGAAGTATTTTCAGTGAGTGTGTGGAGTAATTCATAGCATGAATTGAATAGTTTAATGTCACAATCCATGCCTGTTGCCAATAGAATGTGCATCATCTCACTTATTTTATACTGGAAATTGTTATAGACATCAAATAGGAATTTTAAATAATGATCGTATTTTCAGGGACAGTATAATTTACATTAGTAACAGAATATAGAAGTCTACAAATGATCAAGTCTTGGTCAACATCACTTAAAAATACATTAATTATACTAGAGGGGCACTGGTGTAAACACATCTTAAGATATGGAAAGTGCCTAAACACTAAGCACTAAACAAATACAGTCATTTTACAGCTTCATCCTAAAGTAGTTAAACCCCAAGGGAAAGGACTCAATGAAACAGAAAGTTGTAAGCAGCACAGTTCAAAAGGACTCGGCAAACACTTGACAGCCCAACATTTTGACTTGGTCTCTAGACTTGGCAAATAAGAAATTTACATAAATACAGACAATAAACTTAAATAATGCATGACACATATAAAGACAAAATTTAGAGAGAACTTAAGTTTATTTTGATCACCGTAGCATTACTCAGAATCAGGATTGACTCAGCAAAACAAAAGTATAAATAGAATTCAATCGCTAGGGATATAACTTAGAGACTAAAAAGTGCTAAAATTCATAAAATTATAGTTTTATTTTCTAGATAAAATCTCAAAATATGGTTCATGACCAAAAAAATCCCACCATTGCACTGAAAAACACAAATTTGAATGCACCTATCAGGAGACAAAAAATCTTAGATGAATGATTGCAGTTGCACCTATCATTTCCTTAGTACTTCCAATACTTTATTCTAATTTGAATGTCTTTAGAGGGGAACAAAGCATATATTTGATGTGATTTGATGCCCCAAATTTAGTATTCAATGATTAAAAATAAGGGTCCTGTAAATCTCCTTGAAGATCTACAAATCTTTTTTAATAGACCTTAGTAGCCTTATTTCTTTGTGTTTTCTTACCTCTCTTAGTTGTCTAGTGATCATTCTGAAATGGTGACTAGTTCTCTTGAATTATTTATTCCATAACATATTCCTTCTTATAAAAGTTTCTGGTATTGAGAGTCAGCAGTTAACTTTCCTTGGAACTTTTTACCCTTGTGATCTAGAAGAATAACGATGTCTAGAACAAAATAATTTCCTTCTCTTCAGTTTAAGATTTCCTTGTTTATAATGGGACTTGTTTTCTCTAACCTATAGTATCCAGATAGGGTTCTACTTCTCATTTCATAGAGTTACAGCATATGTAACAAGCTTTAACCTTCTTAGGAGTAAAGATGCTGTCAATGATCGAGGATACTTGAATGATATATTAGCACATATGGAAATCATTCTATCATCTATGAATTGAAGCTAACTCTCAAAATTCATTCTATTATAGTTTTGATATGGATGTCACATTTCATATTTGGGAGATAATTATCAAAGGTTTAGATTCCTAAATCTGGGATTGGCAATTGTTTCTGTTGTCGACTGAAGTGTCTGGTCAATGTAAGTCAGTTATCTTTATGCATGCTCATTTGGTCATCTTTATTGATGTTATTGATGCCTAGGGTATTTTGTTGCTTCTTTGCAGATAAACAGAAAGCTATAGCTGGTATAGTTCCAGCAATAGAAAAAGCTCGTTTATATCGCGGCAAGGGTGGAGAAATCATGCGTGCATCTGTTTGTAAACTTATTGAATGTACCTCAGTTGCACGGATACCGTTATCATCAAAGATACAAAAGATTTTACTTGATACTTTGAATGAGAACATGAGGCATCCTAATGCACAAATTCAGGTATGCAGAGTATTGGCTTGTTATTCTCATTGAAATTTGGAAGCCATTGGCAGTGAGATGACTATGGATGGGATAGTAATGCCATTTACAACTTTCTTCTTTTATCAGAAACCTTTAAAGAGTTAGTGACTTTGATGTCTGGGCCTGCGTGAATGGTTTTGTTGGATTAGTATCTGATATGTTTTGTAATTGGCTTAATGATATCTGTTGCTCCACTGAATTTGATTTACCCTGTCATATCTTAGGTTAGTGCTGTAAAAGCTCTAAAGCAGTTCGTCCACACCTACCTAATTTCAGCAGATACTTTAGTCATCAAAGATATAACATCCAAATATTTGCTACTGTTGAGAAATGATCCTAATGTGGCAGCAAAACGGGGATCTGCATTAGCATTGAGTGCCTTGCCAAATGAGTTTTTATTTTCAGATTGGGCAAATATTTTGAAGACCCTGTGTGCTGCTTGTCTTGTGCCGGTAAGAATAAGCATTGTGTAAAACCATTTGTTATCTTTCAAGCATTGTCTTTATGCTGGAGGCAACCTTAAGTTTAAATTTGTGGTAACATATATGCTAATTCTGTGTGCTTCCAGGACAATCCTGATGATCGAGATGCCGAAACACGTGTTAATGCTGTTCGTGGTATTGCAACAGTCTGTGAAACATTGACTTGTCCAGACAAAGACTCGAGACTTGATGCAACCAGTCAGGAGTCTGTATTAAGTGTCATTAAGAATGATGTAATAGAGTGTTTATTTAAAGCTCTCAATGACTATTCTGTTGACAACAGAGGTGATGTGGGTTCTTGGGTGCGAGAGGCTGCCATGGAAGCGCTTGAAAGATGCACTTACATCCTTTGTCGAAACTTTACCATTATTGATGGCAATGAAATCAAGACAATGCAAACATGTACTGTGGATGAAGACTCTATAACTGTCAGACATGAGAAAAATGCTTTGTTTGACGCAAATCTCGCAGGACGATTAATAGGTGGTATCGTGAAACAGGCAGTAGAAAAAATTGATAAAGTTAGAGACATTGCTGGAAGAACTCTTCAACGCATCCTCTACAATAAGAATATCTTTGTTCCCTCCATACCCCACAGACATGAACTGGAAGCAATTGTGCCTCGTGACATGTCCTTTAACTGGGTTGTATGTTAATTCTGATCCCATTTTCTGATTTAGACTGTGTTATTTGGTAATTATATTTTTTATTTCGTTTTTTATTGTTGTATAATCATTTTCTTTTATAAAAAACCTTGACTTTTTTTGCATTTGTTGTGAATAATTGGCATAGATAGATGAGAAAAATGGCACATATAAAAGCAAGACTGTATAATGTTACTTATACCCTTGAGTAGAACAGAGTTGTGGATTACTTGATTAGATGAGGTAGACATAATTGATAAGTGATTGGTTAATGGTCAAACATTGGAGATATGGGTTTATTGTTCAAGTCATAGGGAACCATACGATTGCAGATCTGCTGTGACTTTCATTAGAGAATAAAGACATGCCCTTGAATTCAGAGAGAAAGGTCATAGTTTAATTAAACAGCACATGATTGCCATTAAGGGGGTTGTAGTTTACTTCAATAACACATGATTCTATATCATTACAAATGGTCACGGTTTACCTCAACATTGCATGATTGTATGTTGTAACAATTTAAGAACATGATTCAGCATTCTTGATAATATGCTAATTCTTCCTTGTATATCTTATTGCAGAAATCTATGATATAATGCACAAGCTAAGCTGTTAACTTGTGTTACATGATAACACTTTTAATAAGCTGGGAATAGCATTGCAATACAAAAGCCATGTAACACTTACTTCAGAATAACAAATAACAATAGGGACCATGTTTAAACAAACCATCTAATTTTAGCCCAATCAAGCAATTATTTGTTGGTTTGTGTAGCCTAAGACGCAGATTAATTTATCTAACAGCCCCACTTAATGACAAAGCCGATAGAACTCCAAGTTTATCTCTGAATTTGACAAATTTATCTCTGCAAAGAGGTTTAGCCACTACACCAGTAATTTGCTCCTATGTAGGACAATAATAAAGACAAATTTATTCATTATCGACAAATTGGCATAAGTAATGGTGATGAACTTCTATTTGCTTGGTTTTGACATGAGAGATTGGATTCTTCAGTAACTTGGGTACACGCTGACTACCTCAAAAAGGTGAGGTTGGTGCGGTTTGGTCGATTTGCAGATTAACCAATATCTTCCCAGCCATGCTCCTTCACAACCTGTACTGTAAATGTTAAACAGATTGTTAGAATAGTTTTATTAATCAGTTCTCTGATCTCTATATGTTGTTAATTTGATTTTATTCTTCTATCGAATTGCCTCTGTTGGTTTGCAAATTACATATATCTGTGACTGATCTCCGCAGTGATTTTATTACTGTATGTAATAAAATGAACCTTTGGCAATGTCAATATGGAGTTTCGTATTTATCCGTATACTGGTCGCCTATGCTCTCTTATCTTTTCTTAACATCTGCAGGGAACATGTTTGGCATCTATATATCATTCACATATTGGATCATGCCTCCACAGGGAGTCACGATCCTATGTGGAACCATCGTGGTTCCACATAGGGTCGTGACCCTTGTGTGGAATCACGATCCTACCCAACATCGGCGTCAACAACTTAGGTGTAATTCGAATGTTTGTTTATGTCTAAGTATTGTTAGTTAAGTCTGCTAACTAATACGCAATCAGTAAGATCGTAACAAATATGCAATCAGTACGATCGTTATTGTGCGATTTTCTCTTTCGTCTGAGACTATAAACTTAACACTCCCTCTTAGTCTCAGAAGAATAGGCCTAATACATATCACTTTAACTGAGCTCAACACTAATCTCATGAGAATCTCATCACCTAGGTGTGAAGTATCAACGTGTGATACTAAGGATATACTCACTTTGATATCCATGTTATGGTATGTGCACTGACATTAATACACTTACATAATGTCTACCATAACTTATCATATTACTGATATTCAAATTGTATGATTTTCAGTTTATATGATCTTCCAAACATTTGTAAGATCATTACCTTACAATGTTTAAATACAAGTATTCATTAACTAGAGAATCGTCATCCTTTAGTACATACGCAGGAAAGATTATAAATTTCATATACTCATTTATATGAACAAGAAATTTACATAATTAAACATCTTTATATATATCAATAATTATATTTTAACCATACCAAGAAGCCTCCTGAAGTGATCAATTTTCACTCTTGCTAGAGGTTTGGTGAGAATATCAGCTGTCTGATCTCCTGTATTGATATATTCCAACTTTATTACTTTTCTTTCTATCATGTCTCTTACATAGTGATATGGAATCTCAATGTGTTTGGATCTATCATGGAAAACTGGATTGACTGAAAGTTTAATGCAGCTTTGGTTGTCATAATGAATGATTGTAGGTTTTAGGCTTTCACCAAATAATCCTACTATCAGTTTCCTCAACCATACTGCTTCTTTTGCTGCCATGGATGCAGCTATATATTCAGCTTCTGTAGAACTCTGGGCTACAAAAGATTGTTTTCTGCATATCCAAGATACCATAGCTGATCCCAAACTGAAACATAATCCAGAAGTACTCTTCCTGTCTGTTACGCTTCCAGCCCAATCTGAATCAGAGAATCCATGTAGGTTCAATTCAGTGTGTTCATAGTGAAGTACATAATCCAGAGTACTTGAAGGTATCTCAATATATGTTTTACTGCTACTAAATGTATTTCGTTGGGCTCAAGCATGTGTTGACTGAGTGCATTCATTGCATAACATATATCAGGTCTGGTATTGACAAGGTACATCAGTGATCCAATAATCTGCCTGTATAATGTCGGATCTGCAAACTTGGAGTCTACTACTGCTTCTTTTAGTTTATGAAGATTTGTTTCCATAGGGGATGACATTGACTTACAATTCAACATTCCAAATCTCTTTAGAATGTCAATGGTGTATTTACCTTGATTTAGATAAATACCATCTGGTCTTTGCCATACTTCTAATCCAAGAAAGTAATGGAGTAATCCTAAATCCTTCATCTCAAATTCTGAAGCTAGTTCTTGTTTGCATTTTGTAATGAGATGATCTTCTCCTGTAATTAATAAGTCATCTACATATAGTATCAATATCAGCATTTCACCTTTGATTGTCTTAAAATACAGATTTGGATCAGCAATGTTCTTAGAGAAACCTATTCCCAATAAGTAACTGTCAATTCTTTCGTACCATGCCCTGGGAGCCTTTTTTAATCCATACAGTGCTTTTTCTAACTTGCATACATGTGTTTTTGCATTATTTACCTCGAATCCTTCAGGTTGTTCTAGATATACTTATTCAATTTTCCCATTCAAAAATGCAGTTTTTACGTCCATTTGATGAACTTTCCATCTTTTAGATGCTGCTATAGCTAGGATTGTTCTGACTGAAGTGTATCGAGCAACAGGTGCAAATGTTTCTTCATAATCAATTCCCTCCTTCTGTGAGAAGCCTCGAGCAACAAATCTTGCCTTGTGTTTTTCTATTCTGCCATTAGTAGCATGCTTGATTTTAAAGAGCCATTTAGAGGATACAACTGATTTTTCTTTAGGTCTAGGCACAATTTTCCATACATCATTTTTTAAGATAGATTGATATTCCTCTATCATGGCATTCTTCCACACTTGTTGTTTAAGGGCTTCTTCTGCATTTGAGGGTTCAACATTTATGATTTTTGACATTAGAGTCACATAGCTAGAAAATCTTGAAGGTCTTTTGCTTTCCCTAAATGTTCCTCTTGGTGCTGCATAGGTTTCTGCTTCCTGTACTGTTTTGGTGGCCCATAGTGGTCTTTTCCTGGGGTTCTCAGTAGTAGTGTTCTTTTGTCCCAATGTGTTTTCCTCAGGATGCTCCCTCTGAGTTTCAGAAATAGAATCTTCCTAATAGCTACATCTTCTTCAAATATGACATCTCTGCTTAATTCTATTTGTCTTTGACCAGGGATGTATATTCGGTAGGCTTTTGAAGTTTCACTATATCCTACAAAAATCCCTTTTTGCCCAGTGGGTTCTAGTTTAGTTCTTTTCTCCTTGGGTACATGAATATAGACAGGACATCCAAATATTTTGAGATGGCTAATATCAGGTTTAGCTCCAGTAAAGACTTCTTCAAGAGTTTTGTTAATGATATGAGAGTGAGGACATCTGTTTTGAATATATACAGCTGTGTTAGAAGCCTCCCCCAAAAGTGCAATTTCTAAGTTTTGATCAAATAACATAGCCCTTGCAGCTTCTACTATTGTTCTATTCTTTCTTTCTGCAACTCCGTTTTGTTGAGGATTATAGGGTACTGTGAACTCCCTCTTAATCCCAACATCTTTACAGAATTCTTTAAATTAGTTTGAAGTGTATTCCCTACCATTGTCAGTCCTTAGTGTTTTGATTTTTCTACCAGAATGGTTTTTTGTAATAGATTTGAATTCTTTAAATTTTCGAAGTATCTCTTCAGATTCCTTGCTTCTAAGAAAATAAATCCAAGTTTTCCTAGAGAAATCATCTACAAATATTACATAGTATAATGAATCTCCTATTGATGGTTCAGACATAGGTCCACATAAATCAGAGTGAATTAATTCTAAAACATCCTTAGTCCTTCTAGAGTTGTAGGGAAATGAGCTTATAATGTTTTTCCCTAGTGCGCATCCCTTACAAGTGCTTGAATGAATTTGATTTAATTTAGGTAGTCCTGTGACCAATTTCTCCATAGAGGGTAGAGTGCGAAAGTGTAAGTGCCCTAGTCTTCTATGCCAAATTTCCGTTTGATTTGTGATTTCATGAAATAAAGTTTGATTTGGCTCATTACACAATTCATATAGATGACCTTGTTTGTAACCAATCACTTGTGCTCTTTTGAAGGTGGATGATTGTGGCCATGCCATTACCTTTCCTTCTATGAATGAGACCCTGTATCCATTATCTTCAAGCGCAAAAATAGAAACTAGGTTTCTTTTGATTCCTGGTACAAATAGTACTCCGGTGAGTTGAACTGAGATTCCAGACTTTAATTTTATGGTACATGTTCCAACACCTCTTACCGGATGTGCAGAATCATCTCCTATCGTTACCTCCTCATTAGATTCCTCTTCCATTGAGTCTAGTAATTCTCTGAATCCAGTGACATGCCTAAATGATCCACTGTCTATCACCCAAGTGGTAGATTTGTTTGAAGCTTGACTTGAAAGTGCAGAGCAGAATACAAACTTCTCAGATTCAATTTCTGACTTCCTCCCTACTTTGGTGAATGACGCTTGTTGTTTTACTTTGTTAGGACAATTGAATGACATGTGTCCGTACTGATCACATTTGTGACATTGAATTTTCGCCATGTCTCTCTTACTTTTCCCATGGTGGAATTTTCTTTTCTTGAAGTTTTTCTTCTTACCTTTCTTATGAGAGTCAGTATTGAGAATGCGAAGATCCCGATCTTTAGTTTTATGATTGCCCCCTTTTATTTTCCTTGATTCGTCTAGAAGACAGTCTTCCCTTAGTCGGTCAAATTCTGTATAATTATCTCTTGCATTTATGCCTTGTTTGAATGATTCCCAAGAATCAGGCAATCCATCTAGAGTAATCATTGATAGTTCCCTTTTCTCGACATGATAATCAAGTTTTTGTAGTTGATCTCTTAGAGAACCTACTCTCATGAAATATGAATTCATTGATTCCCCTTTATTCATGCTTATGTGGTTTAATTGTCTTTTTAGAGCTAGGGTTTTGCTCGTATTGTTTATTTCATATGTCTTCTCTAAGGTTCTGTACATTTCATATGCTTTATCATGTTTTAATATAATTGGTATTATATGATCTCTAATTGCGTCGATAATGATTTTAACTGCTTTATCATTTCCTTCAGTCCATATAGATTTCTCTGGTTCAGCCTCGGGTTTAGGTTTGTCTTCTTTCACGAATTTGTCTACTTTGTTCTCTTTTAGCACGATCATAATTCTGACTTTCCAAGATGTAAAATTTGCTGCTCCTTCAAGTCTGTCTTCGAATCTGATTGTGTGTGCCATTTTAATGAGTCTTTGTTTTAATTTTAAACTTCTCCCTTAGTCTGTTCAGATCTTTGAATAGTTAGGCTCTGATACCATGTAAATGTTAAACAGACTGTTAGAATAGTTTTATTAATCAGTTCTCTGATCTCTGTATGTTGTTAATTCGATTTTATTCTTCTATCGAATTGCCTCTGTTGGTTTGCAAATTACATATATCTGTGACTGATCTCTGCAGTGATTTTATTACTGTATGTAATAAAATGAACCTTTGGCAATGTCAGTATGGAGTTTCGTATTTATCCGTATACTGGTCGCCTATGCTCTGTTATCTTTTCTTAACATCTGCAGGGAACATGTTTGGCATCTATATATCATTCACATATTGGATCACGATCTTATGTGGAACCATCGTGGTTCCACATAGGGTCGTGACCCCTGTGTGGAGTCACGATCCTACCCAACATCGGCGTCAACAACTTAGGTGTAATTCGAATGTTTGTTTATGTCTAAGTATTGTTAGTTAAGTCTGCTAACTAATACGCAATCAGTAAGATCGTAACAAATATGCAATCAGTACGATCGTTACTGTGCGATTTTCTCTTTCGTCTGAAACTATAAACTTAACATGTACTAATGCCTGCCTTATTTTTTGTTTCCATGGAAGATAAAGCAGCTGATGTTGCAGCTTGCATTGCCAAGAAAATACTCTGGATCCAAGGGTAAAAACATAACTTATTGAGACTTTGTAGTATCAACTGGTACAACCCAATCTGAATTAGCATATCTGGACTGCACCACATCTGCAAATCCTTGGTATAAAATGCCAAAGTTGATGGTTCTTGTGGCATATCTAAGAAAAAGTTATGCAGGTTGACAACGTTTCTTGTGGTTTTGACATGAATCAAGAAGGGCAGCTCATTACAACACATAGGTTTGACTGAGTTATAGGAAAAGATAAAATCAAACTACCTACCAATTGATGGTATGTTGATTCATTGACCTGTGATGAATCAATGTAAGTTGAAATTTTTATCCAAACCTCCATAGGTGTAGATGTCTGATACACCTTACTCACCCTGGACTTGTCTAGAAGAGCTTTGGCATATTTCATTTCTGAAATGAAAATAACTTGATCAAGTTGCCAAAATTCTACACCTAAACAATAATGTGATGGGCAATAGCAGATTTTACCTTTGGAATACTATTGACCTTGCTTCTTGTGATTGGAAGTTCATCAACATAGACAATAATGATCGCTATGACCTCAGTGTTGGTTTTGATGCGAATATTAGGATCAAAATAAATTTATCTAAATTAAGGGTCTCAAAGATATTGATCAATTACAAAACATCATGCTTGAGGAGCTTGCTTGAGTCCATATAGGGACTTAAGCAATCTGCAAACCAAATTCATTTCCAAGTGATAGGAATATTTGTGATTGAACAACGTAGACCTCCTTTTCCAAGTCTCCATTTAGGAAAAAGCTTCTAATAGCCTTTTATTATACACTCCATCCAAATTGAGCAGTGACTAATATAACCAATTAAAAGGTCACAGTCTCTACATTGGGTGCAAAGGTCTCTTCATAAAACATCCTTTAGTAAGTAGTCAAATTTGGACTTATCCAAATAATCATTTGACTTACATTCTACCTTGTAAACCCATTTACAGCCAATGTTCTTCCCTTGGGCTAATTCAAACAACATTGAAGTTTTGTTTTCCATCAAAGCTTCAAATATTACCTTCATGGCAGGTTCCTATTCAAGCTTTCCCTTGACCTCATAATATGTGCTAGGGTTAAACACTTGTGTATATAGTATACTTGTTTACTACCTTGCACATTTTCTTTCATCAATCATATAGATTGGACTTCCTTTCTCTATGGAAATTCATCCTCTTGAACATATTTCTTTGTGCCACAATACGACTTTGGCCTTCATTGTTGGCTGTCTTTCAATGTCCAACTCTGAGTTTTGTTCCAAGCTTTGTTTGGTTTCCACACTGCAATTGGTTCCATAATTATTACTAGCAGTTTCCAATAAAATACTATCTTTAGGTTTGCCAACCTCTAAGAAGAAAGATATCTTCTCATCTACATCTCTACTAATGACAATTTTGTTGCTGAAACAAGTTGTATGCCTTTGACTGTTCACCATAGCCAACAAACTTATGTGTTTTGATCTTTGCTTCTATTTTATTCATCTTCTTTGGTGGAACTAATGTGTAAGAAACACATTTGAAAACATGAAATTCACATAATTGTGGCCTTGTACGTAACATGCTTTTTCAGGTGTGATATTTTGCAATGGTTAACAAGGACTCCAGTTAGGGATGTAGATTGTTGTATTCACATTGTTTGCCCAAACCAGTATGACATGTGGTTACGCACCAAGAACCTTGCCATCTCCACAGCTGTCATATTTCTTCATTCCATAACTCCATTTTGTTGTGAATGTATGTAGTAGTGTACTGTCTATGTATACCATTCTCCTTGTAGTTTCCAAACGTGGTTTGGAAGCAAACTTGCTGCCATTGTTAGAATTAAGAGTTTTGATTTTTCTATTAGCTTGTTTTTCCACTAAAGCTTTGCTACAAAGTGCGAAGCAGTTTGACATTGCAAGAATTTGTCAAATATAGCCAAGATCTACAGCACAATGAATAGCACAAGAGAGACAATACATTTGATAAGAATAAATTGTATTCTAATCAAGATGCAAAATAAGATCAACTGGATCATTAAAACTTCATACAATGTAGATGAGCTTGCTTTTAAAGGCAAGGCCATATGGATATGTGAGCACACGAACATGACATGTGGTTTAATGAGAAACAAGGGTAGGTGAGGGTTGTAAATGTTATTCAATTTTCAATTCAAGATGCAAGTTATATTCAAGGTTAGCTTTTCTTTCAAGTATATGTTATTTCTTAATATAATAAATCTGATTATTATCTGGTATGTTGCAGATGGAGAAAGAGCATTTATTAATTTCGATGTTCTTCTCATAATCACCGATTGGTATATATATGCCAATAAGGAGGATCAAGCAATACCCAAGATATTACTTGATCGCACCTCTTCAATCATAATTGCATTTAACTTATACCAATCGGTGCGCAAATAACTAAAAAGTTTAATTGATGCTAATTGATGTGCATATAGTTAACAAGTGAAACCGATACTAATCGGTATATATGCAGTTATTAATAAACCCGATAACAATCGTTATACCATGCATTAGTTAAGAACTCGATTATTAACAATGTTATATATAAGAATCGAGGGATACGATCAACTAGATCGTATATCATGCATACTCTTATTGATATAATATAAATCAAAGATGACATATCGAAGAGTAATTATATTTATCAGACGAAGGAATGATGACTGAAGTCTTATCATAGTCTATCGATGAGATAGATGATTGAATGAGAGACTTCATTTATCTCTCATTCAATCATTTATCTTACCGAGGCTATCATGTATCAACACTCCCTCTTAGCTAGGGAAGATAAATGAAAGACAACATATTTAGCATCACATTTCTCATGATGGTTAGTATTCCTTACGTAATCTTACTCTAGGGAATCATATCACCTAAACATGTGACATGAAGTATCATCAATCATCTGATACAAGAAATCACATCACCTAAACATGTGACATGAAGTATCATCAATCATCTGATACAAGAAATCACATCACCTAAACACGTGACATGAAGTATCACCTAAATGCGTGATACAAACGTTCATCACATCAACTTGTGATGACAAGATATCACCAAAGCACGTGATATCAGTATTGCCTAAACACGCAATACTTTAAGAATAAGCGAATGAGAATAGTCAAATTCTCAACTTATCCAAGTTGTGGTATGTGCACTAACATTTTATTCAAATGTTTTACCACAACACAATCATGGCACATCCATGGCATACCAGAGATCCAACATGATAACTGGTTTGAATATTATAAGATCGTCACCTTATAATGTCTACATACAAGTGTTCATTATCTGAGAGATCATCACCTCTTAGACATGAACACAGGGGATTAAACCCATAAAAGTCCTAACATGACAAAGAAGTTTACACATAAAATATCTTAATAAGTATAGGAGTACAAAGCAAATTAAATTTCAATCATACCAAGACTTTTTCTGAAGTGCTCAACTTTCACCCTTGAAAGTGGTTTGGTAAGAATATTTGTTGTCTGATCTCCTGTACAAATGTATTCCAACTGGATCACATTCCTATCCACCATGTCTCGTACATAATGATATGGAATCTCAATATGTTTGGATCGGTCATCAAACACCGGATTCACTGAAAGTTTTATACAACTTTGGTTGTTGCGATGAATAACTGTAGGCTTCATTGGTTCACCGAATAACCCCACAAGCAGCTTCCTAAGCCATACTGCCTCTCGAGCAGCCATGGAGGCTACAATGTATTCGGCCTCAGTGGAACTCTGTGCTACTAATGACTGTTTTTTGCTGATCCAGGATATCATGGCTGAACCTAAACTGAAACAGTATCCTGAGGTGCTTTTCCTGTCAGTTACACTTCCAGCCCAATCTGAATCTGTGAATCCGTGTAGATCTAGTTCAACTCTCTCATATTTGAGACCAAGTTTTAGGGTACCTTGTAGATATCTCATGATATGTTTTACTGCTACCAGGTGTATCTCCTTTGGTTCACACATAAACTGACTCAAGGCATTAACTGTATAACAGATATCTGGTCTCGTATTTACAAGATACATCAGGGACCCAATCATTTGCCTGTATAGAGTAGGATCTGAGGGTTGTGATTCTGCTGCAGCTTCCTTAAGTTTATGAAGGTTTGTTTCCATTGGAGAGGTCATGGGTCTGCAGTTTAGCATTCCAAATCTCTTCAAAATGTCCAAGGTATATTTACCCTGGTTTAGTATAATGCCATTAGAATTCTGCCATACTTCCAAACCTAGGAAGTAATGAAGGAGTCCCAAGTCCTTCATATCAAATTCATTAGCAAGGTCTTTCTTACACTGATCTATGAGGTGATCTTTTTCTGTGATGAACAAATCATCAACATATAAAATCAATATCAACATATCACCTTTGTTTTGCTTATAGTAGAGATTTGGATCTGCATCATTCTTTGAGAAGCCTAGCCCTGAGAGATGTGTCAATCCTTTCATACCAGGCCCTGGGAGCCTGTTTAAGCCCATAAAGAGCTTTCTTGAGTTTACATACATGAGATTCTACATCATGAATCTCAAACCCTTCAGGTTGCTCTAGGTATACTTTTTGTGTAATCTCTCCATTAAGAAATGTTGTCTTTACATCCATCTGATGTACTTTCCATCCTTTTGTTGTTGCAATGGCTAAGATTGTTCTTACTGAGGTATATCTGGCTACAGGTGCAAAGGTTTCTTCATAGTCAATTCCTTCCTTTTGTGAGAACCCTCTGGCTACAAATCTAGCCTTGTGTTTCTCAATGTTGCCATCTGCAACATGTTTGATTTTGAAGAGCCATTTGGAGGTGACAACAGATTTCCCAGCTGGCCTAGGAACAATCTTCCAAACATCATTTTTCATAATGGATTGGTATTCTTCAGACATGGCATTCTTCCATACTTGATGTTTAAGTGCATCTGATACATTAGTAGGTTCTGCTTTTGAGAGATCATTCATGAGAGCAACGTAGTTGGTGAGTTTGTTAGGCCTTTTGCTTTCTCTGAAGGTTCCTGAAGGAGCAACATACTTTTGAGCTTCTTCTACAGTTTTGGTGGCCCATAGTGGTCTTTTCTTGAAATTTTCTCTAGGTGGGTTTTGAGTTTCACCTACATTTTCCTCAAGACTCTCCCTCTGAGGCTCAGGAGCAAGGTCTTCCTCTATGCTAGGGGTAGGGATATAGACTTCAGGTTCTATTGAGCTTTGGGCTCTTTTGAAGGCTAAGTCTTCTTCAAAGATTACATCCCTACTCAGTTCAATATTTCTCTGACTAGGTATATAGATTTTGTAGGCCTTAGAGGTTTCACTATATCCTACAAGCATTCCCCTTTTTCCAGAAGGCTTTAATTTTAATCTTTTCTCCTTAGGTACATGAATATAGACAAGACACCCAAATATTCTAAGGTGGCTGATATCTGACTTTGTTTTAGTAAAGACTTCCTCATGGGTTTTAGCTTCAAGATGGGAGTGAGGACATCTATTTTGTATATATACAACAATGCTTTTTGCTTCTGCCCAAAGATTGGTATTTAGATTCTGATCAAGAATCATGGCTTTGGCAGCGTCTACAATTGTCCTATTTTTCCTCTTAGCTACCCCATTTTGTTGAGGATTATAAGGTATAGTAAGCCCCCTCTTAATCCCAACATTTTTACAAAAATCTTTAAACAAATCTTAGGTGTATTCCCCCCCATTGTCAGTTCTTAAGGTTTTGATTTTATTTCCTGAGTAGTTTTTTGTTAGTGATTTAAATTCCTTAAACCTATTAAGGATCTCTTCTGATTCTTTACATTTCAGAAAGTAGATCCAAGTTTTCCTAGAGTAGTCATCAACAAATATTACATAATACAAAAATCCCCCTAAAGAAGGTTCGGACATAGGTCCACATACATCAGAATGAATTAACTCTAGAACTTTGCTTGTTTTCTTAGTACTATTTTGAAAAACACCCTTAGCATTTTTACCTAGGGCACATCCCTTGCATGCCCCTGAATGATATTGCTTTAACTTAGGTAGGCCTGTGACAAAGTTTCCCATTGATGATAAAGCTCTAAAATTCAGGTGACCTAGTCTTCTATGCCAAACTTCATTAGCATCTGTAGTTTCATGGATTAGGGCTAGGTTGGGCTCTGTGCACAGCTTATACAAGTAGCCTTGTCTTTGACCAATGGTTTTAGCTTTCTTGATAGATGAATTCTTTGGCTAAGCCAACACTTTGTTGTCCATGAAGGTCACTCTGTACCCATTATCCTCTAGTGCTGATATGGAGACTAGGTTTCTCTTGATGCCTGGGACATATAGTACTTCTTTAAGTTGCAATGATATGCCTGACTTTAGTTTGATGGTGCAGGTTCCAACTCCTTTGACTGGATGTGTGGAGTCATCTTCGATAGTCACTTTCTCATCATTCTCCTCTATCATGGAGTCTAGCACTTCTCTAAACCCTGTAATGTGTCTGGATGAGCCACTGTCGATCACCCAGGAGTTAACCTTGTTTGATGCTTGGTTTGTAAGTGCTGAGTAGAGTACATACTTCTCGGAGTCATCTTCCCCTTTAGATTTTCCTACTTCGGCAAATGTGGCTTGTTGTTTGGCTCTTTCCAGACATTTGGCAACATAGTGTCCGAATTTGTCACATCTAAAACATTGAATCTGTGAAAGATCCTTCTTGAAGGTGTTCTTGCCATGACGACCTTTCCTCTTCCTAAATTGTTTCTACTTGCTTTTCTTATTGGAGTTTGTATTTAGGACTTGAAGATCTTCATCTATATTCTTTTGTTTGATCCCTTTCTTATTTAACCTTGATTCTTCTTGGAGACAATCTGCCTTTAGCCTTTCAAACTTTGGAAATTTATCCCTTGCACTGATGCCTTGGACGAATGTTTCCCATATACTAGGCAACCCATCTAGAGCAATGAGTGTTAATTCTTTGCTTTGGATCTCATATCCGCATGAAGTAGGCATTGACCGACTCCCTTTTGATCATAGCTATATGATTTATTTCTCTCTTTAAAGCCAAGGTTCTACTAGCATTGGATATCTCAAATGCATCTTTAAGTGCTTTGAACATGTTGTAGGTCGTTTCATGTTTCCTTATGATGGGCATAATATTATTCCTCACCCCATCAACTATGATTTTGATGGCCTTTTCATTTCCCTCTATCCAAGTTGCTTTGTCAGGTTCAGTCTCAGGTTCTGTAGTTTCAATTTTTACAAATGATTCGACTTTATTTTCTCTTAGAATCATTTGAATTTTGAACTTCCATGCTGAGAAGTCATCACCTCCTCCGAGACTATCTTCGAATATGATAGTGCTAGTCATTAGGAGAAATGTGATGTCGAATATATGCTTGTCTTGAATTTTCCACAAAATTGAATAGCCTCAGGTTCGATTTAACTATAGCTCTGATACCATGTAAATGTTATTCAATTTTCAATTCAAGATGCAAGTTATATTCAAGGTTATCTTTTCTTTCAAGTATATGTTATTTCTTAATATAATAAATCTGATTATTATCTGGTATGTTGCAGATGGAGAAAGAGCATTTATGAATTTCGATGTTCTTCTCATAATCACCGATTGATATATATATATGCCAATAAGGAGGATCAAGCAATACCTTGACCGGTCATGTCTATCTTACCTCTTCAATCATAATCGCATTTAACTTATACCAATCAGTGCGCAAATAACTAATAAGTTTAACCGATGCTAACCGATGTGCATATAGTTAACAAGTGAAACTGATACTAATCGGTATATATGCAGTTATTAATAAATCCGATAACAATCGGTATACCGTGCATTAGTTAAGAACCCGATTATTAACAATGTTATATATAAGAATCGAGGGATACGATCAACTAGATCGTATATCATGCATACTCTTATTGATATAATATAAATCGAAGATGACATATCGAAGAGTAATTATATTTATCAGACGAAGGAATGATGATTGAAGTCTTATCATAGTTTATCGATGAGATAGATGATTGAATGAGAGACTTCATTTATCTCTCATTCAATTATTTATCTTACCGAGGCTATCATGTATCAACAAGGGTAGGTAGGAGAAATAATAAAATAGTCCACAAGAGGTAGATCACCCACTGAAGGTGGAATGTAACAACAAGATAAAACCACAAAAGGTGGAATTTCTCCTACATGGATCATCCCTATTTGCTCACTTCCCTAAGTGTCTCATAAGTCAACTTAATAAGTAAAGTGTAATTATGAGACATAATTTACACCAACATCTTTTTCATTGGATCAGTTGAATCAGCATGTACCATAACCAAGCCTCCTTTGGCATGTCATGCTTTATCAATATCAAACAGGTGTTGGCTTTGTTTCCCCATTTGTAAAATCCCTGTTCAATTTTTCCACGACTTTTACATCTTCCCCCAAATTATTATTCACTTGACAGTCTGAGAAAGTGATTCTGTGTTTATTGCAGTTTGTTTGTTTCCTTTCAAGAGGTTTCATATTTCATTTGATTTTGCACAATGCATTGAAAGTAACCACAAGATTATTGACAAGAAAATATAACAGAAAGCGATATTTAATTGCCTTCAAACTCAATATAAGCCTTGCATAGAAATTACAGAGATAAGATGTATATTGCTGACTTTTATTTAATATAAATGATTTTGCATATGACTGCAATATCAGTGATATGAAGTCTATTACAGGCTGCAACAATGCACAGATATGAACATCAGCTAGAGCATAGGATATTCTAAAAATATTGCACTTGGCAACACACCCAGCATCCAATGTATGAATAGTAGCAACTACAATGACAGGCTTTGCCTCTCAAACACTCGGAAAACCTTCACATCCCAGATGGAGTGTCCAGTGGTCAAGGAGCAGTAGATTAGTCGCCCTTGTTACAATTTATACAACACACATACTTGCTGAGCAATCAATATCATATCACGCACCCTTCTTGAGAGCCCTAACCAAGGTCGTGAAGCTTGCATAGGGGTCATGGTGGGTGAAAAAACACCCACACAGCCTTAGGAATAGCTAACGCCATAAGTGGCTTCTATAACTTATGCCCTTGCCAACTACCCACCAATCTGCTATCTTCTCACACGCCTAGGTAAACCAATACAATTCATCCAACAAGGACAACTCGAAGATTAACAATATGATTCAATGCTATAGATGAACTGCTCGCGAGTTTTAACGACTTTAACTTGTGTTTTTGGCAAAAACTTGCCGAAAAAAAAACTCGGCGAGTCTATATTTAAAACTCAACCGCCAGTGTTTAAGAAGAAAAAACGGCAAAAAAAGGTTTTATTTCATCATTTCTTGACTTCTTGTAGAACACAAGATGCCACTAAGAGGGGGGCTGAATCAATGGTATCAATATTTTAACCTTTTTAAAGCTATGTGTACCGGTTAGTAGATCAAACACTAAGTGAATATACTGGTCAGATAGGGGAAGAGATGAAGATGCAAGCACACAAAGATACATCACATAACACCGTATATATGTCATGTCCCCTCCTGGGTCGTTATACATATACGGAGAGAAAGAGAGAGAGATCCTAAATGAAGAAGTTATTATTATTAAGTTATATAATAATTACCAACGAATGAATATTTAATATTTATTTATTTATTAAATATTATTATTTAATTAACATTTATTAATAGTTATAACTAATAATATTCTTCAAATGTAAGGATGGGTAAAAAGAATACATACAAGCAATCATATGGTTTCTCCAACAAACAAGAATAGCATTTAGACTAATTGACATTAACATTTAATTGGACATTACATCGCTAGTATTCCTCAATCTTGTGAAGTCTCTAAAAGAGACAAAGTTGCGAATGTAATTGGAAGACCATTATTATAGAGGGTTCAAGGGTGGTGCTTAGCATGAACCACCATTTAAGAACACTAATCGTATGGTCAATGATCATGATTAAGGACATATCGGGCACTCTAAGGGGATTTACGACGTAGCCTTCTACTCGGACACCCTTCAGTAGTTCATGGTTCTGATTTAAAATTATTTAATGTTAATATATGGATTGATTAAATAAGGTTATTGTAAATAATGATTAAAATGATAATATAAGTAATATATTAAAAATAAAGGAAATATATTTAATATATAAAGAAAAGTGTTATTTAATATTTAATATATAATAAAGGAAAGTGTTATTTAATATTTAATATATTTAATATATATATATATATATATAATAAAGAAAGTGTTATTTATTATTTAATATATTTAAAAATATATATATAATAAAGAATAATTGTTATTTATTATTTAAGACATTTTTAAATGGCAAAGTAATATGATTAACTATGACGAGGCCCCCCCTCCCCCCGATTACCCCCGCACGAAGTGGTGCGAGGGTACCACCGCACCCCTTCATGCGGAAGGGGACCCGTGGAGGGGTACAACCCTTCACGAGGTATAAAAGGGAAGGCAGCCGTAGTTTGAAAGGGGATAGGTAGCGAGAGATTTAGCGGTAGAGACAACCACAGAGCTGGAACTTCTGCTGCGAACAGAACAGTAAGTAATAAAGTATAACATATAATGCTCATTACTGTATACATCAATGAACATAGGTAATTAATATGTTAATGCTATTTACGGTATGTATTAATGAATATAAGTAATTAATATGTAATGCTCATTACTATAGATATCAATGAACATAGGTAATTAATATGTTAATGCTATTTACTGCATATATTAATGAATACAAGTAATTAATATTCTAATATATACATTAATGAATGACTATTTTAATAGAAAGTAATGAATGTAATTAATGTATATTTAATATATATGATAATGAATATTTTAATGTAGACGTTAATGAATGGTTTTTAGATATTAAGGAATAAGTGTAAACCATATGTTAATGAATATGTACAAACATACGTTAATGAGTACATATCAATGCATAGTTAGGGATATACGTTGATAAATGTGAATGTTTTATAATGGACACCTTCTGAACATATGTTATGGAATATATGCTAAGTTAGGAATATGTAAATGTGGATTATGGAATAGGAAGTAGTAATAAATTATAGATGTTAGATAAATATGATTAAATGATGGAGGTTATAGGGAGGAAACTCTCTTAGTCTAAGGGAGGGATTGTGATAATCCCTAGGGCAGTATATATACTGAATATCTATATGTATATATATGGCTTGGTTGACTAAGTTCATCCAAGAAGAGACGGATCTGGCCGGTCCCCTCTGAGGACTTGGATGATGGGATGCATCATCCAAGGCAACGAATTGACATATGGTGTTCCTTGGATGGCTTGGGTGTAAGAAATTACACCCAAGACAGGAATCGAATTAACCTTCGATTTCCTGGATGGCTTGGGTGTAAGAAGTTACATCCAAGACAGGAAATTGAATTAACCTTTGATTTCCTGGATGGCTTGGGTGTAAGAAATTACATCCAAGACAGGAATCGAATTCACTTTCGATTTCCTGGATGGTTTGGAACCAAGATGGGTTCCAAGAAGGCGAGCTTCACGACCGCCTAAGGACATACCTCCGTATGGCATTCGTATCCTTTTTTATTAGATAAGAATTGTGATTAGTGTTAATTAAGTATTTTAAAGTTAAATTGCAAGTTGGATTAGTTATATATATATATATATATTTTTGTTGTATTCTAACAATCTGTTTTGTAGGACAGTGATCCCTAACTAGCAGGGACATTACAATATACGAGGAAAACCCAATGTAGGAAAAACCTTGGTGAGAAATGTTGCTGGAGTCTACTGCTCCAATCCAGTCTCACAATAAAACAACGTTGTTACAACATTTAGGGCACCAACCCCTAACTGTTAATGGGCACCAACCCCTGCACCGAGCACCAACTCAGTGAAATACAATATGATAAATCTTAATACAGTAGTTATAACCCGGTTACAAATGAGTTTTGTAACCCTTGTAATTAATCTCTCTGTCGGTTTCACTCCTCTTCTTTACTGGTTGAATCCTCTTCCTGTCACTCTGCCTCTTCTCTGTCGGTTCACTTTTCTCTAACCCTACTGCTTCTGGTCACTATCAGTAGTCTGCTCACCCTCTCTGAATCTTTTGCTACTTAGCCTTTGCCTTGTCTGACCTCCCCCGATTCTCACTCTGCATTGCTTCACACTCTGCTGCCTCCTTACTGGTTCAATTACTGCCAGTTAGATGAATTGTCAGACCATGCACCTAGTTACCGGTTACTTTGCTTACCAGTTGAACACTATTTACCAGTTCTCTCTTCAAGCACTCAGTCACTTCAATGTTCTTCGATGAACTCTCTGATTGATTAACTCTTTGATGTACACTCACACTCTATTCTTCAATATCCGACACCACAACATCATCAACGTAGATCTTTGGTCTGCATATTTATATTTGCGCTTTCCCGCCGAAACATAATTTCAACCTTGGCACACTATGATTTCTTCTACTGACCATGAACCGTATCAAATCATATCTGATCTTGGTCCTAGAGTTGACAGTCTGTAACAAATGAGACAACACCACCAAATCTTTTCTTCCATTACACGTTTACTAAATTTAGTAAACATGGCCTTGCTTTAGTTAATCACAATAAATGAACCAGCAACTTCCTTTTCCAGATCGACAAGATGATTAGATATCTTGCTTCGATCAACTCACCAAGAGTCGTCCTTTGATTTGCTTCGAGCCGCCATCCTCTGCAGCTCACCCGTAAATTTCGCCGACTGCATTAAACATGGACTTAGTCGGCAACTACTTCACCGACGTACCCTTCATCTACAACTTCACGTTTGCCACCTGGAGACCACGTGTCAACTCTGTCGGCATCCACCTCAGTTGATTGTGCCGGTTTAGGATGAGTCACCGACCAACAACACTATCGGTATTCACCCTATACTACCGGTTCATCTTGCCTTACCGGTTACATTAACCGGTTAACCTTCATGCCATGCACTCCACCATTCTGTTGGTTAGGTCATGATAATCTAGACTACTCCCAATTCAGAGTTCATCGCTTCACTCTGCACATCTCCGTTTGAAGAGAGTCCTTCACTTTGTCTCTCTATGAGTTTACCGGTTGCCTTACCTACTTGCATGCTAGACAGGTATTCATTCTTCTTCACAGAGCACATATCAGTCAATTATAAATGTGCTCTCCGGTTCACCAAACTTGATGCGGTTTCAATCACAGACGCATGCCAAAGTTATGAGCATATATTTTGAACCGCAACATCTGAATCCTCTTAAATCGTCCGTACCGGTTGCTTGATCACTGCTCTGTTCCTGTTTACCGGTTGACAACACATCTGCCTGCATACCAGAAATACACTCTTGCCTCCCGGTGTAACTCCATATCTGCAGGGGTAAACCTTTCCTTCTCCTTCATTAGCTCGGACCTCATCTCAACCGGTTTGCCAAAGAGGCAAACTCATCACTTCTTATCCTTCCTTTTCTGTCTTGGTAGCTCATCTTGCCTTCCCTTGTTGATCCAGTGCATATCATTGGTTTCATATACAGCAGGCTTCTTCATGTTCCACTTGGGTCATCCTGTATAAGCCTTCAACCACCGTTAGGAGTAGATAGACTGTTGCACTCAATCTGCCAAACACCCGGTGGGTGTGGATCCTTGTCACCTGCTGGCCAATAACTAGTGGGAACCGATTGTCATTACATTGTGCTCTCTGCTCCCAGTATTGCCCCAATATGACTTCCCTGTTTGAGCAGACACAACTTCAACCAGACATATAACTCGGTGGCACAACTTCTACCAGACATATAACTCGGTTGAGCACACTCTCTATCAATCTTCTCTTCATCCTATGACAGCATCTTTATCCCGTGGGAGTCCTGTTGTATGACATCAAACTTCATACCGGTTGCCTGCGCTTTCTTCATTAGTTCAACTTTGCTGGCTTACCGGTTACATGCTTACCGGTTGGCAACAACACACTGCCAACACATTACTTACCCGTTGACATACCATACCGATCTCCAATACTTACTCACCGGTCAACATTCCATACTTACTAGTGACATGCTATACCGGTTGACATCAATGACAACACAATCTGGTTGACATCAATGGCGACACATTGCCAACACTTCTATTTTGTTGAGAGGGGGAAAAAACTCTTCCAAACACTTGACTACAGATTTCCATTGCTTTGAAGCAGATTTGAGGCGAATTTGAAGTGGATTTGAGGTGGTTTTTGAAGAAAAATCAGATTCCCAGGTAGGTTTTCTGATTTTTTTTCTCTGTTTTTTTAAAACATTTTATTTATTTTTTGTTGCATCTAGATGAATAGAAAATCATTCTTAAGTAGTAAAAATGCTTTCGAGTCATTGGAACAAGATTTAACACTATTTTTGACAAGTTTTGTTGAATTTTTCACTATTTTTTTTAAGAATCTCTAGTTTTTCAAAAAAAATCTAACCATAATATTTTTTTTATTTTTTAACTTTGAATGATCTCTAAAATTATTTAAACTAATTTAGATAGTTTGCTAAATTGTTAACTAAAATATTAACTTTGTCTTTTCACTTTGTATGTGTAGGTTAACAGTTAACCATTAATTCGGTATGGCAAATTCAGGGTATAATTGGCCACTAGAACCATGCCCATCTGGATATATAGGCACCCGTCCTAAAGGTGCTAAAGATAGGGCTTGGAGGTATGCCTATGAAGGACTTGACCCTAGGTTGGTGATTTGCATTAAATGTGAAAAAGTAATTCATGGAGGCATAAATAGCCTCAAATACCACCTTGCAAACATCGAGAAGCATGATGCTAGGGTATGTCCTGGGGCCACCGAAGAAATAAAAAGAGACATTAATGCCTTACTTTTAGTTGGGGAAGAGAAAAAATTGCAAAGGGAGAGGGCAAAACTAGCCATGAGAGCAACCATATCTGAATCTCAAGGTGCTTCAATTGACACTGAAGAAGAAGAAGAAGCATGTTAGTTGCTGCCCACGTATCTGCAAACCCAACACCACCTCAACTACCACTTTTGCTTCCTCTAGTAGAGTACATGTTGCATCACCGTTGGGAACATAGTCTATAGGTAGTTATTTTGTACCCAGGAACACACCTAGAGCACAACCATCATTAGAGGCCATTGGATGGAATAGGAAGGTACATGAGAAAACAGACATTGCATGTGCTGATTTTTGGTACTTCAACAACATCCCATTCAATGTGGCAAACAGTCCTTATTGGCTAAATTTGGTTACTGCAATGACAGTTTTAGGAAAAGGGTACAAGGCCCCTTCTTGCAAGGATTTGGGTGGGAGGTTAGTAATTAGTCCACTTGATTTCATTTTTAATTGTTTTTCTTGTTTATTAAATCAAAATTGTGTACTAAGACCTAATTTCACTTTGCTCTTGTAGGCTGCTCAGAAATGTAGTTGATAGGGCAAAAGAAATGGTGGAAGACCAAAGAAATGAATGGAGAAAATATGGCTGCACCATTCTTTCTGATGGGTGGACAGACGGCAAAAACCGCACCATTATTAATTTTTTGGTTTCTTGCAAGGACAATGTGGTGTT
Organism: Cryptomeria japonica; assembly: GCF_030272615.1. Taxonomy (NCBI): domain Eukaryota; kingdom Viridiplantae; phylum Streptophyta; class Pinopsida; order Cupressales; family Cupressaceae; genus Cryptomeria; species Cryptomeria japonica. The sequence goes on from NC_081412.1 coordinate 129,686,438, forward strand.
CTTGAAATCGGTTGATGCCTCCAATAAGGTGAAAAATGTAGAAACAGTGGCTGGAATGTTGGAGCACATTGTCATGGAGGTGGGAGTAGAGAATGTGGTGCAAATAATCATAGATAATGCAACAACATGTGTGGCAGCAGGTAGAATCTTCCAAGATAAGCACCCCACTCTTTTTTGGACACCTTGTGCAGCACATGTCTTTGACCTTGTTTTGGAGGACATAGGAAAACTTGATTGGGTGACTCCAGTTGTGGAAGATGCAAGGAGGATCACGAAATATATTTACAATCACCCTTGGGTTCTACATTTGATAAGAGCACACCCAAGGGAGAGATTTGGTGAGAGTCAGTGTCACCTAGTTGGCAACGATTTTCTTGACATTGCAAAGCATTCTTGGTGCATTGACTTCTTTGAAACAACTGTTTGTGAGTCAAGCATGGCTAGACTCACCTTATCCAAAGAAGGTTGAAGGAGAGGGTGGCACATGCATACTCTTTGACAACCATCTTGCACAAAAGGCTGCAGAGATTGTGAAGGTAACTTCAAAACTTGACTTTTTAATTATTCTTGATTCAAGTTCTCTCATTATTAATTTGTAACTTCATTAATTAATCTATTTGTAATTTGTATTTTTCAATTGTAGGTGTTAGAACCCTTGGTTAGAGTTCTCCGCTTGGTAGATGGGGATAAAACCCCAATGGGGTATATTTATGAGGCCATGGATAGGGCCAAGGAGTCTATCAAAAACTACTACAAGGGGGATAGACTCAAATTTGATCCCATTTGGGAAATTATTGATAAGAGGTGGAACAATCAACTCTACCAACCCATTCATGCAGCAGGGTACTTCTTCAACCCTCATTTTATGTTCGGGGGTTCTTACTCAAATCCTAATGGAGAGGTCATGGAGGGTCTCACTACATGCATTCAGAGGATGATACCCGAGGTTGAGGTGAGAGACCTCGTTGTGGCCAAACTCCAAAATTATGAGAAAGTAAGGGGTAAGCTATTCACTTTAGAGCTGGCCAGGAGAGGAAGAACCACTCAAACCCCAGGTATAACATTTGCCTTTTGGATTTTGGGGTCTAAAGTGATTGATAAATTATGTTTTCACTTTTCTCTTTGCTTTCTAACTTTTCAATATTTTATTTTGCAGATGCTTGGTGGCAAAGTTGGGGTGGAAATACCCCAAATCTCAAAAAATTTGCCCTCAGAATCTTATGTCAGCCTTGTACTTCATCCAGTTGTGAGCGCAATTGGAGCTTGTTTGAAGCCACCCACACAAAGAAGAGGAGCAAGTTAGCGCTAAAACACCTCAATGACCTTGTCTTTGTGCAATATAATCTTCGGTTGCGCATAAGGAAGGTAGAGGAAGCACCAATTGGTCCAATTGACTTGGATGATATAGATTCTTACAGTGATTGGACATCACAGTAGCAACCTCCATTGTTGACAGAGGATGACATCACTGATTTGGAGAGGCAGGTTATGGAGGAGGAGGGGGGTGGATTTTGGTTCACACTAGATGACATTGAGGAGGATGAGGAGTCATTACCAGTGCTAGGAGCAGCTAGAGACATAGCTTCATCTAGGATGGAGGACGAGCCACAGCCCGAGCCAAACATATTGAGCAAGGAGGCACAGTCACGCCCATAGCAGACTTCTAGGAATAAACCCTCTAGTTCTACCTCTCCCCTAGTTTTTACTAGAGCTGGGAAGAGGAAGATGTAATTGTAATGATGTATTTACTTTTAGTTTTACAAAAACTATTTACTATTTTGCTTCCATCCATCAACATTCCTCATGAGGATGCGATTTGTACCCACTTTGCATTTTAATATATCTAGACTCAGCTTGTTTCTTTTGTGTTCTCATTTATTGACTCATTGGATGCATCTTCTCATTGAATTTTGCAAAAACAATGCATTTCTAATGAAATTTAAGCAATTTTTTAAGTTGCTGAGTTTTTGTCGAGTACTGGCCGATTTTTTCCCGAGTTTGTTTTTCAGGCCTTGGTGAGTTTTTGCTTTTGGCGAGTAGTTCAACTATGATTCAATCCATGCCAAAGATAAATGACTCAATTCCATGCCAAGAATAAACCTTTAATCCAGCATTATGAATGATGTCCAATGTCCAATACAACACTCACCAAAGTCTAAACCATAGAACCAATCTTTAAAGTTCTTGAAATTTGTCTCTATAAGAGACTTCACAAATTTCCAAACCTCAATCTTTAAATGTTGGAATTTGTCATTGATGTCAAGGAGATATCCATGTTGTCATTATCATTGTATGGGTGAGATTGTTGCTCTAACCAATTTGATTATGGGACAAGTCTATCCTATGTGTTGTTTCTTATAAAGGTTGAAATGTCAAATGAAGGTAGCAATAGCTGATGTCAGAAATAATGAGCATAGTCAATACCAGTACAATGAAGAAGTGATAATGGTTGATGTCTAACAGCATAGACATAGCATAACAGTGTTAGAAGAAAAGGTTGTATCTACAATTCATTTGAAACAATCATATTTCGTGGCATATGACAGTCAACTATGTCTTTGAATAGTGACCATTGATAACATTAATCCACATACTGAGTCTTCATCAGTATCAGATCGTGAGGTCCATAATGATACCTGGAAATAGCATTGAAAAGCAATATAAGGCAGAGTTCTGAAAGTATTTCTAAGCACGGGTTTATGTAATAAAGGTGACTTATATAACAAACAAAAATGAAATATAAGGAAGGATCGATAACCCATTAGTGTTAAGATAAATAATACAAAAGGTATCAGTTAGAAATGCAAACTAATTATCTAAGAAAGATTATTCAAAGGCATGATTTGTTATAAATAAATGTGGACCTGTTTACTTCCAAGAATATGATTGATTATAAGAAGACGTGAATTATGCCAACTAAACAAAACAAAAGTCAAATTGGTGGTCAAACAAAGTCTTCAATGAACAAAGTTACAATTCAAAGGCTAAACAAATGGACAACTGAAACATGGTTAAGTTATAACAATAAATGAAAATCATAACTGAAAGTTTTGAATGGACACCATCAGTGACTGCTTGAAGAGATACGATCCTTGTAGAAGACACATGAGAATTATATAATTGGATTGCTATTCATTTTGATGAGTTGGTGGTGTATGGAAGCATGAAAAAGAAAGAGATTTTTTGGTGTTTTCAAACACCATATACATCGGACTGTGTGAGTGCTGAGTATAAATGTTGAAGAGATAAAAACAGGCACACAGAGATTGTAGAGAATTATGATATGCAGATCTAATACGAGGCAAACTGGTTAAAGACTTTCCAGGGACAGTTGATACGAAGGCGCTGATAAAGAAATTTGAAGACAATCTTATGCACTGTTAGAGAGAATCCTAGTACAGAGTTCGATACTTATTATTGAGATTATATGGAGATATTAGCAGTAAAGATTGAAGGAAATTATTGTGAGAATATTGTCTTTGATATAAGGAGGATTAGTGAAGCATTATTATAGATATTGCAAGAATTAATTGTGAACATTCTGTGACAAGTTTGTGATCAGATTATCAGAATCATTAAAAGGAGATTATGACAGATTGAAGAAGTAAATTATATCAAAATCCAAGTGTATTGGGGTTGGTGCCTCAATTCAGTAGCGCGAGTTGGTGCTTCCAGTAGATTGGTGCCTACAAATTGAGAAGAGGGAGTTGGTGCTTCCTGTGGGTTGGTGCTCACAAATTTAAGGGGTAGGTGCCTCTAGTAGGTTGGTGCCTGCGAATATTGTAAAACAATTAGATTGAACTATTTGCATCTATTGCCATGGTTTTCTCCTATTTTAGGTTTCCACGTAAAACTTGTGTTCTTTAGTGTTCATGTTTGCAAATGTTGTTGGATAAATTTTGAAGTAAACTAAATTAAGTGAAAAAAATAAAAGTATCTTAATATACTGATTCACCCACACCCCCCCCCTCCCCCCCTCTCAGTATATTTGAGTGCTCTTCAATTGGTATCAGAGCAGGTTCTTTTGGACATAGCCTCACTGCTTAAAGGAAGATCCTAAAGAGCACAAATGGCCAACAATTATGCATCAATCAGGAACCCAATCTTTGATGGGACAAATTATGCCTTTTGGAGCATTAAGATGGAAGCATATTTGAATGCTCTTGGGTTTGATGTTTGGCAATCTGTGGTAGATGGTTACACACCTCCATTAAGTCCTCCAACTGATCAAGCTGGAAAGAAGAAAAGTGAAAATAATGCCAAAGCCAAACATGCTCTTCTATGTAGGCTAGCAGATTCCAAGTTCACAAAAGTCATGCATTGCAAATCAGCAAAAAGAAATATGGAAGAAACTACAAAAAATCTATGAAGGAGATGACAAAGTAAAAGAGGCAAAATTACAATCTCATAGAAGAAAATTTGAAAGTCTTAAGCCTAATCAAACAATTATTTGCTGGCCCAAATATTCTAATACACATCCTAATTTATATAAAAAGATTAGATGCTAAGCAACGGTATTTTTTCTCTAATCTACTTGTGTGGGTTCGGGTACGAGAACTTGGTACGCGGATACGGGCAATTTTATTTTTTTGCCCTTGGGTACGTGGGTTTGGGTTCGGATTAGGGTTTAGAGGCAATTTTTTAATTTTTTTTATTAATAAAAAAGTTCACTTTAAGTGACCAGCATGTTTTTTCTGTGGGTTTGCTTGGGTGTGTTGTGGGTTTGTGAGCATGCACCCACAACGCACACGGGCCGCACTTGGACGAACCCCTAGGCAAACCTGGTTTGGGTGAACGGGTCAGGATACACAAACTTTGCAACATAGTTTCTTCGCATGGCTACAAAATAAAGATGTATCACTCCCAACTTTTGTAGATAATGGTCAACAATCGCTCCTATTGAATAAAATTTGTTGGCCATCTTTTTACAAGGAAAGGGGATTGTTTTTTTCCATTTGATCCATGTTCACATGGTATAGTTGTCTTGGCTCCTCTTTTTGTGAATGTTGTTAGAGAAATGATATTTTAATAGAAAACAAAGCCACAAAACAAGAACTTTTCCATTGTAAATGTGCCTACAAAATAGGCTTACAAGATGAATTCAAGGTGGGTATTCATAAAACAACCTACATAGGAAAACAAGGGTAAAGTATTAACAAAGTAAACAAATTTCTTAATTTGTGTGCTCTAATTATACCACCAATGTGCCAATGTGAAACTAATTCTAATTTATGTCCTATTAATCTATGATATGTCTATTACCCTAAGTTAATGAATAAACTAGATACTAGTCCAATGTTCTCTAAATTAGAAAAAACTATCTTTATAAAGTGCTTTAGTCATTATGTCTATAATCTGCTTCGCTGTAGGATAATAAAGACAAACATCTTCATTATCTCCAAACTAGTAGATGTAATGGTGATAAACTTCAATATGTTTGGGTTTGGAGTGGTAGACTAGATTCTTCATCGTCTTAAGGATTCAATATTATCACAACATTGTGAAGTTAGTGTGGTGGATCCAAGTTGAAGATTGACCAATATCCTAGATAACCACATCACTTCACACCTTGTACTAATAACTGCGTTATATTTTTCTCGAGTGGAAAATAAGGCGATTGTATGCTACAACTTGCCCTGTCATGAAATTACTCCTAATTCTCGAATAAAAGTATATCTCATTGTAGATTGCTGAGTATCATTTGATCTAGCTTGATCAAAATCAGTATACCCAAATGACATGAAATTTGTAGTATTGATAAAAAGTGTTAAGGTGAGTGTTTCTTTGACATATTGAAGAACACATTTTGTAGCTTGTAAATGTTCTTCTTAATTCTTGGATGCGTATCTACAAAGTTAACTTAATGTAAAACACAAGTCCAACTAAATGTTAGTAAGATAAAGTTTATGATATACTTACTCATTCACTAATGGTGAACCAATGTTAGTTGAGAGTTTCATCCCAACTTCTATAGGTGTAGATGATGGATTACATTCACCCATTTTAAATCTTTCTAGAACAACTTCGGTACAGTTAGTTTGTGATACAACCATAACATTCTTAAGTTTCCAAAGTTGTAATATGCTTAAGGGCAGATGTGTGGATATGGCTCTGCTGCCAATAATGGCAAGATTATCAACATAAAATTAGCTTGGATGATCTTAAGTTGGATGAGTTTCTTTTTTTTGTAGGTTTGGCTCTTAAGTTGAGTATGCATTGATGGTTGATGTACTTATTTATACCATTTACCATGTATGTAACTAGTTGAATTCCTTGAAGTTTCCAAATGTCTTTCAACATGAGATGCATGTTGTGTGTTGTGTGAGACTAAAACATAGCAGGGCATTTTTTATGTCTCATGCAAAGATCTCATTGTGAAATCCTAAAGATCTCTATCTCAGTGATTATATTTCTTCCAACCAAAAAATCAGGTGCCATTCGCTCTATGACTATGTAGAGCCCTCTCAAGACCTCATCGGCCTTGAAATCTAGGCAAATTGGAATGTTGGACTGAGGAAACAAGCAACTGCATGTAAGGGCTTGTGAAGTTGAAGGTTTCATTGTTGATCGATGATCTCCATATGGGACAATACTTATCCTCAACCCCTAAATAATCAGATCTAATGGCCTCCTTTGCCCTACCCATACCCTCATATATGTAGCCCATTGTGGGTCTCTCCCCATCAACAACTAGTAGGAAAGCAGCTAAAGGCTTTGTGAATTGCAATCATTGATGAACATTAGCATAAGTGAACAAAAACAAGTAAATAAAATGGAAATTCAAACAAAGATATAATGGAAACTCACCTCTACAATCTCCTTGGTCGGTTGCCAAAAACTATGCTCATCAAAGATTCAATCAACCATGTCAACCCTTGCATTGGTCTTTGCATATGATGATGTAGACTACTCACTAACAAACATTTGCCTCAAAGTAGTCTTTGATTGAGGCAAGGATTGTGATGTGATAAAATTGGTTGCAAAGTGGGTTATTACAGGATGAGTCGACTCTTTCTTGTTTGTGAATCTCCTCATTAGGTTGAGGACCCAAGTATGATTATATATACATTTGCAAATATTTTTTGCATATTGTATACATGTTTTGATCCATGGAAGTTTGCCAGGATCCTTCAATATCAGTTCAAGGCAATGAGTAACACGAGGAGTCGAAAACAAGGAGGGGTGCCTATCCATGAGAAGTCTATTTACAACAATATAATTTGATATATTATCTATAACCCTTTGCAGTACATTCTCCTTGCCCACCTTGGCCAAGACTCCACCACCAAAGCCTCACTAAGGAATTCAACATATTTTTTGTGTTTCTTGAAGCATCAATTGACTTCAAGAATATCGTGTCACCTAGAATTATTGAGCAAAGAAACGGGAAATGCCATGAATCGCCTAAACTCGGTGAGTCCGAGTCCGAGTCATGCTCGCCGAGTCTCTAGGACTCGAACTTGGACTCGGACTCGTTTGAGTTTGGCGAGCAAACTTGCCAGACTCACCGAGTTGGCGAGTTTGGCTCAAACTTGCCAAGCCAAACTCGCCAAACTCGGCGAGTCCTGAGCCCCAAACTCGGCTACTGTTTGGGTTAAGTAAAATGACAAATAAAAAACATTTTAAAAAGTTTTTTTAAAAGGAATTGTCTCGTCTTTGTTCACTACAACCTCCGCCTGAGAATGAGAAAAATTATGGTTACAACATGTCAGCCAATAGAAAAATAACACCCGACGCCTTTATTAAATAATAAGTTTTTTTGGCCTCGCGGGGTGCTGCCCCTCGACCCTGCCCTGTATCGCGACAGGGAGCGCGCAAGGGGCGATGCCCCTTGACCCCCGTCGAAAAATATGGGGGGAAACTGTGTCGATAGAAGTAGGGAAAATTTAACCTCCGAATCTGACACTGATTGGATCGACCAGGTAGATATAGAGGCTAAGACTGTAGCCATGGCAGAGGAGGAGCGGAGAGCACGAGCACAGACAAGAGATTCAAAGGCAGATAGTGACACGGATGTTCCTGATGTTGGTGAGCATGGCATGGTGTCACGGGGAGCGGCCATGGCTGTCCAATCATCCAGGACCTGCCTTAGACGCCTTCGTAGGGGGTCGGGGCCGGAGGGTGCTGCCATGCAGGCTCCTCTTAGCCATAGGCTTGTAGTTGTATTTACCTTTGGTATTTGTATGAAACATTTGATGATGATCATATGATGACATGGATTTTTTATTCCATGAGTTTTGTAATATTGTATACATTTGACAATATTTATATATCTATGTTTGTTATTTCCTTCAGCTACAATTTGCGTTTATGCTTATGTGATTGCTGTATACTTGTGTATGTAATCAAATGAGCCGAGTTTGATGATGTTATTGTGTCTTTAAGGTGTATTCAATAAAGGGTGTCTGAAACATGTTTTAAATCTTTAAAAAACTCTAAATTTATTGAGTTTTTCACTTTCCCGAGTCCAGCCGAGTCGGGAGCCGAGTCTGACGCCGAGTCCCAAGTCCGAGTCCGAGTCGGCCGAGCCGAGTCCGAGTCCCGTTTCTTTGCCCCTCTAGAAACCTTTCAATAGCTAATTAATTTTCAAAATGTAAATCTGAAAGATTTCGCTATAATTGGCTTACATATCAGACCTGGAATGAAGAATAGACCTTACTCTTTGCCTCTTTAGATCTGTAAAATCAGATGTTTATAATTGTGATTTCACCTCAAATCTGAGTTTCAAATTTGTGCAAATCCGAGTCTCCAAATTGTCACAAGTCTGAGCATAGGGAACCAATAATTTTCTTAGAGTTCTCTGCAATCTGCCCTTTGGTGGCTGATTTCTGCTCTTGAATTCGCATTAATCTGATGGGGCTCTGGTCTGCTACAATTCGCATCGGATCTGCCCCTATTCACTTGGAACTGCTCTTGAAGCTGATGTAAATTCACACTTCTTAATTCTGGTCTTGAATTTGTTTGGATTGTGGTGAAGATGACATTTTTGATCTCTGATATATAGGCGCCACCTTTTGGAAATTATTATCCCTTGACAAAGGTCGACCTTCTTAGCATCTTGTTTGCTTCAAATGTCTTGTTTTTATGTCAAGTCGGTCAGCTTGATTGATTCAAGCACTTACATTATAGAGGGACTTCTCATGTTTTTATACAGGTCAGCCCTCTAAAATCATAGATTCCACCTTGCTTGAATGCATATAAATAAGGTAAGTGCTCATTCTCTCCAAGAAAATCTGAGTACAAACAATTCCCAGCGAAGTCTGCCCTAGATCAGGACTGCTGGGCACAATTTCCATGTGGAGAGGGACTATCCAGTGCATTTGAAATGTGATCAAGGACTTCTTTAGCGGGTTCTCTCCTTGTGCAACGATAATCAAGGGCACAATTTCCACGTGTAAGGACAAAAAAGGGTGGGTTTTAGACCTGTCCATGGACAAGTAGAGTGCAAATTGATAGTGCTTAGGGACAAAGCTGGGTGCATTTTATGGGTTGACAGTGATTATGAAGGGTGGGTTTTCATAATAATCAGTGACTAGCAAGGTGGTTTGTGATGTGGTCAGGGACAAGTGAAGGCAGATTTCCAAGGTGGAGAGGGACAACAAAGGGCACATTTTAGGGTTAGTCAAGGACAAATGAAGGTGCAAATGAAGTGTGTACAAGGACTTGTAAGCGAAAATCCAAGGTTAGGCAAGGACAAGTAAATGCTCATGCAAGGTTGTCGAAGGATTTTCAAGTGCTAATTAGCTCAATCCAGGGATAAATGCTCATGCGAGGTTGTCCAAGGATTTTCAAGTGCTAATTAGCTCAATCCAGGGATTTCTGTGAAACTTCTTGAATTTTCCTTTATTTTTCCATGATTAAAATCCTTGTTCCATCTTCATTTAAGGATAAATTCCTCTCCTAAAGTCTGGAATTTCCATCAATCCTCATTCACATTTCAAAAGTTTCCTTGATCCTAGTGAGGATTTGCAATTTGTGCAAGAAATTTAAATTTGCCTTATTTTCCCTTCTTGTCAAGGTCGGAAAATCCGACCTTGACAAGGAATTTTCCTTGTCTTGGTATCGCATTCCTTGGAATTTATCTCATTCTTCCATACTTATCATTTCAAAATTTCGATTCCTCAACAATTTGTCTTGACAACATTTTTTCAACATTTTTTGCATTTTTTGACAACTTTGACAACATTTTACAACTTTTCTTGTGCTTTGACAACATTTAGCAGCATTGGCAACATTGTGAATTTTTGCCCTCAATTCTCAGTCTTGATGATTATTCATGGATTCTGGACTTGAAATTGAAATTTGGATGTCATGCCGAATCTTGGTGAGCCCAGGTGAGTCTTGTAACATTGAATCATACCTTTATCAAAGATGTTTTTTATAGTTACTATTGCAATGTTGATTGATATTTTCACTTAAACTATTTTATGCAACTATCCTACCTCTTAAGTGCTTACATACCACTGTGAATCGTAGAAGAGTAGTGTGGGTCCAGATGTATGTTCATCTAGAACAGAAAAAGTGGGTTTAAACTTTTCTATATCACCAAACTAGTGTAGCGTGGAATGTGCAATTTTGAATTGGCTTTTGGGTGACTATTCTAGTGGGCACTTTAGAGCAGGAGAGCCTGAATGAATGGTTGGTGCTGAAGTCGGTCATTCTACCAATATAGAGATACCAACCATTTCCCTTTTTCCCTAAATGTGTCATAATTCACTTTTACACATCCGTTACATATTACATTTGCATTGTTCAAAATGCTGTTATATATATATATCAGTGTCTAATAGTGATTAATCAATATTTTTTTAGAAATCATATCTGTTCTCTCCAACAAAAGCTGTTACTAAATGTAATTAGTTTAATCTATCTTGTGACTATAGGGTCCCTTTCAATTTTGTTTGGAGGGTGATCTCCAGCTGTCACTGAAACCTTTTTCTACTGTTTCTTCCTTGCCTGTTTTCTTAGCCTTTGGTGAACCTTTGTAAGTGGAATTCTATAGCAATTGCATGTTTGCAGACAATGGCTCGGCTATGAGTAGATATGTCACAAGGCTTAAGCTCAACTAAATGTCATATGATAGGTGTATTTACTGATGATTTTACAGATCCTTATTAGCATTTTTATAAGTTATATAGATTAGGGGTTGTTACACACACTAGTCTGTTATAGAATTATTTTACTGATACTCCAATAATGGCTGTGTTAGTATGCCTACAATTGCTTTTTCTCTGATATCAAATTTTCAAAGATGTGGAATACTTTCTCAATGCAAGTTTACTGCTGTTTCATTTGGTACTTAATAATAGGAAAATGTAAGAATAAAACAGGGGAATGCTAATAAAGATGAACTGGAAACTTGGGAGTGGCGTTAGTATATGATAGTGTTTTTAAATGTATCTGTCCCTTTAGAAAATATTTTCATGCTTGAAGTTTTCTGAAAAAATTTCTTCTTGAGAATTTGTCTTATTTCAAAGCATACTGGAATTTTAAGGCCTTCTTTTTACTGTAATTTATTACATGATTTCTGCTTACAATGTTGGACAGGTCCCTTCTAGTTCATTTCAATGTTTGGTGCATCTTCTTCAATTGAGTGAGTATCGTGTAGCTTTTCTGTCTGGGTTGGTTATATCTATTGGAGGCCTTGCTGAATCTCTGAGAAAAGCATCCTTAAGTGCTCTGTTAGATTACCTTAACATGTCAAATGATGGAGAACCTGAGATAAACAAGGAAAAGGAAAAATGGCTAAGCATTGATCTTCTCCAAATTCTTCAACACCATCCAAAAGTTGACAGGGTTACCATACCTACTTTAAAGGTTAATTCCTGCCTTTTCATATGAAAGATCTATGTTTTTTGTTTTAAAAAAAAAATTAAATTGCAATCTTATTTCATCCTAGCTTTGTGAGGATTAAAGTAGATCAAAAGACAGAAAATCGGTTGTCTAATTATTTCAATTTGGTCTGGCAATGAACTCGTGAGACTAAAATTATCACTTTATGTCAAGTAGTTTCACTTCTACATTACCATGTTTCACAAAGATCTTGTTAAACTTCAAAACAAATCCTTTAGCGATATTGAATTTCTTTTTGCATTTTACAATCTGTTCTATTTTAATCCATTCAGTATAATGTTTGGAAGATCTTTATGACTGTGGACAAGGATCCTCTGACTAGAGAGGTAGATTTGGATGAATTTTTGGCTAAGGAAATGAAGAATGACACTGCAATTGGATTTAATTTTCTTGATGAAATCTTAAAGGTAGGGTGGAATCACATTAGGTTAGATTATTTAAACAAGTGCCTCAAAAATCTCAAAAATGAGAAAATGAGAGAATTGGTCAGTGTCAGTCTAATTAAACTCATTTTTAAGCTTTCCAAAAGAGACATGGTTGGGGCTGCTGATTATTATGCTCCTTAATTGTTCTTACACAATTTTTGACATATGCTTTTGCTAGGAGGATTAAACTTGTTGTCTTGAAGGTTTTCTGTATAGAGTACATAGGATTTGTAAATATATTTACATATGAATAGGCATTGGAAATTGGCCAAAACTCCTTCGTTTGAAGGTAGGTAGATTTGCAAGTCTTATGCAAAGAAATGGGACTTCCTCTTTTACAAGATTTCTTTGTCTTGCCTTTGGTCAGTTTAAATTTTTTCAAGTAGGGCTATGGTGACTTCTTTTTCATGGGTCTGCCCCCTCTATTTAGTTAGGATCTTCTATTGTTTTTCTTTTCGTTGTCTTGTAGCCTGCTCCATCTTTTACACATCAAAATAGGTTCTTTTTCAAAGCTTTCCTTTCTTTTTGCTAATGCTTCCTCCAAGATCTGATGGAATGGAATACCATTTGTGTTAAATTGAAAGATTCTTCTTACTAGGAGACAATTTATTGGTTAAACTTAATATGCACTTTGCAAATGATTCAGCTTTACTCTTGAACTATCTCAACTATCTAGTGAAGGCATCATATCTTATTTTGACATCTTTGCTCAATTAACTTGTGTTGGCACTAAAATGGTATGTCTGAATAATTGCATTTTTTCCTATCCTCAAAAGAAACAAGGATGATAGCATATTGGCAATCCAAGACGAAAGGAGGTGGAAATATTAAAGGTCATGAATTAGAAGTAAAGTGTTGGAAATTCGGTAGAGTCCATTTGGAGGCAAAGAGTGTCCATATGCCACAAAATGTGGTTATTCTTCTAATAATAGACCTGTTGATGTGTGTTTTATGACACTTCGAACATAGAATAAAGTAATGAATACTCTATCCTCTCTTGAACAAAATCTTCTCAAATGCTGAACTAAGTGATCACTTGAGATGACTCCAAGGTTTACACTGTCAAGTCTTGATGCGTGGATAGTCTCAATGGTTGATGTGATTGCTAGTAATCCAAGGTGGACTTACGTTTCACATGAATGCCTGAATGCTGCTGGAACGTGGTGAAAACCAAATCAGAAATACTGGGGGTAGAGGGGGGGAGAGGTGGAGGGTGAATCAGTATTTCAAGTATTTTTATCAGATTTAGCAAAGTGAAAAGAGTAGAAAAATTCAACACAAAGAAGACATTGAATTTATCACGTGGAAAACCCTCTCGGGTAAAAAACCAGGGCACAAAATAGCTATCTTAATTAAGAAATGGGCACCAACCCAGTTACATGCAAGAGCTTCAACTCTTCAAGAGCACCAACTCCCAACTGCAGAGGTTCCTACCTCTGTTATGAGCTCCAACTCATTAGAAATTACTAACTAAATTTGAACAAAAAAATTACAGATATGAAAACTCTATAAAATTAACAGCACTAAGAGAAATATTCAGGACACAAAATGCATCTCTGCTATACAAAGATTCAGCACATCTTCTCCAGTTCTGTATGCAAGGTCATTTATGTTCCCAGCACTCAATGAACAAAACAACATACAGCCATAGCTGTCAATGAGAAAATCACTGAAAGATATTCACTGTATCTTCAAGACAGTCTTCTTTTTAAAACCTCTCCCCTTTTTCATATATAAAATAACCAGTTAGCATTCATAACACTTTCACTGCAGAGAACATCATAATCGTCCATTTTTACTTTAGCAAACACAACCACCAGTCATTTCTAAAGAACTGAGACCTCATTGATCAGCTTCACCATTCCTTTTTCATTTTCACTTCACAGAATATCTTAAGAGTGACAATTTTTTTAGTCTCTTCAAAAAATGTCTCCACAGAGTATCCACAACATATGCAAGGAAACTCCTATGTTGAGAATACTACAAATTGGAAGGCAGTCAGCCAAAACCTACCAACAACGTTTCAACTCCTTCAAAAGAATGCCACGCATTTGTGTATCAGTAACAGTTCTGAAACAAAAAGTTTGCTGTCACCAATACGCACATGCCAACAAGGAAAGACAACTCTCATGTGCCCAAGAAAAATGTGGCAAACCAAATACAAGAACATGTCAAGCAAATTCTTCAGCAATTCGAATCATGCCGAAGAAAAAATCTATACACAGATTTGGTTCAAAAAACAATTCACAGTCTGCTGTCATCTGATTTTAACAATCTTTAATCAGACTTTACACGTCTGTTTGTAACAGCCAAGTTGGATGCATGCAAAACTCTTATGTTGCCGTCAGCTGACAAAAGTAGTTACAAAAATCTGCAAAACTCTCCACTGACACAAGCTGGAAAAAAGGAGTTATGCTGCAATTTCTGAAACAGCAGTTACAACTGTCCTTCTGCAAACACTGTAACTGCCCTGACAAGTCTGAAGACTTAGAGCAGAGATTATTCAGACAAACTCAGATCAGAAATTCAAAGTAGACAGGTGTGAGATGAGTCTGAACAAACAATAAAGCACAGATTCAAACATTTGATCTAAACAGATATAGGACAAATCTGATCAAACACGACATCAGACAGCCTGAACAGACACTTGCAACATCAAAAATTGCTAACTGGATATCAATGACAAAATTGCCAACACATGGAAATTTACTTGATTTGGAGAAAAGACAAAAAGGGATTTGAGGGTTTAGAGAAATCTAATCTACTCCTAAGATCAATTATAGCACTGGATCAAGCTTGGATGGACACAATCCTTAAACCGAGCTTTGCTTTGGCATGTTGCCAACAACTATGCAAAACCGATGCAATCTTCCAAGGGAAATGAAAGGTTTTCATATTATAAACATTCATCCAAACACCCAATACCTTGGCGCAACTTGAATAAGCATATCCACAATTGAAAGCGCATTTTAAAGTTCAGGCTAACTATGCACTATAATTGAAAATCATCCAACCACAAATAGTATGAACCAAGGAATTATCAACATCCACACATTACTCCATCACAATCAATGAACTTCATCTAACATGAGGATATAACAAGAAACCATACAATATGTAAAGAAACACCACCATTCACCATAAATTCAATGAAAAGTATGTTAATTTACATGCCTTGGCAACAATTTCTGCCTTCTCCTCCTACTCTACTCTAATCTAACCATGGTTGGAAGACTCTGTGGACCCACCAAGACTCGCGAGTCCGTTGGTGGGCTGAGTCGAGTCGCCACGGACTCGCGAGCCGAGTTTGGGAGAGTCTGCGTCAAAGAATCTTGAGTTTTTTCTGAGGATGTCCATGTTTATATCAATATTTGCTGTCATAATTGATTCCGTTTGACATATGAGGATGTCCATGTTTATACCAATATTATTTGTTGTTGGATCTGCTACAAAATTAATGATATTTTGATATATAGGGGTTTCCCAAATTTACTGCTACTAAAAAATACTGCTGATCAGCATTTGGTCATTGGAGTTTGGCACATATATTGGATACTTAATATCTATTTCAGTTTGCACTAAGAAAAACATACAGAAAAATTGCATGTTTTACAAAATTTTCAGTTAGGGACATTATAGCTGATAGGATATGTTGCATTTAATCTTAGATGAAGTGTATTTATAAGGCTATTTGAAGATCACCATCATCGATGCCTATTCATGAACTTCACATTTCGTCAATCTAATATTTCTTTTCTTTGTTTCTCCTATTGAGGCAAGTAACGTAAGTGTTTATATACTTCCAAGGAACCTTATGAGTGCTGATTTGTTATATATTGATAAAGTGCATAATGCTTTCTAGTTGTCAACCATTAATTTAGAGATTTTAATTTGGTCACTGCTGTAGACTTAGAATTTTGTTCACATTCTGCTGTTTTAGATGGCGCCTGCTGCATATGTTACATTTGGATCTGATGGTTTTTTTCATTTTTATTGCAGACAGTTGAAAATCTGTTCAGTAAAGGGATCTTCTTGCACTTGGAGGTGGTGAGTATGTTAAAAGTTTAGCTTTTGTGTTTTTTAATGCAACATAGACTTCTAGGCATTCCCACGACAAAGCTACAAAAGTTCATTTAAAATATATATATATATATATATATATTATTTTGAAATGTGTTCCATAGGCCTTAATCCTAATGGCTTATGGGCTCCACCCAAACCCTAAAGTCTTAGAAGAAGCTTACAAATAGGCATCTAAGCTCCATTCCAACTCACTCCAAATTTTAAGAACAAAGTTGAAAGTTGCAACAAGAAGTTGTTAGAGCAAGAATGGTTGCAAGAGAAGGCATTAGGATTGAGGAATACTAAGAGGATGAGCTCTGACATCAATTCATCACTAAATCAAAGGATTCTAAGCATTATTCAAGTCTCAAGTAGGCTTCCTTAATGTATTTGGATGTTCTGAGTGGTTGATGATGATTAGATGTTGTTGTGCTTGGCACACCATCCCTGTCTTTGATAGGGACCCCCTTTTTTTTTGCTTTCCCTGCTAGCATGTGAGAGAAAGAGAGCAAAGTGTTTGGTGTGCGAAAGTGAGGATGTCGTCTGAGTATGTGAGGGGCTAAATAGGCAAAAATAAGGTCTAAATTCCTGCTTGCTCACAACCCCCTTGAATAGTCCAAGAAGCCTAAGTTTATTCCATCATCTACACAAAGTTAAGTGTTATCAAGATAAAAAAATAAAAATAAAACTTGTCAATGCCCTTGCTTTTACCGAAATTTTACCGAAGTTCACTTTTCATTGTAGAAGTTCGGTGTTTGCAGTGCTTTAGGTAGGAAAAAGGCCAAAGTGTGGGCTAGTGGTCATGTTTTTACAGCGAAAGGGATAGGTCCTTGTTGTGACCATTTCACACATCGCCCCATTGCAAATGGGGACCCCTGCTTTTTTTGCTTTCTAGGGTTTGTTTTCTAGGTCTTTTAGGGTTTGTCTGTTAGCCTTTGCAGGATGAGTGTTGTCGAGGGGATCATTGGATAGCAGGTTCTGCTTGAGTTAGGTCAAGTTGGTGAGTGCTAAGTCTGGAATGTCCTGATCCTGAAATTTGGCTAAGTCTGGAATGTCCTGATCCTGAAATTTGGCTAAGTCTGGAATGCCCTGATCCTGAAATTTGACTAAGTCTGGAAAACTGAAGAATCCTCCAAAAACTAGATTTTGCAATATAACTCCTGGAGGTTTGAAACCACTCTCAAACATCCTGAAAGTATATATGGAATATAACTTAAAGTATAAGAACTTATACTTAAATGTTATATTCCATAAAATTATCCTGACGGAGAGTCTAAAAATGTCAAATTTCGCTCCTGACCCTTCTAGAGGGTCCAAAGCGAATTTCGCTTCTGACCCTTCCAAAGGGTCCAGAGTGAAATTCTCCATAAGACATTTTAGTTTGACCCAAACTTAGAACCAACTCGTTCCCAGGCATCTTTGAGGGCAAAACACTTGTTTGGATGGAAAAATGTGAAAATGAAGTCAGGATTTTGGCCAAGATTAGGAAGTTCGCTCTTGACCCTTCCAAAGGGTCCAAGGCGAAAATTCCTCAATCACCTGTTTTCCTTGCAGAATCAAGTCAAGCTTAGACATGGGTGTGAGAGGAATAGTGTCTTCTTTCCTTGAGAGGTGAAATCAACTTGAAATGATGATGGAATAAGCCTGAATTGAGAAATTCGCTCCTGACCCTTCCAAAGGGTCTAGAGCGAAAATCTCTATTGGAGTCATTTCTTGCCTTGTTTGGTCAAATTGAGGTGTTTAAGACATGATGAAAGGAAGAAAGAGCATATTGAAACCCTTGGACATGTTTAGAAAAGATGAAAATGCAGGATTTTAGCCAAGAAGGTGAATTTCGCTCCTGACCCTTCCAAAGGGTCCAAAGTGAAATTCCTTGCAAGCCTATTCTTTTGACCTTGTTTTGCCTTAAGACCTTATCCCTTGGGTGAAGGACGATGTTTAGTTGCCTCTTGAGGTGATTTTGAGTTGGAAGAAGGAAGAACCAAGCCTAGAAAAGGAAATTCGCTCCTGAACCTTCCAGAGGGTCCAGGGCGAAAATTCTAAAACCTATCTTTTCCTCCAAAGTTTGAGCAAAGCTAAGCCTAGGCATGAGTTTAAAACGATGTTTGGATTGCCTTAAAGTGAAGTGGGATCGTTAAGAGTAAAGATTTTGAGGCCAAGAAGGAAATTCGTTCCTAACCCTTCCAAAGGGTCCAGAGCGAAATTTCCAAGTCCTCCCCTTTTCTTGCAAATTCAAGACAAAATATCGCTATTCATGACTTAGGTGGGAGAAGGACATGATGTTTTATGCCTTAGAAGTGATTTGAAGCTAAAGGAATGAAGGAATGTACCTAAAAACTCAAAAGTTCGCTCCTGACCCTCCCAGAGGGCCCAGGGCGAAAATCATAAAATCAACCTATTCCTTTTGAGTTTTTGCTAAGGCAAGGATGCACCAAGTTTGAAAAGGCCTTTGAGACCACTTGTGAGTAATTGTTTGCTTCAAAACTTGATGATTCTAGGCCAGAGAGGGAAAATCGCTCCTGACCCTTCCAGAGGGTCCAGGGCGAAAATTTGAAAAACCCCTATTTTACCTTGCAGAAACAAGACAGACTTGGGTGGAATGAATAAGGAAGAATATTGCCTAGCGATGAGTGAAGGATTCAACGAGAGATGATGAAGGAGTTAGCCTAAGGAGGAAAAATCGCTCCTGACCCTTCCAGAGGGTCCAGGGCGAAAAACCCTAAAATCACACTTTTCTTCCTAAGTTGAATAAAACTAAGTCTGGAATGCAATGAAAGAGCCTATTCGGAGCGCCTTGAAGAGGTTTTTGAACTTTGAAAATGAAAATTTTGAGCCCAATTGTGAATTTCGCTCCTGACCCTTCTAGAGGGTCCAGAGCGAAATCCCCCTAAATGCACTATTTCCTTCAAAATTTTGGTGAGATAACTCAGTGGTGCAAGGAAATGGATCTTGGAGATCGATTTGGAAGAGTTTTATGATCAAGCCAAGGTGGATTATGACCTAGGATAAAAAAATCGCTCCTGACCCTTCCAGAGGGTCTAGGGCGAAATTCACATTTTCACCTAATTTCCTGACAAAAAATTGAAATGCAAGACTTGATTAGGTCAAAACAAGCATAAGCTCGCCTTCTGGGAGATTTTGGAGTCAAGGTATGAGATATTCAGGACCAAATTGAGAAAATCGCTCCTGACCCTTCCAGAGGGTCCAGGGCGAAGTCATTAGGAAGCTTCATTAGGCCTTGATTAAACATTGATATTCCCCAATTTGCGCTAAATTCCCTAAATTAAAACATTTGGAAAGATTGAATTAAATGCGCATTAATTAAGGCATTTTTAATTTAATAAATTAATTTTTAGGCCTTGAAATAATTAAAATTTTTTTACCTCGGAGGCACTAAAATTAATTTTTAAAATTAAAAAAATACAAATGAGCGCTCAAAAAACATTATTTTGCCTTTATAGGCAAGTCGGCCACCTTTTCAAGGAAATTTTATTTATTTTACCCCTTATTTGCCAAGTCGACCTTGAAGGGAGTAGGGTGAGCGCTCTATATAATGGGGGAGTATTGCTTCAAGTTTCAAATCATTCATTCATCCCTTCTAAGTGCGAAATTGAGGAGTAATTTGAGGAGTGAAATCTAGCAGATTGGAGGCAAAATTTTGCTAAGTGTTGGAGGCTAAAGAAGGAGAAGCTCTTTTGGAGGCTAATGGAGGCATAATTCATCCAAAGGAAGACCACAATTCAACCCTTGTCCAGCAAAATCCGATCTTCTTTCATCATTTTCCAAGGTTTTATAGTTAGGCTTTCAAAGGAGAAGGTATGAAGAATCATTTTGAAGTTCTTATTCAAGATTTATTTTGATTTCATTGCCATTAATTGAAAAATTAGAATTCTGGATTTATCATGTCATTTCCAAATTAATATCTTAAATCATTCTCTTGGAAGGTCCTAAATTCTATGCTTTAAGGTTTGATGCTCAAAGACTAACTTTAATCTTTTGTGTAGGCATCAAATGGCGGCCCCAGAGTCGGAAGATCAACTACTTGGCGGACCTTCATCAAAGAAGATCAAGTCAGGACAAGGACGACCTCCTCCCGTCTAGCATCGACAAGGACGCCTTCTTCGGTCAAGCATCATCAGGAATAACCTTTTCCAATCCAGCATTCCAAGGCGAGGTACATCATCATCCTGTACATCAAAGACAAAAGAAGTCAGAGCAAGGGTTCGTTGAGGAAGCAGATAGTTTCAGATGAATTAATTAAAGCTAGCTTCTCAGCATCACCAAATTGAGCATCAACCAAGTGTTAGACAAGGTGGCATCCCAGTCATCACTCCCCCAATCGGATTGGTCCACCTCAGCATGTCTAGATTCAATGAACCTGACTCATTAAAGGTGGCACAAACTTCTATGTACCTACCCCATCTATCCATTGGTCAAATATTCTAGAAAAGACATGTGTCCAATTAATACAATTATTTCATTGGTCAGAATTGAGTTTGTTGTAACAAACCCTAATTAGGGTTTTCATTGTAGAATCCTGGCCATTGATCTCAAATTGATCTTAGCCATTGAATTGTATTAAGGGCACTATATAAGCCGCGGCTCCTCATTTGTAAAGGCTAATAGAAGTAGTTAGTAAAATAGTGGAATAATAGTGGGTAAATAGTTAGTGAATAGTCAGTTGATAGAATAGCACTTAGAATAGAATAGAGAGAGAAGGCAAAGATTGTTGCCAAGATGTTGTAAAAGACTTGTAAAACTTCATTGAAGAAATGGTGAAATTTATGGGTCGATTCAACAATTTGCATGGTCTCTATACTTCTCAGTTTTGAGTTCATGTTATTAGATGAGTGGAAGAAATGTGTTTGATTGATGGTGAAATTCGTATATCCATACTACTAGCAGTTTGTTGACTGCAGACTTGCCTTGTGTAGTCAACTGGAATCATTCAGCTTAAGCTTAACTTCAATTGTCGCTTCTTCATTAATATGCTTCAGCCTGATGGTGTCTATGCCTGTAGTGATGATCTGAACATCATAAAGCTTTCCTCCGAAGATCGCACTAACCTTGTGGAGATGGTCCTGGGATGTCAAAACAAGACTTAGTTAGAATTTCATCAAAGATAATTCATTGCTCCTACATTCTTAGTGTCAGAATTAGATCCTTTCCTCGACCTCGTCCTTTTTTCCTTTTTTCCTTTTTTTCAAATCTAAGCCAGTAAAATCTTGTGATTCCAGCAATTTAGACGTTTAGGTCATCAAGTGTAAGTCCCCTTGTGATTCCAGCAAAATCACATCATACCACAGAGAGCTTATCCACACGTAGAGATCCTACAACAAAGAACCTTGAAGTCATCCCGATTGATCCTTTTCACGACATCTTCAGCATTCGGAGACTTTATTCAAGAGAGGATAAGGAACCCTTTAGGTATTTTATTTTGTGTTCACATGTGCATAAAAAACACATCAACAGTCCTCCCCATTGTGTACCACCTAGTTTTAGGCTAGGGCATTAGAAACCCCCCTTCACAAGCTTAAACAAGGGATGACACTATCACGTCTGTGTGTTTGGAGAAAATGGACTGAGAGAGTGAAAGGAGAGCAAGGCCAAGCAAAGTCCATGCCCTTTCTTGGGCAAAGTTCGACTTTTGTAGGCCAAAACGTGATTCCAAAGGACTTGTTTTTACTGAACAAAACATCCAGGCATGTCTTTGAAATAATGAAAATCATATGACGTTTTTTTCGACCTTGCTTCCAAAGCTCTTGCTAAAGCCGAAAATGTTATTGACTTTGCATTTTAGAGTGAGGGGTCGAGATTTTTAAAAAAAGGCACAAGGCAAAGTTTGTGAGTCATTCTTTGTTTGATTTCGCCCTCAATATCACTGAAAATCCCCAAGTTCACAAATCTAAGTGTATGAAGAAGGATCGAAAGTTTAAAACAATACCAAGTTCAGCGTCTTCTTTGATATACCTCTTACTTTCGTCGAAATAAAGCCTGATATTGCCTTTAAAAAAAGTCAAAGCACCCATAAGCATTTTCGAAATGGCATAAAATCTATGTTTTTGGAGGTAAAAAGAGTGAAGTCATTCTTTTCAATCATTGCTTTTGCCAAACCCGATGGAAACACTGAATATGGTGTCCAGGCATTTAAAGTCGAAGGCAATGGAAAGTTTGCTTTTCTCTAGGGCTTCATTTTGCATCTGGTTTGATTTCAATTTGAAAATCCCCTTGTTTTTGCCAAAGTTTTATTGAAGTCTCACTTCAAAACGATGAAAGAGCAAAATCTAAGTTCGGCGATTTTTATTTTTAAAGACAAAATGGTTGTGTTCCTGAGTCTTCTTTCTACCTGACTTTAGCAAGACTATGTTTTAGCGTTTATGGTCAAATTCAAGGTTCACCTAATAATATGTTTGTCTCATCTTTCCTCTTAGGCCGAAAAAGGGCTCGAGTGTTTTAAAAAAAAAACATTGAAACACTTAAAATGCGGAAATAAAGTTCAGCATTAGTAAGCATCAATGTGAGGGATGATTGTTTTTGCCCCTTTTAATGTCGAAGGAAACATCGAAGAAAGCCCCGAGTTTATTCAAAACGCCAAAGCACTTAGGACTGAGATCGAGACATTAGGTGGGAGGCAGTACTCATTTAAAAGGCAATCAAGATTGTTTCTTTTGCGCTTGCTATTGCCTTTAAAAGCACTGAGGTTGTGTCCCTTTAAGAACAGAATGGGCATCGTTCTCGTAGTTTTCTTGTGACCGAATTTTTTCTTAAGTGTAAATGTGGCAATCAAAATTATAGTATGGATCTCGTCCCTAAATTCGCCTTGGCACCAACCTTTCTCCTTAGTACCATAGCAACTTTCCTAGGTCCTAGTCCATGAGATGTAATTTTCAATGAGATTGAGACGTTGTGAAGGATAGGACTTTAAGGTAGGATTGGTGAGTGGTTCAGCATATATGAGCATGATTAATCCTTGAATTGCTTGTCCATGCAGGATGGATGACACCCAAAGGAAGCCCAATGGATGAAAGGATCGTGAAGGCGAAACCACCAGTCGGACGATAGGAGGAAATCCAGCGCACAGATGGAGAATGTGATTGTGATAAAAATAAAAAGAGGATGAGGATGTAATGTGCAGGATTGAAGGAAGAGTCGTGAAGCAAAGCAAGGTGTTGATTGGTGTTGTTTCCAGAATTTTGGAAGGCATTAGCAGATGACACAGAATGCTACAAGAGTATGCAGGATTAGAAATGAACAACAGGAAATAATAGAAAGAGAATTTGTTTGTAACAACAATTGCTTTATTGTAAGATGAGTAGTTGTGGGCCCCATTTAATGTAATTCAAAACAAAGGGGGACATAAGTTAGTTATTTCCCAGCTACAAGGATTACTCTTTTTATGCCTCGAGCCCAGTGAAATTTTGTCTTTTAGTGAGATTAATGGAAAACAGTTGCAGGTAGCTGAAAAGGTAGTTGGAGGTGGTTGAAATCATTAACCAGAAAGTTGTCAGAGCTTCTAGAGGGCAGATCACAGCCATTGGATGAATTAAATCCTGGCCATTGATCCACAATGTAAAATTTATAAAAGGCCAGTGCCTCTCTCATTGTAAGGGGTTAGAAAGTTGGATAGTTAGGATTTTTACAGGTTAGCAATTAGAATTAGGAATAGAAGTAGAATAGAGTGGAAATTGCTGGACAAAAACTGTTGTAATGACAGTTGAAGCAAGTGAATAAACATTGAAGTATGGTGTTTTGCCATTTGTTTTTCTTCTATTGACATGGTTTCTTTTCATCAAATCAGCTAATGTTCAGTGATTTTAATGGTGAAGTGTGAGGGTATTTGATTTGATTTCAGGTTCATACCATTGGAGGCTTGCTGACTGTAGGTCTTCGTGCATGGTTAGTCTGAACCCAATATTGTTCTTAGTTCAACTTTGCGTGTTTGTCTCAGATTGTGCTAGATTTGGGTGTTTGAATGAATATCCATAGTCTGAAAATCCTCTTATGCCCTTGGAGCTTGCACTCTTGTGGAGTTGTGAGTATATCTCTGGCTAAGTAGGGACTAGTTTATTTGAAGTCTATCAACCCACAACACCAACTGTTACTACCATTGTCCTTAGGATCCCTAAACCCTAATCCTTTTGTTATTTTTTTTCCAGTTTGAGAATCAAGGCATCGACAGATGCATGCACAAGTCCCCTTGTGTTTACCAGCAAAACCCATCAAACGCTGAATTATCTTGAGCAGTCTATCCCCTTTGATCATCTAGAACAACACTAGGAATTTCCTTATCTAAGATAGAATAGGATACACTTGGCATTCTATTTTGTTTTGACCGAAAGCTAAAGCAGCAGCAACAGTTTTTGCACATCAATAGATGCCACCTCAGCCTACACCTTGCATATCATTAGAAAGAAGTGTTTGTGTTGGGGCAATATCTCTTCATACTCAACATTTCCAATTGCCTGATTGTGATGATTATGGGGCATATTCCCAAATTGTATCATTTGGTGATCAAGCCTCTTAACTTTGCTTAACTCTTCTGAAACTATCTGACCTTGATCACGCTTCCTCAATTTCATCTTCTTACTTGGGAATCTTCCTTGTTGCATTAACCTTAATGATGCTTTTCACCTTGAACCTTGCATTGATCCTTGCCTTAGATTTGAACTCCTTCATGTTATTTATGTTTGATCATCCTTGTGTATGATGTAGGGGTATCCTCATGTTGCAATTGTTCCCTTCACATAGCCTATCTTGATGTAGAGCCCTTCATTGTTGTGGATTTTCGAAGGAAATTCAAGATAATTGTAAAATTTCCTCATCTTCATTGCTATGCCTTGAAACTATCTTGAATCTTGATGTAATGGTTGTAATCCTTGCAATTATGATGCTCGAGTCCTTTGATGTTGCAATGTTGATCTCCTCCTTGCATATGTAAGTGTGATCTCTTATTTTTAATGAATTCCTTATTTGTCATCATTGTATGTGATGGACAACCTCTTCCTTGACTTGGAGCTCAACATTCATCCTGCCTTGAACATTAATGCTTATCTTCCATGCCTTGGTAGACTTGATGTTGTAAAGCATCCTCCCTTGTAGTGGTTATTGGGATGCTTGAATCCTTGCCTTGATGTTGATTTGCCCTTACTTTGCTGAAGTGTTCCTTGTCTTGATGCTGTAGGGCGTTTCTTTGTGTAATGTACTCTTCTCCCCTACAATAGTTGAGATAGTCTTCCTTTGATCTCATGCATCTTACTGCTAAACCTAGACCTGAAAAACAAACACACTATGATCAAAATACTAAAAAGAAGACAATGTCTTTCAAATAAACTTTAAGTCTGATTTTTTTAAATACTTCTGATTCTGATCTCATTTGCCCTGAATTTGCACTAAGCCTGATAAAGCTTGCCCTAAATGCAAAGAAATCTGATGGAATTCAAATAGAAACTCCCCATGAAACTTGCTCAGGTCTGATGGAATTTGGGTGAGTTCTGCCCTTATGTTATCTGCCCTAGAATTGAGTAAATTTGATGTTTGAATGATTGGATATAACTTTGCTTTATAGGTTCACTTACTCTTAAACTCATCCATACCACTCTAGGCCGACTTGCACTCACACTTAGGTCGGCAATGTAAGAAAATACTGATTTTGTCCTTTAAATGTATTGCATTTTTCCTCAAAATAGGGCCAACTTAGAGCTTGTTTACCCCTGAGCGATTTTTAGGTGGTTAAATGCACAAATCACAGCACATTCAAGGGGGCCTTAGACACAAGTTTATAGCGCTGTATTCACATATCAAGAACAAGTCGGCCTTATGCACCCTTTCATGTTGTTTCATTGTTTTTTTTTCCTACTCTCCCCAAGTCGGCTAGGGACAAGGGTATTGCCTTTTCACATATACATAAAAGTCACATCGCCCTCTTCAAAATACAGCTTCCAATTCACTTCAAATCAAGTGCCCTGCTCTGATTATTAGGTCTCTGAATTAGATCTTACTTCCTGATTTTAGGTCTGAATTTTTGTTGTTTGCTGGTCTGGAATCTGAGTTTAGTCTTTTCAAGGTCTGATTTTGATACCTTTAGGGTCTGATTTCTATCCTCCAAGGCCTGATTGCTCATGCTTTTCATCTTTTAAGTTTGATTCTCACATGAATTCTGAGCGGATTTGAGAGTCCTCCTTACACAAAGTCTGAGTGCATATGAGATAGCTGTGTGCACAAATGGGAAGGCAGGATCCAGGGGCTGCTCTGCACAACATGAGCGGGATTTTCATGTGCCTCTGCACATTTGTGAGCGAGTTTTGAATGTATGCTTGCACTATTCACAAGTAGAGCGTATTTCAAACGTACCCTTGCACAAATGAGGAGCGGGATTTAATAGTATGCATGCATAAGTTGATGAGGTAAAACGGACTTGAGGCTTGGGTTCACATAATGTAGAGCGGTTTCTAGGGGTAGGCCTACACAAGCATAATGTAGAGCAGGATTCATAAGTTGATTTGCACAAGACTTTTCTTTGAGTGGCTCTAAGGTAGGCATTTGCATTAGCGGGCTTGAAGGGTAAGCATGCACAAATCAAAAGGGATGAGTGCATATTGAGGGGTTTAGTGCACAAGAAGAGCGACATTGAGGGGTTGGTATGCACAAGGGTGTAAGGTGAGCGCATTCTAGGGGTTGCAATGCACAAGTTTGATCATGCTACAAAGGAATTACTCCTTCACTCAGTTAAATTTTCTTGATTTTTTCCCTCTCTTGGGTGCAAATGACCTTTTGTGTGCACAAAATTTACAAGATCGGGTTTTGATAGTGGTCTTGCACAAAGAGGTAAGCGCATATTGCTAGTACCATGTAGAAGTTGGCTAGAAGTTGATTTACCTCTTGAACTAGGCTGGCTTATCCTTCTAAAGTGAGAATTGGAGTCTCATTTGCACATAATGCTGAGCGGATTTTAAGGTCATACTTGCACAAGTAAATGAGGTGCATTCAACATGTTGATTTGCACTACAAAGAGGAGAGCACAAGTTAAAGGGGGCACATCTTGAGGGTTTGAATGCACAAGATTGCTAAGCACATCTAAGATAGGTGTCTACACAACTTGATCTCATCTTGGCCACTTTGACTTAAAACCTTTCCATTTTCCTCCTTGAGCGCAAAAGCAAGGTGGCTCTGCACAATCTTGGGCAGCAATTAGGGGTATGAGTGCACAACTTATGAGCGCATTCAAGAGTTATCATTGCTCAAAGGAGAGTAGGTGGTGTAGGGCACCTAGCACTCCAAGAATGAAAGCTTTGATTTCTTTTAAGTTTGTGTGTTAATCTATGATGTAATAATGGACCAACCATTGAGGACTTAGTAGAGCCATAGTTGAGTTGTCCAAATTTTGGTTTGAGTCAATTGTGCTCAGGATGCTGTTAGCCTGAGAAGTGAGATGCTTAGGTAGTTCACAGGCAAAATACTCCAGATGAATGTATTCATGTATCGGGAGTCAATTGAGTTGTGTTTAGGTCTTCTAGGGTGTTTGAGGACCTTTAAGAGCCTTAGAATGCATTAGAATGCAAAAATTGCATCCTGGAGCAAAAGTTGTCAAAAGTTGTTGAGCAACATTTTGCAATTTCTTGCAAAAGTTGCATTTTTGGTTATAGGCGTTAGGAAGTTGGTTGAACTGACTGAAACAAGTGGATATAAGCCAAATTTCACTTCATTGTACGGGTTGGAGGATTGGAAAGGCACGAGCAAGTTTTTGGTTTGTGAAACAATCTTGTTTCCATCAGTTTTTGACAGTTTTGTCTTGTTTTTCCTTGCTTGTACGGTCCAGTACGGACTAGATGGTGTAAACTCATTGCCATCTTTGTATGTTCATTGTATTTGCTTTCATTAAGGTTGATTTGCAAGTTTGATTGTTCCGAGTTGTAGAGATTTCTTTCATTCTTTGCAACTAGGAGCAAAACCCTTGCAAGTAGGGTTTAAGAGCAAGAAATGGCTCTAACCTAGGCATTCTATGATGGCACCTATTGAAATCACTAAGAATGCTAGGTTAGGGTCTGTACATAGCTTAGGAATAGGGTGTGTGATGTTGCAGGTCCAAGAGGAGGAGAAACAATGAAGCCCTAGGCTCATTGCTGGGAGTAGGTGAGTTAGGACAGCAAGAAAAGTGTGATTTGTGAGCACATGAAGATTGGTGCAGGTCTAAGTGGCATATGAATGGAAAGCCCTCTGAGTCCCCTTGAAGGTTCCCAAGGTGTTTAGAGCAAGAGATTTGATTAGTGAAGAGTTCTAGACCCATCTTGCCAATTTACCGGCTCGGTCTAAAACCCTTCAAATTAGTGCAGCATTGGAAACCCCACTTGTACGGATAACCCAGATGCACTTTTCCAGTATTGTCTGTAACTTCCAAAAGGGTACTCAAATCCATGATTTATTTCTGGGCTTGTTTGGGACTTTTGCAAATTAAACCCCTAAAACCGCCTAGGGAGGGCTAATGCAATTAGGCCTAATTAGGTGCCAGTAGAGACCTAGAAGGGTTAAGAAGCCAAGGCGATGGATTTGGTGAGTCTTAAACTTCAAAACACATTGAAGACACCTTGTTGATGCATTGGGAAACCATAGGAAGAGATTGTGTGTTAAGATCCTTGCAGGAGTGGTTGTAGCCCAGGAGAGGAGTGTGTGAGTAACTGAGGTGGCAACCTCAAGTGGAGGAGTTGATTGTCCAGAAACCATTGGCTATACCTAGGAGGCAAGTCAAGAAGGTTCAGACCTTGGATGTCTCATTATCATAACCCCTGCCAAGTGCCATAGGAAGGACTTGAGTAGTTGTAGGGTTGAGTAGGACAAGTCACTCAAGAAGGTGTATCAAACAAGGCTTCAAGGCTTACTGCATCAATAGGTTTAGCAAGTTGACTTGTACAAAGTCACTAGACAAGAGATGGGTGCATTTTAGGTAATGAGGTGCACAAAACAAGAAGCGTATATGGAGGATGGTCTTCCACAACTCACCTCCTAAGGCAATGAATTTGTCCCCTTGATTCAACACTTAGACAATTTTTCGAATGATAACCTGAGTTAGGGCTTGATACCAATGCACAACAACTTAGGCCCCCTGACCTTGCACAAATTTATATGTGAAATGAGGAGATTGACTCCAGACAGAGACAAATTTTGAGTTCCCTTGCCTTGACTATTCACCTAGGCCCTACACGATGTGGACTTAAAATTCATGACCTTAAGGTGTTATGCTTGCAATTCCTGACGGAGTTACAAGCAAACTTTACCACTACTCATTTTGTACCCATTCTTATGCGCCATCCAACACCTTGACAATATCGACAACATTGACAACTTAGCACCTCTGACAACCTTTGCAATTTACCTCAATCTTCAATTCTGAACTAACAAAACTTACCTCTTCTCATGAGCAAAGGTTAACGACTAGGACTACTACCAAGCTAAGACAACTAAGCTAAAAACACCGAAGCTAAGAGACGAAAAAGTGGGGGTCCTCATTTGCAATGGGTTATGTATGTTTGCAACATAACAAGTACGACTCTTGGGTACTTCCTAGGCCTAGGTCCCAAGCACTAGGAAATACCTAAGCCGCACTTGAACCCAAAACATACCCGTACCATGACCTAGGCTTTACCTGCAATACCCAATAACATAGATTTAAAACAATTTTTTACCCAAATACAAGCAAAGAATTCCACACTCGGGGGCAGCACTAGTCTTTCCAAGGCAACATTACTAGAATTAATAAGAGATATCCCAAGCAAACATGTTGTGCCATGAGGCAAGTTGTCACTTAAATAGAGGGCAGAGATATAGAGATTGTTTTGTATTGGTGAAGACAAACCATCTATAGCTGCCAATATGCTAGTGAGGGATACTAGCACTTTCCAAGAGCTGCAATTTCCTTTTTCTTAGGCCTAGTGTAGCATAGCCGAAAGGGAAAAATAGGATGACTAGTTCTACAAAACTAGTGATAGAGTTGTTTGATGTTCAAATGAAAGATGAGGCAGAAGATGCCATTAACAAATTCTTTTTTGTCAATTACAATCCTTTTTATGTTGTTTGCTCTCCTTATTATAAGGAGGTTGTGGCTAAGACAATAAGAGTAGCATCTTCATATGTCCTACCAAGGGAGACAAAATTGAGGACCACAATCTTGGATAAGAACTATTCCAAGTTTAACATTCTAATGGACAAAAGGAAGGCTACATGGGCTACTAGTGGATGCAGCATTGCGATGGATGGGTGGAGGAACATCAGGCATTATCTACTTATCAATATCATGGTGACATGTACAAAAGGCTCTTACTTTTTTAGGGGTGTTGATTATCAGTTTCAATTCCTTAGAGATGCTATCGAGGAGGTTCATCTAGAGGATGTGATGCAAGGTTTGATAAATGTGGCCTATCTGTGTATGTGATATCCCCACCCTATGAAGGTAAGCACCGCAATATGACATCCCCAGCTAGACAAATACAGAGCATTAGCATCAAACTGTATTAAGCCAGCAGACTAATCGAATGGGTAGCTAGCCGTAAATAAAGATAATCCTCATCATCAGACAAGGGAGACATCATAAGCACCTGACAGTAGTTCCACTGTGAAGAGAAGATAACAAAGAAAGAAGCACCCAGCATCGACTTGCTAAGCAAATCAACTTGAAAGCGCTATACAGCAGACGTATCGATGACAGCATAGAATGTGTTGGATTGATCATATCATGGAAGGAAAGAAGTTATTATCGCTGTATAAGAAGAATCAATGAAGATTTGATGCAGGATAGTTAAGTGGAGAAATGAATGATTAACGATTAAACCCGAGATAATAAATAATAGTTAACGGAATGCAGCATTAGGAAGGGTGATCAGATAGTAAACCAATTCGTATTAATTCATGAAGTGATTCGATTAGGAAGAGGTATGTCCTTTGAATGATCAAAAGTGCAACCCTTCGAACTGGCAAGATATAGAAGGGAGATCATCGAGCATTATCGGGAGTGAAGGAGTTTTACGCAAGCTATCGGGGGAACTAGTCTTCACGCATCCACACAGTGACTGCCCGGTGACAAATATATTATAACTGTGAAATACTTCTGATTTACAAGCAATACCATATTATTGTCTCTGCACACATCTGGTGTAGTAATATGCGACTGTAAGCTCCGGCCATTCTGCACTCAAGAGATCATATCGGGTACCATTGAAAACTACAGCAACCATTGCAAGGCCAAGTCGTCTATGTATGCAGTTAATTATCAGAGATAGAAGCTGGAGTTAACGTCATCTTATGGTCCAATCAGAGATAGCAGTAATATTGACATTAGACAAATAATCAGAACAACTATTTCACAAAGTGAACTAATACATGTATTATTCTTGACCATGATATTCATAAGACTGTAAGTGGTATCTTATATCATAATTCATTGTGATTTCTGAGGCTTGAAGGAAAGAAGTCTCTTGCAATTGATTTTGTAAGTTAAATGTTCCTATCTTATAATATATAAATTAAGGGGACATTACAGTGTAGACTAGCAAAGAAATTGGTTGAGGTGGCCTACAAACATATATGGTGGACTCTTTGTGTGCATGTCATGAACATTGCTCTCAAGGACATTGGCAACATGGATTAGATCAAGCAGGTCATTCTTGATTCTAGAGATTTACAAATGTTTATATGCAATTTCTACACATTGCATGTACTATTTTAAACCTTTCCTAAAAAGGAAGTTTTGAAACCCTTAGAGACTAGATATGCATTATGATTCAATCTCGAGAAGAGGATGATTAAGGTGCAAGAGGCATTAATTCTAATATCCATGACATAAGGGTGGAATTGGTGGCCCAATCCTAAGTCAAAGCAAGGGAAGAGGGTGAAGAGCAACATTTTTTGGTTCGATGTGAAACACATTGTTTCTATCATAACTCCAGGGGGACACTAATGCTTCAAAACTTGGAGAGGTGTATTATTGCATTGACCTGTTTGGCCAAATGAAGGATAGCATACAAGAGAAAGACCCACCTTGGAGTGCTACCATGAACACATTTAGCCTATCATTCAATAGTGATCGGAGAAGCTCAAAACTCCCTTGCACATGATTGCCTATGCATTGAACCCAAAGTTGTATGTGTAAAGGCTTGGCATAATTTCCCCTATGGTAGATGTCAAGGTAAAGGTACATGTAATTTACATGATGTATAGTGTTGACGAAGCCACCATTATCCATATTGAGTGGACCAAATATGCCACACTTAGGGGATATTTGGAAGAGGCAAAGTTGGATAGGAAGACTATGGTAGTGGAGGACTCATTATTGTGGTGGATTGTGCATGGGCCTTATTCATTGACAACACACTAGTCATGTGTCTCTTGTCCTAGGTTTTTAGTTCTTTTGCTGCTGGAGAAACTGTTTTATTTACAACTTTATCCTTTCTATTAAGATGAATAGACTTACCTCTAGGAGGGTGGATAAGCTTGTAGTTGTGCATAGTACCATGTGTAATTGAACAAAACACATTTATGTACAAGGAGAATCTAGAAACATGATAGGATGGAGAGTCAAAGGAGCCAACACAAGTTGATGATAATGTGGCACAAATAGAGTTGGTTAGTACTGGTTGGGAGGAACTTGAGCACAATGGGTCCAATGGTTCTAGTGATGAGGACTTTGCTACAACCATTGGGGATGATGATTTGAGGCATTGGCCAGTTGTATTTCAATTTCGAATGTGATCACCATATTGTGTTTAGTATTAGGTAGTATACAGTTTCAAGTATTTTTTATAACTATTTTTCAAGTACCGTGTTATATTTGCACCACCATCCCCTTGCCATCTTCAAATTTAGGTCCTTGGTCAACATCCTTCAAACCTGTCCCCTCATTCCTTGTTCCAAAACTCTGGGACTATGCAGAAGTATATGACTCCCCCCTTTATTTCATCTGTTTTGTAAGAATGTATAGGTTTTTTGGCTCTGATTTTTTTGTTTTAATTGAAAAAACACGTCAACATATAAAAATCTGACAGTTTCCAAGCCAGAGAGGTATCTAACAACCAAAACCAAAAAGAAGCATAGATATGTTTCCTGGTTTAAACAAGAAAACATATTTTTTGACGCCATTATTGCCTGGTTTAACCAAAAAAAAGATCTTTGACAAAATTGTATAGTTTTGGGCCAGCGACTATCAACCATAACAAGGAAAAAGAAATGCATGTATGTTATTTGAATTCATATTTTGCCAATTGTAGGCTTCCAGCACATATTTGTTGTTTTAATTTAAAAAAATACAACTATGGACGTATGTTACAGTTATATCTTTTCTGACTCCTTTTTTTGCCAATTTAAGTAGAAATACAGGCTTTCCGGCACATTTTTTTCTTATTTAACTGAATAATCACACCATCCAGGAAAACCTGACTTTTTCTAGGCACAAGATGCAAAAGAAAGTAAATTGACTGATCCTTGTAAACACAGCATACATGGAATTGGAAGTTGGCCAATGTATCTTAAAAGCTGAAAGTCTGCTCATATGTTGTGGGAGAATGTAACTTGGATGTGGGTAGATGACCTACCACATAGAAAAATCAGCTGCGGCCTTGCTATAAATGTAGGTACATGCTACTGGAAGTCCATCAATATCTCTTCAAAGCTGAAATCTGTTCTTGTGCGAGAACCTATAACTTAGGTCTGAGTAGATTACATAGTACATATTTAAATCAGCTTTAAATCAGCTGTATTACAATGCATTTACATCTTCTATAGGCTGTTGCCAAAAGTACACAATGAATTGTGATAAGGCCAATGATGTAATCATAATGTTATGAACGAATCCATTGCTTCTGGACAATTCTATTGAATACAGAGGGATGGTGTGTTATAGTATAATAGATATCAATGTGACTAGTTAAACTTTATCATACATGTGTAATTAATACCGTCTTATCACTACAAAATCCTGCTTCAAATTTTTGAAATTAATTTAAACTTTCTCACCAAGGTTGTTAGCTAATAAGACGTTCAATTTTGATGATAGGAACAGATTCTGATATTAAAGAGACACCAGTTTTAAGCTCTGGTAGTGTATAGTGCAATGTATAAGGGAAGCTATTTGTGAAGGTGTTGAGGCTTGGACATGATTGGCATGCTCAGTTTTTTTATCTCGGCTAAGTATAAGCTCAAATGTACATTCGATGCTCATTAAGATACTGACACGATATTAAATGCTATCCATGCTATAAGGCAAGGACATACTAAAATACGAGTCAACACTTTGTTCCATGGAATCTTGGGAAGTGGGGATGAGGGGACAGGGGTTTGAGTGCAAAGCCCCTAATACAGTTGAGGGACATATTCTAAGGGCAGCGCCGCTTGTGGAGTTTGAGGGCGATGCAGAGGGGTGGAGTTGTAATGTCCCCACTCTAGCAGATTGACCAAGTATATGTGCGTTAGCCTAGCTCTACATGGTCTCGAGGGCTAACGAAGGGTTTAAAGGGATCCTGAAGTGTTTTGGCCTAGTCATTTCCAGTTTGGGCCAAAACGAAGTTGATTTACTTAGTTTCAGGCATACTTACTATTTTTAGTAAGTCAGCAGGACACAACGGGGGCTAGTTTTGGTGATTGGATTTGATACTCCTTGGTGAGAGCTTTCCGACGAGCTATCACTCACGCTATTCGGAGTCCGATTGCTAATATATTTTAATGCCTGAAGTTTTATTAAAGTAACATTTAATTTAATTGTAAAATATTAAAGTGTTACTTTAATATTTATTTTATGGAGATATGTGTAAATCAAAGGGGCAACCAAGAGAGACATAAGTGAATATTTTAATATGTTTTATATTGAACATGTTTTATCCCACATTGTTTGAGTGAGTTGGGTCGCCCCTTGGAGAAAGAATAAAAGGGAGCTTTTGTGGCTTCATTGGGGAGGTTGAATATGAGAAGAATTTGGTGTGTGAGTTGCAGATCCGTTCTTGGCATTAGAGGACGTCTATCCTCTCTTGTGACATTCTAGACGTCATTCCCTTGGGGTTTGGCCTTTGGAACTTCATTTACAGGCAGATTGGGTGTATTTCTCAGCCACAGGCAGCAGCATTATTTGGTTGCATTTCCAGCTACAAGCAGTAGCATTATTTGGTTGCATTTCTAGCTACAGGCCGCGACACTATTCACACGGGTACTATTCACGTGGCACTATTCACGTGACACTATTCACGCGGCACTATTCACGCGGTACTATTCACGCGGGTACTATTCACCTGACACTATTCACACGACACTATTCATGCAGCACTATTCATGTTACTGTAGCAGCAGAATTAGAAACTTTTGTTGGAACATTATGTCAAAATGCTGGAGTATTTAGTGAGTTGAAAATAACCTGGTTTGTATTTGAGTTTGTTAATTCTGGAAATAATATTATAACAGCAGTAGTTCAATTTCCAGCTTGCCTATTATTGTAAATTCTTTTTAGTTCATGTTATGTGGTTTCATACCTGTGCAAAGACTTAAAACCAGAGTTACCCGGGGACGCGTTCCCGACCTGAAAACCCCCGTCCCCGTCTCGGGGACGTTTCGGGGACTTGGGGACGGCTAGGGGACGTTTCCCCCCGTCCCCAAATTGCCCTATATTTTTAGGGGACGTCCCCGAAACGGGGGGACGCCTGCCCTAGCCTTGGGGGACGTCCGTACGTCCCGGGGACGGCTGGGGACGGCTAGACGTCCCCCTTATCTAAGGCCATTAATAAATATTAAAAAACTAAAAAAAGTTGTATTTTCAAATTTTTTAAAATTTTTTCTAATATAGGCCCCTTATTAATTCAAATTGTTAGTAAAAATAAAAAAATTAAAAGATAACATTAATTTAATTCATAATTTTGACAATGAAACTATATGGCAGCAGTGTAGCCTTTGGGCATTTTGACACAGAGATTAGAAAATCGCCCAAAAATCGCCAAACTCGGCGAGTTAATAGAAAAATAACACCCAACACCTTTATGAAAGAATAAGTTTTTTTGGCCTCGCGGGGCGCTGCCCTTCGACCCCGCCCTGTATCGCGACAGGGAGCGCGCAAAGGGGCGCTGCCCCTTGACCCCGCAAGGGGCGATGCCCCTTGACCCCACCTTGGGGGCGCTGCCCCCAAACCCCCGTTGAAAAATATGGGGGGAAACCGCGTCGATAGAAGTAGGGAAAATTTAACCTCTTTGTTTTGACATTTTGTATGTTATTTCTTTAATATCTATTATGATATGCATATTGACAATGTGAATGAATTGAAATTCTGATTTATGAATGCATAATTGCATATTGTCTATTGAGTATTAACAATGTTGTATGTTCAGAATTTACATTCTAAAATGTCTTCAACTTTTCATAGTATCATACACATGCCATTTCCATGTTTTATTGTTTTCATATGAATATAATGTATGTATGCATGCTTTATCCATGTTTTCATATGAACATTTAGAATTTTGAAATTTTCCTATATATTTTAAATATTTCCTATATTTTAATAGCCGTCCCCTTTGCCGTCCCCCGCCGTCCCCGAATTTGGCAAAAAAATTTGCCGTCCCGAAAACGCGTCCCGCCGTCCCCTGCCGTCCCTGTCCCGGAAACTCG
The DNA here is from genome assembly GCF_030272615.1 of Cryptomeria japonica. Lineage (NCBI taxonomy): Eukaryota > Viridiplantae > Streptophyta > Pinopsida > Cupressales > Cupressaceae > Cryptomeria > Cryptomeria japonica. The sequence goes on from NC_081412.1 coordinate 129,723,400, forward strand.
GGGTAACTTTGCTTAAAACAAAAAAAACATTGAAACATTAAACGGAGGAATAAGGAATTGGCTGCAAACTGTTTGACTAAATTCCTATCAGCAGTGGGGTTAGTTTTGGGCATTCTAGGGTGCCCATTACAGTGGTATCAAAGCAGAAGATTCTGCCATCTTGTGGGAAACTTTCACCAAAACATATTGCAGAAATAAAACAGGTCCAGAATGTATGATTGAGCATGCGACAGGGACATTATAATTTTCGCAATACCAGGGCCAGACAAAATAGAAATCCGGATAGTCAGAGTGAGCAGTCTAGTTCATCCGTGCAGGTGGACATAGAATCCAGTCATACAGACATAGAGGAAATATTCTTCGATCAGGACAGCAGTATGGGTGACCGAGATGAGAGGAATATCGTTCCAGATCAGGGGGAGGTAATGTTCAGACAGTTACTGGGTACGTTAGAGCAAGGGCAGCGTATGCAGCAGGAGCAGAATAGGCGAATGGACATGATGTTGCAGCTTATGGCTAGACAGATGGGCGTTAATATTAATCCAGGTGATGCCAACAATGGAAACAATAACAATGGGGGAAACGATAACAATAGGGGCAATGATAATAATGGAGGCCGAGGCAACAACAATGGCCCTGAGAATAACATTAATGGTAATAATGGACATGGCAACAATGGGATTGAGGCGGATAACTTTAGACACATTGCACACCCAGCTCGAACAACGAGCTCGAGACCTCTTCTACCCACCTTTCCACCTAGGGATTCGGTTCAACCAGTGAACGAACCGCAGATTACTGAGTTACAGGGTCAGTTCAGGAGGGACTGGGAGGCCAGTGGACCCGAGTTTCAGGCGGATATTTCCCTCAGAGATTATATGGACTTGAGGATGAGACATATGCCTAGAGCAGGAGGGAGGAATCAGAATTTTGAGCTAAGAAAGAAAGTTGGAAAACTTTCCTTGCCTTATTATGATGCTTCAGGGAAGATGACTGCACGAGCTTGGGTGCAGAAGGTAGATACATACTTGCAGCTAAATCCTATGCCTGAGGATGAGGCTATCAAGTATGCGGCTATGCATTTGGACGGCGTTGCGCATGAATGGTGGCATCATGGCATGGTGACTTTGGGGCATAATCAGATTACATCCTATGAGGAATTCACAGAAAGATTGATTGAGAGATTTGACACTAGGGATCTCGAGTTACATTTCAAGGAGCTAGCACAGTTAAAACAGTCAGGGTCAGTGGATGCTTACATCGCCGAGTTTCAGCGTTTGTCTGTACTTGTTACTGATATCTCTCCTAGGAGATTGGTGGTGTTATTTTGTGATGGGCTTGCTGATCCATTACGTGGTTGGGTGAAGGGACATGATCCACTCACATTAGCAGAAGCAACTAAAAAGGCACGAGATTTAGCCCCTTCGGTATACAAAGGAAAATACCATTCAACAGATTCTTTCTACCGCAAGGACAAAGACAAAAAACCATTTCAGAAAGAGTATAACAAACCCAAAGAAGGATCAAAAGGACTAGACAGTGAAACCTTGAATGAACTTCGAAAGAAGAAACTGTGCTTCTAGTGTAGAGAGCCTTGGGACTTATCTCATAAATGCCCTCTCAAGGCTAAGGCAAATCAAATGGAGTATTTTTCTGCAGAGGAGTCAGAGTCAGAGGGGGAGGATCAGCACTCCAATTCAGATGAGGGTAACATGATAGAGGAGAGCAGCATTCCTAAGGATGATAGATCGTTGGCACGTTTGACAGGGGCCCAAAAGGCAATCACATTTAAGGTCCGGGGTACTATCCAGGGGCAGAAAGTGATATCTCTCATTGACACTGGGGCTACACATAACTTTATAGATACACAGTTGGTAGCCAGGAGAGGTTTACAGACAGAGGAGCATGATGGTTTTAGGGTCATGGTGGCTAATGGCCAAAAGCCATTATGTACTCAGAAGGTTTCAAATCTTCACATTAGATTTGGAGATGGCTATGAGTTGGAGGATGATTTCTACGTTGTGGACATGGGAGATTACGACATCATCCTCTGTATGACATGGATGGCATTGCTGGTTGAGTTCACTTTCAACCTAGCGAAGTTGGAAATGAGGTTTCAGCATGAGGGTAGGACTGTTTTTCTCAGGGGACTTTCAGATGGGAGTTGCAGGGTAGTCTCTTTGAAGAGAATGGAGAGACTTTTTCGACATAATGACATAGAGTGGGCAACAGAGTGCTTAGTTATGCCAACTTCACCGGAGCCTCGGGTGAAGAGTCATCCATCAGATATACAGGAGATTCTTGACAGGCATGCCAAGGTATTCAGTGATATTCCTCACGGGGTTCCTCCTGACAGGGGTGCAGAGCATGTTATTGAGCTCGAGGAGGGAGCCAAACCAGTGATGATCACTCCCTATCGTCATCCTAAGAAACATAAAGACGAGATAGAGAAGGGCAATTAAGGAGTTGTTGGAAATGGGGCACATCAGGCCTAGCAAAAGCCCCTTTGCTTCAGCTGTAGTTTTGGTAAAGAAGAAGGATGGGACAATGCGCATGTGCATCGATTACAGGGCACTGAATAAGAAAACAATTAAAAACAGGTATCCCATTCCTAGGATTGATGAGTTGATTGATGAGTTGCATGGGGCATGCTTCTTCACCAAAATTGATTTGCGATCCGGATACCATCAGATCAGGATGAGAGCAGAGGACATTGAGAAAACAGCCTTCCGATGTCACTATGGCCACTTTGAGTTTATGGTTATGCCATTTGGACTAACCAATGCACCCGCTACATTTCAGAGTTGTATGAACCAGGTATTCAGGGAGCAGTTGAGGAGATTTGTCTTGATCTTCAGTAAGACCTGGGAGGAACATTCACAGCATTTGGAGGAGGTATTATCTATCCTAGAGAGAGAGTCTTTATATGCCAAGGAGTCTAAGTGTGAGTTTGGTATGACAGAATTACTATACCTTGGGCATATTATTAGTGCAGATGGAGTTCGAGTAGACCTTGAAAAGATTAGAGCTATAGTAGATTGGCCTACTCCCACGAACCTCACACAACTTAAGGGGTTCTTTGGTTTATGCGGGTTTTACAGGAGGTTTGTTAAGGGGTTTTCACAGACTGCAGCACCTTTGACAGACCTCACTAAAAAGGGAGCCTTCGTATGGACAGAAGCAGCGCAGCGATGTTTTGACCACTTCAAACAAGTGATGTCATCTTGTCCAGTTTTAGCTCTACCAGATTTCACGAAGCCATTTGAACTTCAGTGTGATGCTTCAGGTGATGGGATAGGGGCAGTATTGATGCAGGAGAAACATCCCATTGCATTCGAGAGTAGGAAGCTCCGAGGTGTTGAGAGGAGCTATTCTATCTATGACAGGGAGATGTTGGCCATAATGCATGCATTGGCCAAATTCCGATCATACTTAGTAGGCGGACGGTTTGTGATCAAAACTGATCACAATAGCATAAAATATTTCATGAGCCAGCGTGATCTTAATGATCGGCAACAGAAATGGGCTACTAAATTGCAGGCTTATGACTTTGACATAGAGTTTGTCAAAGGTAAGAAAAACGTGGTGGCTGATGCCTTATCACGGAGACCTCACTTATGTGCTCTGGCAGAGATTTCAGGAGATTGGAGAGATCAGATTATAGCAAAGTATGTCGGAGATGCTTGGGCTTCTGGATTGATTTCAGGTACTATACAGGATGATCGCTATGAGGTGATAGATGGATTGATCAGAGTTCAGGACAGGGTTTATTTGATTCCGTCATCACATTTGAGAGAGGTGATACTAAAGGCATTTCATGATGCACCCACAGCTGGGCATCCGGGGATTTTCAAGACCTACAGGCAGATCCGAGAGCGGTTCTCATGGAGAGGGCTCAAGGATGATGTTCAGAGGTATGTCAGGGAGTGTGCGGTTTGTCAACAGAATAAGGGAGAGCACACATTTCCTGCAGGTTTATTACAGCCCTTGCCCATTCCTGATAGGAAATGGGAAAGTATTTCGATGGACTTCATCACTGGGTTACCACGAGTGCAGGGAAGGGATTGCATCTATGTGGTGGTGGACCGCTTGACGAAGTTCGCTCACTTCTTTGCTATTCCGTCCATTTACACAGCAGCACAGGTGGCAGATCTTTTCTTTAGAGAGATATTCAGGTTACATGGGTTGCCCAGATTCATTGTCAGTGATCGGGATAGTAAGTTTATGAGTGTTTTTTGGCAGGAGCTGTTTAGGTTGTGTGGTACAGATCTTACACCTAGCACTAGCTATCATCCGCAGACAGATGGGCAAACATAGATTGTGAATAAATGGGTGGAGGGATATTTGAGGAACTATGTAACTGCACAACAAAAAGCTTGGGTCAGATGGTTGCATATGGGAGAGTATTGTTATAACACCACTTATCATATGTCCATCAGGATGACTCCTTTCATGGCACTCTATGGTTATGATGCACCTAGCTTCATGGATTTAGTTTTGGGGGACAGCAGAGTGCCCAAAGCCAAAAACTTATTGCAGGATAGTCAGGACATCCTGAAAGTGCTCAAGGAGAATATACAGCAGGCCCAGAATCAACAGAAATTGTACGTTGATCAGCACCGAATAGAGCGCAGTTTCGAGGTAGGGGATATGGTTTACTTGAGGCTACAACCATATAGACAGTCATCACTCAAGAAGAGCGGAGCTGAAAAGTTGAAGCCTAGATTTTATGGTCCCTACAGGGTGATTCGCAGAGTGGGCGAAGTCGCCTATGAGCTTGAGCTTCCAGAGGGCAATCGGGTGCACAATGTATTTCATGTGTCTAGGCTTAAGAAAGCTATTGGTCAGAGTGTAGTACCTTCTGCAGATTTACCTCCTTTGGATGAGGAGGGGAAGCTCGTGTTAGTACCTGAGGCTATTCTGGACACCAGAGAGAGGAAACTCAGAAACAGGATAGTGAAGGAGTATTTGGTCAGATGGAGAGACCTGCCGGAGGAAGATGCTACATGGGAGAATGAGCAGGTGATACAACAGGCTGGACTGAGATTGCTTGAGGACAAGCAATTTCAAGGGGGGCGGACTGTAATGTCCCCACTCTAGCAGATTGACCAAGTATATGTGCGTTAGCCTAGCTCTACATGGTCCCGAGGGCTAACGAAGGGTTTAAAGGGATCCTGGAGTGTTTTGGCCTAGTCATTTCCAGTTTGGGCCAAAACGAAGTTGATTTACTTAGTTTCAGGCATACTTACTATTTTTAGTAAGTCAGCAGGACACAACGGGGGCTGGTTTTGGTGATTGGATTTGATACTCCTTGGCGAGAGCTTTCCGACGAGCTATCACTCACGCTATTCGGAGTCCGATTGCTAATATATTTTAATGCCTGAAGTTTTATTAAAGTAACATTTAATTTAATTGTAAAATATTAAAGTGTTACTTTAATATTTATTTTATGGAGATATGTGTAAATCAAAGGGGCAACCAAGAGAGACATAAGTGAATATTTTAATATGTTTTATATTGAACATGTTTTATCCCACATTGTTTGAGTGAGTTGGGTCGCCCCTTGGAGAAAGAATAAAAGGGAGCTTTTGTGGCTTCAATGGGGAGGTTGAATATGAGAAGAATTTGGTGTGTGAGTTGCAGAGCCGTTCTTGGCATTAGAGGACGTCTATCCTCTCTTGTGACATTCTAGACGTCATTCCCTTGGGGTTTGGCCTTTGGAATCCTTTGCGATCAGCTTCATTTACAGGCAGATTGGGTGCATTTCTTAGCCACAGGCAGCAGCATTATTTGGTTGCATTTCCAGCTACAAGTAGCAGCATTATTTGGTTGCATTTCCAGCTACAGGCCGCGACACTATTCACGTGACACTATTCACGCGACACTATTCACGCGGTACTATTCACGTGGGTACTATTCACCTGGCACTATTCACGCGGCACTATTCATCTGGCACTATTCATGTAGCACTATTCATGTTACTGTAGCAGCAAAATTAGAAACTTTTGTTGGAACATTATGTCAAAATGCTGGAGTATTTAGTGAGTTGAAAATAACCTGCTTTGTATTTGAGTTTGTTAATTCTGGAAATATTATTATAACAGCAGTAGTTCAATTTCCAGCTTGCCTATTATTGTAAATTCTTTTTAGTTCATGTTATGTGGTTTCATACCTGTGCAAAGACTTAAAACAAAAAAAACATTGAAACATTAAACGGAGGAATAAGGAATTGGCTGCAAACTGTTTGACTAAATTCCTATCAGCAGTGGGGTTAGTTTTGGGCATTCTAGGGTGCCCATTACAGGAGTTCCCACCACCAAGCCCAAATTAAGGCCTTTGACACCACACAAACCTTAAATTATGCATGCCATTTTCATTATTTTATTACAATGGTTTCTACACGTGCTCTTCCTTTTGCTATTGCTCTCCTTGCTATGCAACTGGCAACCTTTCTCAATGCTTCCAAGCTTTGATAGTGATTTGGAGTGAGTGTGAGGTGTATTTATAGTCTTTCCGGAGTGCTTAGGATAGGGCCCATAAAGTTTTAGGGTTAGGATTGGGGGCATGAACATCAAGAAAAATGTTTGATTAAAAATTTTATTTTTTTTCGAGGTGTTTGATGCTTGGGAGTTTCCCCTAAGTCTCATAAGCTAAAAATGGTTGTCAGAGAACCATGGGACCCCCCAGCATCCCCAACAAGATGAGACCTCTCCTCTTTGAGGGAGAGATGTCCCAGGGAGGTTTCTTGTTGGTGGTGGCAGTGGGGGACGATGGTGAGATGTTTTCCAGCAGTCCCCACATCTCGAAACTGTCTCCATATCCAGAAACAACAGATTTGAAGGGGGGATGCATCCCTGAGGAACATTGGTTCAACACAAGTTTTCAGATCAACATGATAACTTATTAGTTTTGTAATTCATGGATTTTTTATTTGTCTCTGTGTCATTGGCCTGATGCTCACTAAATGTGTCTCTATTTCATTGGCTCAAATGAATAGTTTATTACTTTTTTCCTACAGCATTTGGGTGGTTCACTTTATTGTACTTACATGTAAATATAGAAGAACCATCCTTTTTATATTATATTTTTTTTAAATTGCTGAGATTTGCCAAGTCCGAGTCCAAAACCAGCCTGCCGAATTTGTACTGAATCATAGTCTTGTTGCCATGGTGTTTAGTTATCAAGCAAATGAGGCTGGATAAAAGTTTGGCCTCTCGTGCAAGAATTAATAATGGAAGAGGCATAAACAAAAAGGGGATTATGTAGAATATCAGATGCACCCAGATGATGTTGGAGACTAGTGGAGGCACAAGCATACTAGCTTTGGTTGTCACCCTAGACTAAATGGTTGTTGGCTTTGACCTTGTAGAGTGTGACCTATTGCAGCAGTCCCTTCTAGATGAAATTAATGAACAGAAAAATAATTAGAACTGTAATCAAGTTTGTAGCCAGCGACAATGTAGAATGCAAAGTATCAAAGAAGGTTAAATGCATCTTTTAAACTATGCTCTCTAAACCTTTAATTGTGGTACACTAGCTTTGCCTGCAACAGGATATAAGAGCACATTTCCACTATCATAGATGCATTTGACAAAATCTTTGACCATGCAACCTAGATTCTCTGTTTGTTCATGAAATTCATATTTATATAACAAAGTTTACTGCTCTGGTATCAGTAACTGAGGGAACTATGTAATGGTGATGCAGGAGTGTGCACAAAGATTTGGTGTAGGGATTATAAATTCTCTTACAATTGAACTGAAGGGATCAAAGGATGTTTCAAAGCTACTCACTGGAGTTAATGTGCTTGGACATGTCTGTACAATGCAAGAGTCAATCCAGAATGAAGCACTTCCTCATTTTCTCTTATTTCTTAGTCATCCTTACCCTAAGGTGTGCGATGCATCTCTATGCTATTATATAATTTCTCTATTAGCAATTTGTATGGCATGACTTCTGCAGAATGTTTTGGCTGTAAATTTTTTTATTTTATTTTCAAATCTATCCTTCCAAGTTTTCTACTCTCACATTGCAGCAAGTCTCTACTGAAATTCTAGATGACATTGTTCTTCTTGGTTATGTCCTCTTTGTAGGTAAGGAAGGCATGTGCAGATCAGGTGTATCTTTTACTTATTCAACTTGGCGAGCAACTGCTGGATGATGATAGAATGAATAAAGCTCTTGAGTTGATTGGTGAGACTTGCTGGGAAGGCCCCAGAGAGGAAACCAACGTACAAAAGCTTAAAGTTTTTGACATTTTTAATCTTAAAGTTCCCTCAGCACAATTTACATCTCACAAATCAGATAAATGGGGTTCAAAACAGAAGGCAGACAAATCTGATGAAAATGCATCCTATGCATCTTTAATTGATTCAATTCATTGATTCGCTTTAGTGTCATCAAAACACAAATGTTATAATATATATGCTTCAGTGATTTTCAGGCCTTGACACTAAATTTGATTTGCATGTTTCACTACTGTTGAGAAATTGTTTCATTTGAAGGAGATCGTGCACCCTTTTGCCCTGATGCTGTCTCACAGTTCAACCCTCCATTCACCCTTTTTGTTTTGTCAGCATCTTTTATATGGTATTACCGACATCCCACATGTTGGAAGCATTCTGCAGATTCTCCTACTAAATATTGCTTGCATCCCAACTCAAAACACCTAACAAGTTGTCATTAAATATTCACCTTGTGCTTTATTTATATTGATCAAGAAGCTGGGAAAGGATTATTTTCTCTTTACTTCATGAACTGCAAGATTTCATGATTTATCCCTTGGATTTTGCTCTTTAAATTTTGTTTTCATTTGCATGACACATAAAAGTGTTTTTTGTGGTTTATGCACATCTCAATTGATTACTTCTAAGATACCAATTTGGTTGTGCTTGGAAATACGAAGCTGTGAACTGAACTTTCTTTCTCCTTCAAAACTGGGCATACCACTTTTTTACTCTCTTCAACTTTTGTCCATGTCCAATGCATCTTCCATGTATGTTGATATTTGTAATTCTATACATTTTAGGGGTGGTTGGATTCTGACGAGTCAAGCTTATTTCAGTTGTCGTATGCAATTTTTTTTTGGCAAACATGATTCAAGAGCTATTTCAACTTTATTGCAACTACATTTGTGAACAATACTCTTAGTTGTCTATGTTAATTTGATGTCTTTGATCTAATAATTTCCAAAAGCTGGGTCTCAATGGAGACTTAATGTTGGAATCATAATCCATTACACAGTCGTATCTACATATGATGCTATTTTCACCAGTAAAAACCTTAAATCTTTAAATTAGGACATTGTTTAATGGACTTCCACTCCTAAATTAGTCATTGCGTGCTATTTTAAAATCTTTCCATTGGCAATGCATTCATGGTAAGTTTTTAAAGTGATTTTATCAAGTACTAAAACTTTAGAGATGGAGACTATGCTAATTTGATGTCTTAAACTCTTAAACTCTATTAGATGTTGTAATGTCCCCTTTTTGGGACATTAAAAATTCAATTAAATAATTAAGTTTTAAGTTGTCAAATTATTTCAAATTAAATAATTAAGTTTTAAGTTGTCAAATTATATCAAATTTAATGACAACTTAATTTAATTATTTAATAGAGCAATTAAAGTGACTTTTTATGTCAACAGAGAATAATAAAATAAAAGTCTCTTTATTATTATTATTTCCCATTTGGAAAACTAAATATAAAAGTGAGGGAAATATGAAAGGGCTTCTGGAAGCTTCTTGAGGAGTTTTTATAAAAGGCAGTTTGGGCTTCATTTTGAGAATTTGATGAAAATGTTTGATTTAGTTGAATCTTTGGGGATGCAAACCTTCAATAGATTGTTAGAAGGGTGGATGAAACCCTAGTTCTTCTAAGGAGTGGATTAATGACGAAGTTTATTCTTCTGCCAAATATGTGACATCTCCCTTGGAGACAAATTTGCAGTAATACAGGTATTTGCAGATCTGAAGGACCTTGTATCTGATGTTGGTGAAGAAAGATTATTTTATCCAGGATATTACTAGCAAGAGATTACATTTAAATGTCGGACTTTATTCATTCCTGTCATGTATAGCTATATTTCTGAAGGCATCCGATTAAATTATTGGAGAAATTGAGTATAACGATTCTGAAAAATTAATCCATATCTGCGATTGCTATTGGTTGAGGGTATTTGGCATCAGGAGACATCTAATATTTGCGTGAGGGTCCTTGGTTAAGTGCGATATTTGAAGATTTATATTATGTTATGAATATTTAATGTTTTTTTGAGTATTGTTTGGCAAATATTTTGTGGGGCCCGATATATTATTGGGAATGTTTCATCTAAGTTGAAGCACATAATAGTATTGCTAGTAATAATGTTGGGCAATTAATTATTCTCTGGAGAGCTTGGGTAATATTAAAAGGGTAAAAATTGTGGATTATTGAAGGACCCGTCTCTTTGTGGGCAGCTTTGAATAACAGGGCCAATATTTATAATGTTGGCCGGATGATGATTTTATTCATAATTGTAATTGGTGTGGATATATTGAATTCGTGTGAGGAACTATATTATATACTTCTAAGCCAATCGTATTGGCTACATTCAAAGAATCCATGGAGATATTTGTGCAGTCGTTTTTGGCAAGACAGCGACCAAGGTATGATCTGGAGAAGTGTTCGAACTCAGCCCATAATGGAGTCTCTCGAGTATAGACATTATCGTAGTTTGGTATGTATGGACAACAGAGTTTACAACGTAGATTGCATTGTTTTTGGGGTCTCGCTGCAAGGAAAGGATTCATGACAAAGTTTGGGCATCACAAGGAGATCACTGAATAATCGTTCCTTTTGAAAGCATTGAATTAGGATTGCATAATCTAGGCAAGGAGTCGCCATAATCAGGTGTTTCATTGTAACCACATTTTGTGTTTACTTTATATTGTTTCATTTCTTTGTGTGAGGCAATACGAACGTGAAGTGCAACAATGGAGGCATATAATCTATACTTTGATTTCTTGTTCTATTTTTATTGGTGAGCAAGCTTAAATATGCATATCTGAAGCAATTCGGTAACCACTGCGATTGCATTATTGGTGAAATTTGGTAGTCTATATGTATATTGTTATTGTGTCTTCTTCAATTATGTAACACCAGAGCATACATTTTAAGTTTACAACAATGATTTATGCATTGCCTATAGACGGTAGGCAAAGTGTTTGATGTAATGCCCCTGAGGAATCAGTGAATATTTCTGAATGTTATGACCAGATAAGTGTTTGATTAAATGCCTGTCCAGTAGTCTTGTCTTTGTAATGGAAATTTGGAATCAAAATTAGTGAGGATTCTTACAGTGGTATCAGAGCTGGTAATCTCGCCAGCCTGTTCGGAAAGTTAGAGTTTTAATTTTCAGTTGTCTTGGCCAGCATTCTTCTAACATTAGTTCCATTAGACTGTTGAAAGATGAAGTCTCTGCAGGAGCTTTTGACCGAACTAAAGTAGATCTATGAGAATTATGACAGGAATATGACAAAGCTAATTCAACATCTAGAAGTACTAGAACCTATCTGTGCAAAAGAAAGAAGAAAAGACGTTATGGAGAATAGTCTAACCAGCTTAGTGGGTGACAAAGTTGAGCAAAAAGTTGTATGTTGCAGGAGAGAAACTTGGACACTCAAAATGTTTGCAAAAGGTAGAACAGTCAGCTTCCCAATTGATTCAAATAGCAATAACTCCAACAAGGAATTCTTTGGGTGAGCACAAGTTGTTGAGACACAAGGGTAGAGAGGTAATGCTTGTTGTATCTCATTGTTTAAGTGAAATTATAAGAATTATAGCTCCTAAAACTCCTTACAATGATATGATAAAATGAAGGTGGTCTTCCAAATGATCATTGAAAGTTTTGATGGGCTAGGTGAAATCAATAGTCATCCTTTCAGTAAGAGGGCTGTGAATTTAGAATTGATGGCAAAGGCGAGATCATATGTTATGAGAATTTAGAATTGATGGCAAAGGCGAGATCATATGTTATGATTGATTGTAGTTGTGATTATCATAATTTCAATTGTTTTATCATTTCCTTTTTGCTATCAATGAGAAACATGGCAAACCCATTTATGATTACATGAGAATCATTATGACTACAATTATTGATGAATGTGATATCATTTTCCAGCCTCTCTTAAATTTTCTATTGGCTGTTTATAAACAAGAATTGATTATATCCACTGTTGCATTCAAATTGGTTAGTAGTGTATTCAGTCAATGTGATAAATTAAAAAATTTCTTGGGAAAAGAGAAAGATGAGGGGAAGCATGCAATTAGCAGGAATGAAATGAGAAAACAAAATCTTTGTTTTTCATGTAAAGGTCCTTGGGAACTCAATCACAAACGCATAGAAGACAAGGTAATAATTGAAGATTTTTCTAATTTAGAGAATCACTTTCAACCAGTTAACAAAAGGGAAATTGCCTCTCAAAACCAAGAGGAAGCTAGCCGTTCATGCACTCCTACTAATGATGAGAATTTTGACGCTCATTCAGCAAAAGGAGATGGAACAAACGGGAAAGTGAATTAAGAATAAATTACTTCAAGTGAAAAGTACTCAAAATTCTTTGTTGGTGATCTTGAAATTAACCTAGATAAAGGTTGTGAAGATGTCGGTCTAGTTCAAAGAGGAGGCATGATAGACATCCAGGATGTCTCCAATGAAGTTCATTTATCTTCATATGATGGGGAATTGTCTGAAAATGATGATGTAATAGTAGCGACTTATATGGTGCAAATTATTGATGATTCCAAAGAAAGCAAAGAGGAGAAGGCCAAAATTTTGATTTGGGACAGCAACAGTTTACCTCATTCTCATGAGTTTGCAACTTTTACTCGTGGAATAACAAATGAAGAGAAGTCTACAAGTGTTGGCATTCAAAGTGCAAGTGTGGAGAATGAAGTTTCCAATAAAGAGGTGCTTGTAAGAGTTGAAGACATGACACAAATGCATTACATCGGTGTTGATTGTTATAACAACAGTGTTATATTTCTTCATCCTCAAGGTGATGCTCCATTTAATCATGGAGAAGACAATGTTATGGAGGCACCTAATGTTGGCATTCAGGTTTTGGAAGATGAACACGAGTCATTGGTTGATGTTGCATCTAGTAAAAAGTTTGATTTTGTGTCTCATAGCATAGAAGAGATAGAGAGGACTCAAAGCATGTGTGATGAGTGGTTAAGGAGGGCTAGAGAAGCCAAGTTGTTGGTTGACCAAGCAAGGCCGCACTTAGAAGAGGTCAAGGAATGTTGCAATCTTATAGAACCAACGAGACAACGAAGAGAAGCCCATCTTTGATCACTCTTACTTCTGAGGAATGATGACATGGAGATGGAGAATAAGTAGGGTATGGATGATGATTACAAAACAAGCCTCTTAGGAGTCGCATATTGCACCATTGAGTTTTCATGATGACATCGGATGCACACTTGATGGACCGGCCACAAGCGTTGTATCCATTGGTGTGGAATATAATACTATTGATTTCAATTCGTTTAGTCATGTATCATCTATAGTGGAAGGACAATTGTTAAGATCATATGAGACATTTGGTCTTAAAGAGATGATTGTAGAAATCTGGAGGTTGTCTACTAGGAGATTTGATGCAGGAGCATCCCTGGTCTATGAGCAATCTTGCATTAATCAAAAATATTTCTTTTCAGTTTAGTTCTTGTTCAGTTCTGTGTGCAGTCTTTTGTGTTCCTATCGGTATGTTTCGGTGGTGGCCTACTTTTCATTGCAAATCGTATTTTCAGTTTCCAGGCTAATTTATGTGCTTAATTCCAGTTTTTTAGTCCATTTGGATTCTTTTCCGGCAAGATATTGCTTCCGGTTTGATTGTTTCTGGGTTCCAGGGCAGTTTTGGGCTTACTGGTTGGACATTCTTCTTTTTCGGAGCGGTTTCTTGTCATGTGGATCTATTTTGGGTCTTGCTTAATGTTCCTAAGTCCTTGGCCAACCTTCTTGTTGATCCACACTTCTTGGTGGTTCTTTTCCGAAGAATTTATTTCATTCTTGGGGCCGACCTATTTACATGTTTCATTTTTCCTGCATTGGTAAATGTAATCTTTTGTGGCCAACCCGGATATGTTCTAGAGGGTATATATAGGGTATTATGTAATCATTTGTGGAGTAGAGATCAGAATGGGGATTTAGATTCGTGATTAGAGATCCGGATGATTCTAAGAGTTCTGGTTGGATTGTATCTGGCATGTTAGCCTGCATGTAATCGGTTGACTATCGGATGCTCTGTGATGAATGTATGATGATAACCAGTTGGTTACCGGAGGTTTTAAGACAATAATATGATCTGATTATGTGATCTTTCTATGTTTTATTGTTGCTTTCGTTGTGTCACTCTTGCTGCATAAGTCGGTCATGTTCTCTTTTGAGGATTCATCGATTATGGCTGCACCAAGTGGTATTAGAGCTGGTTATGAACCGGTTGGTGGAAGAGCTAGTTGCGAACCTTGAGGCATTCCTTTGGATGAAGAGATCACCGAGTGGAGGCAAGCTGCGAGTGTGTTCAATAGATCGCCGAGTGTGAGGAAATTGAAACCAGTAGTCAGATCGCCAAGTTGAGGCAATTCACCGGAGCAGAGGAGGAGATGCCGCCTAGAAGGATGAGCCCCCGGAGGGTAGAGCAGATGATGGAGGATTTCGAGAATGAGATGAGGAACGAGATCCGGAACGCATTGGCTAGTTTGCAAAGGAATTCGGAGTCTGAGGATGAATATGAAGAAGATGGAGAAGAGCTTGAGGTGGAAGAGGCTGAAGGACTGGAATAGGGAAGAGAGGAAAGATTTATGAGAGCAGTGGCGCAAGCAAGTAAAGTTCATAAAGTGGAGGTTTCAAACTTTTTCGGAACGCTGAACCTAGAGGATCTGATTGATTGGATCAGAGAGTTGGAGGATTACTTTGAGTTTGAGGATGTCAAGGACCCGCAGAGAGTTCGATTGGCACAGACTAAGTTGGAAGGGCATGTTGCCTTATGGTGGAAAGAATTGCAGAGAGATAGAGTGGAGAATGGTGAAATAAAGATGACTCGGTGGAGACAGATGGTTGTAAGATTGAAGGCCAAGTTCATACCGAGAGACTATGAGTTGGAATTATTCAAGAAGTTGCAAAACCAGAAGCAAAGAAACATGACTGTGAAAGAGTATACCGAGGAATTCTACAAGGTGATGATCAGATCTGGACATAGAGAGATGGATTGAGAAAAGGTGGCGAGGTACATAAATGGACTTGCATTTAACATTCAGGATGAGATGAGTATGTTGAGGATTTCCACAGTTGAAGAAGCTTACCAGTATGCTTTGAAGGTTGAGGAGAAGGTGAGAAAAAGACAATGGAATAACCCTAGAGGGAATGAGAGATTCAAGGGGCAAATGAGTACAAAGAAGAAGAATGTTGAAGATGAATCAAAACTTAAGTGGAATAAAGAACCAGATCAGAAAACACAAAGGAAAGGCAGTGGCAATAGCAACAGAGAATTTATCGGCAATTGTTTCAAGTGTGGAGAAATCAGACACAAATCCTATGAATATAAGCAACGAATAGCAAGAAGTTGTGTGACAAATGAGGAACCGAAAGGTGGAGTTACCGGAACTGAGTGTGCACCGGAGCAAGGAGAATACCTTATGTTCAGAAGAGTCATGATGGAGCAGAGTAGTGAAGATACCGAATCTACTTAGAGAAGGAGTCTTTTCTGGACTGTGTGCAAATCAGGTGGTAAGTGTTGCAAGGTTATTGTGGATAGTGGACGTACTGATAATTTGATATCTGAGGAGATGGTAGTGAAGCTTGGATTGAAGAGGCTTGAGCACCCTTGTCCTTACAAGGTAAGTTGGTTACAAGATGATCAAAAGTTAGAAGTAAAGGACTTGTGTTTGGTGGGTTTTAATATTGGGCATTTTAGGAATGAGATCTTGTGTGATGTTGTATCTATGAGTTTTTGTCATGTTTTGTTGGGAAGACCTTGGTAGTTTGATAAAGGAGCTATTTATGATTGTAGAAGAAACCTAATCACTATTGAGAAGGATGGGCAGAAGTTCACATTGGCTTCTTTGAAAGAGGAAGAGAAGGAGGTGAAGAATCTGAGTCATGAGAGAAGTTGCAGTACTAAGAAACCAGTTGCAGAGGTTATACCGGAAGGTGGCATGAATATGCAGAAGGATTTGATAGATATGTTTGATAACAAGATAGAACTGGATGACATAAAGCTTATGGTGACAAATCGGATGAAGTCTTGTGGCAAAAACGAGTCTGAGTTGCAGAAGAAAGAGAGCAGTAAGCAGAGACAGTGTGCAAGTCTGAAGCAAAGGAAGAAAAATAGAGTCAGGAGTTAGAGAATCCGATTGAGGTTGCAGAGGAGCTAAGGAAGGGGTTTGAAGATAAGGAAGATGTTTGGATCAGAAATGAGCATGGGATCTATATCTCAAATCCTTTTCGATGTTCATGAGTTGCCTCTCATGGAACATCTCTTTCTACCTGGGGTGTCTGATGTAGGAGCATCCCCGGTCTATAAGCAATCTTGCATCAACCAAAAATATTTCCTTTCAGTTTAGTTCTTGTTCAGTTCTATGTGCAGTTTTCTATGATCCTACCGGTATGTTTCGATGGTGGCTTGCTTTTCATTGTAGATCGTATTTTTTGGTTTCTAGGTTGGTTTACGTCTTTAATTCCAGTTTTTCAATCCATTTGGATTCTTTTCCGGCAAGATATTGCTTCTAGTTTGACTATTTCTGGGTTTCGAGGCAGTTTTGGGCTTACCAGTTGGAGATTCTTCTTTTTGGAGCGGTTTCTTGGCATGTGGATCTATTTTGGGTCTTGCTTAATTTTCCTAAGTCCTTGGCCAACCTTCCTGTTGATCCGCACTTCTTGGTGGTTCTTTTTCGAAGAATTTCTTTCATTCTTAGGGCCGACCTATTTACATGTTTCATTTTTCCTGCATTAGTAAATGTAATCTTTTGTGGCCGACTTGGATATGTTTCGAAGGGTATATATAAGGTATTATGTAATCATTTGTGGAGTAGAGATCAAAATGGGGATTTAGATTCGTGATTAGAGATCTGGATGACTTTGAGAGTTCCGATTGGATTGTATCTGGCATGTTAGCCTGCATGTAACCGATTGACTACCGGATGCTCTGTGATGAATGTATGATGATAACCGGTTGGTTACCAGAGGTTCTAAGACAATAATATGATTTGGTTATGCGATCTTTCTATGTTTTATTGTTCCTTTTGTTGTGTTATTCTTGTTGCATAAGTCGATTAGTTCTCTTTTGAGGATTCACCAGTTATGGCTGCACCAAGATTGCTTACTAAGTTCTTCCATTTTGATAATGTTTGGTTTGTTTTGCATGCTACACCTTGGGGTTGGTTAGTAATAGTAAACATATTAGTTATGGAGGTGATGGTATGGATTAGAAGATGGGACAACAATCTTTTGACAACACATGAGCCTGAATCCAAACTAGATGCAGTTGACAAGAAATATAGCACAGTAGACATTCATGAGAGGATATATAAACTTGAGGTAATGGTGGGAGCTTCTACTTGCCAAGAATGTGATTTCATAACAACAATTGAAAGAGAACATGAATCAATTTGTGTGTCGTTGCCCCACTTTAATAATGTTACTTTAATCGAGTATAAGGATGTCATAGCTTCAAGACTTGATATGCTATAGGTTTGGGCTGCCAAGTGTATACAAGTGTGCTCTTGCATTGAAAATTTCCAAGGTAATGAAAGAAAGGGTGCAATAAGTCATAAATCTCTAGTTAAGGACAACAACATTTTACTCTTTCATTTACATGAACTTGGAACCCCCATTCGTGGAGAAACTAGTAAAGGTGAGTCTTCAAATGATGTCATGCAAGATGCATATGTTGGGCATGGTTATTATGATGATGCATCCTCCAAGAGGACTAAATTTGTTCACCTTGGAACAATAGCACTAAATCAGTCCCAATTAATGGTTGAGGGTTGGATTCAGAAGGCAAAGGAAGCTAATTTGATAGCCCAACAAGTCAAGTTTCCCCTACAACAAATTTGGAATACACACCTCTCCATAGTTGTTGATTAGTGAGAGCCTTCTAGTACTGAAATTTTTGTTGAAGTTGACAATATTATTGGTGGACATAATGATTATATGGATGTTACTATTAGTGGACCAACCACTCATGAGTTGACTTTGGGTGTTGATGATGGCATCTACATTGCAAATTTGATATTGGCACCTAATTCTTGTGATTGTGCAACTCTTATTGGTTGGCATTTGAGCTACATGACATGAATTGTTTAGTGACAAGTGATTGTCGTACATGATTGTTCACTACATTTTCAGAATTGTTTGGGTCTACATCACCTTTGGGTGTGCATTGGAGTGTGTGGGAACAAGATTACTTGACGAGAAATCCTCATGAGATGAGTTTTCTACTTCTACTTTGGTATGATGACATCATTGCCATCCTATTTGTTGCTAGTCTGTGATATAACAGTGGTTACTACATCTCATACAATAGGTTCTTTATTTGGGATCCAGTTATTGATTGGTTGGATGTATTGCTTCACATGGATTCCATTGTGTTGCTTCATGGTTTGTGGTGTATTGGCATCGATATCAGAGTAGTGTAGTGTTTTGGTGGAGCAGCATTTCCGTGGTTGATATGGGATCCCGGAATTGGGATTCAACATACAAATACAAATTGCTTGAGGGCAAGCAATCTCCAAAAATGGAGTACTATAATATCCTCTTTTTGGGACATGAAAAAGTCAATTAAATAATTAAATTTTAAGTCATCAAATTATATCAAATTTAATGACAACTTAATTTAATTATTTAATTGAACAATTAAAGTGACTTTTTATGTCAACAAAGAATAATAAAATAAAAGTCACTTTAATGTTATAATTTTCCATTTGTAAAACTAAATATAAAGGTGAGGGAAATATGAAAGGGCCTTTGGAAGCTTCTCGAGGAGATTTTTATAAAAGACAGTTTGGGTTTCATTTTGAGCATGTTTATGGATATTTGAGAATTTGATGAAATTGTCTAATTTAGCTAAATCTTGAGGACGCAAACCTTTAGCGGATTGTAGAAAGGTTGGACAAAACCCTGATTCTTCTAACCATATTCTTCGAAGGAGTGGATTCACCACGAATTACTTGTGCCAAATTTGTGAAGTCCTCCCTTGGAGACAAATTTGCACTAATACAGGTATTTGCAGATCTGAAAGACGTTGTATAGATTATTTTATCCAGGATATTACTGGCAAGAAATTACATTTAAATATCGGACTTTATCCATTCCTATCTCTGTGTATAGCTATATTTTGAAAGGCATCTGATTAAATTATTGGAGGAACTGAGTATAATGATTCTGAAAAATTAATCCATTTCTACGATTGCTATTGGTTGGGGGTATTTGGCATGGGGAGACATCTATCTAATATCTGAATATTTAATGTTTTTTCAGTATTGTTTGGCAAATATTTTGTGGGCCCTGATATATTATTGGGAATGTTTCATCTAAGTTGGAGCATATAATAGTATCGTCGGTAATAAGGTTGGGCAATTAATTATTCTCTGAAGAGCTTGGGCGATATTACAAGGGTAAAAATTGTGGATTATTGAAGAACCCGTCTCTTTTTGGGCAGCTTTGAATATCAGGGCCAATATTTATAATGTTGGCGGATGATGATTTTATTCATAATTGTAATTGGTGTGAATATATTGAAGCCGTGTGAGGAATTATATTATATACTTCTAGGCCATTCGTATTGGCTCAATCCGAAGAATCCACAGAGATACATTTGTGCAGTCGTTTTTGGCAAGACAGCGACCAAGGTATGATCTGGAGAAGTGTTCGAACTCAGCCCATAATGGAGTCTCTCGAGTATTGACATTATCGTAGCCTGGTATGTATGGACAGCGGAGTTTACAACGTAGATTGCATTGTTTTTGGGGTTTCACGGCAAGGAAATGATTCACGACAATGTTTGGGCATCACAAGGAGATCACTAAATAATCGTTCCTTTTGAAAGCATCGAATTAGGATTGCATAATCTAGGCAAGGAGTCGCCACTATCAGGTGCTGCATTGTAACCACATCTTGTGTTTCCTTATATTGTTTCATTTCTCTGTGTGTGGCAATACGAATGTGAAGTGCAACAGCGGAGACATATAATCTATACTTCGATTTCTTGTTCTATTTTCATTGGTGAGCAAGCTTAAATATGCATATCTGAAGCAATTCGCTAACCACTGTGATTGCATTATTGGTGAAATCTGGTAGTCTATATGTTACTGTTATTGTGTCTTCTTCAATTCTGTAACAGCAGAGCCTACAATTTAAGTTTAGAACAGTGATTTATTCATTGCCTATAGACAGTAGGCAAGTGTTTGATGTAATGCCTCTGAGGAATCAGTGAATGTTATGACCAGATAAGTGTTTGATTAAATGCCTGTCCAGTAGTCTTGTCTTTGTAATGGAAATTTAGAATCAGAATTAGTGAGGATTCTTACAGATGTCTACGAAATGGCCAGCCTTAAACAGCACACACTAAGCTCTGACAGCTTAGGTGTGCAGGCCAGTGGACCCCACTTTGTCAGACCTTTTCTGTTCCTGTCATTCAACGTTTCCGTTTTTTTATTCTTTTGTAACCCGTTAACTTCCTCCCTTTCCATTAGCTATTTCTATTTCCGTTTGCCTTCCCGAGACCGTAGCAGTTCGTTTCCTCCGATTTGAAGAATTCTTTCTTAATCAACATTCACGAGAGGTGTTTGCTGGTCTGGACCTTCATCAAAAGATTCATAAGAGAAGATTCAGTATGGAAAAGAATATGAAATTGGGTTAATTTGAGAAAATCCAACATGAAAAAGAATGTGAAACTGGGTTAATTTGAGAAGATCCAACATGGAAAAGAATGTAAAACTGAACTAATTCGAGCTTGTAGATTCCTTTGAGTGTTGAATCTTATAGACGTCATTAAAACTCATTCATTCATTCTTTTTCTCAACGTAAAAAAATGCATAATGAAAATTGAAATAGAATCTTTGAAATGACAAATGCTAATGCTAGCAGTAGCGGTGAGCTCTGTAGAAAAAGAAATAGTGTTACCAAAACTTTCAAAATGGCTGTTTGTGTTGTGGTTCGTAGAAGCTGCTAGAAAACTCTTTATATTGTTTTATCCCACATTCATACGAAATTGAAATAAGTAGAATAAATGTCTATTAATAAGCTGATAGAAAATTCCAATATTACTTGGTGTAAAGACTTCTCTGCTGAGTGAAGTAAAGGATAATTATGAAGGATTCTTTTCCCTAGGCAGACAACATTTCAACTAAAATTAAGAACGATATGATATTACTATCTTCAGTTTTGTATAAAGTTTTTGTGTTTACATATAATAATAATAAATATATATAAGAGTTTTATTTAATTTAATTTTTTAAAATATTTATTATGTATTTTTTATATATATAGTTATAATTTAACATATTATTGTTTTAAAATAAAACATTTTTTAATTTGATTATTATAAATCTTTTTAACATATATTAATATTAAAAATTTAAACATAAAAATCATAATTAATTATTATTTTCAAAATCAGATGTTATTTTGTTTAATATGTATATATAAATTTATTTGTTAAATATTAATTTTATCAATTGTAAATATATAATTATATTAAAGAATTATTGAAAAAATTATTACATTAGAAAATATATAGTAATTACTATAGATAAATTATAGTTAAAGTTTTCTTTTGTTGCAATTTTTTGTTCTCCAACCTATTTCATAATTGAGTATATATGAGAATTCATGATTTTATTTTCAATTGTATTTTTTTTTTTTTTTTATCGATAAGAGGCCGAAGCGAAGAATTTTATTAATTATTTTGAAGTTTTACATTACTCCACTCGTGCGGGCGCTGGTAGGAAAGAGTGGAGGCGAGAAAACCTCTGACCTTGCCCGGGACCATAGTCTAGCTAGTCTTGTCTTAATATACAATAATTTTAGATTTTAATACATCATCACCCCGGGCTAGGGTGATCAGGAGGGAGGGTGTTTCTATTTTACCCCTCCCTTAAAAGCCCTAATTTACAAGTTTCAATAATCATTTGTCCCTCAACTTCCAGCGGCTTAGGTCTGAAGTTGTTCTTTGGTTGTATATAGTATACCTTAATTGTCCGAGATATACCTGTTTGGCCTGCATGGTTAGTTTCTCAAACACTTGGCAGATTTGTTAGTATCGTTCAGTCTATTATCACAAATGAAATTTTATCTATAAAGCTAGAAAGTTACCATAATAAAATATCTTATGAAACCTATCCTCACAGATCATAAATAAAGAGGTATAAAACTTTAAACTGAATTGGGTTTCCAAATTCGTTTATCTTAGGCCCAATCATGATCGACCCATGACCCATCCAAACATAGAATCTCCAGTTTACCAACTCTTGTTTATGCTCCTGGATGCAATCCCTAGTGAAGGATGAGATCCGGGCTACAATAACAAGAGTAGGTAAATGAGATTCGGTCATTCCAACCTCCCCTTCCCTATAAATTTATAGCAGAGAGGATGACGAAGTATATGATTATTCAAGGCTGGATATAATCTCTGTCCAAGCCCTGAATTTTGCATGTTAGCCACATTTAATCCACAATCTTAAGATATGACAGACGGATATCAAAATATAGAAATCTTCAGCAAATGGCACTAGAGTACTACTACCAGAGATTAGTATTCTAAAATAAGCCAATATTACCCGTCCTGATATGATTTCCACCAATGTGAATAAATACCAGTAAATGCATGCATCCAGATGCTTGTAAATATCTAGAGTATATATTCAAATTGTTAGGTATCCAAAACAAAATGCTAATATATGTCTATATAAACAGATATTCCATCATGCCTATTTAGTCTTCGTAACTTTTAGGAATAACCATTAAATCAAACTAATTTAATGTCATGTAGGTCGCTTAAGTATGTCTTTAAGATTCGATACTAGTTACTATCTTTACCCCGATCTTTGTTAACTAAAGATTAAACCCTGTTTTACTAGATATAGTAATCTACTTGGGTCACCAATATAATCAAACAATTAGTGACAAGATTATCCCTTGCAAAAATAACACTGTTTTACTATCAAAAATGGTCCCATGCACACACCGAGGGTCGAGCCTACTCACTCCGACCCCGAAGGTGAGGTAGAAGCATTCTCATCATCCAGAACCATGCCTTCAGCCTTGAGGAAGTCCTCGAACCAAGTGGATAGGTGTCGCACATGAAACAAGTAGAGCAAAAAATTGTCATTTCTATTGATTGCCTCAATCCTCTCCCTGGTGAAGGACTCACCATCCATGGAGATGATAGGGAATCTAGGAACCGGCGTGTTGTTTCGAATGAGAATATCATAGTGTCGCGGTCGAGGGATAGTCCATTTGTTGTCAATGTTGACTAAAACCCGCTCCAGATCACCCAATATAGAGGCAATGAAGACCTCTTTACATAGAGCACTTGTATCCTCATAATTTTTGGATGATGTAACCGTCACAACAAGAAACATGGCGGCCACATCCGTGTTTGCCCTGGTTCTATCTGAATTTGTGAGAAAGTCCGGGCCCAGGATGCTCTCAACCGCATCAATCACTAAGGTATGGGGAAGTCGCATGATACGCTTTAGGCGATCTCTGGTAATAGCCCCTTCAAAAGCCATTTGCCTCTTCGTATTGTATAGTTTGATCGGGGTATCCATCACTAGTTTTCCTCAATTCTAGCTCTTTGATGGATTACAGAGCGTCAATAAATTAACCTGAAGCTTGGTTAATAGCCGAATGGATTATTGATGTGAAATAACTGAGTTTGCTTATTCTTTCTAAATACATGCGAGCCATAACCCACTTTGGATGAATCTAATTGGCTAAGAAATAGTGCATATCCTTAAATGATGCGTCGTATGTAGGAAAATCCTATTGAGGAGCTATGATTAATTTTGGCAGATGATCAAACGAGTACGCCACACACCGAAGCCCTGACTTGTGATAATGATCAAGATTTCTTGGGGATCCTACATGCTTTGATGATCAAATACACCTATCTGGGGGTTTATTATTATATAATTGTTGTGTTTAGATATGAGTGCCACCGCCTGCTAAGTTACTAATCGTCCTCTGTTTCGTGAGATGAGGGACATATAAGTCTAAGGGCATAGCTGCTCCTCGATACTTGATGAATATTTAATTAATTTCAAGTTTAAGATAAAATGTTATATAGGTATGTTTTGGATTTGACAGTGTAGACTTTAAATATGAAAATGATTAGTAATTATTATTATTGGTTTCGGGTTGTAAGTATGAATTAATTTAAATATGAATTTATTTATATATATATATATATATAAGTCTATATTTCTAAATGTATATATATGAATGCTAATATATATATGTGTGTGTGTGTGTGTGTGTGTGAGTCAAAAGTATATATATAAATTAAATTTGATATGTTTGTCATATATAAATCTTATAATTGTTAGTTTCGAACTTTCTGTGATGTTCAATATATGTGATTATATATCTTAATATATCTATATCTTGATATATATATATATATATATATATATATATATATATATATATATATATATATATATACCCAGATTAATATAAATGAATCTATAAATATATGTAAATAAATAAATATATATATATATATATATATGAGTATATATATCAGTTTATATATTTATGTCTTAAATATATATATATATATATATGAATATTATATATGTGTATACATCCTCTGATATATATATAACCATTGTATATAAAATATATTTATATATATAACCATTGTTTCTGAGAGCTTGGCCTCACTTTCCTAAGTTTTAGGTCAATATATCATTCATAAGCCATGATTTGGCAACCCAAAGTTATGATTCATCTATCTACCACCTCTTGTTTATGTACCCAGATGCTATCCCTGATGATGGCTGATTTCCAGGATACAATATTAGACCTGCCTTAGATCACCCTATTAAGAAACTCAAGGAGTTAGTCTCAAAAAGCTTTCAAAAGCAAAGTGCATATTCAATGATTAATACCCTTCGAAGATGGGGGTAGATCAGAGTGTATAGGCGAGGCGGGTTCTTTAAATACTGCTGCAAAGAGAGCTGCAATACTTTATAGGTAAGAACTCAAGAGCTGGAGACTGCTAGATAATGCTAGAGAAAGGGACTGATAAATCATATGGAACTCTAAAAGGATGCAAGATTGAAAATATTTCTAAAAAATAAAAGAGAAAATAAAAGCTATGAAGGAATATATATATATATATAGGAATTTATGTAAATATAGATATTCTGAAAACCTTAGACCAAACAAACACAAGGAAAGGAAAGAAGCTAAGCAAAGACCCTCTTAAACAGAGCCTCAAGAGTAAAGCAACCCAGCATCATTATACCCTATTAAAACTGAAGGTCAAAAAATAAGATTGAGAGGGGGGAGAGGATTGAAATATACATCTGAGATTGTATATTTAGAGGAAGGCAGGAGCAAGGAAAAAATATATATGAACAAATTTACCTAACTTTATGTAAATATAATTATATAGGTGAATGTCTATAAATATTCTTGAAAGATAATAGAGAATAGAAATATATATATATATATATAGGACAAAATTGCACTCATGAAGGGCCTAGGTTCCCTGATGGTGACTGAGACCACTAATACATAAAAGGAGATGTAGCAGAGCATAAACCCTTATAATGAAGCCCCAAAGCTAAGTTGAAACTTCCCACAGTAATTATGCCTGAAACTTCTTAATATCAAACATGAGGCATTTCAAAAATATCCTTAAATGCAGGTACATGGATATTTACTTTTCATAGGAAGCTTAAGGCCTTCAGGCAAAGCTTACGCTACTTTTCATAATAGGTAATGAACGGCTAAGAAAGACCCGAGTAAGCAAGCTTCTTCAGAAAAAACAGTGATTGAAAGATCCACATTTTGCTTTATATAATCATATTCACATATCTATATATTACTTCTGGATATATGGCTGCATGTCTTCATTTGTTCAAAAAATATATGATTCAAAAACAGCAAAGAGGCAATACCGCCTCAAGTCCATCGGAAAAGTATTAATAGATCATTTATGAGGCATTCCTATTCAAGAGACTTATAAGCTAGTAAATATATTACTTCAAAGTATTCTATTACTACTGAAAACAAAAAAGGTTCATCTCTGATAACATAACCGCACCCTCTAAGCTTGCCTTCCCGAAGGGTCTTCAACCTTTCTTGCTTGGCCTGTGGGGGGCAAGGAACTGGAACTCCCTGGTGAAGCTGCTGAAAGGACAACAGGGGAACGAGGGAGAGGCACCTGATCAGGGATGATCACAATATTCTCCGCCTCCAAATAGTTCAGCAACCATTTCTCACGTGGGGGTTTCTTAACTTGGAGAAACCAAGAGAGAAATAGGAGATTCCTGCTTCTAATAGAACGAAGAGCTTCGAAGGCCACTGGGTCTTCAATTACTAGAATAGGGGAACGAGGAACTGGGATATTCTTCATGATAAGGATATCATAGTCTTGAGGTTTGGGAGCTGTGAGTTCCTCGTATATATTGACCATCACCCATTCTAATTCACCGACGATGTCTTTAATGAAAACCTTCTTGCATAATTTCACCACAGTGTCCCTATCCTTCTCAAAATGCATTGCGAGGGCTAAAAACATTGCTGCAATGTCCGAGTTTGCTCTGGTTTGGTCCTCGTTCATAATGAAATCCTTCCCTAGAAATTTCTTTACCGCTCCAGAGATCAAAGGGTTCTGTTGGACTAGAATAACTCTTAGCCTCTCGTCCTTAATCTCACCAACGAAGGCCATCTAGCGTTTCAACCCCAAAAACCTGAGAGTCGTATCCATTGTAGCTTAACAGAAAAACAACAGAGAAGACCAGCTTAGCATTCTAAAATAGGACTCGCACTCTTAAAGCTACATAATGAGCAACTACTAAATGAGAAAATACGAAGCATGCAGTGCAATCTTCAAGGAGCAAGATCATTATTACCAACGCCTAAAGCCATCAGGCGAAGGGTACCTCAACTGTCCCATCACTGCAGGGACATTAACTCGACTTTGCAAAGAGCCGTCAAAAGGCCTTGATCGAGAAAGGAAGCTGACGTGTGATGTCTGGCAATTATATTTCATACAACAGTCGAAGCTCACCAAATATAGGGGATCGGAAGATGAAAAATATAGAAGCGGATAGCTAGGTAAGCTTTAGTGCTAGAGGAAGGCCATATCTACATCAATAATATTAGCTATATATCCATGCCGCATATACTTAGATAAATATGAAAACATGTTTGTATACCTAAGCTTATTAATGTATGGTTTTGCCTCCTGCTAGTCCTAAAGCTTATCTAGACAGAGCAGTGGGACTATATAAAGCTACATTTAGGTGTAGCCGAGTCAGTAGGAGAAAATGAGGCCTGATAAAATACCCATATACATGCTAAAACATCTTTGTCTAAGCCGGATAAAACAGAACAAAGGAATAGAATATATCTAGATATATGTATATATAAATATATATAAAAGTGATTATGTGAGTAAATATATGTATATATATAAAGATAATAAGTAAGAGTTAGAAATAAAATAAATACTTAAATATATATAAGTGAGAATGAATAGGTATATATGAATATGAGAAAATCACAAAGTATCTGTATGAATCTTTAAAACCTATCTGAATGAGGGTGAGAGGTAAGAGGAGATATTCCTAGAAAAATATATAAATGATTGAATATTAAACAATGGCTCTAAGAATATATAAATATGAATAGAGCGAATAAAAGGATTTGAGCAAATAGAAAATGACTCTCAATTTGAAGGTGAGCCTACAAGGATCGGAACCTGCCCAGATATATATATGCATGTGAGTATATATATATATATATATATATATATATATATATATATATATATATATATATATATATATATATATATATATATATAAAAGATAATGTAGAAATACAATTGAGTAACTATCTATATGAGAAAGGAGAATCAAGTCTGATATAGATGTTTATATTAGAGAAAGTTTGAGACCGCATAATATCTCCTTTATATATATATATATATATATATATATATATGGATATGTAAATATCTAGATATGTTTATAAATATATATGTAAGATTAATGATTATCTGACAAGAGAATAATAATATGAGCGTCGGGGAAGGGAGAGCTACTCTGTCCCAGATAGTTCTACAAAGGTTCTGGATTACAGAAGTGGGAGATTTTGTTTGTATATATAGATATAAATGTGTATATATATGTCGATAGTATGACTGAATAAGAGGATGGATGGCTAAATCGAGTTGGATATAGATGACAATTACCAAATACGAATATAGGAATGTTATAAGAGGGGTCTCTTCGCGATCTTGAAGGTGGGGGGACTAACTGGATGAAGAGGAAAGATGGGAGAGACTATGATGAATAAAGGATAATACAAATCAAGGGGTTAAGCCTAGCTGCCTAAGCTGAAGTGTGGGAGAACAAGAATATGGAAATACTTTAAATGAATATAAGTCTGAATGTCAATGAACTGCAGGGTTCAGGGGAAGGTTTGAATAGGGGGGCTGATCCGAGGTAGCTGGGATCCAGGCAAGAGAGACATAAGGGGAGGGAAGACTTGAAGACGGAAACTGGGGCGAAGAAGAGGACCTAGCCTTAGGTTGGCACAGAAAGGAGCTTGATGCCATCAGCTCCCATGTTGGCTAGCTCATCTGCCCTTTTATTGCCTTCCCTATAGATATGATTAACTGTATACCTATCAAAACCTTTGCATAAGTCCAAAGCCTTAGACAGCAAGGTATTAAGTTTCCAATTAGGCATGCTCCCTTTCCTTAGGGCATTGACAATTATAGCCGAATCTCCTTCAATATCTAAGAATTTAACTTCAAGTTTCCTACATAAGAGCAAACCTTCCACCAGGGCCATCAGTTCCGCCCAATTGTTTGTGTTGATGCCGACCGGAGAAGCCAGGGTTTCTATTTCTTTGCCTTCCCAGTTATGAACAACGCATCCTATCCCGGCTTGCCCTGGGTTGCCCCATCAAAGTTTAGCTTCACCCACCCTTCACCTGGGGGCTGCCATCTGCATGTCGCCCTTGATCGAAGGCTAGCAATAGGGCCCACTCCTACAAAGGGAGGGAAGGATAAGCCCTTCCATCATTTTTTCATCTTTTCATCCTAATAAGATATAGAGGCATTTTTTAATGAGCTTGAGGTGAGTCTATTGTTCACGAGCTCAGTGACAGCTGACTCTATCTTGTTGATGATTCTAAGGACATCTAGTTTTTCATTCTTAAAGAGACGTCTATTTCTCTCCTTCCACAGTTCCCACATTATGGATGATGGGAGAGTTGTCCATAAACCTTCAAAGAGACAACCACGCCTAAGGAGAGGCCAGGCCTTGAGCATTCCTAAGATGGTGTGGGGGAAGGTTGCAGACCATTCAAGTTTATTGGTGAACCATATCCAACATTGATGAGCAAAGGGGTAGTTAAGGAGTATATGATTGGTGTCCTCCTCGTCTGCCTCGCAAAGAGGACAGCTGCTAGGACCCTCATATCCCATACGCCTAAATTTGTCTGCAGTTAGGAGTTTGTTTTGGATCGCAAGCCAGAAGAAGATACATGCCTTAGGTAGACAGTTTCTATCCCAGCAGAGATTCAAGGGAAGCTCCAACTTAGGTCTTAAAAATGCTTTGGAGATGTGAGAATACCCATCCTTGGGATTGTATTCCCCTCTTAAGGAGCCCCCCCATACGAGCTTGTCCTCGTTATGACTTAAGACAAAGTTCCTAGAATTGAGAATTGACATAAGTTTATGCTTGTCCTTCTCCGGGATGGCTTCATCTTCCCTTTCGATCCACTGCTAGCCAGCCCCTTCCTTTGAAGGGGAGAGATAATTATTTAACAAGGGTCCTCTATGTGATTCAAGAAGGGCCTAGGTGGCCCCGAAGTCATGGAGGTTTTCAATGGCTTTATGCCCACCCCAAGAATCAGACTAGAAAAGGGCTTTATCCCCGGACCCCAAGTTCCAGGTTAGCCTATCAGAGATAATCTTCCTGCAATAGAGCATAAAATTCCATAGGCAGGATCCTTTGGGAGGGTTGGTCTCTCTGAAGATTTGGATTGGATCTTCTCCATTAAGGTATTTGTGGTTTAGTAATCTCGCCCATTTGAGGTGAGGAGTTCTGAACAATCTCCAAACCAACTTGGCACCCAAGGCTCTACCTTGATCCCATAGGTTTTTGATGCCAACACCACCATCTTCTTTAGGTGTGCAAATCTTATCCCAAGAAATAAGTGAGATTTTGTGGCTGCTACTAGCACCTTGCCAAAAGAAGGTCCTGAGATGCTTGTTGAGCTCAGCAAGTTTGGAAGAAGACAGATGTTGGCAGGAGAGCTGGTAAATGGGCATAGTTGATAAGACCGATCTAACCAAAGTTGCCCTACCAGCCGAAGAGAGCCATTTCCCCTTCCAAGTGCTAATCCTAGACTTGATTTTGTCCACCAAGTTGTCCCATAAATTTGAGGATATCCTGCCCCTATCAAGGGGAATGCTTAGATATTTGCAAGGAAGGGTTCATTGCCTATTTCCAGGACATTGCAGATTTCTTTTCCTAAATAGGGGTCTATGTTGAACAAAAAAACTGCAGATTTAGCCAGATTTACCTCTTGAGCCGAGGCTAACATGTAGGAATTGAGGATGCCTTTGAAGGCCCAAGCTTCCCTCGCACAACCTTGCCCAAAAAGCATTGTGTCGTCAACAAATTGCTGGTGGGTGAAGGGGGGGAGGCCACTAGTGATGGGGATTCCTTGGATCCTCCCCTCCTCTTTGGCCATGGAGATGGATCTGCCTAGGGCTTCAGCCATGATGATGAAGAGGAAGGGGGACATAGGATCACCTTGCCTAAGCCCTCTCGAGCTACTAAAGAAACCTTCCAGAGAACCATTAACCAGAACCGAGAATTTAGGGGTGGAAATGCATTTAAAGATAAGGTTGATCCAAGTTTTGGAAAAGCCAAAAGCCTCCATGCATTTGCAAAGGAAGCGCTAATCAACTTTGTCATATGCTTTACTTATGTCCAATTTGATTAGCATGCTTGGGGTTTTGTTGAGCGGAACCGAATGAATGGCCTCTTGGGCAATAATAACCCCATCATAGATTGATCTGTCCACTACGAAGCCGGTTTGTTCTTTGCTAATAATTAAGGGGAGGAGATTCTGGAGTCTAGCTGCTAAGGTTTTAGTTAAGAGTTTATACAAAGTGTTGTAGAGAGCAATTGGTTTGAAGTCATTAAAGCTATCAGGGTCCTCTTTTTTTGGAATGAGGGCGAGGAAGGTATTGTTGACCTCTTTGAGAATCTTACCAGAATTCCTCACACCCTCTAAGGCATTCGTGAATTCTGTCCCCATAAAACCCCAGCATTTTTGGAAAAAGCTAGTGGGGAAGCCATCCAGGCTCGGAGCCTTATCCAGATTCATCTTGAAGAGGACAGATTTGACCTCCTCGACTAAGAATTTCTTTAATAGGACTTGGTTGTGGTCATCGGTAATGAGTTTTGGGAGATTCTTAATAATATTGAGTTGGCCCCTAAGGTTGGAACCTTCAAGATTGTTTAAGATTTTCTCAAAGAACCTGACTGCCTCAGAGGCAACCTCATTCGGTTCAGATAGGATGGATCCTTGGCAGTTTGTGATCTTAGAAATTCGGTTGACCCCTCTCCTTTGCTTGGTACTGTTATGGAAGAACTTGGTATTCCGGTCCCCATCACTCAGCCAAGTCTCCCTAGATTTTTGTTTCCAGAAGATCTCTTCGTAAAATAGTATCTTCTCATACTCAGAGAGTAGGTCCTTTTCCTTAAGGAAGAGATGTTCATCCATCCCCTTCTCAAGTACCTCAATGTTAACCTTATTAAGATTATTCTCTATTAAGGGTTTTTTTGTCAAAGATGTTACCAAAATTGGTCCTATTCCACTCTAAGAGCTTCCTTTTTATAAGCTTTAACTTACTAGCAACAATAAACATCTTCGAGCCTGAGAAAACAGAGCTACTCCACCAATTCTCAATTAAGTTTAGAAAGTTGTCATCTCTAAACCACATGTTCTCAAATTTGAAGGGGCACTTTTTAGGGGCGTGGTCAGATAATAAGTTTAATTGGAGTGGGAAATGGTCAGATCCTGATAAAGGGAGAGGCTCTGCCTTTAGGGAGTAATTTAGCTCCGAGAGCCCCCCATACATAAAGAACCTATCGAGTTTCTCAGCAATGTTACAGAAACCAAATCTTCTATTGTTCCAGGTGAAGGCATTCACTGCCGTCTGGATTTCCGACAGGGAATTCCTGTTGATCCAAAGATTGAAATCTACAGCTGATGGAGGGAGCTTGCTACTTCCTCCTCTCTTGTCTGATACCTTGGTGATGGCATTGAAATCTCCACCAATGATGCTTAGTTCGTTCGGGAAACTTCTTAGGAAGGACTCAAGTTCCATCCATACCTTCACCTTATCCCTATTCTGGATAGGGCCATAAACGTTAATCAGTTTGAATCTAAGGTTATTTTAATAACTTACAACATCTCCTCCTATCCAATTTTTCTTAATCTCTAAAGGTGTAAACGAAAGGGATCTAGAATCCCAAATGATAGCTAAACCCCCTGAGGCGCCTATGGTCGGGGAGTGTTTTAGTTATCTAACACCTAGTTCTTGCTCAAAAAGGGAAATCTCAGAGGAGTTCATTTTTGTTTCTTGAATTAACATTAAGTCTGGTTTAGAATCAGAGATGCAACGCTTTAAGATGCGTTGTTTGTTAGGGGCATTTGGACCCCTAACATTCCATGTTATGATTTTCATGGCTCTGTGGGGAGGAACTTCCCCTCCCCTGCATTAAAAAGAGTAGATATTTTAGATGGACCCCTAGCTTCTCCATCCTTTAATCTCAGTTCAGCGAGGGATCTCCTGCCCCTTCTTTTACTGATTCTAGCACAATCAGGAGAGTCTTTGCTTTTATCAGAGCAGAGAATGCCTAGGGTGTTAGGATTATGATTTTCCAAGTTATCTGATGCTATAAAGAGTTCATCTGTTTCTAAGTCGACTCTAGTAATATTTACTAGATTATTGACAAGGAAATCTCTTTGTCTTTCCAATTCCTCATCATACAGATTTCATCAACCAATTGATCCATAAGGTCATTTACTACTTCTTCCCCTATAAAATTGGCAATGATGTTAACTTCCTTAGTCACGCGTTCACTCTCAGATTCTACAATTGTAATAGGATCATCCCTTAGAGATGGAGGGCGGGATCCTTCCTCCAAAGGGGCCTTCATCCATGAGACTTGAGAGATTGGTTGATCCTACTGAGAAGCCATTGCTGGATCCTGGAGAGGATTATCTATCTCTTTTGATTGCGCTGGGAAGGTAAGATCCTGGAGAGGGGGGCCTCGAGGGATTCTCTCTCTCTCTGGTAGGATAAGAGAGCAAGATGGTAACATATTTGTCATACCAGGCTGCTCTTTCTGGGGGAGCCACTCACTGATTTCTCCCTCTTCCAAATCTCAGTCCCTGAGAGAAGATTGAACTATAGGGAGGTTAATAGAAGGCAGTGGTTGGAAAGGAGAGCACAAGGTCTTAACGGGGGATCTCTGAGGACACAGATCCGTGGTAGGATGATTAGTTCTAATATTATTAAATCCCTCAAGGGTGAAACCCCCTCCTTCCACAAATCTGATTAGAACGATTCTAGACTTGGGAAATGATTCAGGGAAAGAATTTTTAAAGGGGATCTTCCTTGGCATATTAACTTCGAAAGGACCATTATAGAAGGGTAATTCAAGGGTTAGACATAGATTATCACATTTTAGTGTTATGGGCTCTATAGTTTTAATGTTAATATCCATGTTAACAATCAAAAGTTGGTTGAAGAAGCTTAGGGAGGATTTTTTAACTTCTACAAATTTACCTATTTTGTTCCTAATAATTCTTAAATAATCATTGTTTCGTAATTCTACAGGGAATTTTTCGAGTGAAATAGCTCTATTAACCATGCATGAATTTAATTGAGATGGGTGAACGAGGGGTTGCCATCCCCGGCAATCAAACCCTATGCCCTTGAATGTTGATAGGCCCCCGTTTAGCAAGGAATTTCTCAAATTTTGATTACCGCATTCAATAGCTAAGAAATGATCAGGAAGGATGTCAATTTTTACCTGGTTATTGAGAGAAGACACCACCCAATTAGCAATTTGTTCAGATAGAATCCCCCAGCCTTTCCACCGTGCAAAAATCATTCTATTGTTGCAGTGCATTTGATACCTAACCTGAGTTTGGATATCAATTTCAATGACCAGCCTGTTGGGAATAGCTTTTGATGATTTGCCCAAGGATTTTCGAGGAAAGAGCAGGGAAGCCGAGGGTCTGTTTGACCGGTTAGGTTTTACAGAACCCTCCTTCCGACCAAGGTTGGGATTTCGCGTGAGGCTATTTGATTTCCCTACTGCCTTATTATTTCTACCCCTTACCACATGCCAGTTTCGATCCCAACCCTTGAAAGAAGGAGGGGGATCCCTAACCATATCAACCAGAGAGTACTTTGTTTTTGCAAAGAAGGCTTCTTGCTCGAAGGTTCGAGATTTTACCCTGCTAAGTTCCTCTGACCCAGTGTGATTAGCCAAAACAGCGAACCGATTTTCATAACCTCTGTGAATACCACGCAGTGGATAAGGATGCTCGCGAAGAAATGGCGATGCCTTGTATCTGCTTTTCACATGCAGAGCCATGTTTAATTACCAGTTTTTTTTTTTCAATTGTATTTTAAAATCACTTGAACTATCTAATTTTTAACAAATATTTATTGTAAAGAGAAAACTCAAATTCAACTCCTAGGGCTTTAACTATCAAAATTAAAATCAACTAACAATTTTATGAAAGACTATTTACTAATAAATTATTTTTTAATCAATATTTAATAAATATTTATTCTAAGGAAAAAACTCAACTTTGACTATGCCAGTAATAGTTGTGCCTAGTGATAATCTAATTTGTAGTAGCTATAATCTCCACCAACTCAATAAAATTATGATATATTTACCTAGCAAGAATATCGATTGATCTCATTAATGAAAGATATTTAACTACCTGGAACATTACATTGCATCGTATATTATTTTACTTATATAGTGCAAAATCATTCATAGTTGTAATCTAATGAACAAATCCCTAAAATCATTCATAATTGTAATATGATGAACAAATCCCACTTTTTAAGATTTCCAAGTTTTTATATAAAAAATTTAATATATATGTTTGATAGCATAGAAGCATTCCAAATTGTTTAAGATAATTTTCAATATTCACTTAATAATATAATAACCCATTGATATCCATTATTTATTTAAGAGGTACAAGTATAGTTATAGTCTAATGAGAGGAACCATCATTGTTTTAATATTTTGATTTAATAAAATCCAGTTTTCCCTCTTCCTCTATTCTCTCACTAAATTCCTTCATTTTTTACTTTTCCATTCATTAAATAATATTTCTCTATTTAATTAATATCCCTTCATCCAACATTTAATTTAATAATTTCTCATTATTTAATAAATGTTCTCTCCTCTATATATAATTAAATCTCATTATTTAATGTTTCATATCCTTCCCACCTAAATTAAATAAGTGTCCCCAATTATCTAGTTTTGGATATTCATTTTAATTTTAAATAAAATATTATAATTGTCCCAAACATGCTAAGTGGCACCTTGATTTATCTCTCCCCAAGCCACATATCTATACCTTCCATGTCACATGTCCTCCCTCATAACGTCCTACCCTCTACTTGGCCCAACCTTCTAACCTCTTGGACACATGTCCATTTCCTCATCCTTGAGGAATCAAATTCAAGGGATAAGATTCATAAACAAGGGTGTGCAAAAAAAACAAAAAAGACCTAAGGAAGCAAAAATATCACTTTAGATCTATCTAACAAAATTCAGAGCTATAGTGTTACTTATGGAGTCTGAGTGAAGATGCATGTTGTGGGTGACTAAGTCATTTTTCTTTTCCTTTTCAACAACCATCCAAATTTTGTCGGCAACATGATCATCAAAGGATATATTTTTAGAAGTTTAGACATTAATAAGCCTATCCTCATGAATAGTGAACCATCATATGTTACTTATGAGACCTTTATATGTGATTTAAACCTATATGAGACGTATGATCCTTTGTATTTAAAGCATTAAAACTCCCCACCTTAGGAGAAGGGGACACATTTATAGCTACTAAAAAATTCCCCAACATATTGGCAATTGCTTCAAAACAAGATTCAACATATAATTAGAGTGGAAGATTATGGAGCTGAACTAACATCGGCACAACAAAGGAAAATTTTGAGGTGGGGTTAAAATTTGGGTGTGAAGTTTTAAGCGTAAGAATGTGTTGATCCCATTTTTAGAGATTATTGTAGCAATTTTTTTATGACCAAACACCAAAATTAAATTACCATAAGTGCAAGGGTGCATTATCGTAGGTGTTTTAAAACTAGTTATACATTATTGCTAATTTCCTCAAATGTGAATGAGTAGTCAAGAAACACACCATCACTACTCTACAGAGTTGGGGGAATGTAGGCCTACATACACAAGATAGTATTATATGAGAGCTAGCCCAAAACGATCCTTCTCAAAAGGAAATATCTCTTGAAATTAGCAGTCTTAAAGCTTCAATCCATGACTCTCCATCTTTAATTATAGCTATTAATGGGCATTGTTCTCCTTGGATCCAGAGAGTATTAATGATTCAAACACAAAGGATTGTATGTCTAATGTAAGTTTAAATCACACAAAGTTTTAGAAGTAAGATATGATTATTCACTACTTCATGAAGATAGGCATATTAATACCTCAAATTCTAAAATTGTGTCCTTCCATGATGGAATTGCCAACAAAATCTAAATGGTTGTTGAAGGAAATGAAAAATGATTTAGCCACCCACAACATGCATCTTCATTCATAATCCATAACTAACACTAAGGCTTTGAATTTTTTAGATAGATCTAAGGTGTCTTTTTTGCTTCATAAAGTCTTTTTGGCTATTGTTACACACCCTTGTTTATGGATCTAATACATAATTTTAGTTTTCTTCTTTCTAAATAATGGGTGTGATCCACATGACTATAATTTATCTGTAAAAAATACTCTTAAAAATAAATTAATTATTAAATAATTTTAACATTAAATTAAATAACACTTCAATAAATTAAATAATTCAAATATAAATTTTGTGGAAGATCTTAATAGAATCCTTAGAATAGGGGATATTTTATTTTTGTTAAGTATAAAGTAGGTCACTTGGTTTAATGGCAAAGTCCATGTTGTAGGCACCTAGATGGTGTCGAGTTCAAATATTCTACTATGCAATAGAAAAATAGTATAAAGAATGAGACCATAATACAATTTTTTCCATATTTCAACTAATATAAGAAGAAAACATAATAAGGTTGTAAGTATTCAAATTTCCACAAGGAATATTGTGAATGATATAGAGGCCATTAGGAAGGAAGATATGAATTTATTGAAGGAATTATTGTAGTTCCAAGGAATGGAACCATAATACAAATTTTATCCATATTTCAACTAAAACAAGAAGAAAAAATAATAAGGTTGCAAGTATTCAAATTTCCATGAGGAATATTGTCAAGGATATGGAGGCCATTAGGAAAAAAGGTATGAATTTATTGAAGGAATTATTGGTTTTTTCCCTATAGGAAGATTTGTTTTCTTAGGAAACTTAGTGAAGGAACATCCCTAGGTTAGTGAAGGATTTTCAAAATGAGGAGGTAATGAAGGCATTTACTTTAGATGAAATCAAAATAAAGCTACAATTTCATTAGGGGCGAGGAAGACTTTAGGGCTAGATGGTTTTAAGCAAGATTCATTATGTCAATTTATAATATTCAAATTTAATATTGTTTTCTTTCTTTTCATCTATAAAAATATTTTTTTGTAATCTATTTTAAAGTTGGATTATCAAAATTAGCATAAAAATATATTCCAATCTAAAACTAAAACAAAGCCAACTAGTTAAGACTAAAGGAAATAAAAATAAAAATAAAAATGTACCCAAATTTCTTGAATTCCCTTGGTTTGTCCATGATTTTGCATCATTTTGGTATGTTCAAGTGCTTAGTTTGATTGAATGTACGTGCATTCATATGATGGACAAATTAAGGGGTTTTGCATCAATGTTTATATACAAATTTCAATAAAATAAATTAAGGTGTTTTGCATCAATGTTTATATACAAATTTCATTGTTAGTAGAAAATAAGAAGAAATCCATTGATTATTTGGTGAATTTGGCTCATATTGGAGCTACAAGAGCAAATCAGTGGGTAGAAGGCACACCAAATTGGGGTTTCTCCTAGAGAAGTTCAGGAAGTGCATTGGAATAAGGATTTCTTCACTAAATTGTTTTAGATAATTATTGGATAGATGAATAAAGCTCATTGGATTCATTAGTTGCAGCTGGAGGTGTTTCATTCATTATTACCACTTGTTCAGGCCAATAAATCACCTTCAATTCCTAGCGTTGGACTCCTAGTAGGCCAATATTGGCTTGGGTTGTTGAAAATAATCATTTGTTTCCATTTGTTTATTGCTGATAAATAAAATTAGAAGTTTGAACTCATTTTCGAGTCTATTATTTTATGTGTTGTTATTATTATTCATTCTTGCATTGTCAAAATCCAAACCATAAACTTCAAAAAACTCAAAAAAAACATAAAATTCCTTCAAACCCTCAAGGCATTAATACCTTGGTCAAAGATTAATATTGAAACAAACAAATCAAAATTGAGCCATCTCCTAGCCGACATCTTTTAGCAATCCTAAGTCATTTTCTTGTATCTCCATGTTCCTTGGAAGATGTACTTGGGTGCCTAAAGACATGTTGGACAAATATTTTGTAATTATTTATTTAAGACATATAATTACTAATATGGGATGCATAGAGACAATGGTGATGGGGTCACTTGGATTTGCATGTCAATGCAGGCAATTGCATGTTATTTGTATGTTGTCTATATTGGGGTGCTAGGTAGTACATGTTAGCCTTTAGAGACATTGGGTATAATGGAGCATTCAAAATTGACCAATTCTAATTGGCTATAGGTTGGACGTCCATGTGAAGGCCATATGATAATTTATTATTTTTTAGTATGTTTATAGGTGGACAAGTACAGGGGCCATATGTCTTTGGAGGTGGTTTCTACATCTTTTTTTTGAAATACCATGGTGTTATTCTCACCCCATCTTTCCTATAAATTGACAACTTTAGATAATAGTATTGTATCATTGTTGCAAGTAATGAAGTGCTATCAAATTGAAGACACAAGAGTGATGGAAGTGAATGTATTGTAATCTTATATATCTGTAGATAATGCATGTTTGGCCTCTCTTCTTGGTGATTTTTTTTCCTACAAAGGTTTCTCCACATAAATCCTATGTTGTGAGGTGCTCTTGTGTTGTTATTTTGTGTCATTCTTGTTGGTATTATCTTATGGTGATATGATATTAATTTATAGGATGATTCATGTTAATCTAAGTAATTTTTATTAAGCATGTTGAAGTGGTTGATTTAAGTATGACAAATAAGATATCTAACTATGGATTTTTTTGTATTAAGGCAACTTAATTTTCAGATTTGTATACAATCATATATTTCATAGTGTATGGTATAAAATTTGTATCTCACCAAATCTATTGTTGGGTTGGAAATTGTTATATTGTTCCACTAATATTCTCTTATTTTCTAAACATTTGGTATCAAATTTTGGTTTGTGTAAGCCTGGGACTTGTTGGAGGCATGTGGATTGCAGTGGATGTTTTGTGTATTTACTTTTTATTAAAATTTGTGAGAATGGAAGCCATGAAATATACCTCTCAAATGGATATTGTCAATGACACCTATGATGGGTATTGGAAGATATTGTCAATGACATCTATTATGGGCATTGGAAGTTCATGTGTGTTCCTCATGGAGTAGGTCATGTATCTACTTCTCACATAGTGGTGACTTTGAGCTCATGTTTGACATTATATGACTCTCCTCTTGCTTGGTGGTTATATTTCTCTTACTTGTGGTCATATGCAATGAAAGGGTGCTCATGTTGGGTGTACACTTTTATCCCTCTAGTCACATGTGAACACATACTACTATTTGGACTATGTTGGGTATGAAGTGTTTATGTTGGGTTCATGGTAAGAGGTATAATCCTAGCCATATCAAGATTTCAATCCGAACCATATTAAGAGTAGTACCCCTCCATGCTTTTCTTTTGATACTTATTACTTTAACTTGTTAGACTATGTTTGACTCTATGTGTGGTTTATTTCATTGGTTCCTCTATGTGTGGATACATTCATGTGATCACTGTCATTGGACTATTTTATGATGCTTATATGTTTTAGGACATGATTACTATTATACTTTATTTGAGACAACCATATTGATTTTAGGGATGGTATACTTATGACTTGGATTATATATTGGTGATTTATTATAATGCTTTATGAGACGTTAATCTATGATCATATGCTATTATTTGGATTTGATTATTAATTATTGATGATATTGAGGCTTATGGATTTTATGTGTAGAATAGATCTTTATTGTATTGTTTGCTTGGGGAGTAGGGTGAAAGGAATGATTTTGTATCACTCATTTGAGCTCCATACGACATGACGATTTTCTTTCACTATATGGGAATGTGTGTGTGTGTGTGTGCGCGTGCGCGCGTGTGTGCAAAACGTTTTGTGCAGGTTGTAGGTACCAGGCATTAACTCCATCTAGTCCCACGGTTTTGAGAGTGCCTTTAAATCCCAATGGTGGTACAAGAGATATTACAAGGCCCAAAATGTATCTAGCCCTAGCCATTGTCCTAACCGAGGGACAATTATCTAGTCTTTATTTTTATCCCGTCAGATTTGTCATATAGACAATATCTGATCACCTTGTTGTCAGTGGTAAGTCTTGTTTTGATAATGATATTATTTTATGATTTACTTGAGTGTGTGGGATTTTATGTTAACTAAATTATTGATATTAATTATAGCCTAAGTGATATAAATTAAATTGATAATTAATTATTGTTTATTGTTGCTTTAATTGTGTTTTCAATCTAATGAATATATTCCTATTATTGGAAATTATTTATTAAGTGATTTATTATTGTGCATGTTAATATTTTATTGTAGGAATTATTTTATAATAGAGATTATATTTTATTGTGGAACTAATTATTCTATTTTAATTTTATTTTGGTGGATAATTATATTTTTAGTTGGAAATAATTATTTATTCTTTGCATGCTTTTTGAGTGACTGTTAATTATTTTTAAGGGAATTTTAATTGGTGTTTTAATATTTAAATATTATTGTTTAATTGTTTTACGAGGATTTTTATTTAGAAACTAATTTAATATTATTGATTTAATGTTTTATAGGTGATATTTTTTATGATTTTCTAACTAGAGTTTTGTCTTTTCTTTTGTACATGATTTTGTGAAGCTTTGTTTAGGTTTTAATTGAGTTTTATTTATAATTCTTTATGAGAGTTTTATTTTTTACGATTCTTTTCACGAAGTTTGGAGAGAAGAATTATTATTGCAAATTGTAGAGAATTTTGGATTGTGAATTTTGGAGAAGGGTTTGCATTTTTTTTTTGTATTGATTAAAGGATTGTTTTTTAAGTTTTCTTGGAGCTTGGATTGGATTTCTTAGGCTTGTATGCTGGAAATTTGTTGTTGATTTGAAGAGGATCCGCGTTCAGAGATACGTTTGCAAATTCTCTCTTTTTCTCCTATCTTTCTTTACAAGTTTCCAGGTAGGTTTCTATCTCCCGATTTTGATTTCAATTTTATTTGCAATTTTGATTCAAATTGATTATAAGGGGGATTTGAGAATGTTGTTTTGATTATATTTATTATCTGAAATCAGTTCTTTATTTATGTTTTAAAAAGATTGCAATATGCTTAAATCAGGTGTGGGGATTGATTGTTTCAATTGATATTTTTTTCTTCATATGCTTGATTGAAAACCCTATATGAATCCATATGTCT
Source organism: Cryptomeria japonica (assembly GCF_030272615.1). Taxonomy (NCBI): domain Eukaryota; kingdom Viridiplantae; phylum Streptophyta; class Pinopsida; order Cupressales; family Cupressaceae; genus Cryptomeria; species Cryptomeria japonica. The sequence goes on from NC_081412.1 coordinate 129,765,656, forward strand.
GGTTTTTCTAAGTCTTTAGGATGTAATTAGGCTCTGTTCAAATAGATTTTTTTCAGATTTTAATTTGGAGCCTTTATGTTATGTTTATCTTTACGTTTCTGCATTTTCAAGCAACTACGCAACTACCGAGTTCAATTGCACATCTTTTGGGCTCAATTGCACATCGTATGAGCCCAACTGTGCTGGTTTAGAGAGAAACTACACAGGTCTTCTAGGGTTGTTCTAATTTACAATTTTGGCTCAATTTGGACTCTCGTTCAGTTCCATAGGGTATAGGTGACTGTATACCCTATCAATTTTGGATTTTCACATTTGATTGAACTTAATTTAGATGGATTGATATTCATATGCCATTTCTTGAACTAGCTTGTGAAAAGGAACAGTGATTTTGAGGTTATGATTCAGTTTCAGGACTTGACCTTATGATTGGTCTTTGTTTGGAAGTTCTATTTGCAGATTGTGTAATCTATTCATGTACATGGATCCTTCATGTTTTTATTTGTATGTCATATATTTTATGATGCTTATTTTGAGCCATAAAGGATAGGTTATTGAGGCACATTAAGGGGGAGTGGCTCTCTATGGGGATCGAGGCCCTAAGTGGCCGCCAGGATAACCCATAAGAGAGTAGATTAATAAGTGATAACATTTTAATAAAAATTTGGGTTGGGTTTACACACTACTAAGATCATGTTTTGTGCCCCACTCATGACCTTGTGTGCTCGCATAGACAAAGGATTAGATTGGGAAGGCCTATCTGTCTGGAGAGATGTTTGATCTGGCATGATTGTGAAATACCTTGTCTTCATGAAAGGATTGTACAATTTTGCATGAGCCCTCAAATGGTGGCTAAGGTTAGGAGAGGATGGCGGGATAACCCATGTTGAGGTTGTGCAATGACACTCTCTTTCATGTATCCTAGTATCCTATCGTGCCAGCTTTTATGTGGAAGCCTCTGGAAGTCCTTTGGTTGTTATCCTTTCTTTTGTATCATGTGTAGTGGTGTATTGTGTATCTTGGTTGTGGTGTATGCTCAGTTCTTTTATCCCTAGCATTTTTGCTTGTTGTTTGGGGCCTTGTGTCTATCTTCAACACAAGGGGTGGACCTTTAGGTTCCACATGGTCTGGTGGTAGTGTTTACCATCCATTGAGGTTTTGGATTTCTTGTTTGTGTGTAGTTGGATGGATCTTACCTTGTATTCCAATATTTTCACATTCAGGGTCAGCTTATTTTACGATTGTAATGTATTTGTTATGTATCTTCCAGAAATGATGTAAAAGAATATGTAATTGTATATGTATATTTGTAATTGAAAGGATATTTGTAAGTGGATACTCCAAATGGGAAGGATTGTAATAGGACTATCAAATGATAGATATATTTGTATTAATGAATACAACACGGGGGGTGGACCTTTAGGTTCCACATGGTCTGGTGGTAGTGTTTACCATCCATTGAGGTTTTGGATTTCTTGTCTGTGTGTAGTTGGATGGATCTTACCTTGTATTCCAATATTTTCACATTCAGGTTCAGCTTATTTTATTATTGTAATGTATTTGTTATGTATCTTCCAGAAATGATGTAAAAGAATATGTAATTGTATATGTATACTTCAGCTTATTTTACGATTGTAATGTATTTGTTATGTATCTTCCAGAAATGATGTAAAAGAATATGTAATTGTATATGTATACTTGTAATTGAAAGGATATTTGTAAGTGGATACTCCAAATGGGAAGGATTGTAATAGGACTATCAAATGATAGATATATTTGTATTAATGAATAACTTGTAAGTGAATGTACTCATGTAGATTATATGAATATTTTTATTCTTAATAGATTATATGAATATTTTTATTCTTAATGAAGGTTATCATATGAATCTTTCATTTGGTTCTTTAAAATAAACTTAGCACAGGCCTTTATATGATGAATTAAATGATTAATGATTAAGATCAAGTATTTGATTAAGTTAAATGATTAATGATTAAGATCAAGTATTTGATTAAGTTAAGTCAACGCATCCTATTAAAGATGTTTATGTGATTTGGAATAATGCAATGTAATAAAGGTATCTTCCGCTAAACATTGTTAATGATTCATTTATGTAATGTAATAAATTTACTTAGTGTTGTATTGAGTTAAAAGATGGTTGATGTATTATGTTTCCTTAAAAAAATTTGATGTGTTTGGGTGTATTAGTTGTAATTATTTTGGGGTTCCCTAACGGGGTGTTACATCAAGAGGTCAAAGAGGTATAATAATACCTATAACTGCTAATTTGTGTGGATTTTAAACTTGGTAGTCAATCAGAAAACAACTCACTTAGTAAAGAAAAAAGGTATTTAATTGTCTTCGAAGAAAATATGATTAGGTCAAAGAGCTATAATTTCTAATTTGTGTGGATTTAATAAAGAAAAAATTTGAACAACTCACTTAGTAAAGAAAAAAGGTATGTAATTGTCTTAGAAGGAAATATGATTAGGTCAAAGAGCTATAATTTCTAATTTGTGTGGATTTAGTAAAGAAAAAATACGATTACATCAAAGAGGTTTAATTGCTAATTTGTGTGGATTTAGTCAAGAAAACAACTCTTTTATCCCTCTAGGCACATGTGAAAACACCTACTATTTGAACACAATTGAAAAACAACCATATTAAGAGGTCAAAGAGGTATAATAATACCTATAATTGCTAATTTATGTAGATTTTGTTTTTTATATTTACTAGTCTATAAAAAAAACTTAGAAAAGAAAACAAAAGAAAACTACCCAAAGGGTATTTAATTGAAAAACAACATGTATTAAAAACAACAGGTATAATAATACCTATAATTGCTAATTTATGTAGATTTTGTTTTTTATATTTACTAGTCTATAAAATAACCTAGAAAAGAAAACTACTCAAAGGGCATTTAATTGGAAAACAACTCACTCAGTAAAGAAAAGAAAACTACTCAACAACAGGTATAATAATACCTATAATTGCTAATTTATGTAGATTTTGTTTTTTATATTTACTAGTCTATAAAATAACTTAGAAAAGAAAACTACTCAAAGGGCATTTAATTGAAAAACAACTCACTCGGTAAAAAAAGAAAACTACTCAAAGGGTATTAGGGTATTTAATTGTCTTAGAAAGAAATATGGTGGGCATTTAATTGAAAAACAACTCACTCAGTAAAGAAAAGAAGTATTAGGTATTTAATTGTCTCAGAGGTACAATTGTTAATTTAGTAAAGAAAAAATATGGTTTCGTCAAAGAGGTATAATTGCTAATTTGTGTGGATGTAGATTTAGTTAAATTATATATATATATATATATATATATGGTTTCTTCAAAAGAAGTATTGTGTGGATTTATTAAAGAAAACAACTCTAAAAAATATGATATTTAATCTTCTAAGGAAATAAGAAGTATTGTACTCTAAAAAATCCAGTGGATGTAGATTTAGTTATATGTAGATTTATATATATATATATATATATATATATATATATATATATATATATATATATATATATATATATATATATATATATATATATATATATATTAAAGAAAACAACTCTAAAAAATATGATATTTAATCTTCTAAGGAAATAAGAAGTATTGTACTCTAAAAATATGGTATTTAATCTTCTCAAAAGGAAATAAGGAAATAAGGAAATATGGTGACGTTGGTTAGATCAAAGAGGTATAATTGCTAGATTGGGGCTCTAAAAATATGGTTAAAATATGGTGCTACTTTTAGGAGGTTTTAGTAAAGAAAAACTCTAAAAAAAAAAAAATTAAAAAAATTATGGTGGAAAATTATGGTGGTGTGTGGATTTAGGGATTTAGTCAAGGATGTATAAGGTATAATTAATAATTTGTGTAAGTGTAATAATTTGTCAATAAGGTATAATTAATAATAAAAATATGGTTAAAATATGGTGCTACTTTAGGAGGTTTTAGTAAAGAAAAACTCTTAAAAAAAAATTAAAAAAAAGTATGGTGGAAAATTATGGTGGTGTGTGGATTTAGGGATTTAGTCAAGGATGTATAAGGTATAATTAATAATTTGTGTAAGTGTAATAATTTGTCAATAAGGTATAATTAATAATTTTGTTAGTGTAAGTAAGTGTATATAAGGTATAATTAATAATTTTGTTAGTGTAAGTAAGTGTATATAAGGTATAATTAATAATTTGTGTAAGTGTAATAATTTGTCAATAAGGTATAATTAATAATTTTGTTAGTGTAAGTAAGTGTAATAATTTGTGTAAGTGTAGAGGTATAATTGCTAATTTGTAATTTGTGTGGATTTAGTTAGTAAACAAAACAAGTCAAAACAACTAGTTTATGTGGATTTAGTAAAGAAAGAAATTATTTGTGTGCAACTAGTTTATGTGGATTTAGTAAAGAAAGAAAAACAACTAGTTTATGTGGATTTAGTAAAGAAAGAAATTATTTGTGTGGATTTAGTTAGTAAACAATTTTGTAGAAAACAAGTCGCATGTGGATTTAGTAAAGGAAATGTGGATTTAGTAAAGAATGAAAAATTTTAAACTTGCAGTCAATCAGAAAACAAATCACTTAGTAAATCACTTAGTAAAGAATGAAAAATTTTAAACTTGCAGTCAATCAGAAAACAAATCACTTAGTAAAGAATGAAAAATTTTAAACTTGCAGTCAATCAGAAAACAAATCACTTAGTAAAGAATGAAAAATTTTAAACTTGCAGTCAATCAGAAAACAAATCACTTAGTAAAGAATGAAAAATTTTAAACTTGCAGTCAATCAGAAAACAACTCACTTAGTAAAGAAAACAAAGATTCAATTTAATTGTCTTCGTAAGTCAATTACATATGCTGTGTGTAGGAAAGTTTAAAATTTTGATTTTTAAAAATGCACGTTTACATTAAATGGATCATAGCCCTAGTAAAATCAAAGAAGCCGCCTAATTTGTACTTTTGCTTACACAACTTTATTTTCATAGCAGTACCAAACGCAGAGCAGACTTAAAAAGAACAAGTTTAATCATTCCAGCAAAATGCATGGAGCCTCTGTATATACGTATAACAGACTTAGTTTGAAACTTACTGTTTTGATTATTATCTATGCAAGCTGTCCAGAAAGTGTTCCAATCAAATTATTTTCACTGTTTTGAGTGGATGAATCAAAGACTGTATCAAAATCTCCAAATGATAAAAGTAGGGTGCAAATTTAAAAAACTATTAAGTAAACTCAAGAATATCAACTAAAGTTGTCACTTGTAAATTTACTCTTAAATTTTAAGAATATCAAAGAAATATTTGAGCCTATGCAACAGGCATTTGAGACGTAAAAACCTTCATGAATTTGAGAGGGATTTGTGTGAATGAAACTGTAAATTTCATCATATTGTCGAATTACATTTGAGAGATTTTTTTGTTGTGTGAATATGAAACAATATTTGACATGGTGGAGATGGTGGAGACTGGAGTATTGTAAAGCATTTGAGAAATTTTTTGTTGTGTGAATATGAAACAATATTTGACATGGTGGAGACTGGAGTACTGTAAATTTCATCATATTGTCGCATTTTCCTTTTATCCTATCCTAGAAGATTGAATTTTATAGGGATTTAGATGGGACAAATCATGATCAAAATCTAATTTTTATTAAGGAAATAGTTGATATCAGGGAGACTGCCATCTTTACATGCGTGTCATTCTTATGTCAAAATAAAGAGACTGCTATATTTACATATACATCATTTTCATGCATTTAAACATATATGATCAAGTCACTAAAGAGTATCTAACCTTATAGCAGATTGAAAACAAGTGCTTCGTTACAAAATTACAGCTCTTATGTAAATTACAGCTCTTTACATAAGAGTATGTATGTTCAGCTGAAATTCATCCCATGCATTCACAATATTACAAAATGATTGACCTATTATACCATAGCATGAAGCTTTTCTGATATACTTCTTTAGGTCACAGTATCAACTCATGCATTGACAATAACTCCACCTGAAACCACAAGAGCATCATGGTTATAAAAAAAGAATTGAGGAAAAGAGACCAGTGGTATAGAAATCTGTGAAAAAAATTACCATTGGGATGAAGCACTTGGCCAGTGAAATAGGATGAATCTTCTGATGCAAGAAAAACATAGGATGGAGCCACTTCATCAGGCTGTCCAGCTCTGCCCATTGGCACCTGCTGTCCAAAGCCCTCAGTACTCTTCTCATCAGTTACAGAGGCTGGTATTAAAGGAGTCCAAATTGGACCTGGTGCCACTCCTGCAAGATTAATAATATAATCACAATCCATCTCTTACTTTGAAAACTCAATTTGAATCATACAGAAATTGTATGAAAATAAACTATCATTTTATCTTATCTTGTGCCAACTTTGTAAAAATTGGAAAAAAAAACATAAAATTAAAATTAAATCCTGATAAGGTTACTGCAAAACATATGTTATACTAGTAAACCATATGTTTTGAGTGTGGTCAGATATAGAGACAAGCTATAGCATACTAAACTATTGGCAGTTTTGATGGGGCTGTGAAAAACATTTATAACAAAGATTTTGGGATTAATGTTTTCAGGGGGGCACCATCAAAACATAGATAATTGTGTTGTGGGTGTTACAAATAATGTATGACCAAGCTGCTGAGGTTTGTGGTTGATACCATTAACTCGAATTCCCCTGTTGACAAGTTGCAGAGACAGCCCTCTGGTAAATGCAACTATGGCTCCCTTTGTTGATGTGTAATCCAAAAGAGTTGCATTGCCTTTGTATGCATTCACAGAGGTGGAGTTGATAATGCTGCTTCCCTCTTTCATATGCTTCAGTGCATGGCTGTAACACACAAGATTCAAGATCAGATATTAAATAAATAAAAACAACGGCTATAAAGAACAAAGTCACATCAACCATAATAAGTAAATTAAAATATATGGGCCCATGAATAATATTCATACCGAACCATATAGAACATGGAAAATATATTTGTTCTGAACACACGCTCTAGCTGATCAGGCTGCAAATCTTCAATGTTAGGCACAGGATGTTGCTCTGCTGCATTGTTCACCAGAATATCAATGCACCCAAATGCTTTCACTACTTGATCTATAACCTGCAATGCCCACAAACAATTATCATAAAAAACTACAATTTATTTGCCTCAAAAACAAATATGGTACCACATTCACCTTCTTGCAATTCTCATCAAACCCCACATCAACAGGGATTTTAATGGGTTCTTTTGCATGACCAGTCTTAACTTCTCTCAGCATGTTTATTGTATCTGAAGCATCCTTATCTTCTTTCACTGGCACATAAGTAAATGCAACAGTTGCTCCCTCCATAGCAAATTGGTAGCATACTGCTCTTCCTATGCCAGAATCTCCTCCAGTCACCAAGGCTACTTTTCCCTGCAATAAGATTCAATTTACCCACACAACAAACACACCAAAAACATACCATGAAAACAAAAAACTCAGAACATAAAATGGGTAACACCCTCAGTTTATCAGCAGGCTTATAGGATTGTCTAGCAGCCCTTGGTGTGGGATCCATGACATGTTCTTTGCCTGGCTGCTCATTTTGCTTCTGTGGAGGAAACTTTCCTTTTCCATCAGACATGGTTGATGAAGATCACTTTCTGCTTAGACTCCAATATAATTTTGTTGCAGATGTGAGGGTAGCTAGAAAACTATTCTTAGATCCAGCTGAAGCAAAATTGCTGTTATTAACAACTTAATGAAGATCTAAGGCAAGAATATCTAGGACTAAACTGTAATATGCATAACATCGGTATGGCTTTTGATGGGGGTGCTTAAATCTTTATATGCACGGGGGACTACTCACACCATTGTATTGATCGACATATGTTAAGCTATGCAGATACCATCTGGCTGCGCTGGTTTCCAAGTGTAGGCTGTCGAGCCAAATGGCGTTTTGTGCTATTGAGTAGCGTCTAATAGGTGGAAGTCATGGTGCTTAAGAGCTTCTTATGATAAATGGCAGACTTGAACAAAAGTCTGTAAATAATGATCATGTTTGGAGTGTCTCGATCTTCATTTAATTAAGGAGAGTGAGATTATACTTTTAAGGCAAAATGTTTGGAATTCGTTTTTGAGATTACATATGGCTTATAATAATATGATTGTAGGAGTAATTTAACTGTGTACAAAGAATATCTTATTTCTATAGGATTTGAATTTATGACATCTAACTGAATATGCTTGTGGATTTGATTGTGTGAGTTTTTTTGCATCAACGTTTCAGATCACACTCTGTGATCCATCATCAGGATGATCCATCATCAGGATGATAGTAGAGATAAGTTCTCCACCATCAGATCAATTAGGTGTAGGAAGAAGGATAGAAACTCATATCTCTTTATTTATGTCCATATCTCTTTATTACAAATATTTAAGAATATTTCCAATGTGTATGGGTAAATTATAAAGCCGAGGCATTAAGAACTCCATTTCAAGAGTTGTTTCTCTATTGGTTGTTCACTTTCTATTAGACTTGTTGTCATTGTCGCTTTAGAACGGCTCTTCTTCCTTACTAGTTTTTTATCCCTTTTCTGAAAAAAGAAAAAGAAAAAAAGCTCCCTTTCAAACTATTTCCTTTCACTTGTATGGGAAGGGATGATCTTGATCTAAGGTATTTGTAGAATTTTAATCACATGAAATGTTAATTAGTAGGTTTTTTAAAAATAATTAGGTTATATAGATAACAATATTTTTATTTTTATTTTGTGGATTATAATATTATAATAAAGAATATGTTGAAATTATCTTTTGATTAAAATGTTATTTAAAATCATATAGGAGTTGAATCTAGCTTAATCGTATTTTCATGATATTTGAATCTTTATGGATAAGATTAATAGAAGTTTAACTTTTATGAAAACGTAGATAATGAGATTGAAATAAAATTAAAAAAATCAATCAATAGTCAATTAAAGAGTGAGTGATAAACATTCAAATGCTCATATATTTCCACTTAATATTGTAAGGGTGAAAAGAGCATATTTTGTGGGGGATGACCCCACAACGTAGTGGTTAGTTTCAAGCCTCCTATATGGGAGGTTTTAGGTTCGAATCTACTCGACTAGTTCTTAACTCCAAGGAAAAGCTAAAAAATACCGCTTATGTTGTGACTTATTAAAAAAAAGTAGCAAAAATTTCAAGCTGTGCACTTAAGTATAAAAGAACATCACCTATAGGTCATTACATCAATATAAGCATATAAGATCTATTCATCATTAAGACAAACCCACAACACATGTTTATCCTTAGAGATCAATCCACAATCATTATTCAACTTTACACATCAACTCTTGCATCTTCCCATAAAAAGTCCTATCTTTTATACTAGTTAATTTCAACACCCATTACATTGTATCTTGATGCATCAAATCTCAAAATCCTTAGCATCATCATAGCCACACCATCTATATTACTTTTTATATTTAAACTTTATCAAAATCATTAAATCAATCAATGAGCCCTGATTAGGGAAAGAGGAGGAGAGTAACTTGCCTTCCACACCTAGCATATTTGAATGATCTCATCTTATTGACCATAGATCCACTTTCAATCATGACCATTTCATCTTCTCTTCCAAATTATGTTTTTTTCTTTTTATTATTTGGCTATATTTTCATATTCAATAAGTATACATGATTTTATAGAGTGGATTAGTTATTATTGCTTTATTGCATTAATTTACTCTAGATTTAGAAACATCTCTAGCAAGCTAGGATATATATTAGCTAAAGATTATATATCAAACTTTCAACCTTACAAAAACATGTCTCATTCACATGAAATAAACATAATTATTCTAATTTTGAATAGACATCATGAAAATTTTGTGAGGTTAAATCACATCCTCCTCAGAAATTACTTCTAAGACCCTCTTAGTCACATTATAATTTGGACTAGTGGTAGGAACCTGTAATTGTAATGTTTCACTCGGTGTGTGTATGTTTATAAACCATTAATGATTACTATTGAATATGGATATTATTTCTGTAACATGTACTCGTTCTACATTGATTTTTTTTTTTCTAACCTTGACTAACCTCTGAATAGTGGAACTACGCAAGGAATATTGTCTAATTCTAGGTACTAGAGTGCAAGGTGAAGTGGATTATGCATTTCTATACTTGAAGAAATAGAATTATCATAATTTCAACCCAATTTTAGAACTTGATATACATCAGTGTCTTACCTAAACCATAGGTTCACCTAAAGTAATACATTGATAGATTGAATTTGTAGGGTTTCATTGAATCCTTGTGTTTGACCTTAAGAACTTGTTCACTCATTCAATTTCAAGTCATAACTCATTTTTTAGCATGCCTTATTATAACAAAATGCATGCAAATGTATTAAGTGGAATATGCATATAAACTTAGCCTATTTAAACAAACACATGTGCAAACCTCAAAATGATAAGTAGCTTGATATGTTGATGATTGGTTGGATGTGGTTGCTCATTGATCTAGCAGCATGACGGTGTTGTGAAGATGATTGAGTGATGAAATGAAGAGATATGAAAATGAGAGAAGATGCTTTAATTTATAGATTTTTCATAAGTAAAATCAATGGCCAATATTTAATGTCAACTGGAGGGTTAGGATTGAATGGGAGTGTGGTCCTAGATTTGGAGGCTTAGCCTTGTGACAAGCATCAAAAGGAGAAGTGAGGTGTGGGATAAGTGTGCGAGCACACATGGGGAAGCTCATGAAAGGGACATGTCTATGAATGTAAGAGATGTGTTGACTTGTGAAAGTCGCATGTGTAAAAGGTAGAGGGCTTGTGAAAGTGACATGTCTATGACATGTGTAAGAGGTAAGATGGCTAGGAGGTGACCTTTCATGCTCACACATGTGAGTAAGAGGAGGTTAGGGACACTTGTCACATGATGACAAGTTTAGCTCTTGATCCATGTAGATGGAATCAAGGTCTAGGATTGAGTGGGCAAGGATTGAGGGTGATGTGGAATTTAATAATAGGGAAAATGGTAAGAGGGTAAATTAGCTTAAATCAATTAATTAAGTAGGTATTAATTAATTGATTTAGTAGGAGGATTTGTAGGGTAAGGTTGGGAATGATAAAATAAATGTAAATTTATTTTATTAAAGGCAAGGGGTAAAGATTAAGGACTAATTAAATAAATAATAAATATGTATCTAATTGTCTAGAAGGGGATAAGGTCAAGTGTGGTCAAGTATGGACAAATTTATGTGTCTACATTTTTCCCCTCTTTGATATAGTATCATGACATGATGTTATATCAAAGGAATAAAATATAGTGGATGAAGGGGATAAGGACTAGTAGCATGATACCCCAGTCATACGTGGGTTAAGAAAGATGACGAGGAGGTAGTGGCATGCCCCCTTGTAATGTCCCTACTAGCTAGAGATCATTATCCTGCAAAACAAATTGTTAGAACATAACTACATATATATACATATATAAGTAATCTAAATTGCAATCTAACTTCGATGCTCAATTAACATAATCATAATTTTTATCTAATAAAAAGGATACGAATGCCATACAAAGTATGTCCTTAGGCGGCCATGAAGCTCACCTTCTTGGAACCCCTTGGTCCCAAGCCCTCCAGGAAATCGAAGATGAATTCGAATCCTGTCTTGGGTGTAACCTCTTACACCCAAGCCCTCCAAGGAAGACCCTTGCCTTTCCTTGCCTTGGGTGATGCCTTCATCATCCAAGTCCTCAGAGGGGATCGGTCCGACCCTTGAGTCCTGTCTTGGGTATAACCTCTTACACCCAAGCCAACCAAGGAAGACCCTTTCCTTTCCTTGTCTTGGACGATGCCTCCATCATCCAAGTCCTCAAAGGGGATTGACCAGATCCTTCTCTTCTTGGTTGAACTTAATCAACCAAGCCATATATATATGCATATAGATATTCAGTATATACTGTCCTAGGGATTATCATAATCCCCCCTTAGACTAAGAGACTTTCCTCCCTATAGCCTCCCTCCTGTGATTTCATTCATAATACATTCCTTTGCATTTTTATTTACTATTTCCTATTTCATAATCCACATGTACATAGTCTTGTATTCATTACCTATATTCATAAAATGTTTATTAACCATTACTCATATGTATTCCTTAACATACATTCCTATTATCCTGATATGTATTTTTCCTATCATTATTTACTAATTACGAATCATTTATTATGTATGCTTACAGCAAGTTCTTCATTCCTATATATATATATATATATATATATATATATATATATATATATATATATATATATATATATATATATATATATATATATATAATGTCACTATCTATCTTTATGCGTTTGTATTTATTAATGTATATATATTAATTATTCCTATTAATATATGTACTAATCCATTGCCTATCTTTATATCTTTATATTCATTAATACATACTATTCCTATTAATGACCAAAAACCATTATACATACTATTCTTATTTTTAATATATTAATGCAAAGACCATTAATTATACCAAATCCCTTACCTATATTTAATGACCAGTGAATTAATTAATACATATATTTATATGCACTAGACCTCAATTAACACCCCTTACTAATTAACGTTACACATTACCCTTTGAGTAATACCCATTAACTAGTAGTAATGATGTTACATATTAACTTCTGTCCACCCATTAACTAATATGATTATTTAATATCAGCAACCATTTATTACTTACCTTCCCTCCTGTAGAAGACCCTCCTTTCTCCTCCTTTTATGTTTCATCTGTTGTAGTATGGTTTATACCCGTGGAGAGGGATAGGCGTGACCCTCCACGGGGCCCCTTCCATGGGAAGGGGTGTGACGGATCACAGCCTAGGCTACAACTTCCATCCCACCACTTCCCGTGGGGGAGGGGAGAGAGGCGGGGGTCCACGTGACCTTCCCTTAATCACCCATATCTCTGTGCTTGTATTTTATTGCTCATTTAATATAATTTTCCCAATTTAAAATAATTTATTCTATGTAAATATATTAATATTATTTAATGTTTTAATTCCCTCATTTTGCTAATTGTTTTACATTATTTTATTTCCATAATATAACATTGCCTAATTAATATATCCACGTAATTTTCCCAACAAAAAATATAATAATTTATTCTGTGTAAATAATATATTAATATTATTTAATGTTTTAATTTCATAATATATTAATATATTTCAATTGTCTTATATCATTTTACTTCCCTAATATATTAATATATTGCATTATCTTAATACTTTGTCTTTTAATTACATTCGTCATTTTGTCTCTTTTAGAGACTTCACAAAATTGAGGACTGCTAGCGATGTAATGTCCAGTCAATTGTTAATGTCAGTTAGTCCAAATGCTATCCTTTTTTGTTGGAGAAAATGCATATGATTACTTTGTACGTATTCTTTTTTCCCATCCTTATCCTTTAAGGAATATTATTAGTTATAACAATAATATTTAATAAAGAAATAACTTTCAAATATTCCTTCATTGGTAATTATAATATAAATTCATTTAGGGACTCCCTCTCTTTCTCTTTGTATATGTATAATGATCTAGGAGGGGACATGATAGTCCGCACTTCTCAAAATTGCTTGTCCTCAAGCAATTGGCAATTTTCTCAAATAGAGTTGTCCCCCAATATGAATCACAAACACGGAGTATACACACAAGAAAAAAAAAAACACAAAGCATACACATGGATAATTTCAAACACGAAGCATACACGCATTGTCAGACTTCCTTATTGACTAGAGTGATTTATTTTTACCTTACAGGATGGCAGGATCATTGCTCTGATACCACTGTAATGTCCCTACTACATAGAGATCATTATCCTGCAAAACAAATTGTTAGAACATAACTACATATATATACATATATAATTAATCTAAATTGCAATCTAACTTCAACGCTCAATTAACATAATCATAATTTTTATCTATTAAAAAGGATACGAATGCCATACAAAGTATGTCATTAGGCGGCCGTGAAGCTCACCTTCTTGGAACCCCTTGGTCCCAAGCCCTCCAGGAAATTGAAGATGAATTCGAATCCTGTCTTGGGTGTAACCTCTTACACCCAAGCCCTCCAAGGAAGACCCTTGCCTTTCCTTGCCTTGGGTGATGCCTTCATCATCCAAGTCCTCAGAGGGGATCAGTCTGACCCTTGAGTCCTGTCTTGGGTATAACCTCTTACACCCAAGCCAACCAAGGAAGACCCTTGCCTTTCCTTGTCTTGGACGATGCCTCCATCATCCAAGTCCTCAAATGGGATTGACCAGATCCTTCTCTTCTTGGTTGAACTTAATCAACCAAGCCATATATATATGCATATAGATATTCAGTATATACTGTCCTAGGGATTATCATAATCCCCCCTTAGACTAAGAGACTTTCCTCCCTATAGCCTCCCTCTTGTGATTTCATTCATAATACATTCCTTTGCATTTTTATTTACTATTTCCTATTTCATAATCCACATGTACATAGTCTTGTATTCATTACCTATATTCATAAAATGTTCATTAACCATTACTCATATGTATTCCTTAACATACATTCCTATTGTCCTGATATGTATTTTTCCTATCATTCTTTACTAATTACGAATCATTCATTATGTATGCTTATAGCAAGTTCTTCATTCCTATATATATATATATATATATATATATATATATATATATATATATATATATATATATATATATATATATATATATATATATATATATATACTAATCCATTGCCTATCTTTATATCTTTATATTCATTAATACATACTATTCTTATTTTTAATATATTAATGCAAAGACCATTAATTATACCAAATCCCTTACCTATATTTAATGACTAGTGAATTAATTAATACATATATTTATATGCACTAGACCTCAATTAACACCCCTTACTAATTAACGTTACACATTACCCTTTGAGTATTACCCATTAACTAGTAGTAATGATGTTACATATTAACTGTTGTCCACCCATTAACTAATATGATTATTTAATATCAACAACCATTTATTACTTACCTTCCCTCCCGTAGAAGACCCTCCTTTCTCCTCCTTTTATGTTTCATCTGTTGTAGTATGGTTTATACCCGTGGAGAGGGATAGGCGTGACCCTCCACGGGGCCCCTTCCATGGGAAGGGGTGTGACGGATCGCAACCTAGGCTGCGACTTCCGTCCCACCACTTCCCGTGGGGGAGGGGAGAGAGGGGGGGGGGGTCCACGTGACCTTCCCTTAATCACCCATCTCTCCATGCTTGTATTTTATTGCTCATTTAATATAATTTTCCCAATTTAAAATAATTTATTATATGTAAATATATTAATATTATTTAATGTTTTAATTCCCTCATTTTTCTAATTGTTTTACATTATTTTATTTCCATAATATAACATTGCCTAATTAATATATCCACATAATTTTCCCAACAAAAAATATAATAATTTATTCTGTGTAAATAATATATTAATATTATTTAATGTTTTAATTTCATAATATATTAATATATTTCAATTGTCTTATATCATTTTACTTCCCTAATATATTAATATATTGCATTATCTTAATACTTTGTCTTTTAATTACATTCACCATTTTGTCTCTTTTAGAGACTTCACAAAATTGAGGACTACTAGTGATGTAATGTCCAGTCAATTGTTAATGTCAGTTAGTCCAAATGCTATCCTTGTTTGTTGGAGAAAATGCATATGATTACTTTGTACGTATTCTTTTTTCCCATCCTTATCCTTTAAGGAATATTATTAGTTATAACAATAATATTTAATAAAGAAATAACTTTCAAATATTCCTTCGTTGGTAATTATTATATAAATTCATTTAGGGACTCCCTCTCTTTCTCTCCGTATATGTATAATGATCCAGGAGGGGACATGACACCCCTCGAGAGGACATGTGGGTTCCAAGAACATGGGTGTGCTCTTGAAATGGATAGGAGGAGTCGAGGATTAAGGATGTGAAAGGGATGAGGATGATGAAGGGGTGGATGAGAGGAAGAATGGAGGATAATCATGTTGCGGTGGAATGAGTAACCTAGATTTGATATTGTACTTGGAATTAGGCACCAATGTATAAGGAAGCAGGATAACAATGTGCCAAGTATGTGATAAAAAATGTCAAGTGCAAACATATGCCTTATGACACCATGATATGGAAGACCATGATGACCTTGTGGAAATAAGATGCAAAGACCATGATAAATACAAAAAATGATAACACACACAAGAAACAAGCAAGCATGCATAACAAACCAAAAGCAAACCAACATTTTGTCCCTAGTCAAGCTGAAAACCAATTGGTTGATTAATTGATGATTGATTGATTAAGAGGATAACAATGTTAACAATAAGAACAATGCATACCCCAAGGATTGGGAAGGATACATCCCTTGATAATGATTGGAATAAAGATTGATTAATGGATTATCAACTGATTTGGATCAAGATGATGAGTTTATGAAGGATGATGGGCTAGATTGCAAGATTGGATTGTATGGATTAGGATCAATTGCACCTGGTTGGACTTATTTGGGATTTTTGGATTATAGGGATGAAAGGAGGATAAATGGATTGGATGAGATGGGGAGGGGGTTAATGATTGGATAGGATGGGAGGAGGATAAATGATTGGATATGATAGGAAGAGGAGGATAAATTGATTGGTTAGGATGGGATTGGATGGTAGATAAAGGATAAATGGATTGGAACCAATGACAAGGGAAAACCAAGACTTGTTACAAGGATGGAAGGATTGAGATATTGCTTGGATAGGAAATGGATGGTGATTAGATATGGAGGACTAAAGGATGGAGATCCAAGAAGTATTTTTTAAAGTGAAATGGCCCACACTAAAGGGAGTGGAATTAATAATGGAAGGATGGTTATGGATGTATGAGATGGAAGGATAGTGTGTAAGGGATATGGATTGTTGAGGAATTAAGGCTTGTATTTTTCAAAGCATACATGGATATTATTTTTCCTCTAGCTTTATCAAGATCAAAGATAGGAATGGAGGATGCATTTGGATAGGTTGGGGAATATGAGATGGAGGACATAGATAGGATAGTCAAGATCAAATATAGGAAAGGAGGATGGGCTTAGATAGTACATGGATAAAGGATAAGGGATATGGAAGATGCGAATGGTAGGATCTAATGGATTAAGCTTGCCCCCGAGTGTAGAGTGAAAGAGGATGGGAGATTACACATGACACTTATTTACCAGCTTTTCATCATGGTACTTGTCGACAACTATTTTGACACACTTGCCAATAGTCAAGTAGTCAATGTGAACACTCACCACCTCTCCTGAAAAGCAATAAATTTTGGAAAACTAATCACTCCAAGGTCTCTATAGTCGGGTCTCAATGGTTGATGTAGTTGTACCTGTTAAGGGGCCTACTGGTTGAAACTAAATCCCAATAATTTTTAATGACTTGACTTCTCTTTTTTTTTTTGTATTTTATGATTTAAGATTCTTTTGGAAATAAACTACAAGAGATGCGGAAACAAGAAAACTACAATAAAACCAATTCAATAACAACTTAATGAACTACTTAATTAGTACGCTGCAATCCAGAAATCATCAAATATTATCCAAATCAACATTTAATAACGGACCTCCAGTAAACCTGCAAAGTCAACACAGACTCATGGAAATAATATCACCACAATATTGTCTGATGCTCTGCAAAAAGGATTAGAAAATCTGTTTGATGGCAACACACACAAGAGCACAAGAAACAAAGGTTAGTGTTAGCAACAAAAGATTATCCTAAACAGGCATATCAAGAGAGATATTAAGCATGAAATAGAAAGCATATAAACATATAATAAAATAGCTAATCAAGATGCTCATAGTTGCTCCTCCCTTGTTCCTCTCCTCTCCAAGTCCCAAATGAGTGTAGCTCTCAGCTTTTAGCACTAGCCATGGATGCCATATGGAGATTCAAGATGGTTGAATATGATAAGCAAATACTATGCAAGAGTAGATAGTGATGCTATGAAAAAGCTCTATGCTAATGCCAGTATAACAACAATACTCTAAAAATGCTTCTCCTTTTGCTTTAGGAGAAGGGTTCTATTTATAGAAGAAATGGGGAAATGAAGGGTTAAGATTAAATGGTTTAATCAAGGGCCAAGTTTGAAAGTTGGGGATCCATGTGCACAATTGGCACCAATAAAATGGTGACAAGTGTCAACATAGGATTGGGTTGAGAGAAGAGGTTGGAGGCATTAAAGGCCTGAGAAGACCTCATGGTTATCTAGAAGGTAAGGGTCAAGTCTAAATTAAGATTACCCATTGGATTAAGAGTTAATCCAAGGATAAACCTTTGTGCAAATGATTAAGAGATAATCATGGTCAAAGCATTAAAGGCTTGATGAGACCTTTGGGTTGGGTAGAGGTTGAGTCAAAACAAATGTTTTAACCATGTGGGAGGGTTGAATTAACCATTAATGGTTATTGGAGACTTTGGGGATTAAGTGGTTGAAGGTTGAAAGCCTTCAATGGTTATCAAAGACTTTGAGCCATTTAGTGGTTGAAGGTTGGAAGCTTTCAAAGGTTATCCAAGACTTTTAGGCTTTGAGAAGTGACTCCATTTTGCTTAGGAATGTGACAATAATTAGGGGATGGATTAAGCTAATTAGGAAGGGGTTAGAAGAATCTAGAAGGGGATTAGATTTTGCAAGTGGATTTGGTGGGTGAGGGAAAATAGGATTTTATTAAAATAAAAATTCATTTATTTCAATAAATGTGTGCAAGTTGTATTTGGATAAATATTCAAATAAATATTAATTTATTTAAATGAGAAAAAGGAAGATAAAGCATTAAAATGCTTGAAGACTTTGAGGGGAACCATTAAAGGCTTGAAGACTTTAAGGAAAACCATTAAAGTCTTAAGAAGACTATAGAAGGAAGCCATCAAGTTTGAAGACTTTAAAGCCATCAAGTTTGAATACTTTAAGGGAAACCATTAAAGGTTTCAAGTGGGTGAGGATAAATAGGATTTTAAATAAATAATTTATTTAAAATAGTTGTGCAACTTGCTTTTGTAGGAAAATACAAGTGGGTGGAGGATAAAGGTGATTTAAATAAATTATTTATTTAAAATAATTGTGCAACTTGCTTTTGTAGGCAAATACAAGTGGGTGGAGGATAAAGGTGATTTAAATAAATGATTTATTTATTTAAATGTGAGAGGTGGGATTTTGGGGGATTTAAATAAATATTAATTTATTTAAATGTGAGAGAAGATTTAATTAAATAAATATGATTTATTTATTTAATTAATGGTCTGAATTTGGTTAAGTGAATTAAATCAAATAAATTGAATAATTTATTTAATTAATAGGAGAATAGGGTTAAGATGAATTAATTAAATATTAATTTAATTAATTATTAATTGATGGTTAAATAATCAAATAAATACTAAGTATTCATTTAATTAAGTGGACAGATTTATGTGACTACATTGTCTATCCTAGTAATTCTCATAGAACACTTGCGTGCACAATATGATTCATAAAGAAATAAACATAAGATCATAACACGTTGCTGATTTCAAACTGTGTCGACTTGAATTTCATCCTCAGAATGCTACCTGCAACAAGTTAGTTTCACAAAATACAAATGGAAATGCTACAGGAAATCCAAACTCAACCAATGAAACTACATGAAATACATATGAAATAAAAATACTAATATTACCTTCATGGTTTATGTCTCATTGTGTCCTAACTCCACTGTTCCTGGTTGTAGATGGTGTGCTCTCAGACAATGCGCTGATAGCTTCCAAGATGGCATATGAAGAATGGACTGATAACTGATAGTTAACAAATGCTATGATATGCAATACTACATGATTATGCTAAAATTCTAATTGCTATTTACTTCAAGATTAAAACTCACAAATGCATAAGTTTTACAAATGATTTGCTTGAAAATGCACTTGAAGTCTAACTCTCTCTCAACTGAAGCTCTTGATTTTATAGACCTTGTGGTGCAGGAGCACCTAACCCAAACATACACCAGGAGGTTAAAGATCATGTCATGAATCATTTCACTCATATTTGAGTTTATATGGTCATTTTAATGTATTTTGAGTCATTTTGTGAAGCATTGTAAGACATTTGCTCAAGATGTGTATTTGAGTCCTAATATGGTCTAGGAGGTCACGTTGTGAAAATATGTCCATGGAAGGTTAAATTGGATGTAAAATTTTGTTTTGAGTCCATCTAAATGTATTTCAAGTGCACAAGCAAAGATTAGGGGTCATATTTATCAAAATGTCAAAATTGTCAATTGTGTCAAAAATGTTGTCAAGCACAAATTGCATTATAAAGTTGTAAACCAAGGATGTAATTGGTCTTGGGTAGTTGTAACTACCATATGTATGTGTGAAGGTTATAAAAACCATCATTTGGTTGAATCCAATGGGTGTGTGTAAGATTGGAGGAAGGAAATGAATAACATTTGAAGTTTTTACACACTCCACATTGTTTTATGGGTATTGCAGTCTGATCATTCACGGTTTTCTTTATGAAAAATCATTTGTATCCATTGTAAATGTATTTAATATGATAATGGAATGAGTTAAATTTGTTTTCCCTTTGGTTTCATTTAATTTCAATCAGTTTGAAGCAAGTTGTGCAAGATTTGGTGAAAATTGTCAAAAAACCCTCCAAATTGGGGTTTGTGGAGAGTTTCACTAAAATATTTTGAATGCACCATTGGAAATTGTTGTAACTTTGGTGTTTGATATAGATTTGAATTATATTTCAAATTAATTAATTTTCAATGTGATTGGTTAAGTATTCCATGAGATATTTGATGCCCTAGGCGGACTGGGAATGCAAATTTCTTGTTTTTTCTGTAACAGTCAAAATGGTCTCGGTGCAGAGACCATAACTCGTAACTCCACCATTGGATTGTTCTCAATTTTGGATATGGTTTTAGAAACCTATTTTTCTACAGCCTCACTGAAGCGATCATCCAAATATACTTGGGTTGGAAATTTATCAATAACTAAGTACGGGTATATCAAACTGTTATTTACTGGGACAACATAATGCATTGTTTGGGTCTTGAATAATGTTTAAAGGGTTATAAATGATATGAAAGATTTGATATTGGATTGGTTGGTTGATAGTAATATTTTTTAAATGCCTCAAACATATCAAGGTTGAATATTTATGATTATTTTGAGTCATTGAGCACCCTAGGATTGGGACTCCATGGTTGATTTGGGGTTCTTGGTTGGTTTTTCATGATGCTCTGCATCAAATTGGTATCAGAGCCCAACAAAAGATCTGGGCTAGGAAAGTTGTTTATGTTGTGTTTGGTTGCAGGTGTTGGATCCACCTAACTACAGAGGAACAGGTTGAGGAGAGAACCTGGTTGTGGTTGCCAAAAGACTAGGGAGAGAGGAAAAAGAGACTCCTAGGTGAGGCAAAGGAAGTGTGAGTTTGTGTGGATGCCTGAGGAACACCTTGAGTTCCAGCCATTGGATACTCCATGGATGTGAGTAGTTGAGAGGATGATTACCTTTTTGAAGTTGGTAGTAGCAGCATGAGGATAATGAGAGAATGATGAAAGGAAGAGGCAGAGATAAAGATGAAGACAAAGACAAAGTTTCAGTCCAAGACACAAGATTTTCTTGCAAGTTGTTTCCAAGGGACTTGGAAAGCTTTCAAGGTCGGTAGTATGGTGCAGGAGCACCTAACCCAAACATACACCAGGAGGTTAAAGATCATGTCATGAATCATTTCACTCATATTTGAGTTTATATGGTCATTTTAATGTATTTTGAGTCATTTTGTGAAGCATTGTAAGACATTTGCTCAAGATGTGTATTTGAGTCTTAATATGGTCTAGGAGGTCACGTTGTGAAAATATGTCCATGGAAGGTTAAATAGGATGTAAAAGTTTGTTTTGAGTCCATCTAAATGTATTTCAAGTGCACAAGCAAAGATTAGGGGTCATATTTATCAAAATGTCAAAATTGTCAATTGTGTCAAAAATGTTGTCAAGCACAAATTGCATTATAAAGTTGCAAACCAAGGATGTAATTGGTCTTGGGTAGTTGTAACTACCATATGGATGTGTGAAGGTTATAAAAACCATCATTTGGTCTAATCCAATGGGTGTGTGTAAGATTGGAGGAAGGAAATGAATAACATTTGAAGTTTTTACACACTCCACATTGTTTTCTGGGTATTGCGGTTTGATCATTCACGTTTTTCTTTATGAAAAATCATTTGTATCCATTGGAAATATATTTCATATGATAATGGAATGAGTTAAATTTGTTTTCCCTTTGGTTTCATTTAATTTCAATCAGTTTGAAGCAAGTTGTGCAAGATTTGGTGAAAACTGTCAAAAAACCCTCCAAATTGGGGTTTGTGGAGAGTTTCGCTAAAATATTTGGAATGCACCATTGGAAATTGTTGTAACTTTGGTGTTTGATATAAGGTTGAATTATCTTTCAAATTAATTAATTTTCAATGTGATTGGTTAAGTATTCCATGAGATATTTGATGCCCTAGGCGGACTGGGAATGCAAATTTCTTGTTTTTTCTGTAACAGTCAAAATGGTCTCGGTGCAGAGACCATAACTCGTAACTCCACCGTTGGATTGTTCTCAATTTTGGATATGGTTTTAGAAACCTAGTTTTCTACAGCCTCACCAAAGAGATCGCCCAAATATTCTTGGGTTGGAAAGTTATCAATAACTGAGTACGGGTATATCAAACTGTTATTTACCGGGACAACATAATGCATTGTTTGGGTCTTGAATAATGTTTAAAGGGTTATAAATGATATGAAAGATTTGATATTGGATTGGTTGGTTGATAGTAATATTTTTTAGATGCCTCAAACATATCAAGGTTGAATATTGATGATTATTTTGAGTCATTGAGCACCCTAGGATTGGGACTCCATGGTTGATTTGGGGTTCTTGGTTGTTTTTTCATGATGCTCTGCATCACCTTGAGAGGATGAGATGATGTGGCTTAGATCAACGGTCATGATCAAATCTGCAGATTTGCATGGTTTTGAGCAAAGGTGAAGGTTGAGAGAAAGGGGGAAGGAGAAGACAAGTGTCACTCATCTCACCTTGACTGGGTTGCTGACTGAGGGAATCTAGGGATGGTTGGAGAAGATTTAGGCATGAAAGGACAAGTGGACTCAAGTCCTTCCTAAGATGTAGGGATGTTGGAGAGAAGAAGGAGGTTATGAAATATGTGTACGTACACAATATTCATTGAATTTGGTGGTTGAAGATAAATGATGAATTAATAGTTAAGAAATATTAATTTCCTTAGCCACATTATGGATGAGTTGGCAAAGGGAAGATGAAGTGGAAATGGAAGGTGAGTTGGAAAAGGGGGATTAAATAATTTAAGAAATTATTTAATATTTGAGACTATAAGATAGGAGAATAACCATTAAATATTAGATATTTAATTGATTAGAGGAGATAATTAAACATTAGATATTTAATTAACTTTGTTAGAGGAATAACTAAATATTAGATATTTAATTAACTTTAGAGGAATAGATGAATTAATTAATACATTGTTTCAATTAAATTAATTAATAAAAAGACACGAAATGAATTAAATAAATTAATCTTTTCAAATTAACTATTTAATAGAAGAAAAATTATTAAATAAGTATAAAATATTTATTTAATCGCTCATAGCCAATTTTATATGTATACATTTTGCCCCTCTTTGAAATAATGTCAAGACAACATTGTTTCAAAGATTAAATCATGTCTCGATAGTGCGCCTGACGAAGATTGAAAATCCTGATCATGTGCCCCCTCAGGCGATTGATCATGAAATTGTTGAAAACTTTGGTTTGAACGATTGATCTCATGATAATTGATAAAAATTTCGTCAATTAAATTCATTTGTAAAAAACAAATTAAATTGCCCCATTGAAAAGCATTAATTACTCTTTCAAATAGTAAATATAAAATTAACCAAGGTTAATTTTAATTTCATTTTATCCTTGTCAGCTTGTGAAGAAAATTGTCTAGGTGACGTGGCGAAATGGTGATTCATGTGGAGAACCATCGATTTGAGCGTGTTCGACGATATCAGCGACCTCCTAAGTATGGGTGTCCAGTATGTATCTTATCCCGAGCTTTGTTTTCAACTTGTCGTGCAACTTTTCATGTTTTTAGGCGCATTTTTTAATTTTGAATTTTTTTTTGCGTTTTTCGGCATTTGGTTAGCGCTTTTGCATTTAGATTTAGCGCATATGCAATTAGATTTAGCGCATTTGCTCATGATAGCGCTTATGCTCATTAGGATAGTGCATATGTTAAGGATGTTAGCACATATGCATCGGTTAGCGCATATGTTTCGTTTGTTAGCGCATATGCATTGTTTGATAGCGTTTTTGCATGTTTCGCTCATTCGTATGTAGGGTTAGCGCATTTGTTGAAAAAGTTAGCGCATATGCTTTGTTTAGCGCGTTTGTTGAAAAAGTTAGCGCATATGCTCAAAATGATGTTTTTGATAGATGCAAAAGCTAAAAATCACTTTGATGATTAGATTTAATGTGTTTGATGTGCATGTATGATGAATAGGGACTTGATTGATTGATGTTGTTTGATAGATCAATTTGATTTGTTTTGATATATTAGCTCTAAGAAACTGATTTAGTTTCTAATGCAAGAGCTTAGCAGAGTTTTGATTGAACTTAGTGGTTGATAGAAAACCATGATTGATAGGTTTTAAAATGATTTGATAGCTTAAGTTTCTTCAGTTTGATTTGATAGATAGATAGCGTAAGTTGCTTCAATTTGATTTGATAGATAGATAGTGTAAGTTGCTTCAGTTTGATTTGATTGATTTGATAGATTAGCGATCGCTTTGATTTGATAGATAGATAAGTGATGATTGATCTAATTCTCTTGGTAAATAGGAGAAACTTGATGTCCTCCACTATCGGGAGAAATTCCCGGCAGTACGTCATTTAGTGTCAAAGCTGACACAGGCAGAGGTGAGACATATAGAGGCTTGCGGTTTACGCCATCTGTTGTATATGCCTGAGATTACGCATAATAGAGGATTGTTGATGACAGTAGCCAAGAGATGGCGCAGTGAGCATAACACTTTCTACCTGCCCATGGGTGAGATTAGTGTGACGCTCGAGGATGTCTATAGGATTCTGCACATCTCAGTGATTGGCGAGTTAGTGCAGTATGATTTGTAGGATCGTGTTGGGACAGAGGCTTGAAGAGTCATTTTTGTTGATGAGAGCATCTCTAGAGGAGAGATCTGATGGGAGGATATGGTGATGTATTACGAGACTCTCCCTATGATTCTTGTTGGTTTGATTGGAGGATTTATTTGTCTTGATAGGCAATCATGAGGTTTTGCTGTTGGATGGGGTGAGATTCTTCAAAGTATGATGCAGCATCGCACTCGATATGCTTGGGGTGTTTGTATGCTAGCTTGTTTATATCATGATCTTCATCAGCAGGTGTATGATGAGAGTGTTAGTTTGTCTACAGGATGCACACTATTGCAGATCTGGTGTTGGGAGCACATTGCTATTACTCGGCCTATCCATCACAGAGTTCGTGGAGAGAGGGAGCCATATGTGTATCTTTATGCAGGTATCCTTACTCAGCATAAGCTGGGTAAGATGGAGTATTGGCGTTGGGTGCTTGATTCATTGGATAGTATTACTTGGAGACCATATGCTGATTGTGAGCCATGGATGGATGATGCACAGACATTACCATTTATTATGCAGAGTAGATATCTCATTGGTCAGACTCCTTACATTATTGAGCGACAGTTGATTAGTCGCATTCTTAGACAGTTTGGTATCATCCAGCCTATGCCTACTAGTGTGACGATATATGCTCGACGGTACAGAGATAGGCGAGATTGGGGACCTTCTTTGTCATTTGAGATTGCTCCCACAGAGTTTCTTGCTACTTCGAGAGTGGCTTATGATATGAGATTGCACATTCTTGATCCTGGGGTTAGTGCAGATTATGCTCAGTACATACTAGCACATCCATTTCCTCGTATTACTCATCCAATAGATCCTCCTCCCAGCTCGGGAGATGAGGATGACGATTCAGATGATCCAGTTTTTAGGAGATGGAGATGAGAGCTCAGAGCCACTCAGGAGGCTGGGGGAGATGGAGATGAGGGTGGGGATGGAGGTGGGGGTGGTAGGAGACCTGGATGAAGAGGAGGTCAATTGAGAGTCCGTGGAGGACTGTTTTGACCAGTTGGCAGGATTGGGAGACCACGTCCTATGGCTGGGAGAGATGTTGGCTAGATTGGGAGGGATACTGGCAGGGCAGGGATGAGATCGCCGAGAGGGTTGTCATTGACAGGAGGAGGCAGGATGACTAGACTGGATGGGGGTTGTGGGAGAGGCATTGATTTTGGTCAAATTCAGCCAGACCCTAGGGTTATTGCAGCTCATGGTGGAGATGATGAGGATCCAGAGGATCATGTTCCACTTATTAGACGATGGGTTCTGAGAGCTACTCGAACTGAGATTCCAGTAGGTGGACGGTGAGGTGGTGAGGAGGGGATTGGGGTTCATGCACCATAGCGGGATTTTCCAGAGCAGGTTGCACCAGAGCATGATATGCCAAACAGGAGACCATTGATAGTCTTAGAGCACAGATTGATCATCTTTGAGCACAGGTACAGACTTTCATGGCTGAGAGGGATAGAGTTGTTAGGAGACAGCAAGATACTCAGGGCCTTCTTGATCATATTCAACAAGTTGGATCAGGTACTCTCTCAGCTGACATTGTTAGAGCACTAGTTCGGGCCGAGAAGGAGACTTCCCGTTGGTGACGACTGTATGAGGAGGTAGTCGCAGAGAGCCAGAGAGCAGGTAGTTATCATACCACCATGTTGATGGATACTAGAAGTGGTGGGATCATGGGACCTCCTTAGAGGAGTGGTGATCATGGGAGACAAGCATCTGGAGGATCTTTGTGCCCACAGCCACAAAGACAAACAGAGTCAGGTGGTAGTGTTACAGGACAGCCGTGACTTGATTTGGAGGCACGTGTATTGTTTATCTGATATCATTGTATACTTGGACTTTTTATTGTTTTATGATGATTCTATATGCAGACATGGACTTTATATGATGGTGATCTTTATTATGCATGTTACTCTATTTTATGATGATGATCTATATGCATTGATTATATGGATGCAATGATTAGATGGATGACGATATGATGATGATTTATCTTTCCTTTCTTTATGATAATGATCTACATGATGCAATGATAAATGTTTTTTGATTTTTGATTTTGATGACCTTGGATGCAAATGAAAATGATTACTAACTTAAATGATGCAATGATCTATATGGAAATGCAAATGTATGATTATGCTAATATGCTAGTTGAATGTTTTTTATTTTTGATGCAATTTTGAAAATGATGTGAAAATGCAAATGCAATGATTGATTGTTTATATGATTATGAGTCTAAGTGCAAAGATGCAATTAAATGAGATGAAATGATAATGCAAATAATAAAGATGATATACTACATGATTAATGAAATGCACTTAATTAAATGCAAACTAATGCAATTGATGAAATGGATGAATGCACCTAAAATGAGCAAATGCAAATTGTTTTTGTTTGTCCAAGTATACTCAATCATGATTTATGACTGTTGATCCGTTAATGAAATGATATGCTTATAATGCAACTGACAATGAATGCTTATAATGCAGATGAATAATGGGCTAATCTAAAATGATCTAACTAAAAATTATACTGCAATTTTTCATATGCTATCTTGTAACAGTGCTTGATTTCATCATTGAGCTTTAAAATATTGTAAGAAAATAGAAGAAACTTGACATAATGATCCAAGATGACCTGAGTATTTCTTACATGGATTTTGATATAGAAAGTTAATACAAGAAACTTGAAATAATGGATCAAGTTGACCTGAGTATTGCTTGCAGAATAGACAAGGATTATCTCCTTTCATGCATGACTTGGAACGTCCTCCTTGATCTTTTGTCGATCATATCCTGAGACAAGTACATACCATAGTAAGAGATAAACCACAGACATCAATCAAAGAAAAATAATCATGCCCCATCATAGCTTCTCTAGTCATGGACATCCTTGAGTCACATAGAGTACATGATTAGCAATAAAATTGAGATGTAAACATTGAATCTTGTATGGCATTCACATGTTCTTATGGTCATTAACTGAGATAATCATTTTGATGAATGATCTTTGATAATCCTTTATTACTTGTTGGTTTATTCTTCGGTTTCTGAGTGTCATGATTCAGTTATTGATGAAATGTTTTGATTTTTGTTGCTTTGTTGCTCGTTATCAGTTTCAAAACCCTAGGTGTTTTTGGTTTTTCTAAGTTTTCCAAATGTTTTTTATTTTCAAAGATTCAAAAGATCACCTTAGCAAAAGGAATTAGGATTTTGCCCCCAGCAAAAACAAAAATTTATTATGGATGTATGAATTGATCAAGATCCAAACCATGGAAGGATACAAATCCAGATTGATTGCTTCTGATAAGATCTAAGACAATGACTATGACAAGTATGTCAAAGATTGATAATTGTTGGTAAGTTGCATATTTCCTGCTAATGGTTCAAAGCAATGGATGCGAAAGATGGAATGGATAAGCTAGGAAGCGATAGATTGGACATGATGGAGTGGATAGGTGCGCAAAGCAATCTCATAGATGAAGGAACTTACTTTGTAGATAGCTCCTGTTTACCAAGTTTTCACCATCTAAATTTGTTGCACTTTTCTCTCTTTTTAGGGATTTTCTGTTTTTCGGATGTTTACTGATTTCTTCAAGACTTTATATGCTTTTTATATATTTTTTTCAAGACTTTATATCTCAAGCATAGAATTTCTTGAGATGGATAGAATTGATAGGTTCATCAAACCAATCACCTTCAGGGGTAGATAACTTGTATGGTCCTGATCCATATGCTGCTACCATGACAAAAGGTCCTAGCCAATTTGGTTCAAATTTTCCCTTATTGTCTCGGTCTTGTTGATTTCTTGGATTCTCCCTTAGAACTATATCTCCAATCTGAAAAATGTGCAGCTTGACTCTATGGTTATAACTTCTTTCCATTCTTTGTTGATATACTTTTAAATGATCTGTTACATTTTGGCGACGTTCCTGAATCAATTCAAGTTCTTGGAGTCGAGAGACTTGTTGTTCTTCTTCTGGTATAAGACCTTGCAAGGATACTCGTAGAGAAGGTATCTCTACTTCTATAGTTAATATGGCTTCTGATCCATAGACCAAACAATATGGAGTTGCCCCTGTTGGAGTGCGGATGCTAGTTCGGTATGCCCAAAGAGCAGGATTTAGCTGAATGTGCCAATCTTTTCCAGCTTCATTGACTATTTTCTTCAAGATTTTCAAGATAGTTTTGTTTGATACCTCATCTTGACCATTTCCTAGTGAATAATATGGAGTAGAAAACCTACGTTGGATATGAAATTGTTCACATAGTTACTTCACATCTTGAGTTTTGAATGGTCTTCCATTATCAGTGATAATGGTCATAGGAACTCCATAGCGACAGATTATATAATTCAAAATAAATGATGATATTTGTTTTCCTATCACTGTTGTTAAAGGTACTGCTTCAATCCATTTAGTAAAATATTCAATAGCAATCAGAATAAACTTATGTCCATTAGAAGATGAGGGATTTATCTCTCCTACCAAATCAAGGCCCCATTGAGAAAATGGCCATGATCCTGACACAGGATATAACTCTTGTGTCGATGCATGAATGAGATTCCCATGGATCTGACATTGTTTGCATTTTCTAGCATATGTGAATGAATCTCTCTCCATAGTAGGCCAATAGTAACCCATACGAAGAAGTTTTTTAGCCAATGTTAAACCACTTGAGTGTGTGCCACAAATACCTGCATGAACGTCATTAAGAAATTTCTCAGATTCTTCTTGTTCAAGAAATCTCAACAAAGTACCATCTAGACCATGCCTATATAGGATATCAGCAATAATAGTATAGCGAGAGGACTAACAGATAAAATTCCTTCTTTGATTGCGGGATAAGTCAAGAGGAAAGATATTTTCTTTTAAATATTGATAAGTTTGACCATATGAGGATTGACTGGTTCCTGATATATGGCAAATTCGATAGGTATGTTGGGATTGAATGGTAGGGGTTAAGATATCTTCCATGAGAAATTCATAACGATGTTGATTCTCCTTATTTTGCAAGAGAGATTCTATTGTAGCCCTTGCATCTGTTGCTTTATTCTCATTTCTTGGAATCTGGGTAAATGATATTTCTTTAAAGTGTTATTTAAACTCCTCTACCAGTTGTTTGTATGGCATGAGCTTATCATCCTTAGTTTGATATTCATCAGTTATTTGGTTATTGATAAGTTGTGAATCACCATAGACATGTAGTTCTTTGACGTTCCATTCAATGGCCATTTTAAGCCCAATAGTCAATGCTTCATACTTTGCAGTATTATTGGTGCATGGAAACCGTAGTCTATATGATTTCAAAATTGTGTGTCCCTGAGGTGTGATGAAAAAGATTCTTGCACCTGATCCATATTGTGTATAAGAACCATCAAAGTACAATTCTCAAACTTTTGTACTTACTGTCAAGATATCTGCATCAGGAAATTCGATGTGCAAAGGCATGCCATTTTGTAAAGGTGCATCAGCCAATTGATCAGCGATGACTTGTCCCTTGATAGCTTTTCAATCAACATACTCTATATCAAATTCACTCAGTATCATAACCCATTTGGCTAGTCTCCCTGTCAAGGTTGACTTACTCAACAAATATTTGAGGGGATCTATCTTTGCTATTAGTTTTACAAAATGAATCAACATATAATGTCGCAGCTTCTAAGTTGCAAATACAACTGCTAGACATGTCTTTTCTATTGAGGAATAATTTAATTCATAACCAACAAGCGTCCTACTGATATAATATACTGCTCTTTCTTTTCCTTCTTCCTCATGTTGAGCTAGGAGAGCTCCTAATGATACATTTGTTGCTGAGATATAGAGCAACAATGGTTTCCCTTTGGTTGGTGATACTAGTACTGGAGGACTCATAAGATATTCTTTTATTTGCAAAAAAAATTCTTCACATTTTAGATCCCATTTGAATGGAATATTTTTATGTAGAAGATGGGTGAATGGAATACATCGATCTGTTAACTGAGAGACAAATCTCCTAATTGATTGCAATCTTCCTTGTAAAGATTGCAATTGACTTATGTTCCTAGGTGACTCCATATCCATGATGGCTTTGACCTTTACAGGATCTACTTCAATTCCACGAGTTGATATAATGTACCCAAGGAGTTTTCCAAAGGTTACCCCAAATGCACATTTCTTTGGATTTAATCTCAATTGATATCTTTCCAGCCTGTCAAAAATCTTGCTTAAGATGTTCAAATGTTCTTGTCTTGTATGAGATTTTGCAAGTATGTCATCGACATAATCTTCCATAAATGTATGCATCATATCATGGAAAATTGTTGTCATAGCCCTTTGATAAGTTGCTCCTACATTCTTAAGCCCAAATGGCATAACATTCTAGCAATACGTTCCCCATGCACAAGTGAAAGTTGTCTTTTCTTGATCTTCAGGTGCGATTCTTATTTGATTATATCCTGAGAAGCCATCCATTAATGAAAACATCTCATGCCCTACTGACAAGTCCACTATTATATCAATGTTTGGTAGCGGGAAATCATCTTTTGGACATGCTTTATTTAGATCTCTAAAATCTGTACAGACTCTTATGCTTTTATCTGGTTTTGACACCGGTACAATACTTGAAACCCATTCTGGATAAGCAATAGGTCTTATAAAACCCACTTCTAATAGTTTCTTCAACTTGGTTTTTACAAGAAGAGCAATGTGTGGATGCATCTTTCTTAGCTTCTACCTAAATTGGTTTTGCTTTCAAATCCACATTAAGATGATGCATGATAAGATCTGGATTAAGTCCAGGCATATCTGCATAGGACCAATCAAAATTTATTTGTCTTTTCTTAAAGAATTCCATGTATTCTTTCCTCTCTTCTTCTGATAATGAGGCAGCATAATGAAGTATTTTAGGATCCTTTGATGTACCAATGTTTACTACTTTTGTTGGTTCTATCAGGATAGTAGATCTCTCCTGAAAATATACAGGAAGAATGTCAAAATTTCCATCTTCTGGCACCTCAAAGAGGTTCTCACCATCAGATATGTCCTTTATTTTCTCTTTTGATTGATCTAGTGTTGCCATGAAATGGTTTTCAACAATAGGTCTATTTCCTTGTTTTATTTTGCTTTTGTGACTGGAAAGTTTGGCATTCTCCTAACTATGAGAAACATTACTTGATTCTGCAATGGAAGATATCTTAGGTGTGATGGGTTCGACAATATTAAGGTACACAGCTAAGTCATGATCATTAGAAAAGACATTCAATTCAGGGTTGTCTAAATTATCCCAATCAATTAGTTTAGGATGAAGAAGGGGTAAATCATAATCACTATCATCATTAGGTGCTTCAACGTTTATGACATAATGATCGGAATTTGGCATAGAATAACTACTGTCATAGATTAAATGTTTTTGAGAATTATCTTTCCCAAGCGTCTCCCAATTAGTTCTAACAAAATCAGTATTAGTATTTTGTAGTTCACACTCAAGTGGTTCTTCAACTGACTTTTGTCTCTTAAATGAATTGATTATATCAACACACACATCTTTAATACTGCAAATTCCTTCTTGATTGACCTTATTTGCATTTTGGAGTTGACATACTTGTGTACATGATAAAGAGGATTTTTTTGCTAGATTTTCTCTCCTTTCAAACTCAACTTCTTCTAGACTAATAGTCAATCCAACTTGACTATCTCTTAATTCTTCTATGGTTCTGCCACATCTGGATACATCTTGTTCCTCTTTTGATGAAAATCTTATATTTCTAGATGCTTGATCTATCCTTGTTTGTACTTCTTGCGGCATTACTTCTTTGTCTTTGTTATTCCCTTTCCTTTTTGCATGCGCCTCTTTTCTCTGAATTCTAAGTTTTTATTGCCTTCTTTCTAACTCCATCTTTTGTTTTGTAATAGACAAGTCTAATTTCATGATAGTTGCTTAGTCTTCATTGTGTTCCTTATTTCATGTAGTAGATAAGACATCTGGACCCCATTCATACTCATTTGAATCTATCTCTAAATCATGATCTAGGACTACTCCACTATACCATACTGGAATGTTGTATGGTGCAAAGAGTTCCCTGATTTCTGCCATCTCTATTTTTGTTGCTTCTGGAATATCTTGTTTAGATTTTGCATTTTTTTGTATTTCCATAACTTGTTGACAAGATTTTTATTTACCCTTGATGGTAATCTCCTTGTCTTGCTTTTCATGTTCTTCTTTCTCCTTTTGTTTATTGGTTACTATTTCTGCCGCTTGATGTAGCTTTTCTTGCCAATTTTCTTCTTTAGAGACTGATTTATTTTTCCACTTTTGTTGTTGATGATTATGTTGCTTTTGATTGGATTTTAGATATCCAAGACCGGATTTATCTTCTTTGGATTGCAAGTGTGGACAAATAGGTTCTGAAATACCTTCATGTTTCTTACCAATTGGTCATTTTCCTTTATATCCCATTTTTTGCATGATATCATAACCTTTGCCATATTGTTTTATGGGAATATTGACTTATTGCTATAGTTTTATCTTCATCCTTGTACAACCAACCAAGAATGTCTTTGTCTTCATTTTCTTCTTCAAGAGTTCCAACACTAACAAATGTTCCTTTAAACATGTGTTTTGATCTTTCTGATGTCTTTGATTGAATATCTGTAGGCTTTCCATATGACTTAGGGGAAAGTGGAAAATTATGCAAAGAATAGTTTCCCATTCCTTCATCATTTAATTTGAGCTTTTCCTCAAAATTTTCTCATAACTTTTCTTTAATTTATTTAGTAGGATATACTAATTCTCTGTTATGTGGAACTCTTGTATCTTGTGTTGGCTTCAAATTATTGCAATATTGACTAGAATCTGCAATTACAGTGATCTCTTGTCCTTTATGAGGAAATTTTACACATTGATGATATGTAGAAGGAACTATTTGCATCTTGTGAATCCATGGTCTTCCTAGAAGAATGTTGTAAGAGAGGTTCAAATCTAATACCTGACACAATGTATTCCTTTCCACAGGTCCTATTTTTATTGGTAGCACAATAGTTCCTTTAGAAGAACGTTTTGCTTCATCATAAGCCTTGATGGTTATTTTCTTTTTCAGGTCTACTACATTTTTTGAATATCCCAAAGCTTTTATCAAACTTAATGCACAAATGTTTAAGCTGGCTCCTCCATCTATGAGTACACGTTTGACACGATTTTTATTGATGGTGACTTCAACATGTAAGGGAGCATTGTGAGGATGTTGCAAGAATGCATCATCATTTTCACAAAATGATAAGCAATGAGGAG
The DNA here is from genome assembly GCF_030272615.1 of Cryptomeria japonica. Taxonomy (NCBI): domain Eukaryota; kingdom Viridiplantae; phylum Streptophyta; class Pinopsida; order Cupressales; family Cupressaceae; genus Cryptomeria; species Cryptomeria japonica. Next base: position 129,800,258 of record NC_081412.1, read on the forward strand.
CTATAAGGTGTCCTACCATGTTTTGGAACTGATATATATCCAAATCTTTTGAAACTGTTGTTTCCACTAAAGCTTTCTCCAAAATTTCCTTATGCATAGGTGAAACCTTGAGAAGTTCCAGAATTGATATTTGAGCAGGTATTCTTTGTAATTGCTCTACTAAATTGTATTGTTGTGAAGTGGATGTTGGGTCTTTTGTTATACCTGGAAAGGTAACCTTTGCTTTGCTTCTTGTAATAACATTGATTGGCTCTGAAGATGGATTATCTTTAACAATGATAACATTTACCACATCATCATATTTATAAGTGTAATTCACTTTGGCTTTTCCTTTGTCATCTTTTAATTGGGATGGTTCACCTTTGTCATAATTCGGAAGTAGAGTTTTGAAAGCTAGGTGTGATTCATTTGTCTTATGGCTATCCACTGTGATGGTTCCATTATTGATTAGATCTTGGATAAGGTGTTTCAATCTCTGACAATCATTTGTTTGGTGTCCTTTATTCCGATGGTAATTGCAAAAATGATTGTCATTCCACCAATTTGGCTTGACTGGTGGTTCATAACTTCTTGCTTCTAGTAAAACAATCAATTTGTTGGCAAGCAGAGTTTTTAGAGCTGATTCCAAAGGTTCTCCAATGTTTATGAATTTCCTCCGAGGATTGGAGAAGGACTTGGCTTTATTGTTTTTCGGATTGTTATTGCTTGGGATTTGACTTGATAGATTAAAGATTGGTTGTTGTTGTTTTGTAGCACTATTATCGTCATTTCCTCCATTGTTGACATTCCTATTCTTTGACCAAAACTTGGGTTTGTCATTGTTGTTGTTGTTGTTGTTTTTGTTGTTGTTGTTGTTGTTGTTGTTGTTGTTGTTGTTGTTGTAGGAATTATTGTGAAGTTTTAGCTCTCCTTTCTTTACCATCGCGTTCTCTATTTTCATACCATTCTCGATCATTTTGGCAAAAGAGGGAGGACATTGCATTCTTAGTCGATAACTCATTTCACTGATAAGATTATCAATGAATATGTCCATTTTTTCTTGATTAGGTACATCTCGGGGATACCTATTAAACATGTGTTTCCATCGTTGTAAGAAGGTCATAAAAGATTCGCCATTCTTTTGTTTAACATTGCATAGATCCAACATTGTTATCTCATTCCTTATATTGTAGGAGTATTGTGAAATAAATCTATTCACAAGTTCTTCAAAAGATTTGATTCCGGATGGTAATCTTGAAAACCACTCCATTGATTGTCCATTTAAACTCCTAGGAAAAAGACACATAAGGTAAGTTTCATCATGAGCAAATTCCATGCTCATAGTACAAAACTCCCTAATATGATCCTGAGGATCAGATTTTCCATCATATTTTTATCATATTTAGGAATCTCGCAATGTTGCGGAAATGGTATCATATTCAAATTCTTATCGAAAGGATATGGGCATATATCTTCTAATGAATACTTCTTGGAGCTTGTTCCATTTTGCATGTCTTGTATTTGTTGTTGTAGAGTTTGCATTTGTTGAGTAAGGTTTAACAATGGATTATCCACATAGTTTCTCCTTGTTTCTTCGTGAGTTCTTTTATCACTACGCTCTTTTCTTGTGTCAACCCTTTCTTTCTTTGTTTCTTCATGACTTTATTTATTCAAATCTTATTTGTTTGGATCATCTTTGTTTTGGGTGTTACTTGCCTCCCCATCTTGTTTCAAGCTTTCTATGTTAAACTCTTGTGATAGTTTAGCTCCAGATTTTGCCAACATCAAGAGATATTTCTCTTTTTGCTTTGACAACAATTTTTCCATTAGCCTGTCAAATTTGAAATCTTGCTCAAGGTCTTTAATGGTGCTATTGACTGCTTCTTTGTCAATAGTGGTAAACCCAAAAGTTTAGAATGTAGGATTATCTTCTTCCTCCATTTGTTGTTTTCTCAGTTGTTCGTATTGAGCTCTAGTCCAAATTGGCATGTGATTATTTCAAAAAAATTGAAATTTCCAAAGGACAAAGTCAATAGGTGATTATTGGTTTAGGAAGATATGTTTTGTTGATTTTACCACTATTGTTTGTTCGTTGTGATAAAGCGTCTCTTTGTTGAAAAACGCGTCCTTGCAAAATTCTCCATCAAACTCTGTACCGCAGCCACGTAAGTAGTGACAAAAACGGTGTAGGAATGTCCTATGTTTTAATAAGATCTTGCGATTGATATACAAGAATCTTATTCTTTTCTGAGTAGCTTTATAACTAGGTTTTCTTTTCTTAAGGTGATACTTAAAAGTCATATAAGCATCTCACAATTTACAAGTTTGTTTGATTCCAATGTTGGTGCGATTCTGATTTTGATATAACCTAGGTTCAAAATAGGAAAGATATATCCAAGCTTATGAAACTAGTATAGATTGATCATGCTTCGTGATAGAGGATTTGATTATCCTGATGAGAGACTTGACAATGATGTTGATTTTTTTGCACTTAAGATGTTTGAATCAATAGCTTGCTGAATGTTTATGCTTATAGAAACCTATTGGGAATAACTTGTTGGATTAGTGACCCAATTGTTGAGCTAGTTTGAAAATACGTGATGGTTTAGAGACAAATCTACTTCAAGAATTATTTTGATACTGATGGTTTGATACTTTAGTTTGATCTGGTGTTTCAAATGTTGGAAAGCTTTTGTATTACCCTTTTGATCAAAAAATTTCAGTGATTTGTTGGATTTTTGCTCATTTGTAGATGATAATTTTCTTCAATTTTTGACCATTTAGAACATGTTAAAAACATAGTAGACACAATGTTTAATAAACAAAATGCACAAGCAAGTACAAATCTTATGGCAGGCTAAAACAATAGTTGTTGAATCTCACATGGGGTTTCCCCCGAGGCTACGCTATTCAAAGCGGATATTTAGATGCTTGACCCCACTGGCTCCACCCTCGGCACTCACTTCTTCGGGGTAGCCAAGCACCAGTTTCCATGAAAACTCCCCATGGAAAACTTTATATCTCTAATAAGAATCGTATGTGTGTGAGCGGCTTTAGAGGTCCAACCTCCTGCGCCAACAACTAGAAGGATTTTGGCAACTAGTACAAGTGGTTTTTAGTAAAGGCTTCTAGTCATGTGGCCATACATGCGACACTTTCAGCTCTGTAAATACAGAAGGTTCCCAGCCTATAGAGGTTATGCTCCATAGGGTTTATGGGGAAACATAGTGTTGGTATGAACTTATCAGCACATGTTGTTTGAGACTTTCGTCATAAACACGATTTATTTAGAGTGGATTGGAAGGACTTGGCATTAGCTTGTTTCCACTTTAGGTCATTCTCCTCTCACTAGCCCCCTCAAGGCAGCTTGGGAAGGCAGGCCCTCTAAAGGATTTAATTGCTTGAAAGTAAAGAAAGCATAAAAGAGTGGGTTTGGCTTTTTGATCGCCCAATTAAGGGGAGAGCTTATACCTACCACTTTCGAGAAATGGAATATAAGTGTTCTTTTTAACTTTCCATAGCAATGTGATCTATCCTCTATTTGGAGATGTTGCTCCAACAAGCATGGTGTTTATTTTAGCCTTTTAAAAAGTCTACGTGCAACTATTTTAGAGAAGTTACTAAAAATGCAACTTGCATGTTGTCAATTTATCCTCTTAGTTAGACTAAATGAGCAAGACATGATATATTACTTCCCAAAATAAGGCTTTTAATTAACTAGGTGAGGAAATGCATAAAATTTGCCTTATTACCATCCTGCATATGCATGTTAGTAGTTTGAAAAATTTAATTTCTTGGACATTCGAATCTGCAAGAAAATTTTGTTAGTTGCAAACAAAAGCGCTATTCTAACATATGCGCTATCTTTCACCTCAAAAGCGCTAATCTGCAGAGTAAAAGCGCTAACCTGCACTACAAAAGCGTTGCTTTATGGACTCAAAAGCGTGATTTCTTCAATAAATGCACTAACCTAAAGGACAAAAGCATTAACCTGTAATGCAAATGCGCAGATTTTCAGACAAAAGCGCTAACCTGCATGGCATATGTGTTAGCCTGAGATGCAAATGTGTTAACCTAAGATGCAAATGTGCTAACCTATTGAACAAAAGTGCTATCAGAATTCACACGTGCATGAATCTGCATTACAAATGTGTTAATTTTACTTTTGCGAGATTTTTAAAGGTATAAGCAAGGTCCATGAGCCCCATGGTGGGCACTAGAATGTGTCAACTTGAATTTCATCCTCGGAATGCTACCTGCAACAAGTTAGTTTCACAAAATACAAATGGAAATGCTACAGGAAATCCAAACTCAACCAAAGAAACTACATGAAATACATATGAAATAAAAATAATAATATTACCTTCATGGTTTATGTCTCATTGTGTCCTAACTCCACTGTTCCTGGTTGCAGATGGTGTGCTCTCAGACAATGCACTGATAGCTTCCAAGATGGCATATGAAGAATGGACTGATAACTAATAGTCAAAAAATGCTATGATATGCAATACTACATGATTATGCTAAAATGCTAATTATGATTTGCTTCAAGATTAAAACTCACGGATGCATAAGTTTTACAAATGATTTGCTTGAAAATGCACTCGAAGTCTAACTCTCTCTCAACTGAAACTCTTGATTTTATAGACCTTGAGAGGATGAGATGATGTGGCTTAGATCAATGGTCATGATCATATCTGTAGATTTGGATGGTTGTGAGCAAAGGTGAAGGTTGAGAGAAAGGGAGAAGGAGAAGACAAGTGTCACTCATCTCACCTTGACTGGGTTGCTGATTGAGGGAATCTAGGGATAGTTGGAGAAGATTTAGGCATGAGAGGACAAGTGGACTCAAGTCCTTCCTAAGATGTAGGGATTTTGGAGAGAATATAGAAGGAGATTATGAAATATGTGTACGTACACAATATTCATTGAATTTGGTGTTTGAAGATAAATGATGAATTAATATTTAAGAAATATTAATTTCCTTAGCCACATGATGGATGAGTTGGCAAAGGGAAGATGAAGTGGAGATGGAAGGTGAGTTGGAAAAGGGGGATTAAATAATTTAAGAAATTATTTAATATTTGAGACTATAAGATAGGAGAATAACCATTAAATATTAGATATTTAATTGATTAGAGGAGATAATTAAACATTAGATATTTAATTAACTTGGTTAGAGGAATAATTAAATATTAGATATTTAATTAACTTTAGAGGAATAGAATAGATGAATTAATTAATAAATTATTTCAATTAAATTAATTAATAGAAAGACATGAAATGAATTAAATAAATTAATCTTTTCAAATTAACTATTTAATAGAAGAATAATTATAATATAAAATATTTATTTAAGCGCTCATAGCAAATTTTATGTGTATACACAACCAATAGACATTACTAGATTACAAAGAACGAGCTTGTAGAACATATGTATAGATCAGGCAATCTATAAGCTACTTCTTGTATTAATTTCAAAGAATGTGTCACAAAAATAACTCAAGTTCATAACAATCTACAAAAATAATCTAAAATTTCTAAGTGGGCCTCAAATCATCAATTTGTGGACCCTTACAAATGAATCAAACTCCTCAATTTATAGAGTTTTCTACCCTACTTTCTAGGAAATAGACCTAATCTAAATTAAGAACTCAAAAGCTAGGAGTCACAATTGACTTGAAAGTCTTTGTCTCTATACTCCAGTTAACTACCACGAAATGAAGGCTGGGTGAGTACTATGAAGACCATGTTGTATGAGTCAGGCTTTCATAGTCATGCAAAATTTTGCTCAAAACTGAAACGTGAGTTGGAGGTGCAATTGAAGTCCCAGTGGGTTGATCATGTAAAAACTCCTTTTAAAAGGCATGCTATATTTAGCAACTACATGTTCATCTTTCACTTCTTTTTATAGGATTTATAATTGTCGATGATACATGCAACCACCTCGGCAGGAGGATCAGCAACATGCTTGATTCTGAATTTGTACTTTTTCAAAACTTCCTCTACATTCTTTCTTTCCCTCTCTAACTCCTCTATTGTCTCTGCAACCTATTGATATTGTGTTATCAAATATGTATATTTGTCCATCAACGTAACACTAAACTGAGTCAGAGTTCCAAAATGTTGGGCCTCATACGCATCCCACTGGTTGAGTAATTGATCTTCCTCCATAGCTCCCGCATTAGTTATTCCCAGCCCAAAAACTCCTAGTAACTGTCCTACAAAATTCTCATACTTTTCCACTATCCTGAGGAGGAGAGATCGAATATATGTTACATCCTTCACATACTGCTGAAGCATTTCCATCTTCAACTCCAAAATGTATGTGTAAGACTGTAAATTCATACAGTTGTCTCCACCCAAGAGGTCCTCCTTTATTATTACTTCTTAGCTCAGATGCAAAACCTTATTCAAGACCCGAAACTGCTTGCTAAAAGTGTTGAGCTTCTGCTCCCACTGTTGAGAGAAAGAAGCTAACGCTCCTCCCACTTGCATAGCCTTCTTATATTCCCTCATGGTATTTTGCAAAAATAGTCTAATTTTAGATGCATTTATTTGTTCCCATGACTTTGTCGTGGCAGCCACCTATCTTACCTCAACCAATTCTTTTACATCTCCCTCTTGGAGTGACGAGGTTGAAGGTAAATTATCATTTATACAAGTATCTAAAGGCTTGCCCATCTCTACCAATAGCTTCTTGTACTGGTCCAACTGTGCTTTGACCTTTGCATGGGAGGTGTATTCTTTTTCCATTCCACCCCTGTGGCCAATTTCAAGGTATCTAATTCCCCCCACTTCGTCTGCTTACCTAGTTTTACTTGTGACACTTGGTACTTTGGACAGCTTTGACCTTCTTCCTACACAGGAACTGCTATATCTGCAATCACCTCACCAAAACCTGTTCTTGACAAATGATGTACAGTCTTGGCCTTCTTAGCTTTCCTTGGTTCTTCAGTGATTGCCTATTGTAGAGAAACTTTTGGTAGCACTACTTTCCTTTTATTTTTTCTCAAAGGTGAATTCTAACCATTACGGTACATCCTTATCTTTATCACCTTCGTGAGGCATGATGTCAGTGGTCACTATGTGTGTGTCTAATTGCTCTTCTACTTCATCTTTCTCCTCTTCTTATGTGTTCTTAGGGCCTTGACGTGAAGCAACTTGACGGGCCAGACTAGCTTGGAGAGTAGTATCGACGTTCAATTGTTGTTGCTTGTGTAACTCTCCTAACTTATCACTGACCTCTTCCTCAAATGTCCTGCCATCTTTATCCATTTCTTCCGTACCCTGCTCGATGTCTATCTCTTTCAGCAAATCCTCTTGGTCCTGTGGAGTTAAGATTAACCTTTTGTCCTGTGAATCTTCAGCCTCATTTTGTTCTTTCTCCCCTCTGAGTGGTTGTTGCCCCATAGGTTGTTCATCCTACTAGTCAGAGTCTGATTCGATGTTATGGACACTTATTGTTTTAGTGGTAGGTCTTAATACTTGTGTCCTAGGAGGCATTGTTGTTGTATCAATTGGTGGTGGCATAGGGGTAGTAACAGCTGATGTCAAAATTGGAGCTTGTGCTGCGGTGGTAGATAGAGGTTGAGTGGGTGCACTTTCATCAATTTTTCCTTGCTCTTCTTCCTCCTAAGTGCCCTCTCGTGGCATTTGTCCAATTTTCATCCTCGCAGGAAGTACCTCTGCCAACGGCACAACACCCATCCCTTCTCTTACTCCAAAATTTGTAAGGTTTTTCAAAAGTTCATATTTCCTTATTTGTTCCTTGACTTTCTTCAACAATTCCTCAGTACTCTCTTCAAGCTCAACAGCTTCATCTGGGTCAGTTGACATGTTCTTTCGAGAACTAGACCTCGTCTTACGAGCATATTCCTTATAACCCCTTGAGTGGGGAACACCTGAAGTAGATTCCTTTTGCTTCCATTTTGAATCACTTAGCCTAACCCTCAATCTTAGTCATTGTCTAGTTATATCTACAATAATTTGAGTTATTTTGTCTATATATGTATCTTCTTGTGTCGACCACCTTATGGGAGAGAGAGGCTTCTTGTCAATTTATTGCTCTTTATATATAAAATCTAATAATTCTCCATCATCCCTTAGGTCTTTGGGGAGATTGGTCTCTATTTCAAAACTCCTAATCTGAGGTACTGACAACCTACAATAATTCTTTTCTCTAACTTCAAAACTATCTTGGAGGTTTGCCCAAAAAATCTCCAATCTAGACTTGTGCCCCTCATATGCTTTCTGGATGGTTTGTTTTAGCTTGTCGTAGGGATCATAGTACTCCCTTGATAATTAAATTCCTTAAGATTTAAATCCTCGAGCTCGTGCTCTACTGTCTTTGCTACTTGAATCTTTGAACAAGAGAAATAACCAATAGAAGCTGAGAAATCTATACCTGCCTTGTGTTTTGAAGACAAAAGGGATTGAAGGTTGAGCATCTGCCTAACATATTCTAACAAAATAATGTGATCATTGCAGTATCGCAACAACAGCATAGGGTTCCCTGTGAACCCACTAACTCTGATATATGTAGAGCATTGGTTCTAAATGAACCAACATGCCCATTCTCCGATGATTGTCATTGCTTTTGTGCTTATCCTGTAACCTATATCACCTATGAGTTTAATGATAACAGGGAAGAGGAAGGCATCATTTATTCTTTTAAAATGTGTCTTTGTGTTGTTTAGAGGAATTTGTAAGTAATACTCCCACACCTTCTTTTTCTCTTCCTCATCACCTAGTTGGCCCTCTATCTGCAATCCTAAGAACTTACCTGCTCGGGTAGCCACCCAGATAACATAGGAGGTAAAGAAGAATTTCTATGTTTGATGCACCTCCTTCATCTACTTATGTATGTTGTCAAAAATAATTTGAGCCCAGTCAAAGTATTGCTTCCCTATTAGTATGGTTGTCATAAAATGGAACATCCAAGGGTGCAAGTGTGGACAATCTAGCTTGCCAAAGACCATGCTTAGCATGATGATTAAGTCTCGTTGAGGCTCCTTGAAATCTGCCCTCAAAATGTCTATGGCCTTTAGCCCTATCTTCCTCTTCTCTTCCAACTAGTTCTCATTCAAATGTCTCTTATTTGAAGCAATATTGTTACTCCATACTCTGGCGTCTTATTCTTTTGTTGTCAAGAGTACTTCATCCCTCGCAAGGATGCCAAACATAAATCCCAGCATATCCGTTGATAAATCAATTACAGTTCTACCCTGATCATTTGTACACTTTCTTGTATCTGCATTGTAGAACTATGCAATAGTCATAATGAATTCAAGGGCTTGGACTTGTTATGCCTAGCATATCCATTTCCCCATTTGGTTTCCTTGAGTCAAAATATGGACCCCCTTTTTTTAGTTTCTTTCTTCTCTTTTTGGTGTCGACCTCAGAACTCCGGAGTCCCGAGGTCCCTTTTGTTTTTACCTCGGAACTTTGAAGTCCTGGAGTCCTGAGTTTCTTTTTGGTGTCGACCTCGAAGTCCCGAGGTTCTTTTTGGTGTCGACCTCGGAACTCCGGAGTCCCGAGGTCCCTTTTGGGTTTTACCTCGGAACTCCGGAATTCCAGAGTCCCGAGGTTCTTTTGGTTCTTGCCTCGGAACTCTGGAATCCCAGAGTTCCGAGGTTCTTTGTTGTTCTAACCTCGGAACTCCGGAGTCCGAAGGTCCCTTTGGTTTTCCCCTCTATCAACCCTGGAACCCCGGAGTCCCGGGGTCGTGTTTATGGTTTTCGTACGGAAGGGTTTTGGGAGGCTATATATATGAGATAATGAACTTTTTGACTTCATTTGTGCATTCAGAGTTTCTCCTCCCTAGCTCCAAGTCGCGAACCTCCGGACTCCCGAGCTCTCTTTCTTAGCATCCATTTGATTTTTGATTCACCAGGTTCGTGAATTAGTTTTCTCTCCTTGTGTTTTTTCTTGGTTTGATGTGTTTTCATGTTTTTGTTCTTTTTGTTCTTTTTGTTTTTGTTTTTTTTAAGTGCGTTCCCTAGCTATCCACCCCAGAACTTCGGAACCCCAGAGTTTCGGGTTTCATGTTCCAATCCACCCCGGAGTTCCAGGTTTTGCCTTCCATTCCACCCCAGAACCCCGGATCCCTGGAGTTCTGGGTTTTACCTTCCAGTCCACCTCGGAATCCCGGATCCTCGGAGTTCCGGATCGTCCCAAATCTGGAGCCCAAAACCCCAGAGTTCCGAGCCCTTTTCCTTTTTTTGCTTACCCCGGGACCTTGGGACCCCGAAGTCCCGAAGTGGATCAAGGATTATGTTTAATATTGAGGACTAAGATTTTTGTTTTGCCTGCAGGTTACAGTGGTTAGATGGACTCATCCGCCAACAAGAGAGGTAAAGAAATTGACAGACTTCCAGCCACCATGAAGTACCAGTATCAAGGACAGGTTCATGTTTCAAAGCTGGACAATCAGATTAGATGGGTCATGGACACCGAAGAGGGACACATAGAGATTGGGGATATTGCAACCCAATTGGATAAACCTAACCTAGATGCTCTCCACCAAAGAATAAATAGGTTGGGTCTTGTGGAAGCTACTGTATTCCCGCAGTCACTTCAAGCACCAGAGTTTATAATGACCATCGCTCCATTCTACAATCCAGAGACAAGAAAGTTTATGGATGCACATGGAAAGACTGTTATTGACTTGTCACCAGATATGCTAGGGTTCATCTTCGAAATCCCAATCATGGAAGAGGCATTCTTGTTAACAGAAGAAGAGGCCTTGAAAACATGGAACGAGAAGGTGTCAGCTAGCAAAAGACACATGAATACCAACTGGTTGGAAGAGGAGAGGAAAATAGGACTCAAGGCTACAGAGATCTTGAGGGTAGACTTCAAAGAGCCTCAGAGGGACTTGATTATCATGCTTAGCAGGGCCTTCGGCAAGCCTGACTGCAAGCATTTCCACCCTTGGATGTTCCAATTTATGAGTACCATATTGATAGGAAAGCAATACTTTGATTGGTCGCAAATCATTTTTGATAACATTTGTAAGCAGATGAAGAAAGTGCAACACACCCAGAAGTTCTTTTTCACATCCTATGTCATTTGGGTAGCTGCCATAGCCAAAAAATTTCCAGGCCTACAGGTAGAAGGGAGTTTAGGAGAGAAGGAGGGACAGAAGAAGATATGGGAATATTATTCCCAGCTCACTCTAAAAAAATGTAAAGACACACTTCAAGAGGGTTAATGATGCCTTCATCTTCCATATAATCATTAAGTTGACTGGAGACGCAGGATATCAGATAAGCCTAGACGCCATGGCTATTATCCGGGAGTGGGCATGTTGGTTCATCCAAAACCCACATTCCACTTACATCAGAGTTAGTGGATTCACAGGGAATCCAATGTTGTTGCCTCGTTATTCCAACGATAGGTTAATCCTGTTAGAGTATGTAAGACAGCTTCTTGGTCTCCAATCATTGCTATCCTCTAAACATAAAATAGGTATTGACTTCTCGGTGTCCATTGGGTACTTCACCTGCTCTAAAATACAAGTGGCAAAATTGGTCGAGCAAGAGCTTCAGGATTTGAACCTGAAAGAAAATAATCATACTAGGGAATTTTATGATCCCTACGGGAAACTTAAGCAAGCTATGCCTAAGGCATATGAGGGGCATAAGCCCAGCTTGGAAGACTTTTGGGCCAACTTGCAGAACAGTTTTGAAGTCAGGGAGAAGAATTATAACAAGTTGTCCATGCCACAAGTTAAAGACTTTGGTATCAAGACTAACCTCCCTCAAGACCTAAGGGATCATGGAGAGTTACTCGATCCAATTTATAAAGAATCAAAAATAGACAAGAGGCCCCTCTCCCCAGTGAAATGGTCTGCAAGTGAAGATACAGATATGGAGAAGGTCTCCCAAGTAGTCATCAATAGGACTAAGCAATGGTTAAGCCAGAGGGTCAGACCCAGTGCATCAAAAACAAAACAAAAGGAATCCACCTCAGGGGTGCCGCAGTCAAGAGGACATAAAGAGTATGCTCGAAAAACGAGGTCAGCTTCAAGATAGAATACCTCCACTAACCCAGGTGAGGGGGACAAGCCTCAAGAAATCACTGAGGACTTGCTAAAGAAACTCCAAGAAAAGATGAAGGAGTTTGAACTACTAAAGAAGGCTGAAGACCTAGGGGTGACCGATGGGATAGGCACCGTTCCACTTGCTAGAGTTCTCCCACCAAGGACTTCTATAGGCCACACTGGAGGAGAATATACTCAAGAACAAGAAGAGAACCTAGAAGCCACCAAGGAGGTACCTGCTCAGCCACCCTCCGCAGGTACAACAAGTCCTTCGGGCACCACTGCTCCCGCACCACCATTTGTTAATGTATCCACAGGGCAGCTTGGAGTGCAAGGTTTTGCATCCACTACTGAGAAAGTGAAAATTAGAAACGTCAAGTCTGACTCTGACCAGGAGGAAGAGGATCTCGACCAACAACAGCCTCTAGGTAGTAAGCCAGAAGGAGGTGAAGCAGAGGATATCTTGAATGAAAGGTTGATTCTAACTCCTCAAGACCAAGAAGACTTGCTTAAGAATATTGAAGTCGGGCAAGCAGAGATGGAGCTAGGGAATGAAGAAATGGCATTCAATGAGGAAGTTAGTGGTAAGCTAGGAGAGTTACAAAAACAACAAGCTCTCCAAGCTAACTTAGCCCACCAAATTTCATCATTCCAAGTTCCTCGCCAAACGGGAGCTGAAGCAGAGGAGCAGGTAGAGGAGCAGGCAGAGGTGCATGTTATAACTGCTAGGATTGTATCACATCAAGGTGACAAAGTTGAAGATATACCAGAATGGTTAGATTTTACCTTTGAGAAGAAAAAGAGAAAATCAGAGCTTCCCAAGGTTACTCTACAACAAGCAATCACTGAGGAACCACCAAAGATTAAGAAGTTGAAGACGGTTCACCACCTGTCGAAAACTAGTTCCGATGAAGTGATTGCAGATGTGGCAGTTCCATCGCAGGCCGAGGGACAAGCTTCTCCCAAATACCAAGTATCACAGGTAAACCTAGGTAAACAGACCAAGTGGGGAGAGTTAGATACCTTGGAACTAGCCACAAGCATTGTCAGAGGGCGTGTAGAAAAGGAGCATAGTTCAAATGTAGAACTTAAAGCACAGCTTGGGAAATATAAACATCTCTTGGTAGAAATGTGCAAACCTTTGGACTCCTGTAGGACAGATGACCTACCTTCAACCTCATCCTTTCCAGAAGGAGATATAAAGGCACTATTGGAGGTGAGACGAGTAGCTACGACCGCTAAGTCTTGGACTCAAATGAATGCAGCTAAAATTAGGTTGTTTCTATAGGACACGATGGAAATATACCATAAAGCGGTACAGGCAGGTGGAGATTTGGCAACCTGTTCCACACACTGGGAACGGAAGGAGAACACCTTTAATAAATAGCTCCGAATTTTGAAAAAGATACTATGGTTAGGAGAGGAGCTAATAATAAAAGAAGACCTCTTAGGAGGAGATAGTTGTGAGAATTTGCAGTCCTACATATAAATTTTGGAGATGAAGGTAGAGATGTATCAGTAGTATGTCGAGGAGATGACTAATATTCGGGACCCTCTTCTCAAAGAGATTTTGGCATATGAAGATTGTGTAACAAATATACTAGGGCCTTTTGGCCTCGGAATGGCCGACACTGGAATAATGGACCAGCAGCAAGTTTTGAATCAATGGGATGCATATGAGGCACAAAACTTAGGACCTGCTGCCCAGTTCGATGCTTCCCTTATGGATAGATACACACAACTGATTACTCAGTGTCAAGAGGTGGCGGATACGGTAAAGGAGTTAGAGGAACAAGGAGTACATGCAGAGGAGACTTTGAAGAAGTATAAATTTAGAATTAAGCATGTAGCCAATCCGCCAGTCCAAGCAGTTGCATGCATAATTGAAAATTATAAGCCATTTATCAAGAAATAAAAAAAAATCTAGGCACACAATTGCTAAAGATAGCAAAGCATTTTCTTGATTTTGAAACTGCTCTTCTTTTTCAAAGTTCCAATTTTGAAAATCCCACATGGTTACGAAAACGTGGCTCACCCAGCATGGTCTTCGTAGTGCTCATGCAACATCCGCTTCGTAGTTGTTAAGTGGAGTGTCCAGGCAGAAACTTGCAAGTTAACTGCGACTCCTAATTTTAGTTCTTAATTTAGGGTAGAGTTATTTCCTAAATAATAGGGTGAAAAAACTTCTATAAATTGAGAAGTTGAATTCATTTGTAAGGGTCCTCAAATTGATGATTTGTGGCCCACTTAAAGATTTTTTTAGAGATTTTTGCAGATTGTTAAGAAGTTTGAGTTATTTTTGCTATACATTCATGTAGATTAATATGAAAAGAAGCTTGTAGATTGCTTGATTTACATCTATATTCTACCAAATTGTTATGTGTAATTGGTAACGTCTATTATTTTGAGTTAGCAACGTGGTAATCTTTTTGTCTATTATGATATGAACCATATTGCGCACGTCAGTGGTGTATGGGAATTATTGTAATAGGCCATATTGTTGATGATTCTATGTCCACAGATTTGTGAAATTGATGATTTTGCAGGTTTTATGGAAGTCCGTTGTTAAATGCTAACTTGGATAATATCTGATAATTGCTCAAATTGCAAGGAACTAATTGAATAGTTTATTGAGTTGTCATTGTATTGATCTTTATTGTTATTTTCTTGTTTCCCTTACGCTTCGCATTTTATTTCCCCAAAGATTCTTAAATCATAAAATACAAAAAATGAGGAAGTGCAATTGTTCGTAAACCAGTGAGATTTAGTTCTAACCAGCAGGCCCCTTTACAAGTATAACCACATCAACCATTGAGTTATCCATCATTGTCGAGACCCGACTACAGAGACCTTGGGGTAGTGAGTTCTTCCGAACCCGTTACTTTTTAGGAGAGGTGGTGAGTGTTTGGATAAACTACCTGACTGTTGGTGGGTGTGTCAAAACGCACATCAACAAAAACTGGCACTAGAAGGAGGGCCTAGACTAAACCCCTCGTAGGTGAATCACATTTGGTGTTTCTAGGTAATTGAGGTACTAAGTTGGATCGTATATCATCTTTTTCTCCTGATAGATTCCACCAAGTCTTGAGGAGTGGTTCTTCACCATCTGACTTGGTTGAATTAGGACCTGCCACTAGGAGGAAGAAGGACAAAGCTAAGAAACAACCCTTAACATCCTCACCAGTACAGTCATCCATACTCAACGTAAGAGACCAACGGATCCCTAGTCCTCAGTCTATTGCTGCACCTTTCATAACTCAACGTTCACCATTATTACCTTTGATGGCTTACTTCAACCAAGACACTACACCGCTAGGAACCATACCAGGGGGTATACAGGACTTACCTAGAAACCCTGACAAATTTTGCAACAAATTTTACTATCTAGGCAGACAAACGACTGATGAACATATTGAAGCATTCAAAGATGCGGTTGTTCGTAATCATATTGAACACCAAGATGTAGTATGTAGACTCTTCCCATATTCACTTGGGGAGAATGAATACAATTGGTACTTAACCCTACCTGCAAACTCTATCATAGGTTGGGATCTTTTGGAGAAGGCCTTCATTGATCAATTCCAAGTGTATGTAGACCCCGGGTCTTTATACCATCAGTTTGCTTCTCTTAAGAAATTGCCAAATGAGCCATTAACGAATTTTAATACTAACTTCCAAAGGGCATTCAGGAGGCTGCAAGCCCCTTGCCAGGTAGCACCTAACGTAGCCATCGACTCATATCTAAGAGATATTGACCCTTGGACTGTTATGTTCATTAAAAAGAGTGTTCCTCAAGATCAAAGGGATACCTTAGCTAAAGTGTTCACATTAGCAATTAGCATGAACCAAGAGTTGAATCAAACCCCATGAGGGATCAGATATAATTTACCCACAGGGGTGAATCAAGGAAATTACAATCAACTCCCAGGTGTACCCTTGTCTCTACTTATAGGTGCCCCAACAATGAACCCCGTGCCAATTTATGCACCCCAACAACAGGCAAGTCAATAATTCGTAGCTCAAGCATCGACTTGGCAAAATGGTACCAATAACATTCCCACTTAAACGCAGTATGTTGGTCAGCCACAAGCCGAAAATCAACAATTTGACAATATGCATTCGACAAACCAACTTCCAACTACGGAACCCGAGAATCAAGGATCCCATATATCTGTTGAAGTAGAGGCCTTGAAGAAAATGATCTCGCAGGTTACTTCAGACTTGAGCCAGCTAAAGATGAATCCACTAGGAGGGTATAATCATTCTCAATCATATAATAATCAGCGAAACTACAATAACCAGAACCAAAATCAAAGGTACAATAATAAACCTTATAATAGGCAATGGAATACGGGTCCGAATAATGGTGGGGTGAACCATGACCACCTGGATGCATGGGATAACCCAAACCACACACAAAGTGTTAACCTTGCTGATATGAATCTACTAACAAATTGGTGCAGGTTGCATGACATGGCTTCCCATTCTAAGGTTAATTGTGCACAGTTCAAGAAAATCATAAGAATTGCTCAAGCTGACTCTCAGCCCAAAGATTGTTCCAATGATGAACCGAATAAGGTTAATACTGCCATGCTGGTTGATACTTTCCTGTGTAAAGAGTTTCAGGATGGTGAACCATGCGTATACGATGCTTAGGCCTTTCAGACTAGGAACAATTATAATCTTAGAAGTCAAGGCAAGGCTTCGTTAACAGAGCCACCTCCCCCGATGGGCGGGTTTGTACCTCCGGACGCTAATGCGGGCAACAATCCTCGTCCACCCCAAGCTTTCCAAGGAACACACCCTAAGAAAGTTCAGGGGCAAGATTATGTTCTGAAAGGATCATTTGATGTTACTAAAGAGATGGAAAGGATTGCCACTACTATGTCCTTAATGGAAGTATTGAGATATTGCCCCGAACAGAAGAAGGCTCTCCTTAGGAAGTTGGAGATGTTAGAATCGCAGAGTAATGAGGTTAAGATGGTAGATTTTAATGAAGTTAACACTAACGTTAGTAATGATGCAATAGAAAATCCACCATTTTTACTAAGTTTGAAGATATGTGGAAAAAATTTACATAACTGTTTGGTGGACTCAGGAGCTTCAGGGAACGTGATGCCTTACTCTATATGCCAACAACTTAGTCTTCAACCAGTACATGCAAATAGTAAGGTAGTACAATTAGACAAAACAAAGGTTAATGTCATTGGAGAATTGAAAGATGTATATATCCAGTTAGGCGCTAATCCTCGAATATCTCATTATATTGACATTCAAGTGGTGGATATTCCAGAAGTATATGGGATGCTTCTTAGTAGGGATTGGTCCAAGACATTGGGAGGATATTTCTCAACTTGTTTTACATATTTATGGCTTCCTTGGAAAGGGGTGAGCAACCATATCCAAATTGATAGTGAGCCTAAATTGAAGAAATTGGTCACAGATTATGGTGCTCTTAATGAAGTGGCATTTGCTGAGGTAAGCCCAGGGGTTTACAGAGTCAATGAGATTCTTACTTTCTCTGCACCAACCCTGCTTCAACCATCTCAAACCGACAAGACCGCATATAGAGGGTGGGTGAAAGAGTTCATTACAGCAGTACAACAAGGAATGTGCTTATTAGGAAATACTATGAAGATACAAGACTTGTTGCTACCAAAGTGGTGTCGGATACATCATGAGGAACACTCAGAAGTTTCATGTATCCCATGTCAGAATGAGATCACAAAGTTGATAAATTCGGTTCCGTTCGAAGAAGATGATCATGCCAACAATATGGGGGAAGTTCAAGGTATCGAATTAGAGTCTCAGATAATCAAGCCCGTAGACAAGATTACCTTACCTAAAGAATGCAACCACGAAGTTCTTGTGGTTAAGGTTGTCAAAAATGAAGAGGGAGATGTTCCTCTGGAGCTTAAGAAGGAAGAAACACAATCCAAATTTTGACCTCAATCTGAACAGGAGGTTGTTTCGAATACAATTGAAGTGCTTATACAACCAAGGATTGAACAAACTCAATTGTCACAAAGTCTGGAGCTTGAGGATCAACAATCCTCTCTGAGAATTAACCTCAACATTGACCCAAAGGTGAAAAATACGAAGAAACCAAAAGATGAAATATGGTTTTTAAAGTTTGATGGGTCAAGATCCAAACAAGGCAACGGAGCTGGTGTGAGTTAACCAACCCAAAAGGGAAAACCCTTTTAGCTTCTTACCGACTTCAATTCCCTTGTACTAATAACGTAATGGAGTACGAAGCTTTAATTAGAGGATTACTTTTCACTCATAAGAAAGGAGCAAAGTGAATAAAGGTGCAAGGAGATTCAGAGTTGGTGGTTAAACAAGTGCGAAGCCAATACGCGTGCCATGACAAGAGGTTAGCGGCATATCAGAATAGAGTGTGGGATCTGATTGAAGGTTTCGAGGCTTTTGATATTCAACTGGTACCTAGGAAAGTAAATGGAATACCCGATGCGCTGGCTGTAGCTGCTAGTACATTAGAACCAGTAAGCCAATCCCCTTTAAAGAAGTTTTCGGTGGAATTAATCTCTGCACCTGCGGTGCCTGATAATATCAAACATTTCAAATTTTTCCTGGATGATGCCCATATCTTAGCTTTTCTCACCAATTCAGGGGCTTTTGAAGATCAAATTATTGATGAGGAAGATAAATCAGATGATTTCAATAACGAAGGTAACGTGGATATTTTGGATTTACCAATCAATGTTATTCCTAAAGGGATGGTCACCTTGGAGAGAATTTTCAATTCGGACCCAAGAGTAAAAGAGAGATTAACAACCGACTCAGATGCTAGAAAATACGAACCTCATAATATTGGTCCTGAAGGACAAGAGAAAATTGTTTATGTAGTCACACAAATCTGTCCAGCTTAATTAAATAAATATTCGCTATTTATTTGATTAAAAATCCACTAGCCATCAGTTAATTAAATTAATATTTAATTAATTCATCTCCAAACATTCTCCTATTAATTAAATAAATTATTCAATTTATTTTAATTAATTCATTAAATCAAATTCACAATCAATTAAATAAATAAAATCTATTTATTTAATTAAAATCCCCTTTTCCTCTTTTAAATAAATTAAATAAAAACATTTATTTAAATCATTATCCCCCCCACTTGTATTTTCCTACAAATGCAACTTGCACACATTTATTGAAATAAATGAATTTTTATTTTAATAAAATCCTATTTTCCCTCACCCACCAAATCCACTTGCAAAATCTAATCCCCTTCTAGATTCTTCTAACCCCTTCCTAATTAGCCTAATCCATCCCCTAATTATTGTCACATTCCTAAGCAAAATGAAGTCACTTCTCAAAAACTTCAAAAGTCTTTGAAAAGCATTTAATGCTTTGTGTGTTCAACAAATTAACCCCCAAAGTCTTCCAAGACCACTAATGGCTCTTACATGACCATTTATGGCTCTTACATAACCATTTATGGTTATTTCAAACTTGTCTCCCCAAACATTTATTGTTTTGACCATATTTATCCCTTTTTACATTTGCACAAGAGTTTATCCGTTGGATAAAAGCTTTATTCTTTGAATAAAGAGTTTATTCATTCAACTAACCTTGACTTTAACTCCCAAGGTCATATCAAGCATTTAATGCTTATTCCCTCTCCTCTCAACCTATCTCACATTGACACTTGTCATCCTGGGATTGGGTTGAAAGCCCTCACATGGATTTGAAATCATTCAATCCTGACCCTTGTTGAGATTGCTCAATCTCAACCATCCATTGCTCCATTTTCCCTATAAATAGAGCCCATTTCTTCATAATCTAGATCCTGAAAACTTGTATGCATTTAACCTATAGGCATTTTAGAGAGCATTCAGCATAGCAATACTAAAATCTTGTTATTTTGGTTAAAATCAATCATTTTAAATATCATCTAGTATTTTAGCTTTTCATTTTACATTTTAGAGCAAAATACTAAAATCTCAATCCTCCATAAGCATCCATAGTGCAAAAAGCTGCTGAGAGCTTCACTATTTTGGAACTTGGAGAGGAGAGGAACAAGGGAGAAGGAGCTAAGAGCATGCTAAGAGGCATTTGGAGATACCTCATTATCTTTGTTTCATTTGTTAGATATATTAGCATGATTTTAGTATCTCTTTTGATATACCTGTTTAGATTAGTTTTTGATTGACTAACACTAACGATTTCTTGTGTCTTGTGTTGTTTGTCATTTGCTAACCTTGTCCATTTAGCAGAGCATCAGTTTATATTGGGAAGATTTGCACTCAAGGCGAAAGAGAAAAGCTGATACAGATCTTGAAAGAATTCATTGATGTAATAGCATGGGGGTATGAAGATTTAAAGACATTCGATACAACAATTATCACCCATGTGATTCCCTTAAAGCCAAACATAAAACCCTTCAGGAAAAAACAACGTCCGGTCAATGCACTAATAGAACCTTTGATCTTCAAGGAAGTGCAAAAGTTACTTTCCGCTAAGATAATTTTTCCAGTACAACATTCTACTTGGGTTGCTAATTTGGTACCAGTACGGAAAAAGAATGGAGAAATATGACTTTGCGTGGATTTTCGCAATCTCAACAAAGCTTCTGAGAAAGATAACTACCCACTCCCTTCTTTGGATGAAGTATTACAAATTGTGAATGGTTCACAAATGATGTCATTTTTAGATGGTTATTCAGGTTATAACCAAGTGTTGGTAAATTATGAGGATTGTATGAAGACGACATTTAGAACGAAGTGGGGAACATATGCATATAAAAGAATGCCATTTGGATTAATTAATGTTGGGGCAACCTTCCAGCGAGCGATGGACACAACATTCAAAGAACTGATTGGAAAATGCATTATTATTTATATGGATGATTTGATGATATTTTCTAAGATCAGGGAAGATCACCCAGACCACCTCATAAAGGTGTTAGAGAGGTGTAGGAGATATGGGATTTCCCTTAATCCCAAGAAATGTGTGTTTGGAGTGGTTGAAGGAAAGTTACTTGGCCATGTAATTTCTGAGAGGGGGATCTCTATAGACCCAGATCAAGTAGAAGCATTATTAAAAATTCAAATGCCCAGTAGTAAAAAAGAGATGAGATCTTTCTTCAGAAAGATCAATTTTGTGAGAAAATTCATTACTGGGTTTGCAGAAATAGTCAAGCCTTTGAATGAAATGATGAAGAAGGATGCTAAGGTCGAGTGGACAACTGAAGAAAAAGAGGCTTTTGCCTAGATCAAGAAATCCATTGCTGAAGCCCCTGTACTAACTAGCCTAGATTACACACTATCGTTTTACATATATTCTTTTTCTTCACTACACTCAGGAGCAGCTATTTTGACGCAGAGGCAAGCAGGAAACGAAAAGCCTATTGCATTTATGAGTTCTCCTTTCAAAAGCACTGAGGTTAGATATTCTGCTCTTGAAAAATAGGCCTTTGCATTAGTAAGAGCGGTCAAGAAGTTTAGACATTACATCTTGAGGAGTAAAATCTATGCGATCATTCCTGACCAACCAGTAAAGTCACTACTCATGCAGTCTGAACTTGGAGAATGACGAGGGAAATGGATGGCAATATTACAAGAATTTGACTTAGAGATGCATCCAATGAAATTAGTCCGAGGCCAAGGATTATCTCAGGCCATGGCGACCGACATCCCTCAAATCCAGTGCCAACAATATACATTGAAGTCATTCACTCAGGACCCTTGGTACACATATTTGGTATTTGTATTAAATAATAGGTGTCCCGAGGGATTGACAACTACGCAAAGATGAGCATTAAGGCTCAAGAGTGCTAATTATATGATCAAGGATTCAGCACTCTACAGAAAGAATTATGAGGGTATTTACCTTCGGTGCCTTGATCATCAAGAAGCTCATAATATGATTGAAGAATTTCACAGGAAATATGGTACAGGTCATGGGTCAACTGATGCCACTGCACATCAAATTTTGAAGGCTGGATATTATTGGCCTAGCATATTTAAGGATACTCATGAACATGTCCGACATTGCCATATGTGTCAAACTGCAGCCTCCAAAGAAAGAAATCCTGATATGCCTCTCCAACCAGTGTTTGAGGTAAGACCTTTTGCTCAATGGGCCCTGGATTTTGTAGGAGTTATTAACCCTAATTCATCTACAAGTCATAAGTTTATTCTTACAGCAACAGATTATTGTACCCGGTGGATGGAAGTCATAGCCTGTCGCAATGCTACTACTGAGGTAGTCCTGAAATTCATTGAAGAGCATATCATCACCAGGTTTGGTATGTCGTTCGCTCTGGTATGTGATAATGGTCCTGCTTTTACTTCCGCACAGTTGATGCAATGGTCATACCAATATAAAGTGATACTGAAATTTTCATCCAACTATTACCTGCAAGGTAATGGGGTAGCTGAATCCACAAACAAGAACATCCTAGATGTCATCAAGAAGCTACTCGAGAAAAACCCCAGGGATTGGCATAATCAACTGAGATATGCCTTGTGGGCTGATCGAACGAGAATAAAATTTGCCCTGGGAACTTCTCCATACTACCTTGTTTATGGCTAGACCCCTATTTTCCCAATTAACTTGCAAATACCGGTCCTCCAATTAATGAAAGAACTTGACATTGAGGATCAGGTAGAGGTTCACCTTTAAACTTGTTAAGACTTGATGAAAAAAGAATTAATACACTACAACACTTTGCCAACCACCAAGCCGTTCTTAAGCGATGGTTTGATAAAAGAGCCAAGGTGAAAGCTTTTCGGATCTCTGACCTAGTCTTGTTATGGGACAAGGCCAAAGAAAAGAAATGTGATCATCACAAGTTTGAAAGGTTATGGTTAGGTCCTTACCAAATAGCCGAAATTCTAGGCGAGAACACTTTTAGGTTGAGCTCATTGACTGGAGAACTGGTACCATTGCCCATCAATGGTCAGTTCCTCAAGCACTACTTTGATTAAATCCTTAATAAAGCTTGACCTGTTGTATATAGTAGTTAGTTATTTTTCTTTTTTTGTGCTTCATTGGGCCTTGTTGTGTGTTTTCCCTTTTGTTTTGTTTTCCTTGTTTGTTTGTTCTTTTGTTTGTTGAGTCGGGATATATGTTCTATTTTTGAAGATTCTGAGGGGAAGTAGGTATCCTTTGTATAACATCTTGCCAAATTCTAAGAGACTTCGACTCTCTGCTATTTATATTTTCATTGTCATTTGGTTAGGTTCGAAACCTTTGTCTATACTCGTTCAAAGTGGTATATAATTGTTTAATTATGATACGAGTTTTTGACTCTCAATTTGGAAAAGGCTAGCTTGATAAACTCAGCACTAACGTCACATTAAGATACATCAGAAAGGTTTTGTGAGATAACAAATAAACTGGGTGTCAAGTGAAAAATCTGAAGTCAAGGCGTTTCATGTTATCCACCGTGGCTTCCAACCCAGTCATCAAACTTCAATGTTTGGAAGTTGCTTGAGAGATTATTGAAGAAAGAAGTCATTCTCTACATCCTATAAATCTCTATCAAAAGACAAAGAGAGAAGAGAATATATATATATATATATATATAATAAGATAAATGATCTTCTTAAGCAACTTAAATGGGTGTTTCAAGTAATCTATATATATATATATATAATAAGATAAATGATCTTCTTAAGCAACTTAAATGGGTGTTTCAAGTAATATATATATATATATATATAAAATAAGATAAATGATCTTCTTAAGCAACTTAAATGGGTGTTTCAAGTAATCTCCACCGAGGCTATAAACGCCTGGCTAGTAGTGGAGCAATGCTTGATGGAGGCCAAAGGTATCTCTGTCGGGGCTATAGACGCCTGGCTGGCAGCAAAGCTATGCCCAGGATAACCTTGCACGAAACACGATTAAAGACTTCACCTATGTAACTTGCGCCTAGTTTCCTCTGCCTATCTACATTATTGAAATGATGGAGTAATAAACCATACGCACAAACTTAAGAGTCAATCATGTCTATTTCTCATCTTGGTTGTTTGTTCAAATCACTTATTAATTTTAAAATTCTTATACATCCTTTTGAGTGATAATAGCCTTGCGTATCGAGTTAACCAGAGATTCTGAAATTATAAATTGCCTATAGTCATTTTTCCCAGATAGTCGCCATTTGTTATGCCTAGCATATCCATTTCCCCATTTGGTTTCCTTGAGTCAAAATATAAACCCCCTTTTATTTAGTTTCTTTCTTCTCTTTTTGGTGTCGACCTCGGAACTCCGGAGTCCCGAGGTCCCTTTTGTTTTTACCTCAGAACTCCGGAATCCCGGAGTCCCAAGGTTCTTTTTGGTGTCGACCTCGGAACTCTGGAGTCCCGAAATCCTGAGGTCCCTTTTGTTTTTACCTCACAACTCTGGAGTTCTGGAGTCTCGAGGTTCTTTTGGTTCTTGCATCGGAACTCCGGAATCCCGGAGTCCCGAGGTTCTTTGCTATTCTGACCTAGGAACTTAGGAGTCCCAAAGTCCCGAGGTCTTGGGTCTCTCAACCTCAGAACTCCAGAGTCCCGGAGTCCCGAGGTCCCTTTGGTTTTCCACTCTGTCGACCCCGAAACCCCAGAGTCCCGGGTTCATGTTTATGGTTTTCCTACGGAAGGGTTTTGGGAGGCTATATATATGAGATAATGAGCTTTTTGAGTTCATTTGTGCATTCAGAGTTTCTCCTCCCTAGCTCCAAGTCGTGAACCTCTGGACTCCCGAGCTCTCTTTCTTGGCATCTGTTTGATTTTCGATTCACCAGGTTGGTGAATTAGTTTTCTCTCCTTGTGTTTTTTCTTGGTTTGATGTGTTTTTTGTGTTTTTATTCTTTTTGTTCTTTTTGTTTTTGTTGTTTTAAGCGTGTGCCCTAGCTATCCACCTCAAAACCCCAGAGTTTCGGGTTTTGCCTTCCATTCCACCCCAGAACCCTGGATCCCCGAAGTTCTAGGTTTTGCCTTCCAGTCCACCCCGGAACCCCGAATCCCCAGAGTTTCGGATCATCCCAAATCTGGAGCCCGGAACCCCGGAACCCTGGAGTTCCGAGCCCTTTTCCTTTTTTTTCTTACCCCGGGACCTCGGGACCCCGAAGTCCCAAAGTGGATCAAGGATTATGTTTAATATTGAGGACTGTGTTTTGCCTGCAGGTTATAGTGGTTAGATGGACTCATCCACCAACAAGAGAGGTAAAGAAATTGACAGACTTCTAGCCACCATGAACTACCAGTATCAAGGACAGGTTCATGTTTCAAAGATGGACGATCAGATTAGATGGGTCACGGACACCGAAGTGGGACACATAGAGATTGGGGATATTACAACCCAATTGGATAAACCTAACCTAGATTCTCTCCACCGAAGAATAAAGAGGTTGGGTCTTGTGGAAGCTACTGTATTCCTGCAGTCGCTTCAAGCACCAGAGTTTATAATGACCATTGCTCCATTCTACAATCCAGAGACAAGAAAGTGTATGGATGTACATGGAAAGACTGTTATTGACTTGTCACCGGATATGCTAGGGTTCGTCTTCGGAATCCCAACTAGGGAAGAGGAATTCTTGTTAATAGAAGAAGAGGCCTTGAAAACATGGAAAGAGAAGGTGTCAGCTAGCAAAAGACACATGAATACCAACTGGTTGGAAGAGGAGAGGAAAACAGGACTCAAGGCTACAGAGATCTTGAGGGCAGCCTTCAAAGAGCCTCAGAGGGACTTGATTATCATGCTTAGCAGGGCCTTCGGCAAGCATGACTGCAAGCATTTCCACCCTTGGATGTTCCAATTTATGAGTACCATATTGATAGGAAAGCAATACTTTGATTGGCCACAAATCCTTTCTGACAACATTTGTAAGCAGATGAAGGAGGTGCAGCACACCCAGAAGTTCTTTTTCACATCCTATGTCATTTGGGTAGCTGCCAGAGCCGGAAAATTTCCAAGCCTACAAGTAGAAGGGCAGTTAGGAGAGAAGGAGGGACAAAAGAAGATATGGGAATATTATTTCCAGCTCACTCTAACAAATGTAAAGACACACTTCAAGAGGGTTAATGATGCCTTCATCTTCCCTATAATCATTAAGTTGACTGGAGACGCAGGATATCAGATAAACCTAGAAGCCATGGCTATTATCCGGGAGTGGGCATGTTGGTTCATCCAAAACCCACATTCCACTTACATCAGAGTTAGTGGATTCACAGGGAATCCAATGTTGTTGCCTTGTTATTGCAATGATAGGGTAATCCTGCTGGAGTATGTTATACAACTTCTTGGTCTCCAATCATTGCTATCCTCTAAACATAAAATAGGTATTGACTTCTCGGTGTCCATTGGGTACTTCGCCTGTTCTAAAATACAAGTGGCAAAATTGGTCGAGCAAGAGCTTCAGGATTTGAACCTGAAAGAATATAATCATACTAGGGAATTTTATGATCCCTATGGGAAACTTAAGCAAGCTATGCCTAAGGCATATGAGGGGCATAGGCCCAGCTTGGAAGACTTTAGGGCCAACTTGCAGGATATTTTTGAAGTTAGGGAGAAGAATTAAAACAGGTTGTCCATGTCGTAGGTTAAAGACTTTGGTATCAAGACTAACCTCCCTAAAGACCTAAGGGATGATGGAGAGTTACTCGATCCAATTTATAAAGAATTGGGAAGAGACAAGAGGCCCCTCTCCCCAGTGAAATGGTCTGCAAGTGAAGATACAGATATGGAGAAAGTCTCCCAAGTAGTCATCAATAGGACTAAGCAATGGTTAAGCCAAAGGGTCAGACCCAGTGCATCAAAAATCAAACAAAAGGAATCCACCTCAGGGGTGCCGCAGTCAAGAGGCCATAAAGAGTATGCTCAAAAAATGAGGTCAGCTTCAAGACATAATACCTCCACTGACCCAAGTGAGGGGGAAAAGCCTTAAGAAAGCACTAAGGACTTGCTAAAGAAACTCCAAGAAAAGATGAAGGAGTTTGAACTACTAAAGAAGGCTGCAGACCTAGGGGTGACCGATGGGCTAGGCATCGTACCACTTCCTAGAGTTCTCCCACCAAGGACTGCTATAGGCCACACTAGAGGAGAAGATACTCAAGAATAAGAAGAGAACCTAGAAGCCACCAAGGAGGTACCTGCTCAACCACCCTCCGCAAGTACAACAAGTCCTTTAGGCACCGCTGCTCCCGCACCACCATTTGTTAATGTATCGACAGGGCAGCCCAGAGTGCAAGGTTTTACATCCACTACTGAGAAAGTGAAAATTAGAAATGTCGAGTCTGACTCTGACCAGGAGGAAGAGGATCTCGACCAATAATAGCCTCTAGGCAGTAAGCCAGAAGGAGGTGAAGCAGAGGATATCCTGAATGAAAGGTTGATTCTAACTCCTCAAGACCAAGAAGACTTGCTTAAGGATATAGAAGTCGGGCAAGCAGAGATGGAGCTAGGGAATGAAGAAATGGCATTCAATGAGGAAGTTAGTGGTAAGCTAGGAGAGTTACACAAACAACAAGCTCTCCAAGCTAACTTAGTCCGCCAAATTTCATCATTCCAGGTTCCTCACCAAACAGGAGTTGAAGTAGAGGTGCATGTTATAACTGTTGGGATTGTATCATATCAAGGTGACAAAGCTGAAGATATACTGGAATGGTTAGAGTTTACCTTTGAGAAGAAAAAGAGAAAAGCAGATCTTCCCAAGGTTACTCTACAACAAGCAATCACCGAGGAACCACCAAAGATTAAGAAGTTGAAGACGGTTCACCACTTGTCAAAAACTAGTTC
Source organism: Cryptomeria japonica (assembly GCF_030272615.1). Classification (NCBI taxonomy): domain Eukaryota; kingdom Viridiplantae; phylum Streptophyta; class Pinopsida; order Cupressales; family Cupressaceae; genus Cryptomeria; species Cryptomeria japonica. Next base: position 129,828,039 of record NC_081412.1, read on the forward strand.
CAGTGAAGTGATTGTAGATGTGGCGGTTCCATCGCAGGCCGAGGGACAAGCTTCTCCCAAATACCAAGTATCACAGGTAAACCTAGGTAAGCAAACCAAGTGGGGAGAGTTAGATAATTTAGAACTAGCCACAAGTGTTGTCAGAGGGCGCGTAGAAAAGGATCATAGTTCAAATGTAGAACTTAAAGCATAGCTTGGGCAATATAAACATCTCTTGGTAGAAATGTGCAAACCTTTGGACTCCTGTAGGACAGATGACCTGCCTTCAACCTCATCCTTGCCAGAAGGAGATGTAAAGGCACTATTGGAGGTGAGACGAGTAGCTGCGGCTGCTAAGTCTTGGACTCAAATGAATGCAACTAAAATTAGGTTGTTTCTACAGGACACGATGGAAATATACCGTAAAGCGGTACAGGCAGGTGGAGCTTTGGCAACCTATTCCACACACTGGGAACGGAAGGAGAACACCTTTAATAAACAGCTCCGAATTTTGAAAAAGATACTACGGTTAGGAGAGGAGCTGATAATAAAAGAAGACCTCTTAGGAGGAGATAGTTTTGAGAACTTGCAATCCTACATATACATTTTGGAGATGAAGGTAGAGATGTATCAACAGTATGTCAAGGAGATGACTAATATTCGGGACCCTCTTCTCAGAGAGATTTTGGCATATGAAGATTTTGTAACAAATATACTAGGGACTTTTGGCCTCGGTATGGCCGATACTGGAATAACTGACCAGCAACAAGTTTTGAATCAATGGGATGCATATGAGGCACAAAACTTAGGACCTTCTGCCCAGTTCGATGTTGCCCTTATGGATAGATAGACACAGCTGATTACTCAGTGTCAGGAGGTGGCGGATACGGTAAAGGAGTTAGAGGAACAAGGAGCACATGCAGAGGAGACTTTAAAGAAGTATAAATTTAGAATTAAGCATGTAGCCAATCCGCCAGTCCAAGCAGTTGCATGCATAATTGAAAATTATAAGGCATTTATCAAGAAATTTAAAAAAAAAGCTAGGCACACAATTGCTAAAGATAGTAAAGCTTTTTCTTGATTTTGAAACTGTTCTTCTTACTCAAAGTTCCAATTTTGAAAATCCTGCATGGTTACGAAAACGTGGCTCACCCAGCATGGTCTTCGTAGTGCTCATGCAGTGTCTGCTTCGTAGTTGTTAAGGGGAGTGTCCAGGCAAAAACTTGCAAGTTAACGGTGACTCCTAATTTTAGTTCTTAATTTAGGGTAGAGTTATTTCCTAAATAATAGGGTGAAAAAACTTCTATAAATTGAGAAGTTGAATTCATTTGTAAGGGTCCCCAAATTGATGATTTGTGGCCCACTTAAAGATTTTTTTAGAGATTTTTGCAGATTGTTAAGAAATTTGAGTTATTTTTGCTATACGTTCATGGAGATTAATATGAAAAGTAGCTTGTAGATTGCCTGATTTACATCTATATTCTACCAAATTGTTCTATGTAATTGGTAACGTCTATTATTTTGAGTTAGCAATGTGGTAATCTTTTTTTCTATTATGATATGAACCATATTGCGCATGTCAGTGGTGTGTGGGAATTATTGTAATAGGCCATATTGTTGATGATTCTATGTCCACAGATTTGTGAAATTGATGATTTTGCAGGTTTTATGGAAGCCCGTTGTTGAATGCTAACTTGGATAATATCTGAAAATTGCTCAAATTGTAGGGAACTAATTGAATAGTTTATTGAGTTGTTATTGTATTGAACTTTATTGTTATTTTCTTGTTTCCCTTACGCTTCGCATTTTATTTCCCCAGAGATTCTTAAATCATAAAATACAAAAAAAGAGGAAGTGCAATTGTTCGTAAACCAGCGAGATTTAGTTCTAACCAGTAGGCCCCTTTACAAGTATAACCACATTAGCCATTGAGTTATCCATCACCGTCAAGCCCCGACTACAGAGACCTTGGGGTAGTGAGTTCTTCCGAACCCATTACTTTTCAAGAGAGGTGGTGAGTGTTTGCATAAACTACTTGACTGTTGGTGGGTGTGTCAAAATGCACGTCAACAAGACTTATTGTGGGAAGATGGTTGCCTCCACCAAACCTGATCTCTTAATTATCCTCAAAGGGGCCTCTGGCCTTGGTTGGTCCAATTGTATTTTGATATCTTCTAACTCTATGTGCCCCACCTCTGTATCTGTCACCCATTTAATTTGGTCATCCAACTTTGAAACATAGACCTGCCCTTGATATTAATATTTCATGGTTATAGGGAGCTTGTCCAACTCCTTTCCTTTCTTGCTGGAGGTTGAGTCCATCTAAATGCTCCAATCTGCAAGAAAGAATCGTAAACTAGTCCATTACATACTTCAAAATATCAATAACATCATCCACCTCAAGACTCCGGGGTTCCAGGGTGAACAACTTCCTTTTAAAACAACTAACTTTGAAACTTCGAGGTTCTGAGGTTAGCACAGGCTTGAACAACTAAGTCTGGAACTCCGAGGATCTGGGATTCCAGGGTAAATAGGAAAAGTTGACTTCGGGACTTTGGGGTCCCGGGGTAGTTCAATAGGGCGCCAAAGAGATGCTTTGGAACTCTGGAGCTTCGGGGTTCCGAGGTTAAAACAATGGCCAAATAAGAAAGGACCCCAGGACTCTAGGGTTCCAAGGTTCTAAGGTTCTAGGTAATTCACTTATAAGCTCTTGAGATTATCCGGAACTCCAGGGATCCGGGGTTCTGGGGTGAACACACGACCCAAAAGGAATCAACCTTGGGACTCTAGGGTTCCGAGGTAAAGAAAAGTACCCAGCCCAAAACTCCAAGGTTCTGGAGTTTGGAAAACCTAGGGCACGTGAAAAAACAAAACACGCAAAACGAGGAAAGTCTAAACGGAAAATCTAAATTAAACTTAAAAGAAATTAAAAGATCTAGACATGAAAACACAAGGAAGTAGAAAAATCTACCAACCTGGTGGGAGAAAACACATGAAAACCTAGCAACACGAAGGTGCGAGGTCGGGAGGTCACAAATGGAAGCTTTGAAAAACTTGAGTGCACAAATGAACCTAGAAATTTTCATTCCTCCTATTTATACTCCCCAAAATTCGTCTGTACGATCGCCTTAAACAAGACCTCGGGAGTCCAGGGTTCCAAACTTTCGAGGTGACAAACAAAAGAACAGGTAAGACACCTCGAGACTCCGGGGTTCCGAGGTCAAAAGACAAAAAAAAAAAAAAGAACTCACCTCGGGACTCCGGGATTCCGGGGTGAAAGTCAAAAAAGAAAAGCAAGCAAAACAACTTTAGGACTTCGGAGTTTCGGGGTTGTCAAGACAACACAACTTCAAGACTCCAGGGTTCTGGAGTTCCGAATTTGCTAACAACAAAATATGAAGAACTCAGGATTTCGGGACTCCGAAGTTCCAAGGATTCAACGAAAAAAAGACAAGGCACGACTTCGGGACTCTGGGGATCTGGGGTTCTGAGGTAGTGACAAACATAACAAACACCTACTTCAGGACTCTGGGGTTCTGGGGTAGGACTTCAAAAACAAACAAAGGACTCCTTGGGACTCCGGGGTTCTGGGGTGTCTAGGCAAAAACTACTAAAAAAGCAAAGCTACATAAAGCAAAAAGAGGGACCCATATTTTCAAAACAAGGAAACTAATGGGGCTAGGTATGCAGGGCATAACAAATGGCGACTATATGGGAAAAATGACTCTAGGCATTTTAGAACTTCAAAATCTCTGGTTAACCTGACGACTAAGGCTACTATCATTTAAAAGGATGTATAAGAGAGAAAAGATGACCAAATCAATGAATAAACAACCAAATCTAGAACTGAACAAGATTAACTCTTTAAGTGTGTGCGCATGATTTATTACTCCATCATTTTCAAAAATGAAGACAAACAAAGGAAATTGGGCCCAAGCTACGTAGGAGAAATCAACCAATGTGTTTTGTACAAGGTTATCCTAGGCATAGCTCTAGTGCCAGCCAGGCGTTCATAGCCCTGACAGAGATACCTCTTGTTCCCGTCATGCAGTGCTCCACTGCCAGCCAAGCATCCATAGCCCCGGTGGAGATTACTTGGAACACCCAAGTTTATTTGCTTTAATTAGATCATTTATTTTCTCTTTCTTTTATTTTTTAAAACATCATGGAATATAGAAGGACTATCTCTTTCATAACCTTTAAGCAACTTTCAAACATTGAAGTCCGATTACTGGGTTGGGAACCACGGTGGACAATGTGAAACATCCTAACTTCTGATTTTTCACTTGGAAACAAGCTCATCTGATGTCTTACAAAATTTTCTGATGTAACTTAGTGTGATGGTAGTGCTGAGTAATCAAGCTAGCCTTTTCCAATTGAAGGTCAAAAACAAATCATATTTAAACCATTATATACCACCTTGGACGAGTGTAGACAAAGGTTTCAACATTAACCAAATAATAATGAAGTTGTAAAGAGCAAAGAGTTGAAGTCTCTCAAAATTTGGCAACCTAGCATGCAAAGAACACCTACCCTTTAGAATCTTTGAGAATAAACATATATCCCAACAACACAAAATGGAAGCGAATGAAACGAAACAAAAAAACAAAAACAAAAAGGGAAACAGGCATGCAACAAAGAAAAGAAAAGAAAAATAAAAATAACTAATCTACTATAGTACAATAGGTCAAGCTTTACAGGGGATTAATTAAAATAGTGCTTGAGTAATTGACCATTGATGGGCAATGGTACTAGTTCTCCAGTCAACGATCTTAACCTAAAGGTGTTCTCTCCTAAAATTTTGGCTATCTGGTAAGGACCTAACCACAACCTTTCAAACTTATGGTGATCATTGTTCAACCCAACAATAAGAATAATAACTCTAATTGAAGTCTCAACCCAAAGTTTGGACATTCATTCGGTAAAGTCATTATTTCCATAGCTAGTGTTCATTTGATTGTCAACCCATGGATGTAATACTTCAAATGGGTCTGCACTATATATGCACTAAGTTCCTGCGATAGCTATTCTGCATTATTGCAACAACTAACATTATGCGGAAAAGATAAGAAAGAATTGAAACTGTAGAAAGGCTACAGGAAAAATTCTGCATAAATTCATAAAAGCAATACTGGTTAAATTCAATACCGATAAACAGAAATTACTCTGTTTTGGTTTGGCTGCAGGAACAGTTAGTGGATCTGTTTCCAGTGGCTATAGGAATAGTCAATGCAAGAACATCTACTGCAGCTAAGGAAAGAAAACTAATCTTAACAAATGCACAGGAACACTCACCAAGTGGGCCCCCTTGGATAAGTGATACTAGGCTTCCCAGAAACAACTCTAAAAGCTCAGAATAACATATTTTTATTCATCGTTCTTTGGAAGTCATTACATGATTCAATGTGAAAAGAAACTCAAAAATACCTATAAAAAATCCTATGCTCTATTTTCTCTTCTCTTTCTATCTAACCTCTGAGAAGATAAAGAGCTTATTATTAAAAAGAAATCATCTACAACGGACAACACAAATCATGCTGAAAAGAAGAGGCGGATAATTGACTGAGAAAGGAGATAGTTGGAGTTATGCTATAGGAAATGCGGATCTAAACCAAACCACAGTCATAACATACTGTGGCGATATTTACAACTTCAATGTATACCTAAGTTAGACATCGGTAGTATCTCTTGATTTCTCCTCTTATGTCGTTCCTTACGCTTCTCAGCTTTTCTGTTGTTCGATCTTTAGTCATCTTCTTGAGTATCATTTCCTTCAACTGGCATGATAGGCGAACATCCACCACAGCATCATTTATTCCCTGCACTACAAAAAAATAACATACAAGAACATACATATGAATTTTATTTAATCAAGACATCTATTAATTTCACATATGATATTGCCCTAAACAATCCGCATGGCAACGAGAATAAATCACATGGCTGCAGGAATAAATAGCATGGCTACAGGAATAAATGGCATGGCTGCAGGAATAAACTGGCAAAGATAAAACATGATTTAATAGGTTCAGACTAACATATGGAATACATATAGTAAACTTCCAATACATCACTACTACTATGCAAATAAAAAGATGACAAAAGCTCAAGAGTTCTGAGGATAGAAATATGACAATGTCTCAACTCGTCATGCCCCCCAACTTTAAGAGCTTGTTGATCCTACAACAAGAGGAATTTTTTTAATTCTTGCACTAATTCTTAGATCACCAATGGTTCCTTGACTTGTTCCTCCTGAAGCTAAATTCTAGTAAAATCCTTTCATCTTTTCTAGCCTGGACCATCTCGCTGATTCTTCTGTAACTGCTTCATAGGGCTTATCTGTAGTCTTACATCCCAATAGTGGCAACATAAGAATAGGAGGTTGAAAGATCAGTGGTAACCAGTTATTGGTCTTCTCTCTGCCCATTTGTATATATTTGGTGGCTCTTTGCATAGCTGCTTGAAAATTTGGTAGTGAATGAGGTTCTCCCTGCTTTAATTCTTTTGGTAAGTTATTCCAGCGCTGAGTTAACCCATCTATTGTAACTGCACTGTCAGTCTGAACTAAATGCTCATATGCCTGGTATATTTCCTCCATCATTGGAAGCACTAGCTTCCTAACATCATCTCTTACCAGTAATTTATGCCATTCATAATAAAGAACTCTTGGCTCTTTTGCTTCCTTCCTTAATGGCAATGGACAATCAAATTCAAAATCTTTGTATGCTCTGGCTTGTGCCCCCATGCTGATCTCATTTTGAATCCATGACATTAAAGCTTTTATATGGATATCACCAATATATAACAAAGGATTCCACTCACTATTTGAAGCTACAGAATAGTTATGTAATAAAATTCACATAACAATTTTTTCACAGCTGCTGGAGAAGTTTGGTAAGCATCATAAAATTCCTCAAGGGTTTCTAAAGAGGGGCTAAGGTCCCTGACAATGCGGTTCAATTTGAAATTTAAATACCGTTCTCATAAATGCAGAGCATAAACCCTTGGAGATGCCCTACATTGAATCAATTTGAGGACCATACTAGTGATTGTTTCAACCTTAGCCTCTAATTCTTCAATTTTGTTTTCCCTCTTTTCAATTTCTCTTTGTTGTTTGTCAATAACCGCTTGCAATCTAGCCCTCTCTATTTCCCATTGTCTATAAAAATTTAATGCAATAGATAAACTGCTTAGGGATGATGGAGGTATAATAGGTGTTACCTTAGGCCATGAAATCTCTTCGATAGGTTCCTCAAGATGCTCTGCCACATAAGAAAGATTTGACAATCTATCTACATCATCTTCTTCCTGGATTTCAACATCTGTAGGGCTCCCTTCTTCTGATGTTTCCACTGAAATAACCTCTGTCGGATCACCTGCTGGACAAGCCTTCTGGGTCCTACTCCGAGTTCTTCTCACATAAACCTTTGAAGTGGCTGCAGGAATGGTTTCTACTTGTGGCTCTATTGTAGGAGTTTTTCTTTTTAACCTATGCCTCTTGGCTGCAGGAGAAATTTGAGTTGCATGCGGCTAAACTATAGGTTCTTCATCTGTTTCATTTATTTCCAATTCCTTCCCTTTTCTCTTAGCAAATGGTGAATCTCTTTGAAGAGAAGTGGAGGGTTGTTGCACATTTGCCTTAACAATCTCTTCTTCCATAATAACTATAGCTCCTTCGGCAACGAGAAAATCATTCTCTATAGAAACTACAGGAGAAGAGGGTTCTGCAATATTTTCTTCTTCAACTGGTGGATCATCTGCAACAAGAGCATCTTCAACCCTAAACTACAATATATCCTCAAATACCCCCATTCCATCTGTGAAACATCTCTAAGAGAATGTTCTACAAGCAATTTAATCAAACAATGATGGCTGACAGAATGATTTCCATTCTTCTACGTTTCTTTGGTACTTGTAGAAATGAGGTGGTATAGAAAATTAGGGACATTCACCCTTCGGCCATGTCGTAGATGGCTAAGTAATTTAAAACGTGGTTAATGTGGATTTGAATACCTCCCTTCGCAAGTAATGTATTTCATTACATATAAAGCTACCTGAGGCCACTCTGCTGGTAGGGAAACCCTCCTAGTTCCTTGCTTGTCCACCGTTAGAGGTCCATCTACGAGAAATGTAAACTTTTCTCTGGCGCTCCTGGCATCTTTTGATTCTGGAAACAATTCTCCTTCCTGCAACAACCCTGTAACTTCAGCTATCCGCTGCTCCATAGAAATGACTCTTAATCCTTTAACCGTAGCTTCTCCTTCGTTGAAGGAATGCATAAACTTTGCAGCAATTTCTTCATTAAAATCCCCGATTTTCAAAAAGTAATCAATCTAGCCATGGTGTCTAAGATAATGCTCACAAAGAGCATCCTACAGCAACACATCATGGACTGTTGGTTCATGGCGGATTGGATCTCCACCCATTTCTTACTATGTTAGTATAGCACACTTTGCAACTGAGAAACGGAGAACCAAAATATCCTACAGACTTGAAAAATGAAAATTCCATACATATCTCCAAATTTGGCGGCAGAATTTATTACTTCCTTGCATGAAAGAATATCTTGTTAAAACCAATGATGGCAAGCAATCAATTCTAGGTACCGAAAAGGACAAATAATTACTAACTTTGGAAATCAAACCATAAAACACCCCCCCCCCCCACTTATCCTAGCATGTGTCCACACAAGTTGACGAGATTTAGGGGAGTGTATGCGGATTTAGGAAGGCAGTAATCATAATGAAATCATAAATGCATAATTAAAATAAAATACAATATGTACATACCTGCAGTCGTACGAAAATGAAGGCGAAATGAAATGAAATGACAGATAAGAAAATGAGATGGGATGACATGGATGGAATTTTATTTATGGAGAAGAATATTTCCATAAGACATGGAAATATTTTTGTGAAATGACGCGAGAATAATTATGAAGCGGCAAGCATGTTCACTGCAGTGGCTGCAGGAACCTTACCTTCATTACTTTTCTCAATTGCAGTAGGAACCTGATCAATTGTTGCAGGAACCTTATCAGTTGTTGTAGGAACCTTATCAGTTGCTACGGGAACCTGTGTTTCATCCTGTTAGGCAAATTGCTACAGGAACTCCTCTTTAGTGGCCAACTTATGATAAAGACACAATCGGTGACCATTCACCAAAAGCTTAAACCAAACGGGGTCAATTATGGTCAAACGAATAGCTCCATTATTGAAAACTTCTTCTATCTCATATGGACCTAACCATCTGGTTTGCAGCTTTCCCATAGTATCTTTATATCTAGAGTCATACAATATTGCCCAGTCACTAGCTTTGAACTTTTTCTCTTTGATATATTTATCATGCCACTTTGCTCTCTGATTTTGGATCAGTTTTGTCTGCTGGACAACCATTTTCCTCCATTCGTCTAAAGCATTCAATTGTTGAATTCATTCTTTTTGTGCTTCAGATAGTGTCATATTTAATTGCAAAGTTGTCCTCAGAGTTTTATGCTCAAATTCAATAGGCATCATTGTTGCTTTTCCATAAACCATTTCAAAAGGTGTGAAACCAATTGGTGTTTTCCAAGTTGTTCTGTATGCCTAAATTGCTTCTGAAAGCCTATGAGACCAGTCTTTTTTATGAACAGATATTGCTTTGGTAAGAATAGCCTCAAGCTCCCTATTTGTAACCTCTATCTGTCCATTAGCTTGTGGATGATATGGAGTAGACTTTCTATGCCTTATATTGTATTCATTGATCAAAGCTGCAATCAATGTTGAAGTAAATTGTGGGCCTTGGTCTGATACAATTTCTCTTGGTACTCCATATCTTGTAAATATCTCCTCATAAAGAAACTCAACCACCTTATTATCTCTTGCATGTGTCATGGCACGAGCTTCCACCCATTTTGTTACATAATTTGTACATACCAAAATGTAGGATTTGCCATTAGAAGGTGGATCAATTGGGCCAACGAAATCTAATCCCCATTTATCAAATGGTGCAAATAATATTTGTGGATATAATGGCATCTCATCAGATTTAGTAGGTCTTCCCATACGCTGGCATCTGTCACATTTTCTTGTATACTGTGTTGCATCCTTGTATAATGTGGGCCAATAGTATCCTGTATTTAGTATTTTAAGTGTTGTTCTTTTGGCAGCAAAATTTCCTCCACATGGCTCATCATGACACGCATGCAGGATATCATATGTTTCATCTTCCCTTACACATCTTCTCATGACTTGGTCAGGCCTAGTATAAAACAAACAATCAGCAATCCATGAGAAGTTAAAACTTTTTTCTACTAACAACCTTCTTTCCTTAGGAGAGAAATGAATTGGCATTTTAGCAGCAACTAAATAGTTGGCAATATCAACATACCAGGGAGCGTGAGCTTGTATAAGGAATAAATCTTCATCTGGAAAAGCATCATCTATTACTGTAGAATCTTCTTGTAACTGAAGTCTTGAAAGATAGTCTACAACCACATTAGACTTCCCTAGTTTATCAACAACTGGATTATCAAATTCTTGCATCAACAATAACCAGCGAGCTAATCTACCAATAATTGAAGGCTTATTCATGAGATATCTGATTGCGGTATGATCTGTATGCACAAATATGGGATATCATGTGATATAGTGCCCGAATTTGTTGAGTGCATATATAACGGCTAACATTTCATTTTCAGTTACTGTGTAATTCAACTCAGGGCCCTGTAAGTTCTTGCTAATATAATATATTGCACTTTCCAAGTTATCAATCTTTTGTCCTAATACTTCCCCTATTGCATAATCGGATGCATCTGTATGAATTTGAAATGGTAAAGACCAATTTGGACCTTTAAGAACTGGTTCTTGGGTCAAGGCATGCTTAAGCTTCAAGAAAGCTTCATTGCATGCAGAGGTCCATTTAAATTCAATATCCTTGGTAAGCAATGAATATAAGGGACTTGCAATTTTGTTGAAATCTTTGATAAACCTTCTATAGTATCCAACATGACCAAGGAAACTTCTTACATCTTTTTGCTTCACAGAGGCATTGATATGCTGAATGACTTCAATCTTTGTTGGGTCCACTTGTATATTTATTCAAATCAACTTATATCTTGATAGTAAGATCAATCTGGGACATATCAGAAAAATGAGAAGTACAGACTTCCTGCGGCAACAGAGTATGCAATACATCAATGCCTGCAGGAAAGTCTAAATCTGCAATATTTGGTACCAACTCCTGCAATTGTTGTTCTTGTATCAACTCATTTATCAGAATTTTATAAAGAATTGAGTCTTCATCATGTAATTGCATGAATGGCCCTCGATTAATCATCATAAGGTGATTAATAGAGTCAACTCCCTCAGATTCTTCTCCCAAAATAAGCCAAATGGCTTGTTGTTGATCCAACTGGGGTTGTGCAGGAGAATACAAAGCTAATGTTTTTGTAGAGTTCCCATCTGAAATAGTCATATCCCCTGGTCTACATCCAATATATGCATCAGCCGTGGCAAGCCAAGGTCTTCCCAAAATCACCGGATATCCTCTCAGTGTTGCCTTTGGAGATAGAATCATAAAGTCTACAGGGTATTCCCAGGAATCCAAAATAACCACCACATCTTCAATCATACCATCAGGTCTCACTGTAGAGCTATCAGCAAGCTATAGAACTATGGGTGTAGGCCTTAGACTATTGATTTCAAGTTGTTTCATTACTTCTCTTGTCGTCACATTAATGGCTGCCCCTAAATCAATTAAAACATTTCTTATATGGCTGTCATTAATGACTATACTTACAACAAGACTACCTGGATCGGAATATTTTGGAATTGCAACCTTGCCTAACATAATATCTGCCAGTTGACCCATAAAATGCACTGTTTGCGGATCCTTCTTCTTCCTACTAGGTTTTTTTAGACGTGCTTCTCTCAGTGCCTTACTATATATAGGAACATCTTTTATTGCTTGCAACAATGGAATTTTAACACAAACATGTTTCAGTTGATCTATAATATCAAAACCTTGCTCTTGTTCTGTGAGAACTTCCTTTTCTTGCAATCTCTGGGGAAATGGTGGTAATATCTTCTTTTGAGGTATTATATCTATTGGATTAGATATTTATTATTCTTCTTGTACCTCAATGATAACTGGAGGAGATGGATTAGGCAGAGTTGTCCCAGATCGGAGGTGAATATCACTTAGGGATGGAGAATAGGTTGGGTATTGATTAAGATCAGTTGAATAAGCTTGTTGTTGTTGTTGAGATTTAATATTTGGATTTGGTATTGGTTGAGTGGGCAACTACGTTGGTTTAGGTGGGACAACAATGGCTGCAGGGGGAGGCATTATTGCAAGCGGTTGAGGCTGTTGAATAGGTTGTTGATAACCAGAAGATTGGGCAGTCCATGGCTAACTCCCCCTCCATTGAGGAGTAGGTTGCCAATTCCCTTGAAACTGACTTCCTTACCCCTGAGGTGGATACCAATTCCCTTATGGTTGTTGCCACTGTGGCATTTGATTAGCAAAATGCTGCCCTTGGCCTTGAAAACCATACCAGTTTTGATAATTACCAAAATTTTGAGCATATGATGATTGCCATTGGTTATTTGGTACATAAGAATTTCCACTATAACCAAAAAAAGAAAGTGGATCCGGAGGCATACCTTGTCTTTGTAAATTTGGCCTTCTTTGAGCAACATAGAAAACTTGCTCATCCTCACCTTGTATTGGCTTGAAGTCAGGAACCTCAACATTTGCAACCATTTTACATCTACAATCCTTCTTTCGCTGTCTACAATGAGGGCAAAATTCTACAAGAAATGCATCAGCTTCTTCATGCTTCTTCTTAGTTGAAAGTGTATCCAACTGAGTAGCCATATTATTTATAATGTCCTCCTTAAAGTCCTTCAATAAATGGCTAAATTCCATTCTAGAAACTCCAGTACCAGATGCTGATGAAGGTGCTCCTGGCTTGAAACGCCTATTCTTTTTAGAAGCAAATCTGGAATACTTCTTACAAATTTGTCCTATTTCAGTCCATGTGGACTATATAATGTCACCTCCTCCCATAAGATCCAAAGAATCAGTGCATTCATCACTGATTCCCCTAAAAAATATCAACTTGAGGGAATCTTCATTTAGAGTACTATGTTTGGACTTTTTGACACTAAACAGAAACCTTTCCAGATAATCTTCAAGACTCTCGTCTTCTTTCTGTGTCATTATAAAGATATCATCCCCATGACGATCAGTGCCTCTACAATACCCTTTATATTTTGCAAGAAACAATCATTTCATCTCATCCCATGTATTGATTGTGCTACTACCCAAGCTCATAAACCATCTTAAAGACGATTCCTTCAAGGTGGCAGGAAATATTTTTAGTCTATGGGCATCTGTAGTATAGTCAAAACTCCTACAGAGAACATCAAACTCAAACAGAAATGTGTCTGGATCCTTTGTCACCAATCCATAGAATTCAGGGAGGGAAGAAGCTGGAATATTCTTAAGATTAGCATTATCATGTTGATCAGATGTGGGAAACTCAAATGTTGGGTCCAAAGGTGGTGGTGGTGGATTATTTCTACCAGGAGGTGGGTTTCCTTGCATTGGACTTGTGGGGGTAGTTACTATATGAAATTCTTCTTCTTTAGATCCAAAGAGGAACTAAAGACTACCTTCTAGAAATTTAGATTCAGGATGGTTCAAATTCTCTAGGGTTTGATAAAGTTCAACAAAAGGATTTATATCTGGGGAATTGTTTTCTACATGATTAGGATGACTGGGCAGAAATCTACCTAGAACGTCTCTTCTTCGCCTATGCATGCAGATTCATGAAATTTTTTCGAACAATCAGGTATGCCAAAAATACAATTAACTAAAAATTAAAAAAACAATAACCATAACAGGTTCTTAGTTTGACACCATCCCCGGCAACGACGCCAAAAATGTTCAACCCAACAATAAGAATAATAACTCTAATTGAAGTCTCAACCCGAAGTTTGGACATTCATTCGGTAAAGTCACTATTTCCATAGCTAGTGTTCATTTGATTGTCAACCCAGGGACGTAATACTTGAAATGGGTCTGCACTATATATGCACTAAGTTCCTGCGACAGCTATTCTGCATTACTGCAGCAACTAACATTATGCGAAAAAGATAAGTAAGAATTGAAACTATAGAAAGGCTACAGGAAAACTTCTGCATAAATTCATAAAAGCAATATTGGGTAAATTCAATGCCGATAAACAGAAATTACTCTGTTTTGGTTTGGTTGTAGGAACAGTCAGTGGATCTGCTTCTAGTGGTTGCAGAAACAGTCAATGCAAGAACGTCTACTGTAGCTAAGGAAAGAAAACTAATCTTAACAAATGCACAGGAACACTCACCAAGTGGGCCCCCTTGGATGAGTGATACCAAGCTTCCCAAATACAACTCTAAAATCTCAGAATAACATATTTTTATTCATTGTTCTTTGGAAGTCATTACATGATTCAATATGAAAAGAAACTCAAAAATACCTACGAAAAATCCTCTGCTCTATTTTCTCTTCTCTTTCTATCTAACCTCTAAGAAGATAAAGAGCTTATTATTAAAAGAAATCATCTACAATAGACAACACAAATCAGACCAAAAAGAAGAGGCGGATAATTGACCAAGAAAGGAGATAGCTGGAGTTATGCTACAAGAAATGCGGATCTAAACCGAACCATAGTCATAACATACTGGTGGTATTTACAACTTCAATGTCTACCTAAGTTAGACATCGGTAGTATCACTTGATTGCTCCTCTTATGTCGTTCCTTACGCTTCTCAGCTTTTCTGTTGTTCGATCTTTAGTCATCTTCTTGAGTATACTTTCCTTCAACTAGCGTGATAGGCGAACATCCACCGCAACATCATTTATTCCCTACACTACAAAAGAAATAACATACAAGGACATACATATGCATTTTATTTAATCAAGACATCTATTAATTTCACATATGATATTGCCCTAAACAATTCGCATGGCAACAGGAATAAATGGCGTGGCTGCAAGAATAAACTGGCAAAGATAAAACATGATTTAATAGGTTCAGGTTAACATATGGAATACATATAGTGTAAACTTCCAATACATCACTACACCTATGCAACTCAAAAGATGACAAAAGCTCAAGAGTTATGAGGATAGAAATATGACAATGTCTCAACTCATCAATCACCCTTCTTCTCCCTAGCCTTATCCCATAATAGAACTAGGCTAGAGATCTGAAAGGCTTTCACCTTGGCTCTTTTGTCAAACCCTCACTTAACAATGACTTGATGCTTAGCGAAGTGTTGTAGGGTATTAATCCTTTTCTCATCAAGTTTAACATATCTAGGAGACGAACTTCTACCCGATCCTCAATTTCAAGTTCTTTCATTAACTAGAGGATAGGTATTTATAAATTGTTCAGGAAAAGAGGAGTGGCCATAAACAAGGTAATACAGAGAATTTCCTAGGGTAGCTTTAACTCTGGTTCAATCAACCCATAAGGCGTATCTCAATTGATTGTGCCAATCCTTGGGATTTTTCTCAAGTAGCTTTTTAATGACATCTAGGATATTCTTATTTGTGGATTCAACTACTCCATTGCCTTGCGGGTAGTAATTAGATGATAATTTCAATACCACCTTATACTCATACGACCATTGTATCAATTGTGCAGAAGTAAAAGCAGGGTCGTTGTCACATACCAGAGCGAATGGCATACCAAACCTGGTGACTATGTATTCTTCAATGAATTTCAAAACAACCTCCGCAGTAGCATTTCTACATGATATGGCCTTCGTCCATCAGGTGCAGTAACCCGTTGCTGTGAGAATGAACTTATGTCCTGTAGACAAATTAGGATTAATGACACCTAAGAAATCTAATGCCCATTGGGAAAACGATCTTACCTCGAACACTGGTTGGAGAGGCATGGTGGGATTCCTCTCTCTAGAAGTTGCAGTTTGGCATGTATGACAATGATGAACATGCTCATGAGTATCTTTAAATTACTAGGCCAGTAATATTTAGCCTTCAAAATCTGATGTGTAGTGGCATCTGCTGACTCATGACTTGTACCATACTTTCTATGGAACTCCTCGATCATTTTACGGGCTTCCTGATGATCAAGACATCGAAGGTAAATACCTTTGTAGTTCTTCCTATAAAGTGTTGAATCCTTTATCATATAATTGGAACTTTTGAGCCTTAAAGCTCGTCTTTGTATGGTTCTCAACCCCTCATGACACTTGTTATTTAGCAAAATAAAAACCAAATCCGTGTACCATGGGTCCTGGGTGAAGGACTGCAACGTATACTGTTGGCATTAGATTTGAGGGATATCAGTCACCATAGATTGAGACAAACCCTGGCCTCTAACTAACTTCATTAGATGCATCTCTAGATCAAACTCTTGTAAAATAGCCATCCATTTCGCTCAATGTTCTCCCAGCTTTGATTTCATAAGCAGTGACTTAACTGCTTGATCAGGTACAATTGCGTAGATTTTACTCCTCGGGATATAATGTCTGAATTTCTTGATTGCTCTTACTAAAGTAAAAGCTTGTTTCTCAAGAGCAGAATATCTCATCTCAGCACTCTTGAAAGGGGAACTCATGAATGCAATGGGTTTCTCGTCCCCTGCTTGCCTCTATGTCAAAACAGTTGCTTCTGAATGCAATGAAGCAAAAGAATATATATAAAAGGGCAGAGTATAGTTAGGACTAGTTAATACATGAGCTTCAACAATGGACTTCTTGATCTAGGTGAAAGCCTCTTTTGCTTCAATAGTCCATTCAATCTTAGCATCCTTCTTCATCATATCATTTAGTGGCTTGACTATCTCTGCAAACCCAGTGATAAATTTTCTGACAAAATTGATCTTCCCGAAGAAAGATCTCATCTCCTTTTTACTTCCAGGCATCTACAATTTTAACAATGTGTCTACTTGATTCGGGTCTATAGATATTCCTCTTTCAGAAATTACATGACCAAGGAGCTTCCCTTCAGCCACCTCGAACATACACTTCTTGGAATTAAGGGATATCCCATATCTTTGACATCTTTCTAAGGCTTTACGGAGGTGGTCTGTGTGATCTCCTCTGACTTTAGAAAATATAGTCAGGTCATCCATATATATAGTAATACATCTGCCAATCAGGTCTTTGAAAGTTGTGTCCATTGCTCTCTGGAAAGTTGCTCCAGCATTAATTAACCCAAATGGCATCCTTCGGTATGCTTAAGTTCCCCACTTCGTATTAAACGTTGTTTTCATGCGGTCTTCATGGCTCACCAAAACTTGGTTATATCCTGAATAACCATCTAGGAATGACATCATTTGTGAACCATTAACAGTTTGTAATACCTCATCTAATGAAGGGAGAGGGTAAATATCCTTTTCTGATGCCTTATTAAGATTGCGAAAATCAACCCAAAGTCGGATTTCCCCATTCTTTTTTCTTACTAGCGCCAAGTTGGCAACCCAAGTGGAGTGACGTATTGGGAAAATAATCCTAGCAACAAGCAGTTTTTGAACTTCCTTGAAAATAAAGGGTTCTATCAATGAATTAATCAGTCGTTGCTTCTATCTGAATGACTTTATATTGGGTTTCAAAGGTATAACATGAGTGATGATTGATGTATCAAAAGTTTTCAGATCTTCGTATCCCCATGCTATAACATCAATGTACTCCTTTAAGATTTACAGGATTTTCTCTCTTTCATTAGGAGTACAAATCTTCCCAATGTACAATATCTTCTCTTGGCCTTCTAGACCAATATTATGTGGTTCATATTTCCCAGCATTTGAATCTATTGTCAATCTCTCTTTTACCTTGGGATCGGAATCAAAAAGCCTCTCTAGAGTGACCATACCCTTGGGACTGACGTTTGTAGGTAGATTCTTCGTCACCCCCTTCATCACGATCATCTAATCTATCCTTCTCATCAATGATTTGTTCTTCAAAAGCCCCTGAATTAGCAAGAAAAGCTAGAATGTGGGTATCATTCTTGAAGACTTGAAAGTGTTTGATGTTATCGGGCACAGTAGGTGTGGAGACCAACTCTACAGAAAATCTCTTCAAAGGAGATTGACTCATTGGTTCTAGTGTACTTGTTGCTACAGCCAATGTATATGATATTCCGTTGAATTTCCTAGGCACTAGCTGAACATTGAAAGCATCAAAATCCTCAACCAACCCCCATACTCGATTCCTATATGTTGCTAACCTTTTTTCGTGACATGCATATTGGTTTCTTACTTGCTTAACCACTAATTCATAATCTCCTTGCACTCTTAAGCATTTGGCTCCCTTCTTATGGGCAAAGAGTAGTCCTTTAATTAAGGCCTCATACTCAGTCATATTATTAGTGCAAGGGAATTGGAGTCGATAGGAAGCTAGAAAAATTTTCCCTTTGGGACTTGTTAACTTGACGCCTGCTCCATTGCCTTGCTTGGATCTAGACCCATCAAACTTTAGAAACCATACTTCATTTTTTTAGTTTCTTTACATTCTTTGCCTTAGGATCAGTGATCAGATTATTTTCTGAAGGTGGTTCTTGTCCCTTGAGTTCAAGGTCTTGCAACACCTGAGGTTGTTCAATTACAGTTCCAAGAGCACTTCAAGGGTATTGGGAGTGGATTTTTCTACTTGAGCCTGCACTTGAGATTGAGTCTCTTCATTTTCTCGTTTGGGTGGAGTCTCTTCCTCTTCCTATTTTGCAATCTCTATCATAAGGATTTCTTGTCTACAAGGCTTCAACTGGGGTATTTCTATTGTAGCTTTCTCCCTTTGAAGAATTATCTTCTCACAACTTGGCGTTTGAATGTCCTTAACCATAATATCACAATCAATATCTTTACATGAGATCGAACTCATCAATTTTGTAACTTCATTCTGACATGGGATACACGATATCTCTGAGTGCTCCTCATGATGTATTTGACACCATTTTGGGAGCAGCAAATCTTGTATTTTTATGGTATCCCCCAGCAAACACATCCCTTGTTTTACTATTGTAATGAAGTCCTCCACCCCCCCCTCTATGTTTAGTCATATTTGCTTGACGTAACTGGGGAATGACAAGTGCAGAGAAGGTGAGAATTTCATTTACCCTATAGACTCTGAGACTCACCTTAGCATATTCTACTTCATTGGGAGCTCCATAGTCTATAGCCAATTTCTTCAATTATGGTTCACTATCAATTCGGATCTAGTTGCTCACACCTTTCCATGGAAGCCACAAATATGTAAAACAGGTTGAGAAGTAGCCTCCCAAAGTTTTTGACCAATCTCTACTGAGAAGCATCCCATATACCTCTGGAATATCAACCACTTGAATGTCGATGTAACGGGTTATGCGGGGATTAGCACCCAATTGGATATACACATATTTTAATTCTCCAATTACATTGACCTCAGTCTTGTCCAATTGTACCACCTTACTATTTGCACGCATCGGGTTAAGACCAAGCTTCTAACATATAGAGTGTGGCATTACATTTCTAGAAGCTCCTGAATCTACCAAACA
Organism: Cryptomeria japonica; assembly: GCF_030272615.1. NCBI lineage: Eukaryota > Viridiplantae > Streptophyta > Pinopsida > Cupressales > Cupressaceae > Cryptomeria > Cryptomeria japonica. The sequence continues at coordinate 129,847,545 of NC_081412.1, forward strand.
GTTATGCAGATTATTTCCACATATCTTCAAACTAAGTAGAAATGGTGGGTTCTCAATGGCATCGTTACTGACATTGGCATTGATTTCATTGAAATCAGCCATCTTAACCTTGTTGTTTTGAGACTCTAGTAGTTCCAACTTCTTAAGGAGAGCCTTCTTTTGTTTAGGGCAATATCTCAGTACCTCCATTAGGGACATAGTGGTGGTAGTCCTCTCCATCTCCTTGGTAACATCAAAAGATCCTTTTAAAACATATTCTTGCCCTTGACTTTGTCTAGGATGTGCTCCTTGAAAATATTGAGGAGGAGAAGGGTTGTTACTTGCATTCGCATCAGGGGGTATAAATCCACCCTTTGGAGGAGGTGGTTTCATCAATGGAGCCTTGCCTTGACTTCGTAGGTTATAATTATTTCTGGTCTGAAAGGCTTGAGCATCATAAACACATGATTCACCTTCGACTTCTTCTTGAAACTCTTTGCATAGGAAGGTATCAACCAACATTGTGTTATTAACTATCTCAGGTTCCTCATTAGAGCAATCCTTTGGCTGAGAATCAGCTTGAGCAATCCTAATGATCTTTTTGAACTGGGCGCAATTGTTCTTCAAATGTGATGTTGTATCATGCAACCTACACCAATTAGTTAGTAAACTCATGTCAGCAAGGTTAACACTTTGTGTATTATTTGGGTTGTCTCTTGCATCAAGATGATCATGGTTCACCCCACTTTTGTTTGGACCCGTGTCCCATTGCCTATCATATGGCTTGTTGTTATCATACCTTTGGTTTTGGTTTTGATTGTTATAATTTCACTAATTATTGTATGATTGGGGTTGGTTGTACCTTCCCGAAGGATTCATCTTCAATTGACTCAAATTTGAAGTAACTTGTGAAATCATCTTCTTTAATGCTTCTACTTCAACAGATATGTGTGATCCTTGACTCTCAGGCATCGTAGTTGGGAGTTGGTTTGTTGCATGGGAATTACCAAATTGTTGATTTGCCCCTTGTACTTGACCAACATATTGTGTTTGAGTAGGAGCGGTATTAGTATTAGTCTGCCAAGTTGAAGATTGAGCAGCAAACTATCGATTAGCCTGAGGCTGAGAGGCATAGATTGGTACTGGGTTCATTGTAGGGGCTCTTATAGGTAAAGGCGATGGTACCTCATGGAGTTGGTTATAGTTCCCTTGATTCACTCCTATGGGTAAGTTATATCCAATTCCCCCTGGTGTTTGGTTCAACTCATGATTCATGCTGATTGCCAATGCATAGACCTTCACCAGGGTATTCCTTTGATCTTCGGGGACACTCTTTTTGATAAACATAGCGGTCCATGGGTCAATAGCTCTTAGATATGAGTCAATTGCTATGTTGGTCACTACTTGGTAAGGAGCCTGTAACCTCTTATATTCCCTTTGAAAGCTGGTATTAAAAGTTGTCAGAGTTTCATTTGGTGACTTCTTAAGAGAGGCAAATTGATGGTACAATGTTCCAAAATCAACATACACTCGAAATTGATCTATAAAAGCTTTGTCCAAAACATCCCAATCGGTGATGGAATTTGCTGGTAGAGTCAAATACCAATTATATTTATTCTCCCCAAGGGAATATGGGAAGAGCCCACATACCACATCTTGGTGTTCAATATTGTTACAAACGACTGCATCTTTGAATGCTTCAATATGCTCATCAGCCATCCTAGCCCCCAAATAGTAGAATTTACTGCAAAATTTATCTAGGTTTCTAGGTAGGTCATGTATACCCCCTGGTACAGTTCCTAATGGCATGTGGTCTTGGTTAAAGTAGGCCGTTGAAGGTGGTGACGACGGACGTTGAGCAACAAAAGGTGCAGCGATGGGCTGAGGACTAGGGATAAGTTGATCTTCTACGTTGGGTATGGATGACTGCGCTGGTGAGGATGTTGAAGGTTATCCCTTAGCTTAATTTCTTTTCTTCCTAATCAGAGGTCCTATCTCTACTAAGTCTGAAGGAGAATAATTATTCCTAAGAACTCTATAAAATCTTTCCGGGGAAAAAGATGATATATGATCCAGCTTAATACCTCAATTTCTCAGTTGTGGAAGAGTAGGATTGGTAAAGATCTATCTCTATGAATAACATATCAAGTCATAGTGTGATCATGCAACTATTTTTTGAGGGGATTGGTATTCAGGCCCTCTTTCTAGCGCCAATTTCTGTTGATGACTGTTTTGACACACTCGCCAACAGTCAGGTAGTCAATGTGAACACTCACCACCTCTCCTGAAAAGAAATAAATTTTGGAGAGCTAATCACTCCAAGGTCTCTATAGTCGGGTCTCGACGATGATGGAAAGCTCAATGGTTGATGCGGTTGTACCTGTTAAGGGGCCTTCTGGTTCAAACTAAATCCTAATAATTTTTAATGACTTAACTTCTCTTTTTTTTTTTGTATTTTATGATTTAAGATTCTTCTAGAAATAAACTGCAAGAGATAGGGAAACAAGAAAACTACAATAGAACCAATTCAATAACAACTTAATTAGTACCCTGCAATCCAAAAATCATCAAATATTATCTAGATCAACATTTAATAACATACCTCCAGTAAACATGCAAAGTCAGCAACCTCGCAGACTCATGGAAAGAATATCATCACAATATTGTCTATCCCAGTAATTCTCATACACAACTTGCATGCACATTATGATTCATAAAGCAATAAATAGAAGATCAAAACACTTTGTTGATTTCAAACAATAGACATTACCAGATTACAAAGAACGAACTCGTAGAACATATGCATAGATCAGGCAATCAATAAGTTGCTTCTTGTATTAATTTCAAAGAATGTGTTACAAAAATAACTCAAGTTCATAACAATCTGCAAAAATAATCTAAAATTTCTAAGTGGGCCTCAAATCATCAATTTGTGGACCCTTACAAATGAATCAAACTCCTCAATTTATAGAGTTTTATGCCCTACTTTCTAGGAAATAGACCTAATCTAAATTAAGAACTCAAAATCTAGGAGTCACAGTTGACTTGCAAGTCTTTGTCTCTATACTCCAGTTAACTACTACGAAATGGAGGTTGGGTGAGTACTAAGAAGCCCATGTTGTATGAGCTAGCCTTTTGTAGTCATGCAAAAATTTTCTCAAGACTGAAACATGAGTTGGAGGCGAAATTGAAGTCCTAGTGGGTTGATCATGCAAAAGCTCCTTTTAAAAGTAATGCTATCATTAGCAACTACATGTTCATCTTTCACTTCTTTTTATAGGATTTATAATTGTTGATGATACATGAAACCACCTCAGCAGGAGGATCAGCAACATGCTTGATTCTGAATTTGTACTTTTTCAAAACTTCCTTTGCATTATTTCTTTCCCTCTCTAACTCCTCTATTGTCTCTGCAACCTGTTGACATTGTGTTATCAAATATGTATATTTGTCCATCAATGTAACACTAAACTGAGCCTGAGGTCTAAAATGTTGGGCCTTATATGCATCCCACTGGTTGAGTACCTGATCTTCCTCCATAGCTCTCGCATTGGTTATTCCCAGCCCAAAAACTCCTAGTAACTGTCCTACAAAATTCTCATACTTTTCCACTATCATGAGGAGGGGAGATCGAATATCTGTTACATCCTTCACATACTGTTGAATCATTTCCATCTTCAACTCCAAAATATATGTGTAAGACTATAAATTCTTACAGTTTTCTCCACCCAAGAGGTCCTCCTTTATTATTACTTCTTCGCCCAGACGTAAAACCTTATTCAAGACCTGAAACTGCTTGCTAAAAGTGTTGAGCTTCCACTCCCACTGCTGAGAGCAAGAAGCTAATGCTCCTCCCACTTGCATATCCTTCTCATATTCCCTCATGATATTATGCAAAAATAGTCTAATTTTAGATGCATTTATTTGTGCCCATGACTTTTCCATGGTGGCCACCTGTCTTACCTCAACCAATGCTTTTACATCTCCCTCGGAGTGATGAGGTTGAAGGTAAATTATCATTTATACAAGTATCCAAAGGCTTGCCCATCTCTACCAACAGCTGCTTGTACTACTCTAGTTGTGCTTTGACCTTTGCATGGGAGGTGTATTCTTTTTTCCATTCACCCCCTGATGATGCTAGTGGCCAATTCTAAGGTATCTAATTCCCCCCACTTCGTTTGCATCCTAGTTTTACCTGTGGCACTTGGTACTTTGGAGAGCTTTGACCTTCTACCTACACATGAACTGTTATATCTGCAATCACCTCAACAAAACCTATTCTTGGCAAATGATGTACAGTCTTGGCCTTCTTAGCTTTCCTTGGTTCTTCAGTGATTGTTTGTTGTAGTGTAACTTTTGGTAGCACTACTTTCCTTTTATTTTTCTTGAAGGTGAATTCTAACCATTGTGACACATCCTTATCTTTATCACCTTCATGAGGCACGATGTCAGTGGTCACTATGTGTGTGTCTAACTGCTCTTTTTCTTCATCTTTCTCCTCTTCTTCTGTGTGCTTAAGGCCTTGAGGTGAACCAACTTGACGGGCCAGACTAGCTTGGAGAGCGGTATCGACATTCAACTGGTTTTGCTTGAGTAACTCTCCTAACTTATCACTGGCCTCTTCCTCAAATGTCTTGCCATCTTTATCCATTTCTTCCATACCCTTCTCGGTGGCTATCTCTTTCAGCAAATCCTCTTGGTCTTGTGGAGTGATTAACCTTCCGTCCTGCAAATCTTCAGCCTCGTTTTGTTCTTTCTCCCTCCTGAGTGGTTGTTGTCCCATAGGTTGTTCATCCTCCTGGTCAGAGTCCGATTCGATGTTATGGACACTTATTGTTTCTTTGGTAGGTCTTAATACCCATGTCCTCAGAGGCACTATTGTTTTATCAGTTGATGGTGGCATAGGGGCAGTAGCAGCTAACGTTAAAATTGGAGCTTGTGTTGTGGTAGTGGATGCAGGCTGAGTGGGTGCACTTTCATTTGTTTTTCCTTTCTCTTCTTCCTCCTGAGTGCCCTCTCCTGGAATTTGTCCAATTGTCATCCTCACAGGAAGTACCTCTGGTAGTGGCACAACACCTAGCCCTTCTCTTACTCTTAAATCTACAGGCTTTTTCAAAAGTTCAGATTTCTTCATTTGTTCCTTGACTGTCATGTTCCCTCCTTGATCATTATATATATAGCATAAATGAAACAATTATTATTATTAATTAATATAATAATTATCAATGAATAATTATTTGAAAATTGTTAAATATTTATTAAAATTTATTACTAATAATATTCTTGAAATATTCAAGTAAAATAAATAATAATAATATAATAATATAAATAAATAAATAAGCAATAATAAAATATAATATTTATCAACAAAATCGGTGACTTCACTAATTACCATCGCCGGCCTTAAGGGAAGAAAGCACAGCAGTTCAAAGTTTTAGTGTTTAAACAATAATAATATTTGATATGTTTTGATCAATAATAATATTTAATGATTGATTGAAGATACTTGATCGATTAAACAATGGTAATTAGCACTAACAATAGTAATGATGAGAGAGCGGCTTAGTTGTAAGAAGAGTTGCGATGAACCTAAGGGTGCCACCCTTACAAACAGTTAGCCAGCTAATAAGACATGTCGTCCCTAACATGCAACCCTTGGTAAGAGTTGTATCTCTACATCAGCAAACAAAGAATATAAAGGCGCTACCCAACAATCAGAAAGGCATGCAGGAAGGGAAGGAAAAAGGGGTATATATATTATCTGGCAACCATCGATCAGAGCTGTTATTAAGTTATAGGCAGTAACACCCTTGTTCTTGGTGGTATGCGTGAGGACTATCATATCCCCTTATATTCTTATAGAAGAATTTTAAACGTATTCCTAATAATGGTATTCAATAATATTAATTTGACTGATTATAATGATTGTTTAATATTTAAACATGTTAACCAATTATTGTTAAGGCATGATTATTATTGTTGTTTATCCTATTTACACCCCCGATGGAGCATGACATCGATTAAGAGGGGCAGGAACCTTTCCAAGGGGTTGCTGCCACCAATGGTTATGTCTAAAGGATCGTGGCTTTCCACCACGGAGGAGAAGAATATAGACACTTTCAGATCTAATTTATGCCCGGGAAAAATCACCCCAAGCACTTACCTCTTGACTGGTATGAATTTCTATTCGTATGATCTCTTAGCACTTACGAAAAAATGTAGAGTTCGAATATGTGCTTCAGCAAACACACCCTTGATCAGATCGGATTTTGTCTTTATTTTTTATTTGTATCCATATTTGGATCTGCGAAATCGAGCATTTGCCTTTGGCATCAAACAGGTTGCATACTTCAAGAGGTAAATCAAAAATAGCACCACCATAATTGTATATTCTCAAAGACCAATCAGACACAGCAATATGGAATTCTTGCTATCAGTGAATTAGGAGGCTCATTGCATATCTCACATCAATACATCAGCAAGAGCAGAGATCTCTATATATCTGCAGATTGGAACATCTTAACCTTGCATAATCCCTCAAGTTATATCAGAAACAGGAGTGATAATTCCATCCAATCTACCAAATTACTATTTGCAGATTATTCGATACTTATATTATCATATATTACAGAATTGATAAATTGTCATTCTATTATTATTTGTTGTCAGTATCGTAATATTCATAAGGATTTAGAGTTACTTATAAGAAGAAGTTTATTGCAATTGATTTTAAGTTAATTGTTCCCTTATTCCTTAGAATATAAATAAGGGGACATTACATTGACTTTCTTCAACAATTCCTCAGTTTTCTCTTCAGGGTCAGCAACTTCATCTGGGTCAGTTGATGTGTTCTTTTAAGAACTAGACCTCATCTTACGAGCGTATTCCTTATAGCCCCTTGACTCGGCAACACCTGAAGTAGATTCCTTTTGCTTCCCTTTTGAAGCGCTTGGCCTAACTCTCAAGCTTAGCCATTTTCTAGTTCTATCTACAATAGTTTGAGTTATTTTGTCTATATCTGTATCTTCCTATGTCAGCCACCATATGGGAGAGAGAGGCTTCTTGTTAATGTCTTGCTCTTTAAATACATAATCTAATAATTCTCCATCATCCCTTAGTTATTTGGGGAGATTGGTCTCTATTTCAAAACTCCTAATCAGAGGTACTAACAGCCTACAATAATTCTTTTCTCTAACTTCAAAACTATCTTGGAGGTTTGCCCAAACATTCTCCAATCTAGACTTATGCCCCTCATATGCTTTTGGGATGGTTTGTTTTAGCTTTTCGTAGGGATCATAGTACTCCCTTGCATAATTAAATTCCTTAAGATTTAAATCCTGGAGCTCCTTCTCTGTTGTCTTTGCTACCTGAATCTTTGAACAAGAGAAATAACCAATAGAAATTGAGAAATATATACCTGCCTTATGTTTTGAAGACAAAAGGGATTGAAGTTGAGCATCTGCCTAAAATATTCTAACAAAATAATGTGATCATTGCAGTGTCGCGACAACAGCATAGGGTTTCCTGTGAACCCATTAACCCTGATATATGTAGAGCGTTGGTTCTAAATAAACCAACTTGCCCATTCTCCAATGATTGTCATTGCTTCTGGGCTTATCCTGTAACTTGTATCACCTGTGAGTTTAATGATAATAGGGAAGAGGAAGGCATTGTTTATTCTTTTAAAATGTGCCTTTGCATTGTTTAGAGGAAGTTGTTACTCCCACACCTTCTTCTACCCTTCCTCATCGCCTAGCTAGCCCTCTATCTGTAATCCTAGGAACTTACCTGCTTGGGCAGCCACCGAGATAAAATAGGAGGTAAAGAAGAATTTATTCGTTTGATGCACCTCCTTCATCTACTTATGTATGTTGTCAGAAAGAATTTGAGCCCAGACAAAGTATTGCTTCCCTATTAGTATGGTTGTCATAAAATGGAACATCCAAGGGTGGAAGTGTCGACAATCTGGCTTGCCAAAGACCTTGCTTAGCATGATGATTAAGTCTCGTTGAGGCTCCTTTAAATCTGCCCTCAAAATGTTTGTGGCCTTTAGCCCTGTCTTCCTCTCCTCTTCCAACCAGTTCTCATTCATATGTCTCTTGTTTGAAGCAATATTATTACTCCATACTCCAGTGGCTTCTTCTTTTGTTGTCAGGAGTACTTCATCCCTCGCAGGGATGCCAAACACAAATCCCAGCATGTCCGTTGATAAATCAATTACAGTTCTACCCTGATCATCTGTGCACTTTCTTGTATCTGCATTGTAGAACTGTGCAACAATCATAATGAATTTAGGGGCTTGGACTGATTGCTGGAAGATGGTTGTCTCCACTAGACCTGATCTCTTAATTCTCCTTAGAGGGGCCTCTGGCCTTGGTCAGTCCAATTGTGTTTTGATATCTTCTAACTCCATGTGCCCCACATCTATATCTGTCACCCATTTAATTTGGTCATCCAACTTTGAAACATAGACCTGCCCTTGATATTGATATTTCATGGTTATAGGGAGCTTGTCCAACTCCTTGCCTCTCTTGTTGGAGGTTGAGTCCATCTAAATGCTCTAATCTGCAAGAAAGAATCATAAATTAGTCCATTGCATACTTAAGAATATCAATAACATCATCCACCTTGAGACTCTGGGGTTTCAAGGTTCCGGGGTGAACAACTTCCTTTTAAAACAACTAACTTCAGAACTTCGGGGTTCCGTGGATCCGAGGTTAGCATAGGCTTGAACAACTAAGTCTGGAAATTTGGGGCTCCAAGGTTCCAGGGTAGATAAAACAAATGGAGTTCAGAACTCTGGGGTTCCGAGGTAAATAGGAAAAGCTGACTTTGGAACTTCGGGGTTTAGGGGTCCTGGGGTAGTTCAATAGGGAACCAAAAAGATGCTTTAGAACTCTAGGGCTCCGAGGTTCTGAGGTTAAAACAGTGGCCAAATAAGAAAGGACCTCGGGACTCCAGGGTTTCGAGGTTCTAGGTAATTCACTTATAAGCTCTTGAGATGATCCGAAACTCTGGGGATCTGGGGTGAACACACGACCCAAAAGGAATCAACCTCGAGACTCCGGGGTTCTGAGGTAAAGAAAACTACATCATCCACCTCGGGACTCAGGGGTTCTGGGGTGAACAACTTCCTTTTAAAATAACTAACTTGGGAACTTCAGGGCTCTGAGGTTAGCATAGGCTTGAACATTTAAGTCTGGAACTCCGGGGCTCTGGGGTTCCGGGGTAAATAGGAAAAGCTGACTTTGGGACTTCGGGGTTCTAGGGTAGTTCAATAGGGCACCAAAAAGATGCTTCGGAACTCTAAAGCTTTGGGGTTCCGAGGTTAAAACAGTGGCCAAATAAGAAAGGACCTCAAGACTCTGGGGTTCCGAGGTTCTAAGGTTCTAGGTAATTCACTTATAAGCTCTGGAGATTTTCTGGAACTTCAGGGATCTGGGATTTTGTAGTGAACACACGACCCAAAAGGAATCAACCTCAGGACTCCGGGGTTCCGAGGTAAAGAAAACTACCCAGCTCAGAACTCCGGGGTTCCAGAGTTTGGAAAACCTAGGGTACGCAAAAAGAACAAAACATGCAAAATGAGGAAAGTCTAAACCGAAAATCTAAACTAAAAACTTAAAAGAAATTAAAAGATCTAGACATGAAAACATGAGGAAGGAGAAAAATCTACCAACCTGGTGGGAGAAAACACACGAAAACCTAGCAACACGAAGGCGTGAAGTCGGGAGGTCACAACTGGAAGCTTTGAAAAACTTGAGTGCACTAATGAACCTAGAAAAGTTCATTCCTCCTATTTATACCCCCCAAACTTCATCCGTACGATCACCTTAAAAAAGACCTCAGGAATCTGTGGTTCCAGACTTCCGAGGTGACAAACAAAGGCAAGACACCTCGGGACTCCGAGGTTCTGGGGTGAAAGTCAAAAAAGAAAAGCAAGCAAAACAACTTCGGGACTCCAAGGTTCTTCGGGACTCCAAGGTTCTAAGGTTCCGGGGTTGTCAAGAAAACACATCTTCGAGACTCCAAAGTTCCGGAGTTGCTAACAATGAAACATGAAGAACTCGGGATTTCGGGACTTCGAAGTTTCGAGGCTTCAACGAAAAAAAGACAAGGCACGACTTCAGGACTTTAGGGATCTGGGGTTCCAAGGTAGTGACAAACACAACAAACACCTACTTCGAAACTCTGGGGTTCCAAGGTAGGACTTCAAAAACAAACAAAGGACTTCTTGGGACTCTGGGGTTTCGGGGTGTCCAAACAAAAACTAAAAAAAACAAAGCTACAGAAAGAAGAAAGAGGGACCCATATTTTCAAAACAAGGTAACTAATGGGGTTAGGTATGCAGGGTATAACAGTTTTTACCCAAGGTACCACAAGAAGTGATTTCCACCATTCGATGGATTTGTTCTCTTTACTTTTTTTATTTTGATCTTTTTTCTTTAAAAAAATTGTCATTTTTTTGGATTGGTTTGGATGGATAGGGATGAGAAGAAGTGGATGTATACAAGTGTATTTGGAATATGGTGGATGTGTGAAAGGGAGATGGAGGGAGGACTTAAGCATCTTGTTCTATGGAAGGTATCCCTTAAAGATGTGCTTTGATGAATTATGATCATTGGAGGTTTGCTCATAGATGTTGGTACAAATGGATGGGGAGATGGAATAGATGGAGGTATAGAAGAGGATACATATGTATGCAAATGTTTGGACTAATGGAATGGGATTATGGAAAATGGATGTTGGATAATTGATGGGGTTTTAAAAGACTCATGGATAGATGGATGGGGATGTTGGTAAGATCAACATTGGCACACAACTTGAAGGGTGGTGGAGTGGTGGAGAAGGGGGGGTTGAATTAGATGGAGGATAAAATGTGATTTTTGGGACATGAGGAACCAAAAGAGATGAAGGGGATGATGGACTTAGGATAGTAGATTTTGAAGGCATAAGGGCCCAAAATCAATTTTGACGATGAGGAATTTTTAGATAGAAGATTTTAGGACTTGTATTTTTTAAGCACCTAATCCATATACATCAGTGATGATGTAAGGGCTAAGCCAATTTGGGTTGAACTTTCCTTTTTCTTCCGGCAAGGCATTCACGTTAAACTGATTCTCATTAAGTACTAAATCACCCACAGAGAAAGAACATTGAATTACTTTGTCATTATAACTTTGTTGTAATGTATTATGATAGGCTTGAATATGCTCGAGATTGTTTATGTGTTGTTCACAAAGCATTTCAAGTTGATGAAGTAGTTGTTCTCTGTAAGAATCATCATCAGTTATCCTTTTAAGAGAGATTCTTAATGAAGGAATCTCTAACTCTAAGGGCATAATTGCATTTGCACCATAAACAAGATTGTACGGAGTAGTCCCAATAGCTATGTGAACACTTGTCTGATGCGCCCAAAGGGCATAGGTCAACTAAGTGTGCCAATCCTTTACAAAGAATTTATTCAATAGTCCCATTAGAAGCTTCAACTTGGCCATTTTATTGAGGATAATAAGGCGTATAAAATTGACGTTGAATGTGATATTTCTCAAGGAATTTCTTCACATCTTTGTTCTTAAATGAGGTACCATTATCAAAAATCAAAGTGGAAGGTATACCAAATCGAGAAATAATGTTGTCTAGAAGAAATTGACAGATTACATCAGTGGTAGTGGATCAAAGTGGAACTGCTTCTACCCACTTCGTAAAATAATCTGTAGCCATGAGAATAAAAGTATGTCCTTGGGAAGAGGGAGGAGAGATTTTGCCAATGAGATCCAAGCCCCATAAGGAGAAAGGCCAAGAAGCCACTTGGGACCTTAGTTCCTATGTAGGAGTGTGAATCAGATTATTATGTTGCTGACATTACATTTTTTAACGAAGGCAAATGAATCTTTCTCCATAGTTTTCCAACAGTATCCCATTCAAAACAACCTTTGTACCAAAGATTTACCATCAAAATGTCGAACGCAAGTGCCTAAATGTGCCTCCTTAAGAGCAATCGGGATCTCAGTTTTGTTGAGACAATAAAGGAGAAGACCATTATAACCTCTTTTATAAAGAATGTTAGAAAGGACAGTGTATGTTGCAACAAGATTATGAATTCTAGCTCTATCATTCTTACTTGTAGAATCTGAAAAAGTACCATCGATCAAATATCATGAGATATGTGAGTACCATTCATCAAATTCTAAAGTGCAACAACAAGCTACATCACTAAAATTATCAGTAATAGCTAGTGAATAAAGATTGTGAATTGTGAATTGATAATCCATCAAAGGATCTTCAAGGGAAATGAGGGAGGTTGTGCTTGCCATCACATCTGCATGTCGATTATCCTTTTGAGGGATAGGTTCTATTGTGTAGGAGATGAAATTTTCTAACAATGATAAGGCCAAGTCATGATGCTATGATAATTTGTCTTGTTTAGCTTGATAAGTTCATGTAACTTGTCTTATAATAAATTGTGAGTCACCGTAGATATGTAAGTGTCGAATATTTAGAGATAAAGCCTCTTTCAAACCAGCAATAAGGGCTTCATACTCAGTGATGTTGTTATTACATCGTAATTTGAGATGATAGGATAGAGGAATAGGTTTCTCGGAAGGAGGTACTAAAATAACACCTGCTCTTGAACCTGTTTGACACTTAGATCTATCGAAGTACAATTCCCAAGTCTTGTCAACATCAATAGGAAGAACAAATTCATTAGGAAAGGATTATGGATTAGGGAAGGTGAGAGGAGAAGGCACATCGGCTAGATGGTGGGTTAAGGCTTGTCCTTTAATTGCTTTTTGAAAAATGAATTTAAGTTCAAAATTTGTTAACATCATAACCCATTTTGCTAAGCGTCGGGTAATAGATCAATTTTAGAAAAAATATGTTTTATAGGATCAAATTTGATAATGACATGAGTCTCAGCATTCAAAATATAATGTCTTAGCTTATAAGTTGCAGAAAAAAGAGCAAGACATTATCTTTCTATTGCAATATATCAAACCTCATAATCGAGAAAATTGTGGCTTATATAATAAACCAAACATTATTTACCTTCACTATTATATTGTGTCAATAAAGCTGCAAGAGCGTGAGATGAAGCGATAGTGTATAGGAGGAAAGGTTGAGTAGAAACAATAAGTTGCAAGATAGGAGGATTAGCCAGATAAGTTTTGAGATTCTCAAAAGCTTGTTGACAACCAAGACTCCATTAAATGTAGTATCTTTCTTAAGAAATTGAGTAAAAGGAAAAGTCTGATTCGCAAGTTACGAAACAAACCTACGAATAGCTTGAATTTTACCTTGCAAACTTCTCAATTGAGAGATGTTTCAAGGAGGTGGAAATCTGACTATAGCATCTATTTTCTTCATATACACCTCAATACCATGATGTGAGACTATGAACCCTAATAGTTTTCCACTATCTGCATCAAAAACACATTTTCGGGGGTTTAAGTGCATGTTGTATTTACGGATTCTTTCAAATATTTCCTAAAGGATCTTAACATGGTCTTGATGGGATATAGACTTAGCTAAGATGCCATCAATGTAATATTCTAAGATTTTATGCATGTAGTCATGAAAGATGAGAGTCATATCATGTTAATAGGTAGGGCCAACATTTTTCAACCCAAAAGGTATCATAACCCAACAAAACATACCCCAACGAGTAGTGAAGGTACTTTTAGATTGATCTTGAGGATTAATAAAAATTTGATTGTATCTCAAGAAACCATCCATAAAGGATAACAAAGCAGGACCAACAATAGAATCTACTATCATATCAATGTTCGGAAGTGGAGAATCATCTTTCAAAGAGACTTTGTTGAGATCTCAAAAATCAGTGCACATTCTAATCTTATTATCAAGTTTAGCAATAGCAACAATATTTGAAATCCAAGGGGAGTAATCAATAGAGCAAATGAAACCCGCATCTATGAGTTTTTTAATTTCAGCCTTAACAAGCAAAGCTATTTTTGGGTTCATTTTTTGAATTTTTTGCTTCATGGTTTTGTCATCAGAAGTCAATATGATGTTATGAGTGACAATATTAGGATCAATTCCAGGCATATCAAAATAAATCCAAGCAAATATTTAAGGGAATTCATGCAATAAGGAAAAATATTATTTCTATTTTTCATCGGTTAAACACTTCTTGATCTTTATGATCTTCTCTTGATTACAAGGATCCATTTTAAATCAATGGTATCAATCATAAGAAGATTTCTTTATTGGGGAACATCCATTGGTTGAGGGAATTTATGTATCTTCTCATTATCATCATTATCTATTTTAGTGTCTTTCCCAAAGTATACCTCAACATTTAAACAATAAGGAAATCCATGATTACGATGATATCGAGGAAGATTGTCATAAGCTCCTAAAAACTCAGCCAATGAATCATCAATAGAGAAAACATCCAAAAAGGTTGATTATAATTGGAGTCAATGTATTCAGGGTGTATTAATGAAATTGAATTAGAGGAGAAGATGACATTGACATTAAGAGATGGTCTCTTAGAGGCTTTGGTGGATTTAAAGGGATTATAACCAAGTCCAAAAGATGTCTCACAAATGTTATTTTCTATAGGAACCTTTATCCCTTGTTCTTGCGCACCACAACCATTGTTGTTATATCCATTCTTAGCTAAGATGTGAAATCTAGGACCATAAAGATCTACCATTTCATTTAAGGAAGGTGGGGCCTCATATGTTTGAATGTCATCATTAGTTGAAGTAGAAGGGGTGGGAGAATGTTTAGAAGCAACCACAAAGTTTTTACTAAGTTTACACAAAGTGGATTGATTTTTAGGTTCATCTACATCTTTCTCCTTTTCAATCTTAGGTTCTTTTAGAGGGTCTTTATATTCTCCTATAAAAGAAGGTGTAAAGTCTAAAGAGACCCAATTATCACCTAAGAGTGCTTCTTTTGGTGAAGAATTATCTCTGGGAGAAGATAGTGATTCAGTTTGAGTGATAGAAGAATCAGGAGTACTCAAAGAAGTAGGAGTACTTGGAGATGTAAAATTTTTGGAAGGGGAATCATAAGTATCCAAGGATGATTTAGAGGATGATTTAGAAGGTGACGTTTGCAAGCAAGCTTGTAAATTGGTATCGACAAACAAAGTATAGATCTTGGTGTTATAAATGAACTTAATTTGCCTATGCAAAGTTGAAGGAACAACTTGCATACAATGAATCCACGGTTGTCCTAACAAAAGATTATAGGTAAGATTATTGGGCATGACATGGATAGGTGTAGGTAAAATAACAGGTCCCGCCTTAATAGGTAAGGTTATAATACCTAAAGAAGATCTAGCCACATTATCAAAAACACAAATAGTAATAGAAACCGATTTAATAAGAGAAGTATCCACCTTAATCTTATGTAATAGATTGATGTTACAAATGTTAAGGCCTGAGCCATTATCAACAAGGATTAGTCTTATAGCATTACCATTAATAAGGACAACAATCATGAGAGGATCATATTGGTGTTGAACCTCATGAGAGGGTATTTCATCTTGCGTGAACACAATTTGAGCTTTAGGGGTAGTCTCAGAGTCAATCAAAGAAGCTACATTATTAGGTACCACTGCAGGTGGGACATCTAAAGTCTTTAAATCATCTTTTAACATTCCATGATGCATGGATGAAGTCTAAATTAAATCCCAAAGAGATATATTGGCAGGGGTAGCTTTAAGTTGTTCAATAAGGTCATACTTCTTACCAAACGTTTGTGAGATACGAGGTGCTTGTGGAAGAATAGGTTGGGAAGTAGGAAGTGAAGAAGGGATAATTGGAGGAGGATCATGTTGCCTATTGTTTCATGTATTATATTTGTGAGCAACTGAATCATAACTCTCTCGGGTAATCTGTTTAGCATATTCATAAGGACTCTTAGTGGGGTATCCTCCTTGCATTGTAACGACTAGTTTATTAGGGGTGAAAAAGGCATCATTGTTATAACCACCTTGAACCACAAAGAGAGACTTGTTAGGGGATGGTGAAGTTGGAGAAGGACAAGCACCTTGAACACAAGAATGAGTTTGTTAATAGGTGTTTGAAAATTATGTTCAATCACATTTATCATATTAATCAATTTCTTGGATGTGTGATCATTGTTTGAAGAAGGTGTAATAGACATGAAATCATTAAGAGCATCATCCAACATAGCATGATCATGTTTACTAAAATGTTTGGTTTTGGAGTCAAAAGGAGACAAGTCGTCATAAAGAGGATTGCCATAAATCACCATGTTACTAGATTTGGAGGATGATTTAAAATAGGAATGACTTCATAGGAAGAGTCATTCAACTTATCTTCATCATTACTATGGAATGGCATAGTAACTATGTTGATTAATCTTTGGCAAAATGTTGGTTTAGAAGGTTTGGGATAAAGGAAACCATCAAGAGCCTCGTCAAGTTCTTCCTTACTAAATGTATAGTCATCATAAGCAAATGCATCATCATAGGAATGAAAATCTTGCAAATGAAGATCTGACATGTTTGAAATGAAAAGCGCATACAAAACCTAAAACACACAATGCATATAACTTTTTTTTTGAGATTATTAATATTTTTGAATGAAGAGAAACATGCAATAACTAGATCAAATCAGAAAATGCAAATGTAAGAAGGAAAATGTAAGCACATTAGGTTCACCAAAATGTGTTTGGTGAAAATTGCATCGGGAAAACAAAGACCTAATCCCACTCTCATTCACACATTGAAATATGAAAGAGCCTAAGGAGATGATTCACTTTGACTTCCTCTTATGAGAGAGAGTCAAGGAATATCTTTAGGGTTTCTATTACTTTGTTGCTATGAATGGAAATGAGCTAAATGTAACAAATGATAGACTAATCTAGGGAGATGAACAAAATGACTATAAAAATTTCAATAACAAAATGATACAAAACTAAAACTGAGACATAGATTACAGAGAAGGCAATGAAATTCAGATGTGCACTTGTCGCCAAAAATTGAGCTTGACTGAGCCAGACCAAGGCGTTGGGGCATCTTGGTCCCAGTTACTATATTGAGCTGCAAATTTGAAAACTACCAATTGAAGACTTGAGAAGCAAGGTGCTCTGTCAAATGTCAGGTTGTGAACTCTAGTTTCCCGAAAGATCGCAGCTCCGTCAGATTTCTGTACATACACCTGCAACTTATAAAATGGTGTTTGGGTGGCTATATAGGGTTTTGACTTAGTCAAACCCCCTTGTTTTGGTGATTTTCACCTCCACAAATAGCCAATGTAATATTGAAAATTTGTGTGTGCCCTAGAATCTCATGTGTTTCTAAGACCCTAATGTGCTAGAATGCAAAACTAGGATTATACCCTACACTTGGAGTAAAACCCTAAATAAACATAATGTAAACGTAAATGCTTCAAATTATAAATGTAATATGAATCTAAAGAAATAATGTAAATCTAAAAACAAGTGATGTGAAACTCACATAGGGATACCAAACCCTAAAGGAAAGGTACTAGCCAATCAACAATCAATGATCTCCTTATTATTATTCAATATCTCCATAGCCTCAATTTATGATGAAAATGGTTGATGAAGACTTGATGAATGCTTGATTTGCTAATTATAGACTTCACATAAACCCGTACTTTCACTTTACAAGAGGTCTCCTTTAATTGCTAGAGAATGGATCCTTCAAAAGAGGAAAGGAAATGTTATATATATGAAACCCTAAATTTATTTTTGATGAAAGACCGACCTAGAATTGATATATTTTTGTACAAAGGAAGATTTAAACATTATGATACTACCAAAACATTATCCTGAAATTCAGGGAGAAAAAGTCGGGACCATGGTGTCGCACCATGGTCCTACCGACTTTTTTCCAAATTTGTAGGGATGCAAGGTATCATGATTACAAAGTTAATCCTAGCTCAGTGTGACAATCCAAGGTGTTTAGATATGTGAAATCGGTCCTTGAAAGTCAAAATAGGACTTTATAAAGACTTGCATTGTAGGTGTATTGTAATCCACTTCATACTTGATAACACTTCATGTAGGTTTTGAAGTGTGAGGTTTTTCTTTCAAAAGGGTTTTCGTCATGTAAATCATTGTAATAGTATACCTGTTTATCTATTTATGATTGCATTTTATAACTTTTTTTTGTAATTAATTTTGAATAAAATTTTAAGTTTTTTGTACATCACTTCCCTCAAGATTAGCATAGGAAGTTATTTTCACATACCTTACCTCCTTACATTATCTTATGATGATTATAGGTTACTCTATGAGTAAAACTTATATATGAGGACTCACAAATGTTTATGCTAACAATGATTAATCTTATGCCAACATGGTTATGATTATTACACTTTATCACTACTTACCATGATGACACCTTATACTTCTTGTGCTTACAGGTTTCCTTATCAAGTATTTATGGCTATGACTATTAACATTAGTTTATGACTTTAATTGGGAGAACTTTGCTTCTTATCTTTCTACATTTTTGTCATACAATAATATAAATTTATAACTTAGATTACATATCACACTTTATAAGACTACATCATTTTTTGTCTCTTTTTATTTCCTCTAAATTGATTACATTATTTGTATGTAACTATATGCAAGAAAATGTGGACGAAAATGAATAACTTGAATCCAAAAGACCCACACATCAATGAGACTCTTGGTGCAAGTATATGAACTAATTCAATTAGCTCAACTCCCCATGGGGTGTCCCGTTGTTCTCTATCTCACGGGATCCCTAAAGTCAATGTTTTGCTCTCAGATCATTGAGCAAATGACTTAGGAATGACAACTCCAAGAATGAGAGATATTTGATTTATATGCATGAATGCATTCTAAGAGATATATGATGTTAAAACTATGATGATTAAGCTAGTATGAAGACAATGATATGATAAAGATATTGATAAATTATTCTATTCATGAAATACTAACATGGATATATTATTGATATGAAAATGAAATGCTTTTAAATGTTATGATGATATTCTAACAAAGAGAGGCTAAAATGCTTAGTAAATTAGACTATAATGTAGATGCATGAAACTTGGATTTTTTATGAAAATGAAGAATGAGAGCTCTATTTATAAGGAAAATAGGGCAATGGATGGTTTAAGATTGAATAATCTTAATAGGGGCTAGGATTGAAAGTTAATCAATCCATGTTTACAATTCTCACCAATGAAATGGTTACAATTGTCAACAAGAGGTTGCTTGAGAGGAGATGCAAGAAGCATTAAATGCATGAGAAGACATGAAGGTCACCCTAGGAGGTAAGGGTTAAGGTTAGGTTAGGGTTATCCAATGGATAAAGCTTTTACCTGAGGGGTAAACTTTTATGCAAGGGTTAATAAGATAACCAAGGTTAAAGCCATGAATGCTTGATGAGACCCTTGGGTTAGCTGAGGGTTAAGTTAGAGAGAAAGTCTCTAACCATGCAAGAAGGTTGAGTTAACCATAAATGGTTATATAAGAGCCTTTGATGGTTTGGAAGACTTTTAGAGGTTAATCATTTGAAGACACAAAGCCTTTAATGGTTATTGAAGACTTTGGAGGCTTTGAGAAGTGACTTCTCTTTGCTTAGGAATGTGACAATAACTAGGAGATGAATTAGGCTAAATTGGAAGTGATTAGAAGAATCTAGAAGGGCTTTAGGAGGCAAGTAGGAGATGTAGGAAAATACAAGTGGATGAGGGAAAAGGATTTTAATTAAAATAAAATTATTTTATTTCAACCCAAAATAGATGCAACTTGCATAAATACAAGTGGGGGGATTTAATAAATAAATTAGATTTATTTATTTGCAAGGATCAATTTAATTATATGTGTCTTTTAATTAAAAAGGGAGAAAAGGGAATTAATTAAATAAAATGATTTATTTAATTAAATGCTAGAAAAGGTTTAGGTGAATTTAAATAAATAAATAGAGTAATTCATTTAATCAAATAGATGAAAATGAAGAAATTAATTAAATATAATTTAATTAATAGGGGGAATGGGGTTAAAATAAATATTAAATCTTTATTTAGGAAAGTGGATTTATACGTCTACATTTTGCCCCTCTTTGAAGTGACACGTTTACACATGTTGATTCAAAGAAAATTTGTTAGATATACTGCCAAAGTTTGATCAATATGATATTGTGCGTCAAGTGTCGATATGATGCCCCAGATGTAGATTTGATGAACGATATTGATGATGCCCCCTCAGGAGATGAATCAAGGATTTAGTGAAAAATTGTCAAGTTGATGAGCTTTTTTATTAATTAATTGCAATATGAGAATATTGACTGTGTTGAATGCACATTATTGATTCATCTCCCGAAAATGATGGTGATAAGGTAAAAAATGAAAAAGTAAGAGTACAATACATGCCCCACTTATTAACCTTTTTTATTTTACCCTATTAAAAGGTAAAAAGTGACTTTGAAAAATCATTTGCACACTTTATCTTTGTGATTGTGACATTTGGGGCTCTGATGACAATGTCGATTCCATACTCCTAGCACTGATTTGAGCGTGTCAGGCGACACCAGAGACCCGCCGCCAATGGCCCACCAGTAACTGGCCAAAATCCATCTTTGTTTTTGATTAATTTTATTTATTTTGGTCACGTTTTTCAATTTTGGGTCGGATTTTACCGGTTTAGCGCATCGAGTAGGTTGTCTAGTGCATACAATAGGAAGGTTAGCACGTAGAAAACCCTAGGTAGGTTTAGCATCTGAGGGTTAAATGGTAGCGCGGTCGGGGGTAGGTTAGCGCGTAGGATACCTTAGCACGTTGGGTAAACAGGGTAGCGCAAATGGTGTATTAGTTAGCACATAGGATATCTTAGCATGTAGGGTGTGTTTTACAACGCATTGATGAAAAAGGTTGGCGCATAGGTGGTAGCTTAGCTCTTCGGGGCCCTGGTTTAGCGCATAGGATCCAAAGTTGGTAAAAAAAAAGCATTGTGAAGAATGCGTTGTGAGTCAAACAAATTAGATAGGTTGTGTAGATGTTGATATGGGTTCGTTGATTGCTCTGATATGGTTCATGATCCAATGTGAGTCATGTTTTGTGATGATGTATGATTCTAATATGATGTTGTATTACGATACGATTCTATGCTCGATATGGATCTTGCTACTTTCGATATGAGTTGTTGAGTTGATTTGAGTCTTGATTTCGAAATGGGTCTAATTCTGATTTCGATATGGGTCCTTGATTTTCGATATGGGTCCTAATTCTGATTTCGATATGAGTATGATTTCTGATTTTGATATGAGTCTTGATTCTAATTTCGATATGGGTCCTTGATTTTCGATATGAGTCCTGATTGATTTTCATTATGGATCTTGATTCTGATTTTCGATATGAGTCCTGATTTTCGATATGAGTCCTCTTTTTTGATATGGGTCCTTGATTTTCGATATGGGTCTTGATTTTCGATATGGATCTTGATTTTCGATATGGATCTTTGATTTGATGCATTGATTGATGTGAATATGTTTCTGTTGTGTTCTTGAAATGCTTCACTTTTTCAAGTTGATTTGCTTTGGTTGTTGATAGATTGGATGAAAGTGAGAACCAATGATAAATACTTATTGATTTGCAAGAAGAGCTTGGCGTGCTCCAGTATCGAGAGCGATTTTCGAGGCCATGGACACTTATCCCATGTTTGTCACAGGTTGACAGAGATATGATTGAGAGATGTGGGTTATCATCTTTGTTAGACATGCCCCGATATATCATTAACCAGGGGTTATTGACAGCTTTGGCCAAGAGGTGGAACAGTGATACGAACACCTTTCACTTGGCGACTGGCGAGATGATAGTCACACTAGAGGATTGTTATCAGATTTTGCAAATTCCTGTGGTTGGCGCTTTGTTACCTTACGAGCAGACCGAGGAGGGTGGTACAGAAGCTCTTCGTCGCATCTTTCAGGATGATGAGATTAGTGGCTACGAGATTCTGTGGCAAGAGTTTTTGGATTTAGGTTACGCTCCGCTGCCATCAGTATTAACAGGTTTCATTGGTGGGTTTATGTGTCCTGACCATAGGTCAAAGGGACTAGTCATTGGATGCGGATTAGTTCTAGAGGACATGGTGATGCAGGGATGCAGGTTTGCATGGGGGTCATGTATGTTGGCCCATCTATACAGAGAGCTTCACCATGTAGTATATTTGGGATATACTAGTTTATCAACTGGGGTGACATTGTTATAGGTGTGGTCCTCGGAGCATATACCAGTGTCGAGACTGCTTGCAGACATGGATAGGCCAATTGGTTGGGCTTATGTATATGGGTACACAGGTGTAGTTGTCGAGCATAAGTTGGGCAAACTAGAGCATTGACGGAGGGTACTGGATGATATTGATACAGTCATCTGGAGACCGTATATGGATTGTGAGGTGTGGGCAGACGACAGGCTAGAGATGCCCTATGTATATATGTCGAGGTACCAGATTGGGCGAACACCCTTTATTATTGAGCGATTCTTGCACAGTCACGTTCATCAGCAGTATGGTAGACAACAGGGGATGCCACGGGGAGCTTGTTTGTATGCTCGTCAACGATAGGATGTGTTAGAGTGGGGACCTACCCTAGATACCAGAGTAGCTGTAGATGAGTACATGTCCCTGGCGGGACAAATATGGGATTATGGGGCCGGATTCATGGATGTTGGGATGACGAAGGAGTTCTCCACCTACTTCGTGGCACATGCAGTGGCACACATATCTAATCTAACAGAGTTGTTGCCTGCCTTTAATGATGATGAGGAGGAGCAGCCACAGAGGCGAGGGGGAGCCAAACAAAGAGAGGAGGATGAGGGAGAGGAGGTGGGAGAGGGAGGTGGAGGTGGTGGTGGAGGAGATGGGGGTGGTGGAGGAGGAGGTAGAGGTGGAGACATAGGTAGAGGGGGTGGAGGAGATAGAGGAGGTCTCGTTCTTGGTGTTGGTGGGGGTGGTAGGGTAGGTGTGGTGCTAGCTGTTGTGGGAGGGATAGAGGATGATAGGCAACCTGCCCAGAGGAGGAGATCCAACATTCTACCTCCATTGACCCCTCAGACAGGGACAGGAGTGGGTGGGACCATGATACAGGTACCCGTTCATATCAGGGTGCCCACCCATCAACAAGATTCTCATATTAGAGCACTACAAGTCTTGAGCACAGGTGCTAGCGCAACACCAATAGATTACGCAGGTTATTGTAGAGCGGGATACGAAGATAGAGCGTCAGGGTCGAACAGAGGCCCTTGCTGACAGGTTAGAGAGAGCCACGACTGGTGCCCCAGTTCGGGACACACTGAGAGAGATACAGTACTCGACCAAGGAGGCTGAGTATTATAGATGTTTATATGAGGAGGTGGTCCCTCAAGATCACAGAGCTCCTAGCTATGTTGCATTAACATCTAGTCGATCTGACCGTAGTCATACGAGGACAAAGAGAAGAGGTGTTACAAGGCCTGTCCGACGTGATCCACCTAGTGGAGATCCAGGAGCTGGGACATCTACTGTCAGACCGTCTACCTCAGGAGATAGTCATACCTGAGAGACCTATCTCTGTTTTTTTAATCACTTTTGTTGTATTTTGATAGACATGATATCCCTTGTACATTTCAACCATTTTTGAGATATATATATATATATATATATATATATATATATATATATATATATATATATATATATATATATATATATATATATATATATATATATATATATGGCACTAATTTCTCTGATCCACATGTGATGTGCTTATTGATGATGATTGATTTATGATGTGCATTGTGTTTTGATATGATGATACTATGAGGATGATTAGATGCTTAGATAATAATGCTCTTGATTTTTTTATTTTGATTATTATGTGAATGCATGATTCATGATGGAATGGGTGATAATGTGATGATGTATTGTTGTGATTACTTTGATATGAGATGTAATGTTATCTGAATGTTATAATTTGTGAGATGTATGATATTGATAATGATGTGAGATGTATCTTGAAAATGTGATGTATGATAATGATAATGATAATGATAATGATAATGATAATGATGTGAGATGTATCTTGAAAATGATAATGCAATTGAATGCAATTTTAAAATGATAATACAAATGAACCTAAATACAATATTAACATGATAATGATGTGCAACCTAATGCCAGATTAATATGATAATGATAATGAAATGAGATGTATAAATGCAGCTAAATGAATGCAATTGAGTATGAAATGCCACTAAATGATCGCTTTAATTTTGTCGTTGTCATTCCCGTTTAGTCACTTGTTTGTGCTCTTTTTGTCATCATTAAGCTTTTGATATGTTGAAAGTTTAATATAAGCACCATGGTATAATGAAACCATAATGACTTGAGTAAAACTTACAGGGATTTTTGATATTTCAAGATGACACAAGCGTCAAGGTATAATTGAACCGAGATCACCTGAGTGTTGCTTGCGTAAAACAGTCAAGAGTTAACCATTTTTATGTCCAAACTGGAAAATGTCTTCAATGATATGTTTCCAATCATGTCTCGAGACAAATTTAAACAATATGAATTATCGCCTCATAGACAGAAAACCAAAGAAAATGTCAGATTCCTTTGTTGCTTCTCTAGCTGAGTGCATCCTTGAGTAGCTCAGGAGATCGAATAATTCAAAAATCAAGATACAAATAGTCAAAACTTCATGCTAAATGTAATCAAATCACAATTCAGAAAAATCATCCATCATATGTGTGTTGAAGTTGCAGTTGGATAATGATCCTGTTTTCTAGCCTGATGAGCAGTTTGACATTGGTTCCCTAGTATGTTACGATCCTTGTTTGTTGTTTGGATGATAAAGTGAGATGAATGTTACCCCCAGTTATGGATATTCGTTGATGTGGATATATATGTTGATCACCAAGCCATGGTGGGATATGATACAAATAATTGTTTTAGATAATCAAGGACAGTGACTACGCTGTATGCCTGGGATAATGCTGTGTGTACAAGTGTTTGGCAATGGCTATTAGCCGAGACTAGATGGATCAAAGATATGAGTACTGATAGATAGAGGAGTTGTTCTCTCACAAATAGTGCCTGTTGCCAAGTTTTCACCACTTGTTTTTATTGCACTTTTTAATTTGTTTTTTATTGTTTTTTAAAGATAAAACATGTACTACCATCAATTTGATAAAGATAGAGCTAACTAGGACAAAATCCAGTAGTCATACTTATCTATGTCATTGTTTCGATTTGTTTGATGATTGATAAGAATGTCTGGTTTCAAAGAGTGAGTACCTCATATAAGACCGATATGTCTAGTTTTGAGTGTACATATCCCTGTATAAGACATGTTGGATGTTGATGTTGATAGATGGATTGATTAAAAAGACTTGTTGATTGATAGGAATGTATGGTTTCAAAGAGTGGGTACCCCGTATAAGACCGATCTATTTGGTTTTGAGTGTACCTATCCCTGCATAAGACATGTTGATGTTGATAGATTTCGAGTGATGAATTGATTAACAAGACATGTGATCAGTTTGATTGTAGACTTTGGAGAGTTTGTCTATTGTTGATCTATTTTGATGGATGGTCCATGCTTTCATTCTTTGATTTTGTCGATTTTTTTTTTTTTTGATATTTGATTTTTGGAGATTTTTGGATCGGAAGCAAGATGTACTTGTTTGCCCTTATGTCTAGCAAGACAAGGAATATTGTGAATGGATGACTAAACTATTTAGGTGGAAATGGATAGGAGAAAGATGGAGGTAGCTTGTGAGGAGACACATCAAGAGCTTTTTGAAATCATGTTTGTCCTTAGTTTTGATCAAAATCAAGGATGGAAAAGGGGATATGGATAGAGACAAGATATGGATAGGAGAAACAAGATCATAGATAGTGAAGGATGATGGAAGCAATGAATATATAGGATAAGGGATATTGACTAGAAGGTATGGATAAGGTGAAGCAAGATACTGGATCATGGAAGCAATGACTAGATAGGATAGATGGTATGGATAAAGTGAAGCAAGATCGTAGATACCACTAGATGAATTTAGATAGGGTAATAGATATTGGAGGAAGGATAATGGGAGATATGGTAGGAAGAATAGAGTGGATGAACTTTGACCCCAATCATAGAGGTCTCCATTTGCAAAGAGGTGATATGTAAGATTGTCATAGTATTTGGCACCACTTGAATAAGTGTTCCTGAACTTTTCAAAGATAGAGACCCAACCCACACTTAGAACCTCCAAAAAAATTCAACCGAACATATCTAGCAACTAGGAAGCATACTCAAAATGGAAGAAGAATCCCAAACTGGATCAAGGTATTTAGTCTTTAATTACTCATGTGTGTGCAAGTGGGTTCATTTCGGCTCATATGATCATTGTAATTTTCAAAATCCAACGTGGCTAGATACATGATTTACCCTGACTTCAAAAGCAACATGGATAGAGCCTCGCTACCAGCGAGCGTCCATAGCCCCGACAAGGTTATCGTTGTAATCTCACAAATATCGCTCCATTGCCAGCCATGCGTCCATAGCCCCGATGGAGTTATTTGCATGTTCCCATAACCAAGCATTTTAATATTTTATTTCATTGCATTTTGCTTTTCTTGATATTTATTTTCTTGCTCATGCTTTTGATCTTTTGATATTGTCTTTTTCCTCTTTATTTTTCTCTCATTCGCTTATAAGTGATGAAACTTACATGGGTTTGATAATTACTGTGGCGCTAAAGCAAGATTTTATATTTTTCACTAGCCATGTCTTCGACTAAGAGATCACAATGATTTAGAGCAATTGATTAAGTGTATGAGATATAGTAATCAAAAGATGCCTGTACCAATATACGATAAGTGGTTCTTTTCTGGATTGAGTGTGTATCCCAACCAAAAGAAGATGTCAAAGAGGAACAACCTTGGATTCTAAAGTGTTTCATGAATAGATATCTAGGAAAATGACTGAACATGAGATTCGAGCATGGGCAAGCAATGACACAAATGGCTATTTCACAAATGATGAATTTATGCAAAGGATTGAATGAAGGGGATGCAAGGACATAAAAGAGGTGTTGGATAATAGATAGAATGTTTGAAGATTTGTGCAAGGATCTAGATGGAAATGTATTCGAGATGAGTGTTGGTACACAACTCGAGAAGTGATGAAGAGATGGAGGAAAATTGAATTTTGGGACATAAAAAAAATAGATAAAGGAAATGATGGAAGAATAGTTTTGGAAAGATGTTTAGATAGATGGTTGACAGATGTTCAAAGATGGTGCCTTTGTTGATCTTTCTTATGGATCATTTGAGGTGATGGATTGGTGGATGGATGGAGGTAAGGACCCAAGATGGATGGAAGGGATGGAGAGTTTGACTTTGGAATGAAAGGACCTAAAATGGATTTGGAGGATGAAGAGTTTGAATTTGGAATGAAAGGACCTAAAATGGATTTGGATGATGAAAGTTTTGACTTTGAAATGAAAGGACCTGAAATGGATTTGGATGATGAAAGGATTCCTTGATCTTGATCTTGACTTGGAGTAGGATCATTTGAGTTGTGATTTTCTCTTGATTTTGAATTAGATTAGTGAAGGAGATGGAAGGGATATCATGCTCTTGCTTAGGAGGTGGATGTTGAATGGGACTCTTCTCTTGAGATGAAAGGGGATCATCGTGGATGGAATACCAAAATATTAGGGGATCATCATAATATTCTTGATAGGTGGGATCTTGATCAAAGATGGGATCAGATTGGAAAGTCATGATGTCTTGATCTTGATTTAGGCTAGGACTCATTTCCTTTGAATAAGCTTCTTCTTTTCAAATGACAAGGGATGGTCACATGAGTGATCAAAGTTTCAGTTTGGATAGGTTGATGTTGTTCACTTGATGGATACTTCATTTCAGATACTCAATCTTACTAAATCGAATAGAGGTTTTTTTTTATAGGCCCCTATGACAAAGCATGTCAAATGATATGGATAAAGTCTCCCGATATGGAAACTTGATTTGACTAACTTGAATACCTAGCTAGGTATTGTTGTCGTTTCGATGATAAACTCTTGATCACTTTATCTGATACTCCTTAATCTTGTTAGATGAAGTCTGATTTTAAGATAATTGAAGATTTGATATCCCTTTCCAAGGGTTCTTAGTTGGATTTGGAAATTTTCTCTCACTTATGACCCTTTTTTGAATTTTCGTTGCTAGTTTTTTCAGAGGACCTAAAAGGGTATCTGAAACTGTTGATAATTTTTTTCCAAAGTGACTAGTGTAGACTAGGAAATTGAGGATTCATCAAAGCAATATCAAATTAGGACAATCACAAAACCTAAAACTGCAATGAAAACAATCCTAATCCAATCAATGAAAACATGAAGACGAGATATTCCAAAATGAAATCAAAGCAAACCAAATGTAGATATCTCCTTCATGTGGCTTCGTTGTTCTTCTTTCACCTTCCAATTTGATGTTGTTATCACCTACAAAGTGCATTTGCAAGTGGAAAGCAAGTTGTTGATGAAATTTGTAGCATAAGGTTACTCGAAAATGTGATTGATTGATTCCATCCTTTGATTGAAGAAACTCATCCAATTTATAGACAAATTGGAGAGAGGACAAGATTAGCATGAAATTGATATTAGAGGCAATTGATTTCAAAAATGGCAAAATTGAGTTGAAGAAAGAAGGTTATGACACCTTCTATGTCATGAATTATGACATATTGCCAATGCAAAGGTTAGAGGACTAAAAGCCTATGGCATCTTGCTATGCCAACGGTATGATGCATGAGAAATTCATGCTTCCACCGAAGCACAAAAATAGGGAGAGACTAGAGAGGAATTGACTAGGTGGAAATTGAATTTAGCAAATTAGAAAATGAGGTGGAAATTAGGAATTAGGAAAATTAGAAATGATGAAATAGAAATTAGGTGAATTAATTAATAGGTTTTCATCCATTAATTAATTCATGAAAGAGACCTGGGACTAAATAAATAGATTTATTTAACCCACCAAGAATAAGAAGATTAAATGAACAAATCATAAAACCCTAGAAATAAGAGGACGAGGAATTAGGTCAAGACAATAAGAAATTAATGTAGGTTCGATCATGATTCTGATTGACAAAGGACCAATGTTGATAAATGATTGAGATTGGTTGACAAAAATCAATGACAAATTGACCAAGATTGACAAGGAGATCAAATTGACGAGGAACAATGACTAATCGATCCAAATTGACATGATTGAAAAGGACAAGGATCGACGACGAATCAATCGCAAAATGACGAGATTGATGAGGACAAGGATCGATGACAAATCGATCGCAAAATGACAAGATCGACAAGGGCAAGGATCGATGACAAATCGATCGCAAAATGACGAGGTTGACGAGGACAAGGATCGATGACAAATTGATCACAAAATGATGAGATTGATGAGAGGACAAAAACCCTAATTCTATCATCGATTAGGATTGATGATGTCCAAAATGATGATAAATGAGCACGCACATTGATGCGATAGGATAAGATCAACCAAGATCATGACTGAAGATTGTTATCGACAAGACCAAATTCGAAAGTGAGAAAAATGAGGAATGTAGAAGAACGACTCGAAGCTCACAAATGATAAAGACCAAGTGCGCAACATAGAAGAAATGTTAATGCGACGCAAAAACCCTAAAATAAGGCAATGCGCAAATGTTAAAGTATGACTCCACAAGCGTTGACCATTTTTAGACGTCTACATTTTGCCCCTCTTTGAGACAATGCGATTCTAAGCGTTGTTTCAAAGAACAATAATGAAAATGCCCCAGAAAATAACAATGACATATGCATGCCCCCTCAAGGAATTGACCGAAAACATCCAGAAAAGAGGCCAATTAGTCGATAAGAATAATAGAAAATGATAGGTTCGAACAGATCAAGAATTGAAGGTCGAATGCACAAATTACAAGCAATAGAAGGTCCAAAAGACCGTGACCAGCATAAGATGGAGAGCATGCACATCCATCTAGGCACTGACAAAGAGCTATAAATGAGACAAGGAGAAGGAAAAGAGCTCATTTGCACTAGCCAAAGTGGAAGAATTGTTGCTCAGGAAAAAGACCCTTGCAGAGAGATGGCGAACATTCCAATGGCAGATCACCTTGGAGAACGTGTACGCACCTACAAACGGTCGAACGACGCGGGAGCAGCGATATGTAGCTCAAAAACCCATATTGTCAATTTCATGAATTTTGCTTGATTGCGGGACATTGCGGGGCCCACAGGGAAGGAAAAAATGGACATCTGCGCCTGTGTGGGTGCATTCTGTGCCTGTGTAAGGATGTTCTACACCTGTGTAGGGTACACAGGTGTAGGACAAGGTACACAAGCGCAATTGTGCACTGAAAACACTAATTTGACTGAAAACAACCCGTGGATGATCCTGAAAAGAGGGATAGAGGTAGGATAGGTCAAAATAGATAAGAAAAACCCTAATTGGGGCATGAAACAAGGAAATGCAGACCTTAGGAGAAAACCCTAAAACTGACAAATTGTGCCCCAATTGTGATGCAGAGTCGACAATATCCATTGATTACACGGGAGAACAGACCCGACTGCTTCATGTTGTGACATAGACTCAGGAGCACGAACAGAGATACATTAGCAGGACTGGGATTATACTACATCACATACATGCCCAAGATTAGGGCAAACATAGGACTGCTCACCGCATTGGCAGAGCGATGGCATTCAGAGACTTCCTCATTCCATCTGCCGACTGGAGAGGCGACGGTGACACTAGAGGACGTGTGGCATATCCTCCGCATTCCGATTCATGGGGAGATGATAGTGTACGACCCAGTGACAGGGAGAGATGCTTTGTGCAGATTATTCGAGTGCGACACAAATGACCTTGATATCGTGGAGAGGGAGATCCGCTGGGAGACCATGGCAGCAGAGTATGATCAGCGTTATGTAGTGATAGCAGTGGTTATAGCATGCCTATTAGCAGGTGATAGACGAGGACATGGATTCCCTATTGGATGGGGAAGAGTGCTAGAGCGGATGGCGACGGAGGGGACTGTATATGCATGGGGACCATGTGTGCTTGCCATGCTGTATTTTCAGTTGCATCAGATAGCATATCAGAGGGTTCAAACTTTGAGCTGTGGGGTCACACTGTTACAGGTATGGGCATTTGAGCACATAGCCATATGTCGACCGATTGCAGAGAGACAGGTGGTACCACATCGACCATATGTGTACTGTTATGGGGGTACACTGAGACAGGGTCCATTCGGATACATATTGTATTGGTGACATGAGCTAGACAGATTGAGAGATTTCACATGGAGGCCATATCATGATTGCCCTGGATGGTCAAATGATAGTGATGAGCTACCGTATTGCAGACAGGAGAGATACCTGATTGGGCGACCAGTGAACTGCCAGAGAGTGATTAAGATGTATCTGCCAGAGAGAGTCAGATGACAGTTTGGAGAGAGGCAGGATGTACCCAGAGGGACTGCACACTTTGCCCGATCTCACAAAGAGATGAGTCAGTGGGGGAGGATGATTCAGCCACACATAGCATATGCCGACTTCACATAGCTACAACAAAGATAGTGGGATTGGAGATCAAATGCTGCAGATGTCGAGATGATAGAAGAGTATGAGTGATCGTTTGCACGACGACGGCCTGTGCCATTGACAGATCCTGATATTCCAGTACCTAGGAGACAGGAGGACTTCCCACTCGCTGGAGAGGAGGAGAGAGATGATGAGGATGGATAAGAGGACGAGGAAGATGATGAGGATGAGGAGGATGATGAGGAGAGAGGGGATGATGAGGAGGAGGATGAGAGGGATGATGAGGATGATGAGGAGGAAGAGGAGGAGGACGAGAGGGAGGAGCTAGATCCAGTCGATCACGAGTCATTGCAGGATATACCCATAAGGCAGGAGACAACAAGCATAGAGGAGATGTAGACATGTAGGGCCACCATAGTGAGTCAGCATGATTACATTGTGACATTAGAGAGACAGAATGCTATCTTGAGGACAGAGCAGGATCAGTTCAGAGCAGAGATAACCAGACTGATAGCGGCTCGAGATACAACAACAGCCTAGGCACAACAAGCAGAGCAGAGAGTGACCGAGTATATTGGGTCGATTAGGGATGCCAGTGTACATGAGATGGCACAGATGTTGGTAGAGACCTGAGATGAGATATGCCAGTTGAGGACACTATATGAGAGTGCAGTTCCACCAGAGTAGAGAGCAGCGTCATATCGGTCACGGTCGAGGATAGAGAGCAGGCCACGCTCTCGGAGGTCAGTGAGTAGCATGGGGGTGAGTGGACCTAGGAGACCACCACAGCTAGGACCCGGGACAGGAGGGACATCATCTTTGAGACATGGAAAGGATGAGGAGGACAGAGGGAGCACCTAGTGATAGAGGCACGTGCTCCTTATGACAGACATTTGACATTATGTACGCAGCCTGCGGGCCATACTTAGGACAAACAGTCCAATTTTGTACTCTGATATTGTTTTGATATATGATATGATATGCAGCTATATGATGAGATGCAATGTGTTATGGCTTATGTTTACATTCCATGTATGGATGTCTTATGCACTGTTTATGTACCATTGTGGAACATGTATGAATATATTTTTATGTGTTTTTGATGCATTTATAATATAAAATGGATAAAATGCTTTATATGAGCTTGATATAATGCAAACGTACTAACCAATGAATGCAGGATGCAGCTTATGTTTTTGTTTTTTTGGAGATCGGAGAACTAGATCAAACTGACTGCCCAAACTGATGGAAGAAATGTTAGTAAGAAGAAATTAGACAGAGGACAGTTAGAGACGAAGAAAAACTTGCTTTCACCAATGCACAGAAGTAGGTGAGAACCTTTATTTAATGTAGCAAAGCGGATGCAGAGCATCATGGCATTGAAGGTCAGAGCTGAAACGCAACCCCTTTTGCAAAAGACAGACACATCGCACATAAGGAATGAGTGAATCATCCTAGGGTGCATACATCAAGGGTCGAGGTATGTTTGGCGTTCACAAAGCAAACATACTTATCACAGACACCCAATGATATAGTTGCCCCAGTTTGTGACAAACATTCCACGAACAACAAACACAACAAAAAAGGAAAGGGACCATGAACCATCCCGGTCACTCTAAATCACTCAGTGACATCCTCGAGCAACATAGGAACATGATCGAAGCCAAAGATAAATCAGTAAAAAGATAAGATGCACAAATTCGACCAAGTCAAACAAAATTTGATTGTCATTGTCAAAAGTAAAAAATAAGAATGATCATGCTATCTGGTTTCAGGGAATGCGGTACCCCATCTAAGACAGGACACAGTCTGGTTTCGAGTATACCACACCCTGTATAAGACTCATGATAATGTTGACAAGGACCAATGGTAATGTTGATGCTAGTTTGATTGATATGACAACTGTGATCAGGTTGAATGCTTGCGTGGTCAAACAGTTCATCTGTTAATGCGTGATTTCATTAAAGCACAATGTTTGATTGATTTTCGTTGGATGTATGCTCAGCAATCTGTCTATGCACAAAGGGGATATTTATTGACCAAATGCAAAATGCTTGTTCTTGGATTTGAATGTTTTGAAGAAAAAAAATTGTTTTGTTTTTTCGAGTTTTTACAATTTTTTTGTTCATTTTTTTCAGGACTTTATTTGATTTTTTTTTTTTGTTCATTTTTTTCAGGACATTATTTGATTTTTTAGGGATTTTTTCAGGACATTATATGATTTTTAGGGATTTTTTCAGGACATTTTTTGATGTTTTTGGATTATTTCAGGACATTTTTCAATTTTTATGATTTTTGCCCCCAGTGTCTAGCAAGGAAAGGAATATGACAAGTGAATAAATAGGCTTGTTGAAATGATGGTGGATAGAGGGAAGACAAAGGCCTTTTTATTATGGAGACAATACAAATGCAATTTTCAAGGGCCATTGCGTCATGGGACAAAACATTGGATATGACAATGTAAAGCAGTGACATGGCATGAGGGACATGTTAAGAGGTTTTTGAAACCATGTTTAAATTTTGCGTCTTAATGTCAGATCAAGATCAAGGAATGAAAAATAGTGTATTGATAGTGATAAGATATGGATAGGATAAGAAAGACCAAGAATGGATAAGGGACATGGACTGAAGGTCGGGATTGGCTAAGGGATAGTGGCAGAAAGTTGCAATAAGACAGGGAATATGGATGAAAGGTTGTAATAAGCAAATGGATAAAGACCAAAAGCTATGATGGACTAAAAGCTGCAAACAAGATGAATGATGCTCATGAAGATCCTTAGCCTTGTCAAGATCAAAGGTGGAAAGAGGAAATGGACATGAGGGACAATAAGATATGAAGGGTAATGACAGGGGTTCGATAGGATAATGGAACAATGAAGGACAAAAGGATATGATAGGATAAAACCTGTCCCCAAGTACGGTATGCAAGAAGTTCATAGATTATGCATGACGCCTGTTTGCCAGGTTTTCATCATGGTACTTTCCCAAGGCGCCTGTTTGCCAGGTTTTCACCAGTGGACGAATTAATTTTTGCTTTATGTTTTTTTTTCTTTTTTTGTCTTTTTTTTTCACTTTTTTTTTTTTGTATTTTGACTTTTTCAAGAGAAGATGGACACATGATAGGGGATGGAAGAAAGACTCAAGCATCTTTTTGTTTGGATAGTAGCCTTGAAAAAAAAATGGACCATGACCTTTAAAAGTATGCTCAAAGATGTTGGTAGGATAAGGACATGGAAAAAGAGATGAAATTAAGGCAAGGATTTATGCAAAGGATGGGATCAAAGGGATCGAAGGATGGAAAATATGCATTGGATAATGGATAGGGTATTGGAAAAATTGAGCTTCACTGGATGGAAATGAAAGCAAGATCAACATTGGAACACAACTTGATGGGTGGTGGATTGATGGAGGAAAAATGTATTTTGGATATTGAGATTTTGATGGAGGAATAGCTTGGGATTTTGGGACATAAGGGCCTAAAATGGATGAAGAAGGTGATGGAGGAACAAATTTGAGAGGGTTGGATGGAGGAATAGCAACTTTGGATGCCAAGTTGGATGTTTCTTTAGGCTTTTGTGCTTCAAGGAGTTGCTTAGGGATCCACATGGTTTTTGATTTTTCATGCTTTTGTGGTTCCTTGGAGTGCATTGCCAACACAAGGGATTTAGGAACCCATATAGATTTTGACTTTTGTTTTTGAGCAAT
Organism: Cryptomeria japonica; assembly: GCF_030272615.1. NCBI lineage: Eukaryota > Viridiplantae > Streptophyta > Pinopsida > Cupressales > Cupressaceae > Cryptomeria > Cryptomeria japonica. Next base: position 129,882,809 of record NC_081412.1, read on the forward strand.
GGGCCTTTGTGACCTTTTGGATATTTCTTTTTCTTTATAGATCATATTGTTCTTTGTTTTGACATGTCGATTATATTGGACATGTTGATCCTTGAATACATGTGGATTGCTAGACTTATGACGTTTATGCTTAGCATCCAAATTGCTTGGAGGGGGAAAGGAATGCATGGATGGATATGAATGAAATGGAGTTCTTTTGGATTGATGAAATTTACTCAAGGATGTGTGCCTTTTCTGACCTTGCATAAAGGATGAAGGGATATAAGGACCTAAGATGGATGGAAAGTATGAGGGGGAAGGTGTATGTTTTGATTTTGATGGAGGGATACCAACGTCTTGAGAGTGAGTTGTGTAGACATGAGCCTTAAGATCTTCTTTGATATGGAGGGGTTCTTTCTCATGAAGGTCTACTCCTTTGCCTTTATGAATATCTTGACTTGTAGGATACTCTTTTCTTTGGGAAGAAGACATGAGTCCATTATGAGGTGGATATGATATGAGAGAAATAATGAGATCTTGAAGTGGATTGGATTGCACCAAAGTGGAAGAACCCATTATGCATGTCGAGGGTTCATGAACATCTTGCACTGACATGTTAGAATCATGAGGGGTATTAGGATCACTAGGGGGATCAGGATCACGAGGGGGATCAGGATTGTTTAGTGGACATGGTTCAATGACAGGCTCTTCAAGAGATGGAATGGGAGAAATAATGGGACCATCAAAAGAAATGCGATCTTGGAGTGTATATGGAGCATTAGGACAAGGAGATGGAGGAACAAAAGGATCTTGTGGAAGATTTAAAGGAATAATTTGATATTGACAAGGAGGAAGATCATTGGAATCCTCTTTAAAGGTGCTTTGCTCTTGACTTTTAATGGGATCATCGGAAAGGATGGAAGGGATATCTTGATCTTTCTTAGGAAGTGGAATCTTGGTCAACAATTGGATGGGATGATAAGGTTTCAAGATCTTGATCTTCATCTATTTCAAGACACATTTCTTCATGCTCTAAATTATCCTCTTGACAGGGGGTTGGACTTTGGATATGCATAGGGGATTTTGGCAAGGGATCAATGCTTTGGCACGAAGGGGATGGAATTTGAATGGGACTCTCTAAAAGAGAAGCATTTGATGGCATTAAATCTTGCATTTCCAAATAGTACAAGGGATTTGTATAAATGAATTGATTATCTTGGCAATCAATTATGGATAGCCCTTGGATAATTTCATCCTTGGGTGTATTGTTTGATGAGGACAATATGGAAGGTTCCTATGAAACTTCTAAAGGTGTAGGGATAGATGCCACTGGGGAGTCAATTTGTTTGTGGGGGGATGAGGCATTGCTAGACATAAGTGTATTATCTTGATCTTCCTCAAAGAACTCACTTGGTAATTTCCTTAAGATCCTTGCAATAAGGCCACCTTTCTTTCGAGGTTTTGACATAGTTGTATCTGGAATTTGAACTTGTTTGGAAAGGAGTTGGTTATGGTCTGATGTCATATTTTGATTTCGAACTAGATGTTGATCAAATTGGTTTGAAATGTTCAAAATTTGGCTTGGTGCGTGTTGCAAGTTTTGTTTGTGAATTTGTGATTGTAGTTGTTGACATTGATATGTTGATTGAACTTGTTGATATTCCACCATTGGTTGAACTAGTTGTGGACATTGTATAGTTGGTTGGACATATTGTTGAAATTGGACCATTGGTTGTGTTGGTTGAATATGTTGGACCATTGGTTGGGTCTATTGGAAATGTTGGAGCTGTTGAACAATTGGTTGTGATGGTTGAAAATCTGATTGATAGTAAACACATTCTTGTTCTTGATGTGGAGGCACATAATGTTGTTGTTTCTTTTCTTGAAATTGTTTCATCATCTCTATTTGTGAGAGGAGAGCTGGTATGTCTGATCGTTCGATAAGAGATCTTACATCAATTGGCTCAATATTTGGATTTCGACCTGGAAATTTTTGAAACATTTTGGACATTTGTGATCTATTCTTCTCAATGTTTTTCACTTTTTGTTCCAAAATCTCCTTTTCTTGAGCTAGTTTCTCCTCTAGTTTTTGTATTTGGACATTTAAATCATCATGATAGGTTTGATCCAAGTTATGAGACATGTAGAGATTGGATTGACATGATTGATTGCTCAATTGTGATGACATGGCTTCATAAGAAGGTTGAGACCTCATTTCAACAAACATGTCACTATGCAATGCAACTAATGGGATTGACAAATGCAACCTAAAAAGGATGACAATGCAACTTAATGTTTTTGTTGTTTTTCGAGATTTTGACAAACTTTTTGGAATGCAAACCTAAAGACTCAACCTTGGGAAGTTGAAATGAAGTCAAGACCTTAAAGGACAAAGGACCAAATGACAATAGGACAAATTGACAATGTCTCACCTATATGCTTGGATACTAAGCTAGGTTTGACAAAAATGATATTAATGAAAGGACAAATTTTAGACAAGGCCAAGACTCCCTAACAACAACTTAGGGTATCATCCAAAGTTTTGATTTTCAGGTTTGACAAACCAAATTTTTGAGACTAAATGCAAGAAGGCAATGATTATGACAATGACTTAGGATATGACATGAAATTGATCTAAGGATATGATATGACAAGATGAAGCCAAGACAAGATGACAATACAATGATGAGGATATGCGAAGACCAATGACTTGGAATATGAAAAATGCAACCTAGGCAAGACCTAATTTTAGCATGACAAAGATAATGCACGAATGTCACCTAAATGGAAATATAGCTTGGATATGACAATGAAATGCAAACTTAGGGAAATGATTTTGAACCTAAGTGCAAAATGAGGACGCTTGCAATGAAAAGGACTAAAATGAAGTGAGATGACAATATGCCCTAGGACCTAAGTGGGACTATGCAAAACCTAGCCTACAGTGACATGAATGTTGAGACAAAGTTTTTCAATGTGTTTGAAAGTCATGTTTTGAAAATGTTTTGAACTTTGTTGGATGAATGTTCTCTTTTTAAAACCTTGTTTGGACTTATTTGACAAATGATGTTTTGTGACAATTGTATAATTCAACTTTTGACAATCACAAAAGACAAGATGTTTGGACTTAGACCCAAGACAATCATGCTCATTCACAAAAAATCCTATGGCTGGCAAGGGCAATATCTGTTGAATCCTCTAACCATAAAATACAACACTCAGGCGGATAGCTAGATGCTTGGTAGCACTAGCTCCTCCTTACAGTGCACTCACTTCTCGGGGATACCAAGCTTCGAGTTCAAGGGGCATCACTTCCCAAGAACTTGCTATCTCTAACTGAGGAGTACATGAGAGGTGTCTTTGGCATGCGCGTATCACAATGCCTGAGCCAACAGATAGAAGGATTTTGGCATCTAAAAACAAGAGATTCTAGTAAGGGCATCCGTTCAAGTGGGTATTGATCCGACGAATAAATCGTCGCAATACCATTCCAGCACCCATTGTCTACAACTTTCATTGCATCCACAGTTATTTAGAGTGGTTCGGAAGAGCCTGGCTTTAGCCCGTCACCACTTTGGGTCGTTCCCTCTCACCAATGCCTGTGCGAAGTGCCAGGCAAATCGGGAGGCAGGCCCAGTTCTAAGGGTTAAAACATGCAATCAAATTAAAAACAGAAAAACATGCATGGTGTTCATTATCTTTTAAGAAACGAAATGTGCAACTACTTTAAAAATTTGCAAGCAAGATGTTTTAATGTGAGTCTTTGACCGCGTCCTGCATAAGATTCGTTAGTAGTTGCATTTTTGTCTTCATCATATGTAACGCCAAGATGCTGCACAGAGAATTAGTACCAAGGAAAAACCCTAATGCAAGAAACATATTGCAAACAAACAAACTTGCAAGAAAAACAACTAATTTTTACCCCTATTTCTGGCCTTACACAAGCACAGATCTCATCAACACAAGCGCAAATCTCCTTAACAGAGGCGCAGATCCCTCCTACACAGGTGCAGATCTCATCTACACAGGCATAGATCCCTTCTACATAGGCGCATATCTCATCTACACAGGCATAAATCCCTTCTACACAAGCGCAAAATGCCTCAACATAGGCGCAGAAGTGTCCAGAAAGCTCTGAGTTGCCCTGTTTCTTGAGTTTTTCACCTGCAAATAGCTCAAAAAGCACTCAAAACATGGTTAAATGGTTAGTTCACGTCGGGTTCACCAAAATGTAGACTAGGAAATTGAGGATTCATCAAAGCAATATCAAATTAGGACAATCACAAAACCTAAAACTGCAATGAAAACAATCCTAATCCAATCAATGAAAACATGAAGACGAGATATTCCAAAATGAAATCAAAGCAAACCAGATGCAGATATCTCCTTCATGTGGCTCCATTGTTCTTCTTTCACCTTCCAATTTGATGTTGTTCTCACCTACAAAGTGCATTTGCAAGTGGAAAGCAAGTTGTTGATGAAATTTGTAGCATAAGGTTACTCGAAAATGTGATTGATTGATTCCATCCTTTGATTGAAGAAACTCATCCAATTTATAGACAAATTGGAGAGAGGACAAGATTAGCATGAAATTGATATTAGAGGCAATTGATTTCAAAAATGGCAAAATTGAGTTGAAGAAAGAAGGTTATGACACCTTCTATGTCATGAATTATGACATATTGCCAATGCAAAGGTTAGAGGACTAAAAGCCTATGACATCTTGCTATGCCAACGGTATGACGCATGAGAAATTCATGCTTCCACCGAAGCACAAAAATAGGGAGAGACTAGAGAGGAATTGACTAGGTGGAAATTGAATTTAGCAAATTAGAAAATGAGGTGGAAATTAGGAATTAGGAAAATTAGAAATGATGAAATAGAAATTAGGTGACTTAATTAATAGGTTTTCATCCATTAATTAATTCATGAAAGAGACCTAGGACTAAATAAATAGATTTATTTAACCCACCAAGAATAAGAAGATTAAATGAACAAATCATAAAACCCTAGAAATAAGAGGACAAGGAATTAGGTCAAGACAATAAGAAATTAATGTAGGTTCGATCACGATTCTGATTGACAAAGGACCAATGTTGATAAATGATTGAGATTGGTTGACAAAAATCAATGACAAATTGACCAAGATTGACAAGAAGATCAAATTGACGAGGAACAATGACTAATCGATCCAAATTGACATGATTGAAAAGGACAAGGACCAACGACGAATCAATCACAAAATGACGAGATTGACGAGGACAAGGATCGATGACAAATCGATCGCAAAATGACAAGATTGACAAGGGCAAGGATCGATGACAAATCGATCGCAAAATGACGAGGTTGACGAGGACAAGGATCGATGACAAATCGATCGCAAAATGACGAGATTGACGAGAGGACAAAAACCCTAATTCTATCATCAATTAGGATTGATGATGTCCAAAATGATGATAAATGAGCATGCACATTGATGCGACAGGATAAGATCAACCAAGATCATGACTGAAGATTGTTATCGACAAGACCAAATTTGAAAGCGAGAAAAATGAGGAATGTAAAAGAAGGACTCGAAGCTTGCAAATGATAAAGACCAAGTGCGCAACATAGAATAAATGTTAATGCGACGCAAAAACCCTAAAATAAGGCAATGCGCAAATGTTAAAGTATGACTCCACAAGCATTGACCATTTTTAGATGTCTACAACTAGTTTGCTCTCTGTTTTTCACTAATATTGACCATGTGCTAAGACAGAGACCTGATGCGTTAAAGGATGTTCAACGTGCTATAAAATGTTCACTATGTGCTATGCTGCCTCTCCAACGCGCTATTGTAGATTGTTGGATAATAAAATTGTGGGATAGGTTATGCGCTAGTATGTCCCTTTTACGTGCTGATGTTTGGTATGAAAGTGCTCTAATATGCTTTGAACGCGCTAGGCTGATGCTTGTATGCGCTACAATGATGTTGATAAGTGCTATTTGAATTCTTACCAGTATGATATTGGTCATGCGCTAATTTGAGTGATGAAAGCGCTAAGTTTTGGTTTGAATGTGCTACTGAATGTTTGAGATGTTGTAGGTTGTTGCTCCTATGCACTAACTGTCCTGATTTCTCCGTTTGATGCTTTTGCTGTGATGTTGAAAAATAACACTCGTGATTTGATGGATGATTTTTTGAAAATGACTTGAAAACACGACATATAGAAGAGATAACAACTTGCCTATGCTAAACAAATAGTGTATGTTCTTTTGAGGATGTTTTCAAATCCCCGATGTTTTCACTGGTTTGGATTACAAAGAAGACATATCAAGAAGACTCTTTATTCAAAGGTCATTGACAATATCATAGCCTACTAGTCTCGATACTCCGTCAGCTCAAACAACCTTGTCACCCCTAGGGAGCGCCCGTTTTTTTGCCTTTTGCCAGAAATTAACCCAAAGTGAATTGCTTCACAATTGAGTAGTTATCTTGGGAGATATACGGTGAGTGATCTTGGGGGCAGATTCTTCCCCACCCTTGCACTATGATATTGCCAATGTTTGGCAACTGACTCGGTTCAAAGTTTCTAATGCTAAGGTTCTTAATTAGGCTTCCGTTCGGTCTTCAGTGATAAACTCCCTCGGGAGGCTTCCCAACCTTTAGAACAAAGGCTTTACATATCTTAAAGGTACTGGAGGAAGACTAATCATTGAACAAAACCATTGGAGGGGATTTTCATCAGCCTCCACTTTTTATTATAGTGGGTTGGAACACTTGGCGATAAAGCCGTTTCCCACTTAGGTCGTTCCCCTCTCACCGACCATTAATAGTGCCCTAAGGGCAACTCGGGAGGGCAGACCTTCTAAAGGTTTTAAGTGCTTGAAGTAAAAGAAAGCATGAAAGAGTGGTTTGTTTTTTTGGTCACCCAATTAAGGGGAGAGCATATACCTTCTACTTTTGAGACAAGGCAAACAATGTTCTTTTTAAACTTTCAAGGCAATAATTAGCTAAGATCTATTTGGAGATGTTGCACCAACAAGCATGGTGTTCTTTTTACCCCACAAAGCAATTTGTTGTCGAACTAGGAAGTTGAAATCCTGGTCAACAAAAAGTAAAGCACATTTACTTGAAATGAAAATTGCTTTGCAAAATTAATGGGAAAATTGATTGCTTCTTTTACTTTTACAAAGAGATGAAAATTTGTTGTTCTTTTTATAGCCCAAATGAAGTGTTTTCCCTAATCTTGCAAGAAAGTAACTGTGTTTGATTTGTTGTTCTTTTTACCTTGCAATGAGGTTCTTTTTAAGACCAAAAGAAAATTTGATTTGTTTTAAGCCCAAAATAAAATGAGATTCTTTTTAACCAAAGAGAAATGAGTTCTTTTTAATCCAGCTTAAAAAGCTATAAATCAAAATTCCTAAATCTAACTTCTCCAACCTGCAAGAAATGATGAGTAACCTGCAATAAAAGGAAGTTAGTGAAAAATTAAAACTTTAGGTGGGCTTACACAAGCCTAATTTTTCTAACTCTGTTACAAACTTTCTTACAAGCCTAATTTTTCTAACTCTGTTACAAACTTTCTTTTTCTCTATTAGAGTCATGCGCTAAACTTCTGCACATGCACTGCAGAATGGTATAAAAGCACTAAGAGATGACTCCTATGCACTACCCTGATGCTCGAATGCTCTACGCTGATACTTCTATGCATAAGAAAGAAACAGAGAAGCTTATGCGCTAAAAGGAAGTTTAAAAGCGTTAGAAGATGGGTCCTATGCGCTATACAGTGCGATGAATGCGCTATTGTTTGCCACAAATGCACTAAAGTATACTCCAGATGTGCTAAAAGGGTATTCCAGTGTGCTTGTAATCCTTAGCTTGCACTAAAAAATGATGTTATTTATGGGGACATGCCCCACGGTGGGTGCCATAAATGTATGCGAGAAAATGTGGCAATGGAAATGAATAACTCGAATCCAAAAGACCCACACACCAATGAGACTCTTGGTGCAAGTATATGAACTAATTCAATTAGTTCAACTCCCCAAGGGGTGTCCCATTGTTCTCTATCTCACAGGATCCCTAAAGTCAATGTTTTGTTCTCAGATCAACGAGCAAATGACTTAAGAATGACAACTCCAAGAATGAGTGATATTTGATTTATATGCATGAATGCATTCTAAGAGATATATGATGTTACAACTATGATGATTAAGCTAGTATGAAGATAATGATATGATAAAGATATTGCTAAATTATCCTAATCATGATATACTAGCATGGATATATTATTGATATGAAAATGAAATGCTTTTAAATGTTATGATGATATTCTAACAAAGAGAGGCTAAAATGCTTAGTAAATTAGACTATAATGTAGATGCATGATACTTGGTTTTTTTATGAAAAATGAAGAATGAGAGCTCTTTTTATAGGGAAAATAGGGCAATGGATGGTTTAAGATTGAATAATCCTAACAAGGGCTAGGATTGAAAGTTAATCAATCCATGTTTACAATTCTCACCAATGAAATGGTGACAATTGTCAACAAGAGGTTGCTTGAGAGGAGATGCAAGAAGCATTAAATGCCTGAGAAGACATGAAGGTTACCCTAGGAGGCAAGGGTTAAGGTTAGGTTAGGGTTATCCAATGGATAAAGCTTTTACCCAAGGGGTAAACTCTCGTTCAAGGGTTAATAGGATAACCAAGGTTAAAGCCATGAATGCTTGATGAGACCCTTGGGTTAGCTAAGGGTTAAGATAGAGAGAAAGTCTCTAACCATGCAAGAAGGTTGAGTTAACCATAAATGGTTATGTAAGAGCCTTTAATGGTTTGGAAGACTTTTAGAGGTTAACCGTTTGAAGACACAAAGCCTTTAATGGTTATTGAAGACTTTGGAGGCTTTGAGAAGTGACTTTTCTTTGCTGAGGAATGTGACAATAATTAGGAGATGAATTAGGCTAAATTGGAAGTGATTAGAAGAATCTAGAAGGGGTTTAGGAGGCAAGTGGGAGATGTAGGAAAATGCAAGTGGATGAGGGAAAATGATTTTAATTAAAATAAAATTACTTTATTTCAACCAAAAATAGATGCAACTTGCATAAATACAAGTGGGGGGGGGGGTTGTTTAATAAATAAATTAGATTTATTTATTTGCAAGGATCAATTTAATTAAGGGAGAAAGGGGAATTAATTAAATAAAGTGATTTATTTAATTAAAGGCTAGAAAAGGTTTAGGTGAATTTAATTAAATAAATTGAGTAATTCATTTAATCAAATAGATGAAAATGAAGAAATAAATTAAATAGAATTTAATTAATAGGGGGAATGGGGTTAAAATAAATATTAAATATTTATTTAGGAAAGTGGTCAGATTTATACGTCTACAGTAACCCATAAGAGAGGCACACATATTATCACTAGTGCTCTTTAGCGACTTTGATTACAGTGACTACCTCATGTTAATGGTGATTATTGCTATTTCAAGTAGTATCTTATTGTCTTGTTGCATGAGTATCAAATTTTCTACCTCCAGAATATATCCTACTTTTGTGAAGGCATAATTTTACAACTACTTCAAGCAATACCTTATGATTGTCCAATGGAAGAACCTTATTTGTTAACTTTAGAATATATCATGTTTCCATTCAAGTCAAGTTTTAGTTTCCTTTTCATTTATAGATAATTTAATGTGTGTACTCATACTTATTTTAAAATACTTAACAAATTCCACTCAATGGGGCTTTCTCTTCATTTCCAAAAGCCTTAAATAGATATCCTAGGAGTTTAACTAAGAAGAGCATCCTTCCTAGAAAACCCCAGAAAAGGTGTTCCTAAACATTGCTAACTAGTGATTACATATTGTAGACATTTAAGACAAACATGTTGGAGGGGCCAAAATCAACAAAATTCATATTCACAAGTCAAGTTCATACTCATATTCATAGTTACATAGATCACATCTTTAGTTGTAGAAGCCAACCATAATGATAGTTAATTTTTTCTACCAAAAATACTATCTAACAAATTAATTTTTTTTATAAAAGATAAATCAATTAACAAATTGTCACAATAATATTAATATCATATAAATAAATAAATACCTTTATTTAAATATATAAATATATAAATATAATTTATTTTAATATATTTACAAACTCCTTTTTTTCTTATTTGTTGTTCTTACTTCAATTATTTACTAACCCTAGACAAATGTAAAGATTATAAAAAGTTTTTTCGAAGGGGAATCTACGAGAGTCCCTTTAGGGATTCAATGGGGAAATCTATTTAGGGAAAATTGTTTATTCTTTACAATTATTCTTTGAGAATTAGGGTTTCATTGACCTTTATACAACAAGGAGAAGCTCAATCCCCATTCCGCCATTGAACAGGAATAAACAGGGAGGAGAAGAAGAGGCGTTTATCGCAGCAATGGTATGTGTCAAGGTCACCTCATTCTTGTATTAAGCGGCAATATTGTTGGCTGTAAAAATCCAGTAACAATGTTCTGATTCAGCAGCGTCTGTTTTGTCTCTGCAGGTGAAGTACTCAAGGGAGCCAGAAAATCCGACAAAAGGTAAGCCAGTGCTCTTCACAATTGCAACTAAGATCTGTAAATGTTTTATCATTGTCAAGATGCTTCTCATACATCGGGAGGATGAAGGATCTAACACTATGAAAACGGTCACGTAATGAACCCTAATTTACTGAACTCCAATCCGTTAAACACTAATACAGCGATTTGTTTATCAAGCTGATCGATTAAAGTGTTTTTTTTTATTAGCTTCAGATCTTGCAAGTTTGTGGCTGCTGGTATTCAATATCTAATAATGTTGTATATTTGTGGGCAATAGCATATTTAAATGGCTGAATTTGTTCGAAGAGAAAGATGGGAGTTGCTGTATTTTGGCAAGATTGTTTTTTGAGTCAGGTTTTTATACAATTCTGTTCTCAACTGGTTGAGTTTTTGTTTAGGGCGACCTTTGTACCAAAATGTGATATTCTTAATTCTGGCCTTGTAGCATCGCAAGTTTTGATCATTATTTTCTTTTTCTTTAAGTGTAAATTTGTTTACTACTTTACTGTGGGTTATGACTTAGTTTTTTATGTTTAATTCCTCTGGCCAAATCAGAGTATAGATGGTTACTAGGTTGGCAACCATAGATTTTCCTTGGTTGACCAAGGGATAATTTAGGCTTTCCTTTATAAATGGGTTTATTAGACCTTTTTGAGAACAGCAAAAGAATATGTTAGGATTAAAGCCTTTATGAATGAGATAACAAATCATCTGGGCAATTGTTGTGTCTGTAATTTCAAGAGTTGTTTCTGAAGTAGGCTATTATATTCTCTTATTTGAACATTAATGCATCCACCTCAGTCTTCCTGGAGGTCCATTAGTGGCTCCATGGGTTGACTTTGATTGTTGTATGATCATATTTATCAAAATCGCCTCTTTGATATATTGATTTTTCTAAAGATTGTATTGGGTGTAACGGAAAAATTTAGATGGGCCTAAATGTATTATCTATTATATCCTTCCTTTTCTATAAGCTTCCATGTCACCTGATGTGCAGTATCTAACTCATATGATGGCAGATTTGGAAATTTATTATCTGATAATGTATTAGAGCATGCCAAGGTATCACTGGCTTCTAACTCATTATTTTAATTTGTATCCATTTATGGGAACTAGCATGTGTTGTATTGCATCTGGTCCATATATGGACATCCTTGGACATTATTGATACTCTTGTATTGTCTGAATTAGAAAAGCATTGTATTAGCAAATAACTTATTGTTTCTCAGGAAACTGAATACTGTTAGATAATTTACGAGTCTTAACTTCTCATCATGAAATACTATTTGATGGGTTATAAAAAGAGCAATTGATATAGTATACCAGTATTACAACAATAATGCAGCATTCAAACACCAGAGCAATTTTCATGCTTGATTACTTTATGGCGTTCATGACCTCTCTGCATTAACTGATCACATTCATAGGTTTTGATTGGCTATGGTTTTGTGTATGAGAAACATGTTTATTTTTATTTGTCTGACTGAATTTGTACGCCTATGAATCCTATACCTCACTGCATTAATTTTTGGAACAAGGAAGTTAGTAGCTCCTATATTCTTGGATTCGAATGAAGCTGGTGGATTCTAATTTCTGATTGATATCTGGATGACAAAGCTTAGTTATGTGTGTTTGTTTATATTCAAGCTTCGCCTCTTCAGTACAATCTTAATTTCGTTTAGGCAGGATTTCTTCCAAACTATGTTGATGGGTTCACTGCAGAAAGGTCCCTTTGCTCAAATTGGATAAGTTTGGCTCCCCAGGGGTCCACCTGAATTCATAGGACAGGTTGCCCAAATATTTATAGGTACCATATTCAACAAAATTATAAGCAAAAGAGCCTAAAATGCATTTTTTCTCTTTTATACCACTGGTATGGATCCTCAGGGGTCCACCTGAACTCACAGGGGAGGTTGTCGAAAAATTAAATTATACCATTTAAAAAAATTAAAAGTGAAAAAATCTAATATGTGTTTTCTCTTTTATCCCACAGGTCTGGGGCCACAGGGGGCTCCTCTGAACTCACAGGGCAGGTGGCCCAAAAAAAAAAATACCATATGTAAAATAAAAAAAACATAAAAGCAGAAATACCTATAATGCATTTTCTCTCATTTATTCCTTGACGTAATGCTGAAGTTTATTTAACTGAATTTAGGGGAATCAATACTAACTGTAGATGGGCACCGAGCTACACATGCAATTCAATACTGCTTTGTGTTAGGACAGTTTCCTAGGTGTATGTATACCATACTTCAAACTGCTCTAACAACTCACAGGGTAGGTTGCTCAAAAATTATAAAAGGCCTACCTGAACTCACAGGGCAGGTGGTCCAAAAATTAAAAAATACCATATGTAAAAAATAATAATGGCAAAAATGTCTAGAATGCATTTTCTCTCATTTATTTCATGAGGTAATGCTGAAGTCTATTTAACTGAATTTAGGAAAATCAAGACTAACTGTTGCTGAGCACTGAACTGCACCTGCAATTCAATATTGCATTGTGTTAGGACAGTTTTCCAGTTGTATGTATACCCTGCTTCAAACTGCCCTAACAACTTAGGAGGGTCAATACTAAGTATAGCTTAGTGCCAAGTTGCAGTAGAGCTGCAATTGCTATGCAACAGTGCATTGTGAAAAGACGAAGCTTTCTAGGTTTGTGTCATATCGTGCTTCAATCTGTAGTATGTCCCCCAAATGGATGTGCTTGACTAAGCCTTCTCCCATTGAAGGCACTTATGCACTACATGTGGCAATATGCCACTTAAACAGCATCATTTGCTTTATTTATATATATTTATTATATTGCAAGTCTTCACAGGATTATTGTATTTATTAAATATTATATCGTATTATTCTCTTCTATTTATTTATATACTTAATAATTTATTTTTATATTATATATATATTTTTTTATATAGTGTGTATATCTTTTTGATCATCTTTCATTTGTTGTTAATATATTAAATCTATTGTTAATATTATATGTATTTATATATTGTTCTATTGTATTTATTTATGTATTGTACACCTAAGTTGGCTTAATGGTGGAGAACTTGTACTCTTGAAAGTGAGGTTACAATTTCAAATCCTGCAGGGGTTAGGGTATGTATGCCTCATTTTAGCACACTTAGGTGCCTCCTGCATGTATTACGTGGTAGTCTCAAAATGGTATCATGAACTAGAAAGTATAAAAGGATCAATTTCCATTTTCATTTCCATATTGGTATTATAATTATTTTTGTACTTTTTTGATAATTTATGTATGCTGTATGTATAAGACCTGAAAGGAAAAAAAAAAATTGCACTGGCAAACCCTGAATCTGAACTGGCAAACTGAGTTTTCTAATGTCGCCATAGTATGATCATTATTTGCACATTTGCTAGCATCAGGTTTTAGTTTTCATTGAAATTAATTGCTAACAGAAAGGAAAAAAAAATATAGTTTTATTTATACATAGTTTTAGTATGTATAAGCCCTGAAAGGAAAAAAAAATATTGCACTGGCAAACCCTGAATCTGAACTGGCAAACTGAGTTTTCTAATGTCGTCATAGTATGATCATTATTTGCACATTTGCTAGCATCAGGTTTTAGTTTTCATTGAAATTAATTGCTAACAGACTTATCATCTCAGTTTATGTGCTCTTTATACTGTGCTTACAGTTTTTGTTCATTAATTGCAGCATGCAAGGCTCGGGGGTCAGATCTTCGGGTCCATTTTAAGGTATGCTGGTAAAGATTCAATCATATTTAGAACCGACCATCCATTCTTTTTGCCTTCTTTGTCGCAAATCATGGCATACAAACTGATTTTGTAAATAAACATATTACTTTGTTGTGTAATTTAAGGGACGCTGGTAAAAAGATTCAATTGTATTTGGTATCAACCTTACATTCCTATGGTATTTTTTTGTTGCAAATCATGACATATATAGTGATACTATATATAAATACATTTCTTCGTTGTGTAATTTAAGGTAGAATGCTGGTAAAGATTCAATTGTATTCAGGATAAATCCTTAATGTTTTGCCTTCCTTTGTCATCGGTCTTGGCATATAAATTGATTCTACAAATAACTATATTTCTTCTTTGTGTGTTATATACAGAATACCCGAGAAACAGCCCAGGCCATCAAGAAATTACACTTGGCAAAGGCCAAGAGATATCTGGAGGATGTTATTGCCCACAAGCAAGCAATACCCTTCCGTCGATTTTGTGGAGGTGTAGGCCGTACTGCACAAGCAAAGTCTCGACATTCAAATGGCCAAGGACGTTGGCCTGTAAAGTCTGCTGAGTTTTTGTTGGGACTTCTGAAGAATGCAGAAAGCAATGCAGAGGTTTTTCATTACTCCCAGAACTACTATTAGGATGTACTTTGCAGTCAGCTGGCATACGTATGCTATATAAATTAATCCTTTTATTCCTTTGCAGGTTAAAGGGCTAGATGTTGATGCATTATATATATCTCACATTCAAGTGAACCAAGCACAGAAGCAACGGAGAAGAACTTATCGTGCTCATGGAAGAATCAATCGTATGTTTTCAGTTCCTTCTAATATGTTGTATTTTATTTTGTGGTGAACAATTCGGGTAAACTTTCATTTGCTCATTCCTTCGTTTTTGTAGCCATTTATTGGATTTAAATTACCTCTGGGTTATTTGGCTATGCAGCTTACATGTCACATCCATGCCACATTGAGTTAGTACTCTCTGAAAAAGAGGCACCTGTTAAAAAGGAGGTATGATCATTGTTTTCTATTGCTGTACTCGACTCTTTTAAGTATTGGATTCTCATTTCATTTCAAATGTGTGTTGCTGTTAATAAATACTGAACATGATGTTTGATGTGAAGTAATTTATATGTGATGGTTTGTCATGTATAAATAGAACTTTTCTATGCTAACTCCACAATAAAAATGTATTTGGTAAAGCATTGTTTTAAACATTCGTCAACACAATTTATTTACACGCTTTACTACTGTTATACAGATTTTGACTAAAATCTTTCTGGTTTATAAGCAGGCTGAATCTCAGATTGCTGCCCCAACTAGACAAAAGAGAGGCCCTCTTCGTAGTGGCACTTCATCATAAGGTGCCAGAGCAGTTTTGATGCAGCACTTCACTACCACAGTTTTTGGAAGCACGGGTTTTTTGAGACTTGAATTTTTTTGTAGGTTCTCTTGCATGAACTATTACCTCCACGGAGTTTATTTGAGGCAGACATGTTAAATTTTGTTAATCCTCCTTCATTGCAGTATTATTTTTTGCCTTAATGGCTACTTGTGGGTTTCAAACATCAAGTTGCAGTAAGATGTAATTGTTTTACTCTGCAATGTTTAAGGCACTGGGATAGTTTGTAGGATGTTGTTTGTCAAATAACAGCGTAAAAATTATTTTCCATGCATACCATGTGGAAGTGTCTGCAAGGCTGCCTGGGGAATGAAGCTTCGGGTTCAAAGTGTGTTGTTTAAATTTCGACAGACATCTTAGGTTGTAACTGTCCTGCATTTTAAAAAATACAGGGTTTGCTTTGGCTCATAAGATGTCATGGTGCTTGTATCAGATCTTTGCAAATTAGGCATAAACATAATGTTTGAAAGGTAAATCTGTTTTTCAATTTTATTTTTAAATGGCATACTGTGTGTTAATGGTTCAGTACCTGAATTTTACTATTAAATATGGAAAACGAGATGCGTTCTAATTTCCCGAGTATGGATTAAACATATTTTTCAAACATTTGTCGAGAAATCGACTGGCTGCGTTTTGCTTAGGTGGTGGGATTAACATGTGTTAAATTATTCTAGGTGGTCTATAACATGTACATCTTCGTGCTGGAGAATATTTTGCTGACTAGGGATTTAGCTTGACAACTCTAGAAGTTTTTTCGATGAAGATTTGGTAGTGAGTTCTTCGTGGGTTATTAATAAGAAATATAATCTATAAGGCACAATCTAACTAGACCCGACCCTTAGATTGTTGATCCATTACATTATACTGAGATTCTGGAGAAAGCTTTTGTAAGTCTATAAATATTTGCATCGACAATATCCCATAAATTAATCTTCCATTTTTAATTTCCACATTACAATGTTCTTGCCTATTTTTTTTTTTTTTTCAATCCTCCTTAATGTATTCACCATCTTTATTGAATATTACCAAAATAAATTCTGGAGCTCCCACTTGTAATGGTGAGGAATGGGATTCACTAGTTTAAACATGCAGATTGAGAATTAAATCTATTTACGATGACATCACATTGCATTGAGGAAATGATCAATAGGTTCAATTGTAGACACGATGATTGATCACTTTCTTTTTTTGAATTGTTGTAATTGAATAAGATAGAATGATTTAATGTAAGAATAGGGCTAGTGATGCATTGAGAGTAATCGACATAAACATGAGTTTCAAAACATATATGCAAGCTTTTTGTACAGATTTGGAAATAAGAGTTTGAGAGGAACTTGTGTGTGCAATTTGAGTTTGAAAGTGTTGGCTATGGGGCCAGGTGTCCTAATCTTGAAGGTGTCAAATGTGGATATCAAAAATAGATTCGAGATAGGATATCATTAAGTATATTTTTTTTAAATTTTGTCGAAAAAGTTTTGAACACTGTTTAGCAATTGCCATTGTTTAGGGTTTTTTACTTCTTCAAAACCTGGTTCTCTTTTTCTCTATACTTTCTGGGTCTGTATTCCTTCTCTTTTGAACTTGTGATCGGTTCAAAATTGGATCCATTTGATTTGGACTGTGGTGCCTAGCACCACAGTCCAAGGGTGCCCTAGTCTAGTTAGTCCTTTTGGACTGGGCAAAGGTAAGGAAGTCAAAATAGAGAGTAAAGACCACAAATTTAGCATTGGTTTGAGTAAAAACAGGCATATTTATGGCTTAGAAGGTAGAAACTCTAAAGTGAGGCCCAAGTGAGTATAAAATTATAGAGGATACGACGTACAATAATACACCACTTCAGAGGTGATTAGCTCAAAAAACCCTCTACTTGACAACTAGAACTAAGGTTATCAATTTCAGATACCGCTTGCAAGGAACAAGGTATGTGAAATAGATTCCCTGCTGATCTTGAAGTGTGTAATGTATTAAAACTTAAAATGTGTTCATTTCACTTCAAAGTAGAAAACATGTTTGGGAGAAAAAACACTACACCCCAAAACTTGTACAATGTGTTATCAAATTTTAAATGGATTACCATATGCTTGTGACACTAAGACTTAAATTTTTTATTTATTGATAATAAACTTGAAGGTATATTGTAGCATTCGAACAGCACCTGTGCACTTGCAAATTCACATAAGAAACCACTTCCTAAGCACCAATTTATAGATAATTAGCAAATTAGTTTACCACAAGTAGTTTCAAAAAATATATTTAGAAAATTACGAAAAGTGGTTGCCAACTTGAGCATGACTTCCCCAATTTGACCCACTCAACGTAGATGGGCAACTTGGCCTACCAAACCATCTCAAAATAGATAAAGTATTTTCATAAGTGGTAAAGATTTTAAAGTAAATGCCCTCAATTTTGAGCTCATACATGCCATAAGATGTTGTCATACCTTATCATAGAATTCCACAAAGAGGGGTGCTCCAAATCTACCATATTTATCCACCTTATGAAGACTTGTAACTCATCAACAAAAGTACCAACACTTAGCTTATTTTGAACATGATGGTTGAGATTCCAAAGTAAATACCCCCAATTTTTAGCTCATACATGTCATAAGATCTTGTCATAGCTTATCAATAAAGTCCACAAAGAGGGGTGCTCTAAATCTACCATATTTTTCCAGCTTATGAGGATTTACAACTCATCGACAAAAGTACCAACGCTTAGCTTATTTGTATATGATGGTGATATTTCTTGGTTATTGTTTTATGTATTGACGACATGCTATTTATTAGCAAAGGGAAAGGTTTGATTTTTGGAATTAAAATTGGAACTTTTATCCAAGTTTGAAATGAAAGATCTTGGAATGGAAAAACACATTCTTAGGATATAAATTAAAGGAGAGAAAAAAATGCTGCTTGGTCTCGGTAAGTATGCGAGCCCGAGTTCACAAAGGTTCAACATTTAAGATTGTAGATCATTGTGTTCTTATTATAATGGGAATAAAGTCATTTGTTACACATCACTTACATCCCCTTCAAAGATGGAAGACATGAGCAAAGTGTCTTACTAGTGTGTAGTTCAAAGCTTAATGTATGTTATGGTTTGTATTAGACTAGACTTTGCCCAGGTAGTGAGAGTACATAGTCGATATATGTCTATTATTGGTAGCGTTCATTAGGATGTCGTTAAAAGACTCTTTCGATATTTCATGGTATAAGAGATAAAAATTCCTTCGATATTCATGATCTTGTGGATTTAGATGAGGTAGGTGATGCCAAATAGCAAAAGAATCACCAATGCTTATTTTTTTATTCTATTTGTTGGAGCTATTAGTTGTATGATTAATCAATGGGCTATGGTTGTTATGTCCACCTAGAGGTAGATTAAATATTTGGCCATACCTATAAGTCATTTGGCTTAAGAGATTGTGTTTAGACATTGTGTTTTTGATTAAAGAAGTAGCAAAAACAAGGGTGTTGACGCTTAATACAACAACCCATAGGCCGTAAAGACAACTTACAAGGGTACAAGCCCCAAAAACAACAAGGCCTGACAGGAAAACAAGACCTTGTCAAACTAGAAACAACCCAAAACCCAACTCAAGAAAGGGGGGAAACACTCGAGCCATGACCAAGAGGTTTTTGAGGGGTGGGAGAAGATTTCCCTTTTTGTCTGTGACAAACCACAATCCATGCAATGCTATCATTAGGCTCAACAAAAATGAGAGTCTGATAGGGAGGGACCAACAAAAATTTGATCAGTAGCAACAATAGGGGATAAAATAGCTTCAAGATGCTGCGAAAGAGAGGTAGCATGAGTAGAAGCGACCGAAGGAGAACAATGTTGTAGATTTAGAGAAGGATTCACAAGGACAAAGGATGCAACAGTCGAAGAAGCAAGAGGGTTCAAAGCTATAGTAGAAAAATCATCCTGGGACGGGATGCCATCCTCTTGAGAGGAGCCCTCAGAGTTAAGAGTCCAAAGCATTGATCGTTAGGTGTTCAACACTAGCATCTTTCCACTAGGTAGCAACACGTTTGTGTCAAGGCAACATACAATCTGAAGCAAGATGACTCGTAGTGAAGCATCTCCTACATCAAAAGGGGAGGCCCTCAAAGCTCAACGGTTGGGTCTAGGGCTTGTCCCCAACCATTAAAACTACATCCCCAGGGAAAGGTGCAGAAATGTCAATATCAACTAAGATGTGAGCAATAGTGGAGTGGCCCATAGAAGAGGTAGCATCGTTGACCTTCAAGAAATGCCCAATAGAGTTGTCAATGGCCTCATAGCAAGAATGCTCCCATAAATGAAGGGGGAGATTAGGGAGGGGAACCCAAATTGGACACACATTAAGAGGTTCAGTAAGAGGGTTAAACAAAGTTGTCCAAGGTTTAATGGAGAGATAGTGGTCCCCCCAAGTCCACAACATGCCCAAAAACAGGTCCAATCATGAGAGGAGGTAAAGGAAGCAATAAAAAACCCCTTGGCACAAGGAAAAAGATCAATGCTATGCGCAACCAGAGGCTTCCAGGGGTCACTTACCCAACTATGAAGGTTCGGGAGAGAAGGCCAGAAACCAGCAAATCTGCACACTAGGGCCATCGTTGGTAGAAGCCAATGTGTTATGATAGGGAGTAGTCACAATTTAATGTGATAATCAAAGTGTTTTCTTGGTGAAGAACTTGAATTTTCATGCCAGGACCAAGCATATAGATGTTTAGTATCACTCTATGAGAGACATGGTTAATGATGGTGGGGTAAAGTTGAAAAAGGTAGAAACTTTGATGAATGTTGCAAATGCATTGGCCAAATGCGTGAGCATAAAAAAAATTAGATGTTGTTTAGAGTCTATGTGCCTCTCGGGACCTAGTAGTTGATTCCATGATAACATGCTACCCTTGATTCTTGAAAGACATTTAGAGAGTAGGAGAATGTTGGGAATTAAAGTGTCTCAACCTTTGCAAGTACTTAATGTAATTATTTTATTATCAAGCATTCTCTTATAATTATGTCATATTTTAATTATATTTTATTTAATATTTTTGCTCAACCTCATATGGGGTGTTGAAATTTATGTAAGGGATCTAATGCCAAGTGTTGGTACTTTTGTAGACAAATTGTATGTGTAGTCACATAAATCTGTCCACTTAATTAAATGAATATTTAGTATTTATTTGATTATTTAACCATCAATTAATAATTAATTAAATTAATATTTAATTAATTCATCTTAACCCTATTCTCCTATTAATTAAATAAATTATTCAATTTATTTGATTTAATTCACTTAACCAAATTCAGACCATTAATTAAATAAATAAATCATATTTATTTAATTAAATCTTCTCTCACATTTAAATAAATTAATATTTATTTAAAACCCCCAAAATCCCACCTCTCACATTTAAATAAATAAATCATTTATTTAAATCACCTTTATCCTCCACCCACTTGCATTTTCCTACAAATGCAAGTTGCACAATTATTTTAAATAAATAATTTATTTAAAATCACCTTTATCCTCCACCCACTTGTATTTTCCTACAAAAGCAAGTTGCACAACTATTTTAAATAAATTATTTATTTAAAATCTTATTTATCCTCACCCACTTGAAACCTTTAATGGTTTCCCTTAAAGTATTCAAACTTGATGGCTTTAAAGTCTTCAAACTTGATGGCTTCCTTCTATAATCTTCTTAAGACTTTAATGGTTTTCCTTAAAGTCTTCAAGCCTTTAATGGTTTCCCTCAAAGTCTTCAAGCATTTTAAATGCTTTATCTTCTTTTTCTCATTTAAATAAATTAATATTTATTTAAATATTTATCCAAATTCAACTTACACCATTTAATTGAAATAAATGATTTTATTTTAATTGAAAATACCAAAATTTCTCCCACTTGCATTTTCCTACAAAATCCACTTGTATGCCTAAACCCCTTCTAGATTCTTCTAAACCCTTCCTAATTAGCCTAATCCATCCCCTAAATATTGTCACATTCCTAAGCAAATTGGAGTCACTTCTCAAAGACTCCAAAGTCTTTGAAAAACAATTAATGCTTTGTGTGTTCAACAAATTAACCCTCAAAGTCTTGGATAACCTTTGAAAGCTTTCAACCTTCAACCACTTAATCCCCAAAGTCTCCAATAACCATTAATGGTTAATTCAACCCTCCCACATGGTTAAAACATTTGTTTTGACTCAACCTCTACCCAACCCAAAGGTCTCATCAGGCCATTAATGCTTTGACCATGATTATCTCTTAAACATTTGCACAAAGGTTTATCCTTGGATTAACTCTTAATCCAATGGGTAATCTTAATTTAGACTTGACCCTTACCTTCTAGATAACCATGAGGTCTTCTCAGGCCTTTAATGCCTCCAACCTCTTCTCTCAACCCAATCCTATGTTGAAACTTGTCACCATTTTATTGGTGCCAATTGTGTACATGGATCCCCAACTTTCAATCCTAACCCTTGTTAAGATTGCTCAATCTTAACCCTTCATTTCCCTATTTCTTCTATAAATAGAACCCTTCTCCTCAAGCAAAAGGGGAAGCATTTTAGAGTATTGTTGTTATACTGGCATTAGCATAGAGCTTTTTCATAGCATCACTATCTACTCTAGCATAGTATTTAGCTTTTCATTTCATATTTGAAGCTTAGTATTAAATCTCAATCCTCCATAAGCATCCATAGTGCAAAAAGCTGCTGAGAGCTACACTCATTTGGGACTTGGAGAGGAGAGGAACAAGGGAGGAGCAACTATGAGCATCTTGATTAGCTATTTCATTTTATGTTTATATGCTTTCTATTTCATGCTTAATATCTCTCTTGATATGCCTGTTTAGGATAATCTTTTGTTGCTAACACTAACGTTTGTTTCTTGTGCTCTTGTGTGTGTTGCCATCAAACAGATTTTCTAATCCTTTTTGCAGAGCATCATTTGGTGAACCTGACGTGAATCGAACACGCAACCTTCTGATAACCATGAGGTCTTCTTCTGATAATCATTTGCAGAGCATCATTTGGTGAACCTGACGTGAATCCAAACACCAAAAAGATCAATTTTTTTTTTTTAACCAATAACATGTTTGAATGTTGAAAATGTCACACAGGTTGCGATTTTGACACTGTTTTGGTGCGTTTGGCATTATTTTGGCGCTATTCCCCCTGTTTCAGTGCTTTTCCCTTCTCTGTCTTTCCCTTTCTTTTAATACGTTTGTGTTAAATAGTGCCTCTGTTCAAACGCAGACTAGCGCTATTGTAACAAAACGTTGTACAAATCACTTTGTAACCAAAAATAAAAAATAAAAAACCAAAAAAAATAAAAAATAAAAAAATTTAGGCTTGTAGAAGCCCACCAAATAGGCGGATTTTACTAACTATTTTTCTCTTTTGTGCAGATTTAAATTAGATTAAAGAGTAGATTTATATTTTTTTACTAACTTGTTTTTGAAGTTGGTTTTAAAAATGAATTCACTTTTTATTTTGGTTTAAAATTAACTTCACATTTCAAATTTGGGCTTTTGAAAAAGAATCACACATTTGTTTGGGGCTATTAAAAAGAATTTCATTGTTCAAAGGTAAAAAGAACCACAAACTTATACAAAAACAACTTTATTTTTTTTGCAAGTTAGAAAACAAACTTCGTTTTGGTGCTTAAAATCAACAAGGCAAATTTTATTTCTTGCATCAAGATAAAACTCACAATCCACACTTCCATTTTTGGTGCAAATAAAATTCACAATCAACTTGTCTCATTTTCAAAGCAATTTTACTTCATGCAAACGTGTTTTTCATTAAGTTGACCAGGATTTTCAAATTCTAGTTTACTCAAACAATTGCCTTTGAAAATTAAAAAGAATACCATGATTGTTGGAGCAACATCTCCAAATAGTTAGATCACATTGCAATGACAGATTAAAAAGAACAAGTGTTTTTCGTGCTTGGCACACTTGTGCAAAGAGTTGGTCGAGTGGTCCTACTTCTAACACACACTATCCTCTCCCTTGGCTTTCGTGGTCCTAGGTGCAAGAGAAAAGTGTTAGTAACACTCAAAATTTTATCTTTTTAAGAGAGGCCTGCCAAGAGACACATCACTCTTGGGAACGACCTTGAGCGGTAAATCCTTCGAGCCGCTATAGAAATCAGGTGTGAGCGAAAGCTGTAGCCTTGGGTATAGCTGTTCCTACAGTGTAACTGGCCGAAAGGACAAATGGGCCCCACCACCAGTTACAAGGCTCTTAAGTGAGTCACTGCAGAATGAACTTATGTCCAAAAATATCGAACATGACTAAACACCTTTAAGTAGTAGCCCACCTGTTCTATTGATTGAGGATATTTGAGGTATAATTTAGTGCAAGAGCATAGATGGTTTTGCTCCCAAGATACTCACCATACATATTTCCTTGAGTAGAAACATAGCTTTTTGAAAAGTCACTTGTGACTTGATAAAAGTGGTGACTCCCCCATCATAGGGATCATCTATTTGTTATGCTCGTGCAAGACTTAGTATATCACATCCTTACCTGCCACGGCGGGATTCATAAGGTATGTAGTACCAAAGTCGAAGAAATATCAAGATGTGGGCTAAATTTATCACAACTGGCCATTTGACCTTAGGGATAAAGAGTGTTTGAAGTGTGTTCGTTTTACAGACCTAGTGCAAATTGAGCCGACTTCAGGCTTTGGAATTACACCTTAAAATAAATCTAAAGGAAGGGTCAAAAACAAGTCCAAGGATTGGGTTGATCTAGACCCATACTCATTTGTGCCTTTTGAGGCAACATTCTTGTGTTTGTGTGCTTGCTTTGTTTTCTTGTCAAAGAAAAATCAGAAAATCAATCCCAAAAACAAAGTATTCATCCAACATCTGTCAACACAACCAAAAACATCAAAAACAAGGTACAAACAAACAAAGAATCAAAAATTTATGACCATTCTTCACATCTTGCGAAAGAAGAAGTGTCATCAGAGTATCACCTTGAAAAGGAGACCACTAAGCTCAAAGGCTTTAATCAAAAGGAGGAAATTCTTCTATATCAATTGACAAATCTTTGTCTCCCATAGAGTCTTTCTACATCGCATGCGTCTATACCTTCAAGGTAAAACAAACGAGTTTGATTCAGAATCATTGAACCGCAGAGCTTTTATGCAATATAGAGCTCTGAGTTATCACAAAAATCAAGGAGGAAAGATTAATCCCAATTTCTTCCCAAACATCTGTATCACCTACAACACAGCTCGAGAAGTGCCACCAACGTCTGAAAGGGAAGAAGAAGAGTTTGTCCCATTTGTGACACAAAGTTTTTATTGAAAGTTGAAAACATTTTCATCCATCATCCCACTCATACATCATCACTTCATCATCAATCCATCCCAACTCTCAAAACATTAAGAGGTTCTTGTCCCACGATTCCTTTTTAGATATTGCTTGAAATCAAACACATCACATCACTTTTAGATTGTTTCTACATCTAGGATAAGCTCATCCTAAGAGACACATCTACGCAGGTTAAAACTAGTTCATGAGTGAATCCTCTCATTACTAGGTAGTCAAAATCTGTAACACATCTCAGATTTCTCTACACCTTATCACATCCAAACTCATCAAAACAAACAAGCAATTCAAAGAAAGAATTCTGGTTACATTTACCTTTAGAGTGCTAGAGATCTACAATCCACTAATCATCCATCTTTCATTGAACAACTCATCATCATCTTCAATCAACTTCAACACAAACTTGCAAACAAAATGGCTCAAACCCGATCGCGATCAAGGCAGCGAGAAATAGAAATTGAGGAAGAAGAGGACAACCTCAATGAATTTCAAGAAGCACTTGGAGGAACTGGGAATGATGAAAACCCAGGTACACCCACTCCTTCAACAATCGAAAGGGTTCAGCATAACCCTCATTTTAACAGATTATTTGATGAAATACTAAGGAGCAACGCAGATGCTCACTTCTTAAGACTTGCTCAAGAAGGAGCCAAACTCCCCTCAGACTTTGATCTTGCCCAATTAAGACAAGCATCAGAAAGACAAAGTCGCCATGAGGAGGAAAGGCGTAGAGATCCCATCAGATATAACATTCCTCAAGGTAACCCACCACCTCCTCCTCCAAATGAAATAGAGATGTTGCGGCAACAAGTCGAGAATCTCGCCCAACAACTTCATAGTGGTGTTAAGACCAATCAATTCTCACTTAACGACATTTGTCCCTATCCTTTTGATAGGAATCTTTATATGCCACCCTTTCCACGCGGGTTCGAAACACCAAAATTCGAAAAATATAGAGGAAAGGGAGATCCCCGTGATCATGTCCGAGAATTTCATTCCGCTTGTCTCGAAGTCGCTTATGAGGACACATACCTAATGCGCCTTTTTCCCCAAAGCTTGGGAGGAACAACCACATCATGGTTTTCCCGACTACCAGGTGGCATAAGAACATTTGAGGAACTCATCCAGAAGTTCCTATCTCATTACTCTTATAATATTGAACGCGACATCACCATGGCTGATCTATGTAACACCAAACAAAAACCAGGTGAATTATTCTCAGTATTCCTGCAACGATGGCGCCAAATGTCTAGCAGACGTTCTCTTCAGTTACCTGAACGAGAACTAGTGGAAATTTTCATTTCCAACTTAAACGAAGAAATGGAATTTCACCTGGATGTCAAAGACACAGATTCTTTTAACGATATGATCACCAAAGGTATAAAATGTGAAAGGGCACTCATCAAAAAAGGACTCATCAAAATCTTTAATGAACCCAAAGATGTTCCTCGCCCGCGCTTCAATAGCGATAAACCGAACTTCTGGAACAAGAATAAGAATATCGTTAACGATGGAGTTGTGGATGCTCGGACTGTCCAAAATGCACAACCTGTGGTTCGGTTTGCAGGACAAAATCCTCCACCTCAAAATAACACAAATGTTCTTCCTAATCAAGGTCGCATCACATCTCAGGATGAACCAAGACCTCGTCCACAAAAACAAAAACGCACATACACTCCCTTAGGGGAACCCATTGAAACAGTGATGCGACAACTCATTTCTCAGAATTTGATCACTCTACCTAAGTTATCAAATTATGAGCCTCAGGTCAAACCGGCATGGTGGAGAGATACTGAACATTGTGAATTCCATCAAGGAAGAGGACACAAAACAAGTAATTGTCACCGATTGAAAGATCTCATTCAGGATCTTATTGACCGAGGAGAAATTGAAATTGAAGGGCATGACCCAAAAACAACCAATAATGATCATCAGATGTTCAAGAATCCACTTCCATCACAAGATCAAAGGGGTCCTTCCACTTCCAGACGAGGTCCTGATACCACTGATTATACGCAAGCTGCGTATAACTACACTGTCAATTACCTGTATGATGCCAGTGAACAAATTGCAACTATCACCTTCAAAAATCCCACCTCAAATTGCAATGTTGTTACGCGTCGCGGCAAAGTTACCATCAAGCCAGCTCCACAAGGCACCACCTCCATCCCAAAGCAGTACAATCTTGTGGAACAATTAGACAAAACCCCTGCGCTCATATCCATTTTAGAACTACTGCGCCTATCACCATCTCATAAAACTATCTTGGATCAAGCACTCCAAGAGGCGTCAGTCCCTGCAAACTTGAATACGAACCAGTTTCAAGCCATGGTTGGAAATCTAAAGTCATCACCTTGTCTCACTTTTTCCGAAAGTGACAACTCTTCTTTCCAACAACCTCATAATGCTTCGCTACACATTGAAGGCTTTGTCAACCAACACAGGATCAAGCGAGTCTTGATTGATAATGGAGCAGGCCTAAACATTTGCACACTACAGTTGGTCATAGCATTGGGCTATGCAGTAGAATCAGTGGATCCTCGCAAGAAGATCACCATCAAGGCCTATGATGATGCAGAGCGTTCATCCAAAGGAGCTGTGGTACTACCAATCCAAGTAGGCCCTGCGGTAAAGCACATCATCTGTCAGGTTCTGGACCTTCCTCTGCCATATAATCTATTATTAGGGAGACCTTGGATACATGCCATGCAAGCCGTTCCATCTACCTACCATCAATGTATCAAGTTCCCACATAACGGTGTAGAGATCACAATCCTGGGCGATGCAAATCCCTTTGCATTTTGCCATAATATCAGCCATCAACCAGAGATTACTGTTCCTAATAATAGGGAAGCCATTTCCTCCACATCATATGTAAATCCTGCCTCTCTTGCCAGTTCGAACACCCCTATGCCCAAGCAAGAAAAGCTTAAAATGAAAGTCGCAGAGGAAGGTCCTGGAGAATACAACTTGAGTCAGCTCTTTTGTGTGGGACAAATGCCCACTTCTCCTAGAACACATGGTAAACCACAGCAGTTGCTCCAGCAACCACTAATCACGCCAGCATGTGCCTTAACACCTTTCATCCTTGGAAAGAGTCAAGAGGAAGAAACACAAGATGAGGACCTAGCGGACTGGATCTATAAGGATCCCATCACCACTGATAAACCGCAAGTTACACTTCCTACGGAACAGTATGGTAAAGGCCTCCTCATTATGCAAAGAATGGGGTATGATGGCCAGAGTGCTTTGGGATCCTGCAAACAAGGACGACATGAACCACTACTGCCAGAGTTCAAGCCCAAAGGTAATACAGGCCTAGGCTTTGAAAAAGAAGTCCTTCCTAAACTCAGATTCAAAGGAAAACCCAGCAAACCATTTTGCCCACCTACTGCAAAGAGGACACCTTTCATAATCAAAGCACCATCAAACATTATCCCCATTGCCCCATCAAGGCTCACAACCCCACCACAACCATCTACAATACCAATCATCCCACCAAACGAACCAGTAATCCCATCAATAACACCAATAGCAGCAACAACTATATTGGAACCCGCAGTAGCATCTATGGCACCAGCCCCTCCAACAGAAGTTACTAAATCAACACTGCCGATACTTCCAGTGATAGATCTTTTAAACCCCATCACGATTTCTGCAGCACCGATCACTACAAAGATACATAAACCAATCACACCTGCCGTATTTAACTCCAAAGACATCCCAGTATGGTATAGCAATCGGATGCTGGAGAGTGATTCAGAGACTGACTCACATGAGTGGGAATTCGATTCAGTGCAACTTAACACTTCAGATGAGGAAGACACATCACCACCTCCACCCTGCAAAGACATCCCTGTTTACGGAGAAGCACAGATAAAGACCACTTGGGTACCTGAGCTGGAAACATCTTCCACAGACCCTACGTCTCATCCTACGCCTGATTCTGACAGGGAGAGTACCATCAACGACCTTCACCACACCGTCTTAACCCTCACTGATACATCTCCCGCACTTAACTTAATCGATGAAGTAATGCCCATTATCCACCCTGAACTCATTGAATGGAACCAACCAAATCCCCCATGTCTTGACCTCTTCCAGAACGATGAGGCTATCATTGACTTTTTGGAATTAAGGGATAATCTACCAAGCGGGGATCACAAAGCTGGATTCGCCATTGAACTTAATAGCGCAGCATACTTCGGGGCGGATGCCAAACCCTTCAGCTGCAAAAATATAACAATAAAACATGGATCTTCCAGTGAAAACCACACTGTGGCACTGTTTGATCCGACAAAAGTAAAAAGAAAGAGCGTATCCAATGGTGAAAACCTCTCTGAGGCGCCTGAGGATGAAGGCTTTGACATCCTCCCTGCTAGTACACAACAGGAACGATCAACGATTCTTATCGAGGAAACCAAAGAATACAATGTGGGGACTCCTGAAAACCCTCATATCATACATCTGGCATCTCTTCTCACTCCAGAGGAACAGCCTCAATTTATAGAGTTCTTCCAACAGCGTCAGATCAACTTTGCATGGTCATATGCAGACATGCCTGGGCTTGATCCTGATTTAGTCATGCATCATCTCACAGTAGCAAAAGGAGCCAAACCTGTCAAGCAGAAGCTTCGTAAGATGCATCCTCAGATTGCCGTGCTAGTCAAAACAGAACTCAAGAAACTCCTGGATGTTGGTTTCATTAGACCAATTGATTATGCAGAATGGATCTCCAACATTGTACCAGTTGGCAAACCAAAAGGGGGCATCCGCATTTGTACAGACTTCAGAGATCTGAATAAGGCATGTCCTAAGGATGACTTCCCTCTACCAAATATCGACATCATAGTAGATTTGACAGCAGGACATGCCATGCTTTCACTCATGGATGGCTTTTCGGGATACAATCAAATAAAGATCGCACCAGAGGACCAACATAAGACAGCCTTCACATGTCCATGGGGCACATACTGCTGGAATGTAATGCCTTTTGGTCTAAAGAATGCAGGAGCGACCTATCAAAGAGCAATGACCACCATCTTCCATGACATGATGCATACTATAATGGAAGATTATGTGGATGATTTACTAGCAAAATCACTTACTAGAGAAGGACATCTTCACATCTTAGATAAAATCTTTGATAGACTGGAACAGTACCATGTTCGACTCAACCCAAAGAAATGTGTCTTCGGCGTGACCTCCGGGAAGCTTCTAGGATACATTGTCTCAAGCAAAGGCATTGAGGTCGATCCAGCAAAGGTTAAAGCAATCATGGACATGCCACCTCCAAAGAATATCAGTCAGCTAAGAACACTACAAGGACGGCTTCAATCTATCCGCAGATTCATTGCACAATTGGCTGATAAGTGTCACCCATTCACACACCTGCTACACAAGAACATCCGCTTTCAGTGGGATGACAGATGCCAGCAAGCATTTCAGGCGCTTAAAGACTATCTCATAAATCCACCATTGCTGATGCCACCAGATCCAAGTAGACCGTTGTTACTTTATATCTCAGCGACAAGTACAGCATTAGGTGTATTACTGGCACAACATAATGCAGAAAGAAAAGAGTGTGCTATTTACTACATCTCTCGCACACTTGTGGGCTATGAACTCAATTACACACCTATTGAGCGAGCTTGCCTAGCAGTAATCTTGGCAGCCACTAAACTGAGGCACTATCTGTTAACACACAAGGTGCAACTCATTGCAAAGATTGATCCACTCAAGTATTTACTTAGCAAAGCAGCATTGACAGGTCGCTTAGCCAAATGGGTGATGATTCTAAGTGAATTTGATATTGAGTATGTGGACCGTAAAGCTATCAAAGGTCAAGTTATTGCAGATCAGTTGGCTGATGCACCTCTCATAGGCGATCATCCTCTCATTTCCAATTTTCCAGATGAAGAGATATTCATGATTACAGAAGCACAGTCATGGAAATTATACTTTGATGGTTCATACACTAGGCACGGCTCGGGGGCAGGCATTCTGTTTATCACACCTCAAGGTGATAGCATCCCGAAGTCTTACAGGCTCACATTTCCATGCACAAACAACATAGCAGAGTATGAGGCCTTGATCACAGGACTCAGATTAGCCATACAATGGAAATTAAAAGAATTGCAAGTATATGGCGATTCCCAACTAGTCATTCGACAAGCAACAGATGAGTATCAGACCAAGGATGATAAACTCATGCCATATAAGCAAATGGTGGACAATCTAAAGACATCATTTACTACTATCACTTTTGAGCAGATACCAAGAGATCAGAATCGAGCTGCTGACGCTATGGCTACCATCGCATCTCTACTAGATCTTCCACAGAATTCAACACGCTACGAGTTCTTGGTAGAACAACTTTGGATCCCCGCTTATGATATCCCCGAATCTGAAATGATATGTTGCCTTGTTGGTTCTGAATCCCCATGGTACGGTGAGTTCTACACCTATCTCCGTGATCACACCCTTCCTCCCAACCAATCAAATAACCAACGAAAAACCTTCATTCGCCAAACTGCTCGATATACCATTATTGCCGAAACCCTATACCGACGTAGTCTTGATGGTACTCTCCTTCGGTGTCTGGAACAAGATGAGATAACAAAGGTTTTGGAAGAGGTACATGAAGGAATTTGCGGGACTCATTCAAGTGGTCCATCACTAGCCAAGAAGATCATGCGAGCTGGATACTATTGGCCCTCTATGGAAAAGGATTCCTACTACTTTGTCAGGAAGTGCAAGAAATGTCAAGTTCACGGTGACCTGATACATGCACCAGCACAAGAACTGCAACCAATCACAACACCATGGCCTTTTTGTCAATGGGGCCTTGACCTTGTGGGTAAAATCCATCCATCTTCATCCAATGGCCATAAATTCATTATTACCGCCACCGAATATTTCACCAAGTGGATCGAAGCTGTTCCACTTACCCAAGTCACCGGCAAGCAGATCGCCTCATTCATCCTCAATTACATCATCTGCCGGTATGGTGTACCCATGTCCATCGTCACAGATAACGGTCTTCCTTTCAAAAATCAGGATGTTCGTGAGCTTTGTGAGAAATTTCATATCCAACACCACTTTTCCACTCCCTATTACCCACAAGGCAATGGTCAGGCCGAAGCATCCAATAAAAACATATTGAGAATCCTAAAGAAGACAGTCAATGATGCCGGTCGTGATTGGCATGTTCAATTGAATCCAACATTATGGGCATATCGAACTAGCATTCGAACCCCTACAGGTGCAACTCCTTATTCATTGGTCTATGGTGCTGAAGCTATCTTACCTATTGAGGTCGAGATACCATCCTTACGAGTTTCCTTGCATAATCTCATCGATGATGAAGCCTACAGAGTATCCCGTCTTCAGGACTTAGAGTTACTTGATGAGAAGCGACAAGCTGCATACAATCACCTCAAAGCCTATCAGCAGCGCATGAGTAGAAGCTACAATCACCGAGTTAGATCTCGTACATTTGAGGTAGGTGATCTTGTTCTTCGAGAAAATCCTCGCAACCAACCAAACAGAGAACATCAAGGAAAGTTTGAATCAAACTGGTTGGGCCCATATGTTGTCACTGCTGTATTCGGGTCCGGGGCATATCAGTTGGCCACATCAGATGGAGAACCACTCGCAGACCCAATCAATAGCATGCACCTCAAACGGTTTTATACCTAAGGTGTACAGAGCATCAGGCTCCCCTACATATCAGAAAAATACCAAAAACATTCAGAAAATGTCCTGAAGAAAATACAAAAACATTCACAAAAGTAAAGAAAAAAATCATGCATCCAAACGGTGAACAACCACTCCGGTGGCACCTTGGGTAAGTGCGATGGTGAAAACCTGGCAAACAGGCGCCACTCGTAAAGGCAATGGCTCCAGTATCTTTCAGGCTCATTGCGATCACATTCATGCACACATACATCCATCCATCCAAACCATGGCTTGTTATTTGATCTGCAATTAAGAAAATACTCCATGCGTCTAGCATCCCACCTTTTCATAGTCAGGTCTACAAACTGGGGGCAATACCCTTACCCTCGTGAAGGAAGTGGATTCTACATTGTCTCATATGATTCATTACGCACTTCATTCAGGCAATCATCAGAAAATATCAAAAACATTCAAAAATGACTCTCAAAATACCCAAAACATTCAAAATTGTTTCACAAAATCCAAAAAACATCGGAAAACCCATCGAAAATCACCCAAAAAAACATGGCAACACCTTGTACATATTCATTCAAGCAGATGCAAAACCAACATTAACACAGTACTCACACAATGACCATTTATCAATCGACCAACACAATCAACATCAACAATCCAAACTGTCTTAAACAAGGATGCATCCTTCCTTATCAAAACAAAGACAAGATGACATTTTCTTTGACAAGAAAATTATGTTAAGCTATCAAATACTTGGTTGATTTGCGAGTACAATCGTTTGTTTATCTGTATTAGGATCTTTCAGCATTGTTTTGTATCGTTTGCGCATTACTTCCGATGAAGTTCTGGGGCATGTACTAATGGTGTCTACGTGGGAAGTTCACTAAGCTATGTGATCATAGGCAAAAATATAGTCATAGATCACTACGGCTTGCTGACTACAGCGTATACCTCGACCATATGAGCATGAACCATTACCAAGGATCCATATTCTTTATTCTTTATGTATATATTGTTTGTTTGCAGGTACAATTCTCTTTCTTTGGTTCCTCCTACCTCATCCAAACTGGATAAAGGTTTTATTTCTTTGTACGGTATGCACTTGTCTCAGGATATGATCAGCCTAAGATCAAGGAGGACGATCCAAGTCATGCATGAACGGAGATAATCCTTGTCTGTTCCGCAAGCAATACTCAGGTCAACTTGATCCATTATATCAAGTTGCTTGTATTAACTTGCTATATCAAAATCCATGTAAGAAATACTCTGGTCATCTTGAATCTTTATGTCAAGTTGCTTGTATTTTCTTACAACATTTTAAAGCTCAATGATGAAAAATAAAGCACCATGGATCATCATTCCATCTCATTTGTATATACTGCATTCCGTTGCATTCCATCCATCCATACATTCATAAATAGCTGCATATCATTCATACATAGTCATAATAATGCATACTCTATTTTCCTCTTCTTCCATAAGAATGAGTCATAGGTTCTCCATTTCTTCTATCTAACATCGAACCCACCCCCCCTCACCCTCCCTATCTTGATCATCAACATCATCCTAATCCCTTCATCGCTTCCCATCCTCACTCATCCACAAAATTAAGCCAGTTACTCTATCTACACAGATACATCGACTCCCACACACCTAGACTATCAACAGATACTCTGATCAAGTATCTTCGGGTCTCAACAGGTAATCGATTATGGTAATCCTAGACTACATCAGGCATTTATCATAATGACCTAGTCTCAACGGGGCTGCCATGATTCCCCACAGCCATCCATCACATGCACATACATATCAATTGATCAACCAATCAAACACAATCCAACGGACAATTACATCAATTGTCTACGTCTCAACGAGTATTTTGCTTCATATACCTTGACTTCATCAGACAATTACATCAATTGTCTAAGTCACCATCAGGTCACTTTGATTCACTTACTCAGACTTTATCATGTTCAAGCGACCAACTGACATCAACTGTCACGCTTTGACTTGACCGGGGCAATTCAACCGATTGCACCAGATTGTCCAACCAATTTTGATCAATTGTATAGCATCAATCCAAACCCCACACTACATCTGCTATGTATCTCTTGCATGACCTCAGGGTACTCGCTGGCTTGTTGTTTCTTCATATTCACTCCATTTTCTCCCATTCTTTCATCATTAGTTCTAATTTCTTCTATTCTACCTCCCCTCCACTTTTCATTCTTTTTTCGAGAGATCGCCCGATATTTAAAAAAAAAAAAAAACAAAACATTCGGCCCATCTCTCGAGGGGGCATACCACCCATTAAATTTACATTTTATGGGGCATTTCTTCACACCTATTTTTCTTTCTTTGAAACGATGCGATAAACTGCACCGTCTCAAAGAGGGGCAAATGTAGTCACATAAATCTGTCCACTTAATTAAATGAATATTTAGTATTTATTTGATTATTTAACCATCAATTAATAATTAATTAAATTAATATTTAATTAATTCATCTTAACCCTATTCTCCTATTAATTAAATAAATTATTCAATTTATTTGATTTAATTCACTTAACCAAATTCAGACCATTAATTAAATAAATAAATCATATTTATTTAATTAAATCTTCTCTCACATTTAAATAAATTAATATTTATTTAAAACCCCCAAAATCCCACCTCTCACATTTAAATAAATAAATCATTTATTTAAATCACCTTTATCCTCCACCCACTTGCATTTTCCTACAAATGCAAGTTGCACAATTATTTTAAATAAATAATTTATTTAAAATCACCTTTATCCTCCACCCACTTGTATTTTCCTACAAAAGCAAGTTGCACAACTATTTTAAATAAATTATTTATTTAAAATCTTATTTATCCTCACCCACTTGAAACCTTTAATGGTTTCCCTTAAAGTATTCAAACTTGATGGCTTTAAAGTCTTCAAACTTGATGGCTTCCTTCTATAATCTTCTTAAGACTTTAATGGTTTTCCTTAAAGTCTTCAAGCCTTTAATGGTTTCCCTCAAAGTCTTCAAGCATTTTAAATGCTTTATCTTCTTTTTCTCATTTAAATAAATTAATATTTATTTAAATATTTATCCAAATTCAACTTACACCATTTAATTGAAATAAATGATTTTATTTTAATTGAAAATACCAAAATTTCTCCCACTTGCATTTTCCTACAAAATCCACTTGTATGCCTAAACCCCTTCTAGATTCTTCTAAACCCTTCCTAATTAGCCTAATCCATCCCCTAAATATTGTCACATTCCTAAGCAAATTGGAGTCACTTCTCAAAGACTCCAAAGTCTTTGAAAAACAATTAATGCTTTGTGTGTTCAACAAATTAACCCTCAAAGTCTTGGATAACCTTTGAAAGCTTTCAACCTTCAACCACTTAATCCCCAAAGTCTCCAATAACCATTAATGGTTAATTCAACCCTCCCACATGGTTAAAACATTTGTTTTGACTCAACCTCTACCCAACCCAAAGGTCTCATCAGGCCATTAATGTTTTGACCATGATTATCTCTTAAACATTTGCACAAAGGTTTATCCTTGGATTAACTCTTAATCCAATGGGTAATCTTAATTTAGACTTGACCCTTACCTTCTAGATAACCATGAGGTCTTCTCAGGCCTTTAATGCCTCCAACCTCTTCTCTCAACCCAATCCTATGTTGAAACTTGTCACCATTTTATTGGTGCCAATTGTGTACATGGATCCCCAACTTTCAATCCTAACCCTTGTTAAGATTGCTCAATCTTAACCCTTCATTTCCCTATTTCTTCTATAAATAGAACCCTTCTCCTCAAGCAAAAGGGGAAGCATTTTAGAGTATTGTTGTTATACTGGCATTAGCATAGAGCTTTTTCATAGCATCACTATCTACTCTAGCATAGTATTTAGCTTTTCATTTCATATTTGAAGCTTAGTATTAAATCTCAATCCTCCATAAGCATCCATAGTGCAAAAAGCTGCTGAGAGCTACACTCATTTGGGACTTGGAGAGGAGAGGAACAAGGGAGGAGCAACTATGAGCATCTTGATTAGCTATTTCATTTTATGTTTATATGCTTTCTATTTCATGCTTAATATCTCTCTTGATATGCCTGTTTAGGATAATCTTTTGTTGCTAACACTAACGTTTGTTTCTTGTGCTCTTGTGTGTGTTGCCATCAAACAGATTTTCTAATCCTTTTTGCAGAGCATCAGTATGTTATCAAAAGGTGGATAAATATGACAAATTTGAATTCCAACTCTTTTGTGAGATTTTATGACAAGTTATGACAACATCTTATGAAACATAAGAGATAAAATGGGTGGAGTTACTTTGGAATCTTGACTTCTTATGATAAGCATTATTATTTGTTATATGGTATCTATTTTTAGATGTATTACAAGTCAATTTGGGAACCTGCGTTGAATGGGTCAAAATGAGTACAAAATTCTACCAAATTTTTTCCAAGTATATTGTTGTTGAATACTCCTATAAAGACTTGCATTGTAGGTGTGTTGTAATCCATTTCAAGTTTGATAATACATCATGTAGGTTTTGAAGTGTGAGATTTTTCTTTTAAAGACTTTTCCCCACACAAATAACTGTGTTTTGGTATACTTGTTTATCTATTTATTATTGCATTTTTACTTTTTGTAATTAGTTTGAATCAAATTTTAAGTTTTTTGTACATCACTTCCTTCAAGTTTAGCATAGGAAGCTAGTTTTACATACCATACAGGAATTTATTTTCACATACCTTACATACCTTAGCATAGGATGAGAAATTGAAGATAGTCATGCTCAAAATTTGAAGATACGACTAGAACAAGAGCTGTAATGCTCTAAATCTACTTTCTAAACTACTATTTTTTTTAAATGGTGGATATTATAAGGTTCAAATAAGGGGAACACA
This sequence comes from Cryptomeria japonica, assembly GCF_030272615.1. Taxonomy (NCBI): domain Eukaryota; kingdom Viridiplantae; phylum Streptophyta; class Pinopsida; order Cupressales; family Cupressaceae; genus Cryptomeria; species Cryptomeria japonica. Next base: position 129,920,428 of record NC_081412.1, read on the forward strand.
CAAATTGCTCCGCTTTTTGTTTGAAAAATATAACATAGTTTCTAGTGTGCTCCCCCTAAAATGTTGAGTTTCTTATTATTTTAAGTTTTTCAAAAATCACTTGAGTGGAAAATACCTAATACCATGTAGTTTATGTTTGATTTTTTAATGTTTTTTAATCAATATATGATTTCTTACTAATTTTTAAAGTGGACACACATGGAAAATAAAAGGTTAAGTGTGCCCCTATAATTTTTTTAAAAATTAATTTTTAAATATGTTTAGAATAGAGTCTAGAATGTAAAAATATAATTGATTCAAATTTGGATGTATAAATAATATTTGACACTAAGAGTACTATACCTAGGTTTTTTTGGAAGAAATGAAGACATTAGCAAAAGAAACTCAAGTTCAAAACCTTAACATATTGAAAATGTAAAAAGAATTACATGGTTGGAAAGGTAAGAGAGAGCTTGACATTATTGTGTCAATTTTTGTAGATTAATATTGAAAGATGTGCAAACCTGATGAAGAGCACACTCGACATTTAGTCATTTTTTAATAGTATATAGAAAAACATGTCTTTAGGCATTGACATGTAAGTCCAACTCTTTACATATAATCTCCAAGAAAAACCCAACCCCAATAGTTGGCCACAATGAAGGCACGTTATACCACAAAAATGTTATAGGGCACTCACATTTGTATAGAAGCAAAAATCCAAAAATGGTAAAAAAGCATGTGGATCTTGTGATTCTAGCACCCCACATGTTCTATTTTACTTTGCATATTGTGCATTATCTAACATATCTACACACTTTTCATGATTTTGACAAAATTCTAATCAATATTTACCAAATATACCACCTTTTCTTGTTTGTTGACATAGAAGATTCAAATTACATATATTTTTTAATTGAATTGATAGTTTTTTTAATTGAATTTGATGGTATCAATTATTACTTTCACGTTTCGAAGATTTTGGATGATTATTTCAAAATTTCCCTCATACATATATGGGTTATGAAGTGTCTATAGGAGGGTCCCATGCATCATTATCATCTTGATTATCTTCATTATAAATGAATAAGATAAATATCTAGACCTAGTCAAGGGAATTTGCCAAAATTTGGCCTACTTATATTCCCTCCACTAAGAGGTAGTGGGAAGAGGTTGAAATCAATCGCACCAAACATGATATCTTTTTACAAGATGTGGAGATACTAATGAATTTCCACAAGATCACTAATTATTTCCTTGATGATACCCACAAGGCTTATATTAGCCTCAAGATAGGGTTAGAGTTAGGAAAACTCTAGCAACAACGCAAGGGGCATTTCCCCATTAATCAAGAAAAAATGTAAGTGCATGAAATCAAGTACAAATTTATTGACTTGTATTTAAATTTTTATACACATTAGATCTTATCATTACTTTAGTATAAATTAAGAAATTTTGATCAACAAAATAGCTAGAAAAATAGTATAATTTCTCTTTCCAAATGCTAAAAATAATCTCAACCTTAAAAGAATGTCAAATCTAATTATATCTAGATGGGATTTGAGGCTAGTCCCCTAATAACATCGTATCCTAAGAAAAAGGCTCAAGCCTCAAAGGATTGAAGAAATCATGAATCCAAGTGCAAATCTCAAGCTTTAAGATAGAACCAAAAGAGATGCTTGAGAGATTTCTGATGACCATGGAAAGGACATCAAGGATTGGAAATCTCTGTGTGGGTTAACCTAGAACCGATAGGTAAGCCTTTGTAAAGAATACACCAAGTAAAGTGATCAAGCTTTGGTTCAAGAATAGGCGAGAAAATTATGCTACCAAACTAATAACTAGGACTATAGAAATCATTTTGGGTTCAAAGTATGAACCATAAGAAAATGAGATGAATGTCAAGAATAGTATCTAGGAGGATTATCATTTTGAAATTTTGTATTGATATACCACTTTCAATACTTCCATGAAGGTTTTCAAGACTTATTTTGTGAATTATATAATAGGGATGGCTTCAATTACAACATCAAAGGTTTCACATTATTGACTGGATTGATGAAATTCAACCTTGTCTTTGTTCTAGGATAAAAGATTCTTGGGTAAGTTTAGAAAAGATATCAGGGATGTTTTTAACCCCCTTTTGAAAAACCTCAAAACACTAATCTAAGGGGTCTTGGCAAGAGGATTATTTTGACACTATATAATAGGTGATCACCAAATAGTTTGTTGATTGATATAAAGACAATTAAAAACAATAGCTTAATTTCAAAGATGCCAAGACATCATAGCTTCTCAATCCCACTAAATAATTTTCATTGCAAAACTGCCTTGAACTTGAATAAGCTCTCTCATTATAAGAAGGGTGTGAATACCAATCCCCTTCTAAAATCCAATTTCCCAAACAGATGACCAAAAGAAATAGAATGTTGTACTAAATTTTTTTAAGCCTCATTACCATTGAATGCACATATGATCCACTTGGTGCATAGAGCCAAACCTTGACATGTTAGAGTTATCTTGTATTAGCTAATAATTATTTATTTAATTATTAGTCTATTAAACTCTACGCTTAAGCTAAACTTAGACATTTAATAAATATTGTAGGTATTTGATAATTATTCTAATTATTAAATACACATTATCCCTTTAGGATTTCTTTAGGGTTGCATACCTTTAGGGTTTCTATTATCCTTTTTTAAGGATTGTATTGTACTTGTTCATTAAATTGATTCCCTTTCTGAATGATAATTTTCTTCTTCAGAGCATTTATGCTTTTTTGCTTTATGTGCCTCCATTCTTATCTTGTGACAGGTATTTGCATGCAGGTGTTCTTGGGATCTCTGAAGTTGTATTTCCTCAACTTCTTCATGGTATCAGAGCTTACATCTGCTGCTGCTTGTTCCTGATTTTTCAGAAGATTTTTTGGAGGAAGGTTTCAAGTTTTTTCAGAGTTTTTTATTGGATCTCGGGTATTTGTTTTGTTTTTGATCATTTTGGGCTCAAACAGACCTCACCGTTGAGCTCAGAATGCCCCAAAACCCCCATTTCCATACTGATTTTTTTTTTTGGTTTTTCTTTTTATTTTTGCACAAATTTCGAAAAATTCGTCAAAAAAATCATTAAAAAAATTCAGAGCAGTTTGGGCCAAAACAGATCTCACCGTTGGCTTCCGAAGGGCGTTTCCATTCATTTTGATATATAATTCGACCTATTTCGGTGACAAGTGCATCTGGGCCATGATTTTTTCATTGACATGTTTTACGAGGCACAAAAATCCGTATGGATGTACTTGCAAATGCGTCAGAAAATTTTCGTAAAAAAATAAATTATTAATTTATTTTTTTATTTTTTATTTTTACCCTTTTTATGCCCAAAAAGAGGGGTTTTTTTCTTTTGGCCATATCTTGGGCATACAGAGTCGTTTTTTCGAAAACGAATAGGCGTCGGAAAGCTGGACCTTGTCATGTTAGTAATTTTTTCCAATTTTGCTATTTGACTGTGTTTTTTTCCAGTCAAAGTGGGTCTCATTTTTGCACTCCGGGAGCCATAGAATGAGCATCCGAACTTCATTTTTTGAAAATTTTATATCGTTGGAAAGCTTATTCTGTACACTTTTCAGCCATATCAGTTTTATTTCCAAATTCTTCTCCATGCATATTTTATTCAGTTTTTTGCTTTTCAGCACTCTGGTGGATATCTTGGTTGTTTCAGGTCCTGGGATCTCTTCTTTGGGTAGGATGTCTCTATTTTGGTTCTCGTTTCTATTTCCAGTCTTCTTATCATTATAGCTTGTATTTATGCAAACACACTGAGATAAAGTGCCAACATGCATTGTTTACATGGAATCTTGCACCTCTTGCACCTTATTGTACATGCACTACTTATAAAGTGCCATGGGGGGGTTGATGTTTGCCTTGTTTGCCATCTACCGTTGTCCAGTGAGTGTTCCTTCCACGATATTCGCCTCATGATGTGTGTCAAGTGAATGTTCCTTCCATGACACCATGTACTTTCTCTGCACCCTCGATGTTCCTGGTTCGTCGTCATGCAGTTCTTGTTGGCCGTTCTTTTCAGTGTTCCTGTCCCTCTCCCTTTTCAGCATTATGGGGAGGTTTGTCCTGTTGGTTCTAATGCTTCCTTGGTTTGATTGATCACCTCTTCAGGCTTTAGTGTCTCATGCCATCTATATCTTCGAGTTCAGTTGTTTGCCTTTGTTTGCCATCTGATTCGAGTAGTGTCATTTGAGGGCACTCATGCAGATTACAGTCTTCTCTACTTGGTCATGTTCTATTTCAGTGGAGGTTCTTTAGATTAGTAGTTACTCTTCGACAATGTTTGTAGCTATTTCCTGCTTCAGTGGTGTTCTTCTTGCTTTTCCATCTCTTTTTGGAGTAGAGTTTTTTCCCATGTGGTTTTCTCTATTTCTCTAGTTCATAGAGATTTGGTTGTGATTGGGTACCTCATCAGGCCTTGTTGTCGGGACCCAAATTTGCCTTCATCATGTAGTTGCATTTTTTGCTTCATGCATTTAGTTTTTTAGCTACTCCCTAAGTTCATCTTAAGGGGGGGTGTTAGAGTTATCTTGTATTAGCTAATAATTATTTATTTAATTATTAGTCTATTAAACTCTACGCTTAAGCTAAACTTAAACATTTAATAAATATTGTAGGTATTTAATAATTATTCTAATTATTAAATACACATTATCCCTTTAGGGTTGCATACCTTTAGGGTTTCTATTATCCTTTTTTAAGGATTGTATTGTACTTGTTCATTAAATTGATTCCCTTTCTGAATGATAATTTTCTTCTTTAGAGCATTTATGCTTTTTTGCTTTATGTGCCTCCATTCTTCTCTTGTGACAGGTATTTGCATGCAGGTGTTCTTGGGATCTCTGAAGTTGTATTTCCTCAACTTCTTCATGACACTGAGTGGAAATCAATCCCAACCCACATAAATCACGAGAGAGATAATAGTACTCCCAAGCCACTTGATATAAACCTTGATGATTCTTTGAGAAGGCCCAAAGAAAATATCTAAGAATATTTTCAAGCTTCAAATATGAGGCTTTAGAAGACAACAAATAAGAAGAAAAATAAATATGAGAGGTTGCAAGAATCTTAGAAGAAATATAAAACATTCTTGCTAAAGATATGGGTTTAGCGATTCAATATGCCAACTTCTTCTCAATTCTAGCATGCACAACTTTCCATAAAGCTATCAAAGAAACTTGGAAAGAAAAAGGGATGCCCAATAAGTTTTTTTTTTATTAAATTTCTAAACTTGAGGCTTTACAAAAAAAATTCCAAGCAATGGAGAGTATGTTCAACATTAGTATCTTCTTCTAGAAGAGTGAGAAAAGACTCATCGACAAAATACCATTAAATAATTGAGCTAAGGAATTAGGTAAAGAAATAATTTTAACCAAACTTTGAGAAATTGAATGATCTAAGAGGTCTTCAAACCCTTTAGTAGCAATAGCATACAATGCTAGAGCTAAAGGGCATCCCTAGTGAATAGATGTAAAAGAGGCAAAAACACTATAGATTATTTTTCATTGTTTGTGAGACAAGTTGAAGCATCTACAAAAAATGTACAAAATGATTGAATGAAAGTTCTAACGATCAAATCCTAATGCCTAGAGCATTATGAAATAAAATTCCACTTATTGGGGTCATAAGCTTTAGCAAGTCAATTTTGATAAAAATAGCCAATTGATGAGATCATTAGGCCCATTTGATGCCTTCCAAAATCAAGATGATATTATTTAAAATAAATTTGGATTTGATAAAACCAATTTTCTTAGGTTGAAAAATTGAAGGAAAGATTTGGCAATGATTTTGTAGGAAACACTGAACAAAGTGATTGGTCTCAAATTATAGATATCTTCGAAATATCTAGACTTAGGTATGAATTTTATATTTCTTCTATTAAAAATCTTTTTGAAGGAATTGGAATGCAAGGGTTTAAGATAGCCTTTATCCCCAACACAATCCTAAATGGTCTTATAGAATTCATAAGGAAAATCATCATAGCCAAGGGATTTATCATTGACCATAGTAAATAATGCTTCATGAAAATAAAAATACAAAGAAATTGATAATAGAAGGTTCACTAAGAAAACTAGAGCTAACAAGGAACAACCTTGAGGCATTCTTACAAGATATGCTCATCTCAAGACAATTTTATTGAGCCTTGGAAACCTTCTCATAATGCTTAAAAAATTCTTGAAAGATGTATAAAAGTTCCTTAAGCAACTTCTTGCCATCTCTAATATGTTTGGTACCTTGAATAATATGATGAGAAAAAATAGCTTGATAAAAATATTTAGAGGCTCAATCTACCACTTTTAGAAATTGCCTCTAATAGTATGATTATCAATAATTTGCTTTTGATGATAGATTTAAACCACCCATTACTACAAAGCAAGATCAAAGGGGTTAGCTTTAAGAAATGTAGCAAAGGGGTTAGTTTTAAGTATTGTAGTGGCTTGGTGGATGTCCAAGGTGGTAGCCTCATATGACACCAATTAAATTTAGCCAACTGATACCCATAGTGTTACCCTATTATTTGTTTTGAACAAAATAATGTGTATTTAATTTTATTTCCCTCATTCGGTTTGATCTGTCTTTAATCATGCACCTTTTGTTCCTTTATGCTTCACCTTTTTTGCCCCATTGAACCTGTCGGTCGAACCTGCATATAGGTTCAAGGTTCAAAGTTCATCTGGTACCTTTGTGTGGGTCGCGGTTTTGTAATGTTGTTAAGTGAGTGAACATGAATGTGCTAAATCGGTTGAACTTTGAACCATTCTAAATCGGTTCAAGGTTCAAAGTCTTCCTTTATGTTTGTTAAGGGTCTTCGCTCGATCCCGGTGTTGTGTTGAGCCGCAAGTTGAGAGTTCTTTTGTTTTTCTCCAGATTGAACTTGAACCATTGAACTCCTTGAGAGATGGTTCAAAGTTCAAAGGGTCATTCCAATTTTGGCCTTGAGGACATTAATAACACTAAAGGTGGCGTGACAAAATGAATATTCTCGGCATCTTATAATTTAAAATTAAAAATTTGGAAAGAAATCATGAAAATGTAAACCGTTTGTGCGGAGTTGACGTGTAATTAAGAAAGTTATCAGGTTCCCATCAAATCATTGGTTATCTCACATGTTCGAATGAATCATTAAGAGGCGTGTGTAGATGTTACTCAGTTTTTTTCTGCTTCTTAACATGTGAATTCTCAAATTGTGAAAGTAGTAGCTGTTATTGTTGAAGGAGAAAAAGACGCCGAAGGTAATTTCAACTCCATACTTCCGAGGGTTTCACAGATTTCATGGTGGTAACAGGCGAGTTTTGATAATTTCCCTTCGCTGTGTTACTAGCTCATAAAGTCAATCAGTGTAGGAAAATTCTTTGTTTTGGAATATAATTCTATCTTGTTTAGGAACTGTTTGATAAATGTAAAAGCGGCCATTATGAGACCGACTCTTCCAAAGCTTGGTCACACATCATGCCTAGTTAGTATACTTCTAGAGCTGGGTGGCACTTCTTTGGCCCAAGATGACTTAGGAGATTTCTTAGAAAGAGCTAAAAACCCTGGGGTAGATTCGATGATGGAAAGAATAGTTAGAAGTGGCTTGATTGAAGCTGCTGCTTTCCCAACTATCGCTCCTTGTCCAGATCTAGTAATAACATGTATGAACATATATGATGTTGATGGCAGGTGCATTAGGACTAGCAGTGGTGAATTGTTAGTGGAAATTAACAGAGAAATAGTGATGAATGCAATGGGAATCCCTCATAGAGAGTCGTACGAAGACTAGTCAATTGGAACCTCATATGCATTTTCCTCTGAGAAGAAAAGCACATATAGAAGCGTCATTGCAAGGAATTGGCTTCTAAAGGTTCAGAAAGGGGGGTCCCAGTTACCCAAGCCTCTTACCAGAGAGCATTTCATCACAGAGGTGCGGGACATTGTAATATTGTTAAATAGACACAAAGGGAACTCACACTCTTTCTATTGGGAGGATTGGATGTACTTCTATATTCAGGTGTTGTTAGTTGGTGAGAAATACCTTGACAGGGTACCGAAAGACTCCATGAAGGTTTGAACAACTTTGTTGGAATGTCTAATTTTTACATGTCCTCATATTTATTTTATATATTGGCTTGTACCAGAGAATAGCCGGGGTTGCATAATGAGCCTTGGGTGGACGACATGAAGGTTTATGATTATTACCCTTACTTGCAACAACAAAGACATGCAGAAAATTTCACAAGGTGGAATGATGTCTTTGCAGGAAGGCTTGCCTTTGATTTACAGGGAGACATAAACAAAAGAGTGTCAGCCAAGGCCATGGAGCTGGTTAGTATATATGGAAGCTACTTTATCCAGTTTTCCAGGTTTACTTACATTAGAGTGGGGGCTTTGAAGGTGAACCATTCAAATTGCCCAGGTATGCCTTTGAAAGTTATGTGCTTATTGAGGTTTGCAAGCAGTTAGCCCACATTGACAAAAGGTTAGGGACAAAGGGTAAATCCAGGGTTTCCTTACTGATTGAACTTGGTTACTACAGTTGTAAATCTGTATTTGATGCCTTGAACCTAGAATTAGAGTTCAAGAAAATGAATTTGCATCCCTACATTGCCAAATGAAAAATTTGATAGCAGGGGATATGCTGTAGAACATCTAAATGTTGATGACCATTTCTCTCATGAACCTCAATTAGAAGATTACTGGGAAAATTGCTGTGATGAGTTTGAAGTGAGGAGGAGATTGTGGTCAAGATTTACTCTGCAGCAGGTTGTTGCAATGAGGTTGTCCATTAATGTGTCTGGAGTACAAGAAGAGGAAGGGGAAGATGTATTGGATCCCAAATTCAATGAAAGGGTTCAAGGGCAACCTATCCCTGAAATTGATTGGGATAGAAGAAAAGAAGAAAATATTCAAGCCAAATCCTTCAATGTCATAAGAAGATCGGAGAAGTGGTTAAGAGATCGAAAATTTAGAAAGGAGTCGATTATCACTCCTAATGAATTAACAACTAGTCCACTTTCTACAACACAGATTCCAACTTCCTCTAACAAAATTGTTAATGTTGCAGGTGACACAAGGCTTACTATTGGAGAGGTTCAAACCAAAAGATCAAAGAGGTCCTCATCGAGTTCTTCAACAGTTCGAGTTACTCGTTCAAGGAGCAAAAAGAACAACAGAGAACCAGTGGCAGATCAAATTGTTGTGGACTTGGATTCAGGCAAAGAAACCCAGGTGATCATGGATCAACAAGTGTTAAGAAACCCTTCAGTGCAGGATACAGATGTAGGGAAAGAACCTGAAGAAGATCCAAAACCGATGAGCACTATGACTGTTGTCAACCCACCAGATGATTAGACACCATCGCCAAAAGAAACTTCCAGTACTTCTTGATGGCTTGGAGCTTCAATTGGAAAGAAACACAACATTGTCCCTATTACAATTCCCATGGAGGATATGGTAAGCAAGTGCCTAGGGAAAATATTTAAACCCAAGAAGCTCAAAACACAGGCAATGATGGAAGTTGATGATGAAACAGGTCATTGGGTAGCGGAAGTAGCTAAGCCCATCTCAAATAGAGATCCTAGAAAAATCCATTGAGAATGATTTTATTGTTGAGAAGATCGACATGGGAGTTGCTTCAAGGGTTGTAGATGCCAAATATTTAGAATCCTCTACAAAGAGAATGATATCCAGGACTTGGAAAGATGAGAAGGATAAACGGGAGTTGAAACAAGTTGTTACCCAGATGGCAGAGTATATTAACGCCATACATCACCCGAGTCCTCAGCCCCTGACACAGATGACATTGTCCTTTGATCCCAAACCACTAGTGAATCAAAAATTGTTAGATCAAGTCCAGAGAAGCCGCATGATAGCTGAAGTTTTTGATGAGTGGCTTGATTCTATAGTGCAACAGGGCATAGACTATATTGCTAGCCTGATCAAGGTATATGATAACGCCATAACTGTGAGTAAAGAGCTAGAACTGGAAGCTACCGCATGAGAAAAAGAAAGAACTAAATGGGTAGCAGTCTTGGCGCAAATGAATGATGTGCATAAACTTGGCGTTATGAAATTTCTAACTGATAAGCCAGTGAAAAACCTAGATGACAACGTGCTGTATGTTTCAAGAAATAATGTTGAATGGAGAAATTCTATCATTAAACAGGGTCATGAAGAATCTGTCAAGCTACTAAAAGGATTAAAAGAGCTAATTGATACGATGCAGAAAGATCTAAAATGCATCGACATACAACTCTTGAAGGAGGATGGACAGACAATTGAACCAATGGCGGATATGGTCAAAACCTTTAAAGAAAGGGTGTAGCTTGTTAAGGAGATGAAGTCTCTAACTACAAACAACTTTTCCAAAGTGGCAAGGATAGAATCCATGTTAGTAGTCTGCTTCGATCACTTGGAAGCGCATAAAATGAAAGTTTTGCAGGTGAACATGGACAAAGAAGTTTGGAAGCAGCGCATCCTACACATTGGACTCCCGCACTATCAAGTTATCTTGAATTTCTCAACACCGCATATGGAGTGGCGAAATGTGCGTGGTGCCGCGACAAAACAAGATAAATCAACAGTCTCTTCTTCCACGATGGAGTCTTGATCGGTTTATGGACGAGATGTTATCCTGTCTATGGCCATTGTTCATTTAAGTTTTATCCAGTTCAAAGCAAACAATTTCTTTTTAACTCTAGGGTAGAGTTTAAGAGTTTATGGTTATTTTCAAATGAACTATTGGCCTAGAGGCTATAAATGTAATTAAGCAAGCTTTGTTTAAGGTCCGAAAAACTTTGATTTGAAGGAGTAGACTTAATCTTCTTTGAATTCCAGTGTAGACATTTGATATGTGAATGAAATGAAATATTTTGTATGATCTTCAAATTTGTGTGTTTGAGTGATAGAGCAATCTCTATTGGGATGTATGCTTGTGTACAAAATATTTTACTTCATTGTCAGTTCTTCATAAGTATGTGAATTCATTGTTTAAGAGAATTAGTGGTACATTGTTATTTAAATGAGTTTAAATGATTCTGGTCCCCCTTGTTCGGTGAGACATGAGCGAGTATCGATCAACATTTATGCTTCGTGAAATAGGTTTTACATTGAACTGAAATGCTCAAGGTTTAAGTCTGTGAGCTTTGCATTTATTCTAATTAACTTGTAGCATTCTTATTGTGTTGACAATTGAATGTGAATGCCTTTCTCACTTTTTGGTGAAAAGTGTGTCTCTTTTTGAGTTATTTGCATAAAAATTCATTGAAAATCTTACGAGGAGCTGCACTTTTAGGCAGAGGGTAAACCAAAACTCGGTTCACCCAATTGTTGGTTCATTTTGTTTTTCATGAGGGGTATGCATGAGTCATCATTTTAAAATATATAAATATTAAAGGAAAAGCAAATATGTTAACCAACACATAGATATGAAGGAAGTGAGAAGTACACTTGATGGCCCCATTCCACTAAGAATTCCACCTAATTACTGGAGAATGCATAACCTCTAGGTTCTATTTCTAATACATATGATGCAACATGTGCTATCGAGTCAAAAAACATGTATTAAAAAAATTATAAGTTGGTAGCCTTTGGAAGAGCAATTTTTTGCTCAATGTTAAACCTAATAGGACAATGATAAAATAGAGTGAATTCCAACAAAGGTTCAACCAAAAGATGAAAATAGTTGGGAAAAGAGAACAAGGACTAAGTAGAACTCATAGCATGATCAAGACATTTGAAATCTTTATTAGGGCCAAAACAAAAATTATTCCTTGCAAACCAATATATGATTGTGGTGGTGTCCCATATTGGGATAAAAAAGGCCTAATTTATTGCACATGTAGTTCTAGGCCTCCCTTTTGCTAACTATCCAATGCAAAAGTAGAGACACATCTTTATCATATGTCATCTCGCCCTTATTTTAGTCTCCACACATGACCCAAGTTGTAGAAAGCATTGAATTAGCGATCCACCATCACAAAATTGATTGCTCCACAACATCATTAGAAGCATCAATATTTATAATGTCAAATAAATACTTTATATTTAAAAAGCTCCAAATCACTCAATTGGTGGTGTCACATCCATGATTGACCAAATGTGGGAGAAACATAGGAGAGAGAAAGGTGATGAACCCACCACATCTCGTGTCATTGATTGCTACAAAAAAATGAAATAGTTGGCCAAACAATATGACAAGATACAAAAACTAAGAATCCAATAATTTTAACCTCTTGTAAGTAGATGATATTCAAAGTTGCAAGTTTTTTATGAGCATCTCTCATTGCTTACTTATTGAGGAGATATATACTGTTAATGTTTGTAGCTTCAGTTGAATGATCATTTAGAATACATATAATATATGTTGATTAATAATAATATATTATTATGTTATATTATTATATTATTATTAATCATATAAAATTTACTATTCAATATTAATCTATTATATTATTCTAAATTAATAATTGATTGATGAAACATTATAATATTGATTAAATTATTATAATTAAAGGAGAGACATGTCCGTTCAAGGACATGCCTCTCTAAAGGAATATATATAGTATAATGTTATTCAATTTGAGAACACATAGAATTCCAAGAATGCAAGTATCAAATTAAATCAGATATATACATTAAAATACATCCAATAAAACCTGGGAAAATCAACATGGTATTAGAGCTCAGGCCTGTGAAGTTTAATTTGGAGGTTGGAGAGGGTTGGAGAATTCAGTTTTTTTAGAATTTTCAGTCTGAAATATGCCATTGTACAGCCCTTGGTTGGCCTCAAAATGAGGACTATAATATATGGATGGAAAGATCGGTGTTTCTAGTTTTCAAATATGTTTATCTCATCAAATTTGATTCAGTTTTGTGCAAGATATGACGACTTTGGTGCAGGTCACTTGAAACCCTACCTAGGGTTAGCAGTTTTGGGAAAAATGTCATAACTTTTTTTTTAACCAATTTTTTTTAACCGTTGGATCTGGATATAACTTGGAGGAAATGTTTGTAATTATATTTTCTAACATCTCACCGAAGAGATTGGATAAATTTGGTAAATTGAAAAAGTTATTAACGACTGTGTGTGGCAGATCAGAATGAAAGTGTTGATCAAAATTATGAAAATGTTCTACATCATTCAAAGGTAATTATGATGAGAGATGATTCATGCGTGATATTTCTTATATGGGCTCACCTTATGAAAGGAAATTTTTTAAAATTAAGATAAGTATTCTATGTTTAATTAATGCACATGAATTATTGAGTTTGTAATTTATGCTATAATATTGGGTAGTAAAATCTTGTATGCTTCTATCATTGGTATTTCTATTCGAGATAATTTAGTTTATGAGCTATTTGTAATCTCTCTCTAACATACCTTCAGGATGAAAGCACAATAAAATTGAATTAAAGGGAGAAATAAATTGATGCTTATAAACAAATTGATGATTGAGACCAGATGCAGAGGGAGTCTGACATTTCAAAAGAGGACAAGAGGTTGATACAAGAACTTGAGCTTCAGAGGGAGCAGATGGTTTAGTCAACTTGTGACAATTTCGATCATAGTGATTGAGAGGGATTTTCACTATTAAAGGTGAAACACTTATGAGGTAAAATTTGATTCAATTGATTATTATACTAATGAAATTATTTAATGCCTTATGGGCCCTATGTAAATCATAAGGAAGTGACGACTTCCAAATGATTTCCACTTATATTTTTGAGGTTATTGGAAGGTGACGATCTTACAATAACTTGAGCTTGTGGATAGAATCATCGACAAAGGCAATCCACATGAGAGCTCGCGGATAGAATCGCCGACTGAGGCAATCCATGTAAGAGCTTGTGGATAGAATGGCCGACTGAGACAATCCAATTAAGAGCTTGTGGATAGAATCACCGACTGAGGCAATCCACGTGAGAGCTCATGGATAAAATCGCCGACTAAGGCAATCCACATAAGAGCTTGTGGATAGAATCGCCGACTGAGGCAATCCACGTGAGAGCTCATGGATAGAATTGCTGACTGAGGCAATCCACATAAGAGCTTATGGATAGAATCGCCGACTGAGGCAATCCACGTGAGAGCTCATGGATAGAATCGCCTACTGAGGCAATCCACGTAAGAGCTTGTGGATAGAATCGCCGACTGAGGCAATCCATGTGAGAGCTCATGGATAGAATCATCGACTAAGGCAATCCACACAAGAGCTTATGGATAGAATCACCGACAGAGGCAATCCACGCAAGAGCTTGTGAATAGAATTGCCGACGAAGGCAAATTCACACCTTGAGACTATGGTCCCCTGTGATGAGCATCATATGGTTGATGCAAATACTCCCAATATCATGAGATGATATTTTTGAGTTATGGTGAATATCATGTGCCTTGATATTCTTGTTTATACCATACTTCCTGATATCACAATGAGATAATATTTTCTCTATTCCATAATTAATCTAGACTTAATGCATTTGCATTGATTTTATCTTCCCTAGCTAAGAGGGAGTGTTAATTATGTTTTTTGTAGCTATGGTGAGGGCCATAAGTGTTGACATGGGAGATCACTACACATTCTGCCTGATCATCCTCCCTAGCTAAGAGGGAGTGTTAATGTTTGTAGCTTCAGTTGAATGATCATTTAGAATACATATAATATATGTTGATTAATAATAATATATTATTATGTTATATTATTATATTATTATTAATCATATAAAATTTAATATTCAATATTAATCTATTATATTATTCTAAATTAATAATTGATTGATGAAACATTATAATATTGATTAAATTATTATAATTAAAGGAGAGACATGTCCGTTCAAGGACATGCCTCTCCAAAGGAATATATATATATATATATATATAGTATAATGTTATTCAATTTGAGAACACATAGAATTCCAAGAATGCAAGTATCGGATTGAATCAGATATATACATTAAAATACATCCAATAAAACCTGGGAAAATCAACATATATGATCTCAAAATATTCTATGAGACAAAATTGACTAACAAGAGTCAAGAGGCATGTCATCACTATCTGACTCTTCAAGGGAGGAATAACTATTATGCAAAATTTCATTTCTAATTAAATGTTATAAATTTCCATCCTCCTTTTTTCATAATAAATTATCCTTCCTCCAAACACCCCAATAGACTACAATAAGAACACAAGCACCCACGAGAGGAAGAAGACTGAATATTATTCTCTGACTATGAGGATAGCACAAATGTTAGCCATGACATAATGCTGAGTTGAAGGCTCACCCTTAGAGGGAGCTACCTCTTTCCCCTTTTCTTGAGGATTTGAAGACACCCTTGTTTGCAACTTAACATTTGGGTTATCAACATTAGCTAAAATTCTGGCTTAAGTTTCATCAATTGGGATTTCATTTTTTATGGTTCCTAACTATGTCCCAGCCTTCATCATTTTTAAAGGGGGAGCCCCGATAGGTCAAGAAGAAAGATTACTGTGAGGATAGACTAAAAGGAAATCCCTCATCTGATGATCAAAGGATTGACATTGAAAATAAGTATTTTGCAAGTTGAGGTAAAGAACGTGTTGGGTGTAGTGTACATGACCAATTTGTATATATAGAAACTATTTCAAATCTTTAAAGAGATCAATATCCACATACACATGCTTTTGTAGATGAGCCAAATATAATCTTTCATGCTCAATGCAAATGACTTTACTATGCAAGGCAACAATAGTGGTCAAAAAAATTCAGCAAGGTAAATGTAACCTTGAGAATTCTAGCTAGGCAAGCACACAAAGAACCTCTTAATCTCAGATTGAAAAGTCTCAAGACCAAGGTCATAAATCTAAGAGGGACACACAAACATACCACAAGCCATGTTTAAGGATAATATTTGCATAGCTAGCTTCAACAAAATGAAAGAGAAAAAATCCTTAATAAGGTTTTGGACCATATCAAGTTGGATCCCACAAGGCCCAATGCTTGTTGATCCACTCTCCAAGCATGCTTTTTTGGGGAGTTCTCCCAACAAATAACCTATTAAAGTAAAGTGTTCTACTTGTTTACAAGCATTATCAAATTTGAATTGATAAAACAAAATTGGTAAGAAGATCAAATTTTTGCCTCGTGGAAGACCTTGGGCACAAACATCTAAGGTGACTTGTTCAACAAAGCCATTGTCAAGAACTACCAAACCATCAACTCTAGTAGGAACTATTGGGTTGATACAATTTGAAGCCATAAAAGAGGCAAACTAAAATAACCCACAATAAGTAATGAATAGTGGGTTTTCTATAAGTAAAATCAAAAGTAATATATAATTATAAAGTATGCATATTCTTTTCAAAATAAAATCAAAACATATGTATTACCAAAAATAATTCTTCAAATAAAAAATAAATAAATAAAATAAAATAATTATATTAAAAATTATGTTTGTATTAAGTAAATATATAATTTTGTGTCTTTTTTTCATGTATTTGCTTAATTATTTATAGGTAAATGTGTGTAATATAATAGATATTAAAATTATATATTCCTATGAAAAATAAAATAGATCTTCATAAAAAAATTAAAGCAGTCATTTATTTTCATTAAACTATAAATGACTGATTTGTATCTTCTCATTTTAGTTTTTTTTTTCTAAGATATATTTTTTTAATTTTTGCACTTTTTTATAATACTTCTCTTATTTAACAAATAGTTATATACTTAACAAATTAACATAAATATCTGACATACTAAAAAATAAGTCTCAAAATATTTAATCTATAATCTAGAATTCATATGATGTAATTAGTCGAACTTCACCTTATTCTCTTTAATACAATCTTCTCAACAAATATTTAGTTAATTATAAGCAACATAGAAACTTTCAAAATCTATTTTAAACGGAAAGTAGACTTTCAAAATAGATTTTACACTCAAAATGGCAGAAGTTTTTTATCTGAATTTATTCAAATTTACTTGTTAAATTGAAGATAGTGTTGAACACCTAGAGATAAACTTGAGAGTTTGGGATGAATAACAAATGCTAAAATATATGAAGTTAAGACAAGACCACATAGGTTCATGTCCTGTAAAATGGATCATCAGCAAGAAAAAAAATCATAAACAAAATTTTCAAGCAACTTTTAAGGTATCATCAGCTGACTAAATCTAGTAGAATTCAAGTATTCAGATTTTTCTCCCCTTCATGCTTCAAACTGGGGTTGTATTACAGCAGGAATCATAGACATCATCTTCACACCAAATGCATCCTTGGGGCTCTGTTAATCCAAACAACAATAACAATTGTATAAGTTTTCTACTAAAACATTTTCTTACTGAAATGTATTAAGTCAATTAAAGATATCAATTTTCCACAATCCATAATGTTTTTTGTTGCTTATTTTTAAATTTGATTGTCTAATTTTTTCATCAACGTTTTGGATCACATTCTGTGATCCACCATCAAGATGTAGAAAGCTCAAAGAATAGAAAAAATGTATTCAGTCAACATATTAATTGTTCATTCATTACCTTGAGACAGCTACCAGCTTTAAGGTCACAGATGGGGCTATCCTGTGGGCAGCAGTGTTTATTATCAGAACAACAAACAGCAGAAGGCACTGGGCAACATCCCCACATGAAGCAGGTGCCACCCATTGGGTACATACAGCAGCAGGTTGTTCCTGATGTGCAAGAATATGTCTCATCACAGATTGATGGCGAGGGATGAGGTGGAGATGGTGATGGTTGTGGTGGAGATGGGGAAGGCTTGGGGGGATTTGGTGCAGACTTGACAGGGAATGAAGCCATCTTGTAAAGCCCACACATTCCCTCTTTCTTGCCATTGCCCCTCTGCAGTCTGATGTATCCATTTTCTCCCCAGTGAGGACCCCATGAATTTTTTACAATTATGAAGTCCTTGCCATTGTCACTGCCATACCCAACAGCTGCAACTCCATGATCCAAGTTGCTTCCACATGGTCC
This sequence comes from Cryptomeria japonica, assembly GCF_030272615.1. NCBI lineage: Eukaryota > Viridiplantae > Streptophyta > Pinopsida > Cupressales > Cupressaceae > Cryptomeria > Cryptomeria japonica. Next base: position 129,938,411 of record NC_081412.1, read on the forward strand.
TGAGAATACACCCTTCAATAACACAAGCCCACATGAAATTCTTGATTATATAGATAGGAAGGAATGTAAATAGAGTAGTAGAGTTAATCATGACAAAAAAGCATGTCCTTACCCCCTTGTAAAATTGAAAGGCTCTTCCAGAGGCCTGGATTGCCACACTAAGGGGCTGGTTTGCTAAAGCTTTTATAAGTGCTTCCTCATTGTTTTGAGGCACGTCCTCATAACCATCAATTGAAACAATACTGGATTTCATCTGTAACATGTATAATGACATATATAGATTCAATAGAATATCTGAAATGAATCCTCAGGGAAAAAATATACAATCAATAAGGCGAGCTGAGGTAACTCTGTAAGGTTCTCTAGGCTATCTGGATCCAAAGGACATGAAAATTGCCTAGATGAATATTCCAATAAGTTTGGATAAAAAAATGAATTCACTAAGCTTTGTGTTGAATGTTTCAATGTAAGAGCTAATGTAATTGCACGAATATATGTATTTTTGTGTTCAATAACTGACAGGTCAAAAAATGGTTTTTATCAGGAGTTGGGGAAGGGGTTGAGACAAGAGAACATACCTCTTTATTATCACAACTAGTTTTTGTGCTCTTGTAAGGGTAATCCGATTCTGCATCAATGCCACCATTGGAAATGATGAAGGAGAAGGCATTATCCATGATTCCTCCACTGCAACCTTGATTAGAGTTGTCACAATCTACAAGCTCTTGCTCAGATAGGGATATCAGATTGCCAGTCACGATCTTATTAATGCCTTCCACAGCAGCAACTGTGGAGAAAGCCCAACAACTCCCTGAAAAAATGCAAGACCCATACAAAAACCAATACGAGTCAAAACTCATTAGAACAAAAATTCTATCCGCATTTTACCATTTTACATTGATTTGGAGAACCAGTACTGCAATAAATATGCAGAGGCCTAAACTGCAATAGAAGATGTGAATAAAGACATAAAAAATGCTGAAGATTATACTGTATTTATTGTAGTTAAGTTCCCTGCATTATTATTGTCATTGACTACATATGTGAGCTCAATACACTTAGGATTCAAGACAAAGATTGAAATATAGCTGGTTCTATTAATTCTTGGATCTTATCTAGTAAATTTTGTATCAAAGCTCTTCGTTAGACCAGTTGACTCACCACATGAGCCTTGATTCTTCACTCCAGTCACTGCACCCTGCTTCCTCCAATCCACAGACTCGGGAAGGTCACCAACATGTTCATACCTAAATGGCTCATCATGACCTCGAATTCGGTTGGACATATCAGGTCTGGTTCCAAGGAATGTAGATTTGAATTCATCATGACTCATAGTAGTGAATTCATTAAGGCCAAGCCAATAGCTTAAATTCTGCTGGTTAACTTCATCTATGAATCTCAAATTGTCTTTGAAAATCTCAAATCTCTGTTGCTTCTCTTCTAGAGTGCTATAGGCCTTGTTGTATTTTACAAGCCATGATTCATAGAGCTCTATCTTTCTGTCCTCATTGATGGAATCCCGGGAAGACCATCCAAAGCCCTCTGCAGATGCCAAGGAGATGAAAACTGAGCAGTACAAGAGGAAGAGAGCAGGAAAAATGGTGCCACCCATTTGGAATAACTTCGATCAATTGGTATGATTCAACTCAAATTAAAGCTGAATTCCGAAGTTTGAAATGAATTCGTTATGAGAAGCTTATGTGGGTTGACATAAATGAGAGCCAGAACTCAAAACATTATGAACCAAGTCCAAGCCTGATGAAGGCAGTCCCAAGAGAGAGCTTTATAAGTTACGAGCCTTGTGCATTTCGCTGGCAATGTGGGGTCTGTTCGGCCAACAAAAATATAGAAAATCTTTTTTTAAATTAAATTCTGTGCCCATATTTTCAATGAGAAGAGAGGTAGAAGTACAGCAAAGGCATAGACAAGACTTCAAATTTACTTCCTGTAGGTGACATACACCTCTTAAAAACCAAAGAATTGCTTGGCTTTGAAGGAAGGGTTATGAACCAGACCAGGGTGGCAAAACATACATTAAAATCCAGGGAGGGGATTTAGAGTCATATAGGGATTGAATGGGAGCTAAAAAGAGACAATTTCCTTGTAACAAAATGGCCTCTATCAATCATTTTGGAGTGTTATGAATGGGTGTAATAACCACTTCGATTATTACTATTTTGTTTAATATCAAGAATTAAATTAATCAACCAAACAATCTTTATCCAATATATAAGCTTTAGGTTGATAATCTCCGCATCAACTTTTTGTCATATTTTAGATGCTCACATTTAATATGTAAGCTCCTACAAAATATTAGGATCATCTAAATCCAATCTTATATCTCAAGGATTTATTTGTAATGTCTCTATCTATGCATCTTTTTTAAAATTAGAGGCTTTGTTGTTCGTACACCAATGATAAAGATAATTCATTTTCTCTCTTCTTATATGAGATCTTTGATCTCGCTTTTAAACCATGACTATCCATTAAGCTTATGCTTTCAATTTAATCTAATTACAATAAATTGACAACAAACACATTCCAATCAAGTGTTAGTTCCATGCCAATATTTGTTTACGACACACACCAAATTACATAGGGACCATATCGTTCCAACATCCCATGTTTGTATAGTGATTAGCTCAAGTATGTATCAGCTATACACAACATGACTAGCTCTTGCTTGTTGCACACATACATAGGTGATTAGCTCTTATATACATTACAAGTACACATGAAGGTTAGCTCACTCATAGATCACCTATATATCAGGTGACTAGCTCATGCACACATCATATACACACAATATGATAGCTTATAAATGCATTGCATATACATAATGTGACTATCTCATGCACCCCACACATACACAACGTGAATAACTTAAACATCACTTGTTCACATAGAGATCACCTAGCATTAAAGAATTTTGAGAAATATACAAATTTAATACCAAAGGTTGTGAATTCAATCTCTATCCAATAAACCAATCAAAGGATGAGAGACAAGGCTTGAACAACTATAACATGAAAATATTGAACTTATATGCAAATATAAAATTAAATAGTCTTAATGTGGAAAACCATGCTTAGATCCTTCTAGCGATTCACATGTGGGGAAAACAATATTAAATAATTGTGTTCACAACCCACCTTAACCATTACTAGTAGAACCTATCACCCTTTATTAATGTATTACAAATAATATTGAGAATTTATATTACAAGATATTTTCCAATACACCCTAAGTATCTTAGGACATTTTTCAAGGATGTTGGAACCATGTCATAGGATTTACAAGGTAGATGATACCTTATTCCTAACAAAGAAGTGATAATCGATTCCCTAACACATAAGCCCTTAAATACATCTTAGCCAAAAAGAGTAATGTTGGTGCATCCCATACTATACTGTAGAACCTATCCTTTTTCCCAATTGATTGTCATCTATGATGAGAAATAAGCATCTCATATACTAGTTGTCATTACTGGTGTAACATGCCCATTGTTCTACCCGTTTGATTTGCAAAGTTTTAACCCACAAGTGAAAGAAATGCATTGCCAAAATACAAGTAATACAAAATTTCCAATTCCCATTTCAATAATCAAGGTCCATATTTGATATAAAACTCATTTCAACTTTTTCATTGCATTGTAGAGTATGTACAATATCATATTCATAAACATATGAAAGCATTTACATTTCTCTCTTCAAATTTCCATTTACTTTAGGAATATTTGAATACATACAAGCTTCTATGAGCTTAATGATACATAAGTAATACAAATGGTCCAGATGTCCTTGCTAGCATACATCCTCAAATATCGGTCGCCAACTACATGAGGAAGAGCATCACTCAAGCGCTTTTCCACCCAACCAAAAATTTATAGTCCCTTGTGTCTCTCCTAATAGAAGCGACCCGACCCTTCGACAAAGAGTTTGGTTTGGTGACCTCACAATAATAGCCTTATGAGCACAGTATTGTGTCCTACATAACTAGAGCTACCATACATTGGTTGTAACCTACATGTATGACGTTCCCTATCTAGTATGTAAACCCGGATCACAGTGAACCGACAATGTAGACAGTGGCAACCTACATTACTTTGGCCAAAAAATTCATCACCCATTACTTCGAGTGAGAGCCACATGTCCACCTACTTCATTGCTCTATATGGTAAACTGACCATTTTATTCTATTCCCTTATCATTCCCATAAGGTTAATAAATAGATGACTAACTAGGTTTATACTATCCATGGATTGACTTAACCCCAAGATTAACCAAATCAATCATTCCTGTTTACTAAGAAGCATATCATAGCATAGTTCTAACTTAGCTATCACATACATAAATCTATTCATAAAGATTAACAAGTTTCTATCAACACAAGAATGCATATACTACAAGTAACACAATTTCAACATTGCTTAAATTAAGCTCACACAATATCATATAATATATCTCAATATAAAAGAAAGGAAGAATCCTCATACTTGTAATATAGCTACCACCAATACCGATTCCTTCCTCCAATTATGCTAGCTTCGCAACTTATCCACTAACATAGAAATTCCCAAGCCTTCAATAATAGCAACTAGCCTACTCCCTCACAATTCTTGAACTATTCCCTTCACTCAATGAAGAACAACGAAACAAAGAACAATAAGCAAAATGAAAAGAGATTACGGAGATGAAAAGTTGAGATGTGATGAGATGATCTATGCTCCAAGAGTGCTCCTCTATTTATACATAAGTTTGAGAGACTTAATGCTATGATTAAGCTCTCTGAATTGCCAACACTCTCCCTCTCATCTCCACCACAAAAACTATGTGGCTTCTCTTCTCATTACAAAGTCGACACATAAACAGTCCTACAAAATACTACTATAAATCATCCTTAATATTATACTCAGTAAAAAATGATTAGTTATCATTAAACATTACCTAAACAATTTAGACTTCTATCTCTAATCTCCACATACTAATCGACCAAGTCTACCCATGCTTATTTGCATTATTAAATGATGCTTGGTCAAATGTATCAATTCCCATTAAGCATCTTACCTTATAAAGTGGGTGGCGTGGGCAGGGCGTGGGTGGTCGATAAGCACGTAGCGCTTCCCACACATAGCGCTTACCATGGCATGCATAAAGGAGAAGGTGGCAGTTTATCACCGTTTCACCCTCCTTTGGAGTAGGGTGTGCCACCTTCCATGGTGGGCACCCCTTCCATACCTCCCTTCTTTGCATTTGTGACATGCCAATGGGGAATAGACTGAGTCAAAAGATATACATGAAATTCATAAAAAAATAGCCGATAATACACACACACACAATATTAATTCAAAACAATTAAACTATATATATATCGAACACATATATAATCTACTATTTAATATTCAAATAATACTTATATTCATCGATCGATGTGTGTGTGTATTCTAACCATATATATATATATTTATCAATTAATATATAGATAGATAGATAGATATGAAAGCATAGAGATCTAAACCTATCATAGAGATTCATTCCAAGCAAGGATATTCAAACCAAGACATATAAAACATCACAAATCATCACCAATTCGACAAAAAACAACTTACTGTCGCATTCGAGAATTCATCTAATGTGTAAAGCAAACTAGTAATGAAAGGGAAAATCACGAATCCCTATCCTAATTAGAATTGAAACAAACAGACAATGAAATAACACAATAACAAGAAATAGGAATTATAAAATAAATCAATTGAAACTCCCTATTCCATGACTGCGTATAACTTCCATTGCTCTTCTCTTCTTTGTGGTATGGTGGCTCTCAGATATCGCGCTGGCAACCTGCAATTGACACAAAGATTCAAAGTTCGTGATTGCTGAAAATGGAGATTGAATGCTCAATTTATAGATTTTTGGAGAAGATTGATTGAAAGGTGGAACAAATTGAATAGATTGAATAGATTAAATGAGTTAACTGATTGAGAAAAAGCTAACTGAAAGAAGAAAAAGAATGATTGAAGGAAATAAAGAGGATGACAAAGAAAGCTTTATTTAGAAAAAGCTAACTAAAAGATGGAAATAGGGATTGGAGAGATAATTGATTTAATTAATTAATTGATTGAATTAATTAATTTAGTATGTGCTTGCACTTTAACTTAGATTTTCAATTTAATCCTTGCATGAGATTTAATTCAAATAATTGAATTTATTTTAAATTCAATTTAGTATTTGAATATATTTAGAAGTTGACTTTGATTTTCAATTCGATTTTTGAAATCATGCACATGTGATTGAAATTAGAAGAAATTAGAAGAATTTGAAATTAAATGAAATTAGAATTTGGGGATTTGGAATTGAAGAATTAATTAGTTAATTAAATAATTTAAAGAAACTATTTAATTATTTAGAAATGGAATTTAATTCAATAATAAAGATTATTTAAATTAAAGGATTAAAATCACAATTAATTAAATAATAAACATTTAATTATTATTTAGAAAAGGTTTGAATGATTAATTGATTAGAGATAGAAATTGAAAATTAATTTATTTAAATAATAAAGATTATTTAAAATGGGGAATTAATCAGAATTAATTAAATAATAAATATTTAATTAACAGTAGAAAATGGTTAAAATGATTAAATGATGAAAGAATAGGAAATAGAATAATTAGTAAGATGATGAGGAAATATGAAATTAGAAGAATAAGATTAATTAACTTAATTAAATAATTATTTAATCAATTAGAGGAATAATTAGTACACGATCAATGAGACATTTTTAGGTGTCTACACTTACCACTACCCAACTAATTTAACTCAACTTGACCAACTAGGTTGTGAGTGTGTGATAGCTCAATAAGGTACATATATAAGATTACCGAACCAAATTCCTCTCTTAAGTGATACTCTTCCTCCCGTTCGAAGGCTTGTTCATTTCCTGCATCCAACTTAGCACATCACAACAATAGTCAGTTGTTATTAAAACATATATATACATCATATATTTCATATTCAAAATATCATATTGATTGCATAATCAATCATTTGATTCCTAATCAATATAAATATATTCAAAACATATTCATGTGTCAAAGCATTTTAACTAAAACAAGTAACTGTAAATAGTAATATCACAATGGGGTGTAACAACTGGCAAGGGCATAAGTATAAACATGCACAACAAATGAGGTAATTTTCACACAAATACATAGTAATTGAAACACACACATAGTGACCAATCAACAATAGGAAGTGGATGAGACCCTATTGCATTCATGTCATCATAGCCTAATTCACTAACACCTACCCTTTAATTACGTCTCAACTAGAAAAATGTCAATGCATCTTAGGCTACACCAGGGGTTCCATATTTTTTCAGTTTACTACCAAATTTAAAGACAAGAAAGAATCCTATACCACTTTCAATCATCACTAGCAAAGGTGTAAGTGTAGCAACATACAACACATAAGACCGTTAATAATATTTCTACTCTATTAAATCATTAAAGTCAATGGACCCTAAATATATCACCTCCATGCCACTAGTGAAAGTTAATCCAACCTAGTATAGGATAGCTCTTGGCATATATTACTTGCATGATAATGGAAAAAGCTATCTAAGCTTGATCATAAAATGGGTAGCTCATGGTATCCATCGCTTATATTATTGATGATACCCAACTAATCCTCAAGATATGGTAATTAGCTCTTGAGATTTGTCATTTGCATGATACTAGTGACAATTGGCTAAACCATGTCTACATCTTATCATGAACAACTCCTAACATATTTTACCTATATGCTACTAATAACAACCAACCTTAATCCTTAAGATGTGGTGGATAGCATTGGACATTCATCACATGCATGGTATTGGTGACAACCTAATATTTACACATATATAAAACTCAGTTCTAACATGTGGGGTCATCTTATAACTCAATACACATTATCCGAATATCACAAGGATTCATAAATAATAGTCAAATTGACGTATTTATATGCTACCTAAAGTGATTCATAAATCTATGCACAAGGTCCTATAGGTCTAGAGGTCAAATTACCAACACTCAATCAACACATTGAACAGGTTCACGAGTTGGTTTCTATCCAAACACATATACATAAACAAGTACCAACTCATAAAGTAATCAAATTCATTCACTTCATCCAATCACTACTAAATTTTTTTATTAGATAGATATCAAACCCATACAATATTCTACTTATGAGTACATAATATTTTGTGTAGTACTAATCATTAAATTTAGCATACTATTATCCACCCAACAAATATAAAGGCAAAAATAACTGCCATATTTGGTAATACTTATTATTAATTGCTTATATATGGTAAAGGTGCTCATAACAAAATACATCTTTAAACTCAACAAAAATTCATGTACATATTTAGAGCAAGTAGACCATCCATAGTTAATAAGAATTGTTCACACCAAACAAGCAAATTTTATTAATCCATTCAAAGCCATGTCATAGTCAAATTTATCATGTGCTTATTTCTTGGAAGGATAGACTTCCCTAGTGTCTTAAAGCTAAACTATACATTCCTATACTTATCACCGAGCTAAAACACTATATCATAATGTTATACATAGATTTAATTATTTGTTTAGATAAGTTTCGAGACATTCTCACATACATCAAGATAGAACATGATGACAATGTCTCTGAAATTCCATCTAAGATCATAGTATATTTTGGAAAGCCAAATACCACAATCCTCAAAGTAGGTAATCTTGATGATAGCAAGTTTCCATTTATTGGCTCAAATCTATGTAATGGAGATATATTAATTAGAAAGGCGGTTTCATAGACATTTGATGCACAATTCAACCTTTAGTTGAAGCATACTAAATAAGGAAGGTTGATCAAGTTTAGGAACTCCCTCAAGCTTGGAGCAATTCTCCAAACCCCTTCCCTATGGACTTGGATCACAAAGCAAACCTTCACCTAGGAATTTCCTATATACCCACTTCTAAATGGGACTGAAGTTCTATGGAGTTCTCCTAGGAATTCAACTATTTGAATGAGAACTTGAACTTCCTAGGTTAAGATATCCTATAGAAATACTAGGAATAATCATTTTGTCACACTCATTAACAAGTGTAACCCTCAAGGAATTCTTTTAATGGTTCCCATCAATTAATAATGCGTAACAATAGGTTAAAAACCCAACTATGTTCACAATTTAGCAAAAAATGTACTAAGGAACTTCCAATAAAGAACACTAATATCTCAATTTATACATGTCCACCATTTTGATTCATAATCAAAACCAACATGCTAGAACCCTTATAGACTCTTCTCAGTAACACAAAAGCTAATTGATTACCTACCAACAAAAAAATCTCTTTATTCTAACAATCATAATGTCACTATCATCATATAACTCTTAATACTTACAAAGCCAAAGTAATCACCAATTTGAGCCTTCACACAAACCTAGTAGGACAATTAAGGAGTTATATTTGTTCTTTAGATCCACATTCAAATTCACCTCTAGTTATGAAATGCACACTTGTATTAGTGAATATATTTATAATAATTATATTCTCATACTGACACAAGTAAGATACCAAGTTGAATATTTATTTATCTCAATTGACCTTAATACCTCCTAATGTTAAATCAAATAAAATTCAAGTTCCTTTGTCACCCAATCGTATACCAACAATTACCAACACCATAAAATCAATTCCACACGTAGATATTATGTTTAATGGCATAATCAACAATCAAGCAAAGACTTGTCAAGGCTCAAAACAATTTCCTTCTATAATATGATTCAATGATATCAAATATCATAATCATATTGTTGTACGCCATTCTTCATAATTATAACAAACATATGCCAAGATACCAAACCATATCATACAAGATTCGTTAATATATAATTACCAAACATAAAGGAATCATGTTTCAAAATTCTTTCTTAGACATGAAATGACAATTCGTATCATATATCATTGTTATAAATATTGCCAATAATCATGGTAACAAACTATTATTGCAATCCTTAGAACTATCTTCTTCTAGTTGAGTAAACTATAAGGGAATTACCTACAAAATGGTTACTCATGAATGCTTCACTTGTTGAAATAATTACATCATTTTCACTTTGTAAGATAACAATACACAAGTCTCACCTTACAACATATAGGTCTAGAGTGTGTGTGGGACCTTGTGTCATTCTCTGTAGCATGAGGGTGGTTCCTTATTGGTTCCATATGGTCAAGTGGTTTGATGCCTTCTTCCATTGGGATGTTCTTCATTGGATGCTGTTGTGCGTGGATGTGGTTTCTTAATCTCTTCAACTTATGGATGGATTCTTGGAACAGATTTATGTATTATGATTCATGTGGCATTTACATTAGTAGGAATCATGAGATTGTTGTATTTGTAGATTGAGAACTATGTATCATGTTGTAAAAGGATCTTGTATTCATATGTAATAGAAATGATGTAATAGGTTGTGATCATGATTCTTGTAATAGGATATGTTGTTGTAATTCTTTTAGAATTTATGTTGTATCTTGGATAGTGAACATTTGTAGAAATAAGGAATTGGTATCATGGTTGAATAAAAGATGCCTTGGATAAGTCTTGGATGGGATATAGTTCATGTTCTTAGTTGGAAAGAAGTTATTCCTTATTGCATTTGTCTCTTGGATATGGCTTCACATTTAGTATTATGTTGATGTGAGTGGTTAATTATTATTTATGGAAATGGTTAGACATGTGGTAGGTGATGCTTGCAATGGACTAATGATGTCATGTTAATGAATGAGAAAATGGGAAATAGGAACAGTTGGATTGGTGCTCTTAAAATAAATCCAAGGGAATTAATGGAATTTGTGCCGTAATTGAATGTAATCTTGATAGTTAAATTAATGGATGTTCTCTTATGATGTTGTAAGAAGTAAATGGTAGAAAGAAATGTTAAATTGTATTGGATTATGATCGTAAATATGATGTCATGTTCATAGTGTTACTTTAAGTAATGGTGTTGAGATACCCTAGGTAATATTAATTGATGAGTTGTATTTATTTTTCCTTGCATTATGTGTTCATGTGACTATGCTTTAGGTTGAATTCATGCATATCTAGTAGTTGGATGTTTAATGCATTTGATTATTTTAGTTATAGGTGTTGCATTGGTTAGTGATGTTTAAAAAAAAAATCTCTATTTGCATGTTAGTTGGTTATATTTCTCTAGGGTATTTTGGTGGGCATTACAAGCACATAGACAAAAGGCATTTTGACACGAATAAAGACTTCTTAGAGGTATGAATTCATTATAGAGATATTTATATGTCATAATAAATTAGTTTGGAGCAGTTAGAGAGGTCTTAAATGCCCCATTCCTTTTCTATCTGACCTCAAGTCCTTTTCAGCTCCAAAATCAAGAGGAACACATGTATTATATCCTTGGAGGGGCAACTGAGTAGGTTGAGAGGATGGGGAAAGAATATAAGGGCTGGATGAGCAAGTATAGGTGGCATTTTTAGAGTTTTTGATTCAATTTGAAGACCATCCAGATGTTTAGGAGTAGTCCAAACACTCTACAAAGATATTGGAATCACATCAGCAATACTCTTCCTAAGCGCACAAGGTAGGGGGACTTTGTCTTTTAGCATTTAATTTATATTCTCTTATATTTGGAAGGAGATAAAGGATGCCTAGGTTAGAATTTTACTTAGTTCTTTCTAATTTTTCAAGTCAATTTTTTAAAGTATAATCAACACTGTAAATTAGTTTTCTAGTTTGCGTTTTGAAAAACACACTTTGTACTTCAAATTTTAAGCTACAATATATAGTTTCAAACATTTTTTTGTAAGGACACTTTTTTTATATAAAAAATCAAAATTTTCTTCAATATGTATCATTCTATTATGTGTTGATAAATGATGCATGTACTTTATTTTGTTTCATATTGAAAATATTTAAAATATATCGTAGTTAAACACCTATAGGAAAGAAAAGCACACTCATATTTAGGTTGTAGATTTTGTAATAAATGTATAGAGCTATTAAGTTTCTAAAAATTCTTCTTTTTTTTTTTTCAAAAATGATATATATAATTCAATGTTCTTTTTGAATCATTGTGTGTCATAAACAACAATCATAAATAATTCCAGTTCCAGTGTTCACCACTATAGTCTTATAACTTCATTTTTAAGTCATTTATTACCCTTTTCTCATCAAATTAGTAGTTTAGATTTAAGATTTAGGTGATACACAAGGGGACCAACCCTCTTTGGAGGTTCATTTACACCATAGGTAAACCATAACCTAGAAGTGATTCCATATTTCACTAGGTTGATGAGTTGATAGCTTAGCAAGAGTGCAAACATTAGTGTTAAAACTAGTATGAAATATCTTGGGCTTAAGATGAAATTGAAAATCCAATGCAACCATTTTTTTAAAAATCAAATCCTCCCAAACTATTTATCAAGAAGTGTTAGTCCACATTATCATATGCTTTATTTATGTCCAATTTTACTAGCATACTAGACTTCTTTGAGTTTTAGTTATTGAATGGATAGCTCCATGAGAATAATCATGCCATTCATGATTGATTTACCAAGAATAAAACAACTATGTTCTTCCACATTTAGATCGACGAGGGATAATTTGATCCTACTTTATGTAGGTTTGATGACGATCTTATATGTAGTATAGGATAGTGATATTGGTTGAACACCATCAAAGGATTCAATAGTATTCTTCTTTGAGATTCAAGTTGTGAAGGTATTATTAAGGTCCTCAATTCTTCTGCTACACCCTAAACTTCCCCACCAAAAATTCTCCACAACTCATGGAAGAAACCAACTATGAATCCATTCAAGCTATGGGCTTTATCTGGATAGAGTTAAGCCTATACTACATTGATCTCTTTCTTAGTGAAGGGGCTACAAATTTTTTTTATGTTAATAATTTACAATATTGTGAATACATTGAAGAGAAAGCTTTTGAGTGTAGATTGGACCCATTTCAATTGTTGATGAGATTATGAAAGTATCTAACCACTTCCTTATTTATTTTCTTACAATAATCAATGATTTCAATGCCATCAACAATTATAATATGCGTTACACTATTATAGAACTCTTGATTTTGGTTGAGTTGTGGAAATATTTAGTGCTCATCCCCCTCCTTTAGCCACATTTCTTTGGAAATTTGTCTCCAATAGATAGTTTTTGCGTTAATATCTTGACATGTTCCTCTATAAGGAATTTTATTTATTGTAGACCTCTTGGTCCATCCCATATTCCATAGTTTATTTATCAAGTTTTGTCATATCTACTTAAACTTTTTCCTTTTCTTGAAATATGTTTTTCATAAATGTTATTTATTTCAATATTTTTGTAGACACCTGAAGTTGTCCACACCTAACCACATAAAACTTTACACTATCCCAGGTATTAATTAAATAATCATTTATATAATTAATTAATCTCTTATCCTATCATCACCTTTAATAAGATAAATTTATATTTATTTAATTAAATTCAACCTTATAGTCCTAAAACACAAGAATTCATAAATGCAAATTATTTATTCAATTCCCCTTTCCACTTGTTGGTATTGGCATGGTGTGATGGTTTAAATGTGGTGTTGTTATTATTTCCACCAAGGTTCAAAACCTATTGGAATATTATTGTTGAGTATTATGTTGAGGATGAGGTCTCTTGTTTGTGACCTTACCAATTCATAAATTTGAGTCAAAAGCATTTACCTCTTTTTAAAACTTTTCCCCTTTTCCACTTTAAATCTAATTAGCTAGTTAAAATGAATTAATTAATAAAGATGATCCCTTACATATACATATTTATAATTAATTTAATTAATTACACTTATAAACCCACTTATCTTAAAAAGCTAAAATAGAATCTTGCCCATTCATTTGATGAAGAAAATCCTTATCTTTCATTTAGCCCACATGACTCTCACAAACATGTGAGAAATCACATGTATCCATCTCCCTTCCCATGTGATCTCTCACACATTCAATATGAGATACATGCCACCTTTTCTCTTTCCAAGGTGTATTGCATGTGTGAGAAGATACTTGTCCTTGGTCCCTCTTCCTCATACAATCTCACACATGTGTGAGAGGACTCATCCTCCATTAAATTTGGTTAAGTGAATCCTAACCCTTGATATTTCCTCAATCCATCTCTCTCAAGTGCATCAATCCAATGATGCCACTTGGAAATCCCTCAACCCTAACCCCTCAAGAATACTCCAACTTTGATCTTGAAATCAAATCTTGATTGTCCATCTCTCATCCAAGAAATCTATAAATCCAATCCTCTTCGAATCAAAATCAACAACACTCTCCATTTAAAGCTATGTTTTAGGTCAAATTATAAACACCCACATTCCACTATCACCATATCAAGAGGATACTTGGAGGCTCTTAAACGCTTCTCAAGCTTATTGGGTGCATGAACATTCCCTTCTTCCTCAAGTAGAGTTATAATAGAGAGTAAGGTATAAGGATCATTTCATTGTATTTGCGTTTTTATTTTGTCCCTTCTTTTCTATCATATGCAATTTGAAATAATTATCAACAAAACTAATATTCTTCAAAAGAAAAAAAATCTTTGATCCTTTTTGTGTAGGGGCCTCTTTCCACCATATTTATAGAAAATTAAAGAACTTGGGATCTCTGCATCATAGGTTTTCGAACTTGAATCAAAATCTAGTGGGTGTTACTTCATCACATATATAGGGAAATGATTTGATATACGTATGGATAAAATATGGCAGATACATTCAATTTGAAACTTTATCAAATAATTGTTTCATAATAATCTATCAAATGTTTTAGCTATGTAGGGAAAACCCAGGATTTGATTTGTCCAACCATACAAGCTATTTTTGTGATTGATATCCTAGATACTATTTTATTAATAAAATCAATGAAGTCCAATTAGGATTAATGAGTCTACTCAAACCCTTAGACTTGTTTGAATTAGAAAGAATAGCATTAAAGTCTCCCACAATTATGATTACATCAAGAGTAAGGGATTGAAGAATGCAAGATAATTATTCCCAAACCTTCCTTTTTGTGTACACCTCACATGCCTATAGATATTGATAAAAAGGAATTTTAAATTATGTTAGTGAACAAATTTTTTCCTTTCTTCTAATTAAATTGTTTCAAACTCTGTCGCCATCTTTGAAAGACAAAAGTTCAACTAAACAGTTGGGTAAGTGTGACATACACCACTTCCCTCTGAATTTTTGATAGGTACAACTCCCTCCATTAGTTATTCAGGGAATAATCTAATTAAATTAAACTGGTATGCTTTTAACCTGAAAGCACATAAGGCTACCTACTTCATTCTTAAATGAGAGGCTACTAGTTTGCAAATATTTTAGGGAAACTATTCTTCAAAATGCTTCGACATGGAGATCAAAAGTGATCAAAACAAAGTTCAAAAACACCGATTCAACACTTCATAAAAAAAGGTAAGAGAAATAAAATCTCTTTTCAAATATTTATCTTTTAAAACAACATAGATAGGAGCCCCAGATTAATAACAACATCTACCATTAGAAAGATAATCACAACCATTTAATTGGATTAATATTTGCAAAGAAATACCACTCCACGGATTCAAAAATCAAAGATTTTTCCTCCCCAAAATGCATATTATCTTTATATATATGTGTATTTCATACAACAAAGACACAATAATACACGTATAAGTTCTTTCCAATTTCAGATTCAGAAAACTAATGACTTCTTTTCCAACAAAAACAAAACTTCTAAAAACAAAATCTAAGTCACTTATTCTAACCCCCTCTCTATCTATCTTAATCTAATTTATAGTAGCTTTAAAGAACAGAGGAGGTCTCCCTCAAAACCTGACCTCCTCCGAAACAATTATAAAAACTAACAAAGTATTTTAGGGACAGATGTCCCGAAGTCATTTGCAAGATTATGAAAAACACAAAATAAAAATAGAGCATTATCATCATGCTACGCTTCTTCTCCATCATCATTTTCTCCTCCTCCACTTTTCTGGGCATCGTAGGCAATTGCAAGCTCCTAAATTATAGACTGGCTTGGATTTTTCATGGAGTTGATCTTTGCTTTTGCGGCTTCTTTGTCCCACCTGTGCTTCACCATTTTCTCGGCATGCTTAGGTAATTGATCGTTACCGATAAATGTCATGGATTCAATTCGGGCAACTTGTGTTATATCTTCGGGAGTGAAATTGGCTTTGGCTTTAACTTTCTCCATGTGCAGCCTAAAAGCCTTTATTGCGTCCTGCGTGTTCAGCCCACAAAGTCCCAGTTGCCAATCGTAGTCTGGATTAACCACTTTATTGTCATTAACCAAGCTACACTGAAGATCCTGAAGCTCATAAACAGAAGCCTTGACATCAGAAATCACAGACTTGAATGTGAGTACCCGCCACATTATAGCCTTCTTCAATACGAAGAGTTGGCACTCATCAGTTACCAACTTGATTGAGTTTTCTGCTAAAAATTTGGTGGCTCTGTACTCTTCTATCTTGGTGAGCATAGGCAAGACATTTTCCCATTTATGCTCTTCTTTTTCCCATGGCACAATCTGATTCTAAATCTCTGCAATGAGGCTTTGCATCTCGTCACATAACTTCCTGGAGCTTGTGATATATTTTTCACCATCTTTAATCACTCCTTCAATCCATTTCTACACAGCCCCCATGATGCTTTTGGCCCGCTGAACTTGACCCATCAGTTTCTGGTTCTCTGGCATAGTAGGGTCAAAACTTTCTGAAGCATGTGATAAGGGAAGTGCTCCAAAACAACCTATACTATCAATGAATTGAGCAAGAATTTTGATATGCTGCTTCAGCTCTCTTTTCTCCTGCCCATCTTTTTCTGACTTGGTGAGCATTTTCTTAGCCGATACTTGGAAAAGGTGATTATTCGAATCCCTACTCATGTTCCTGAGCTCCACTTTGGTAATCTCAAAGTCCTCTGCATTTACCTCCTTATTCTCATCTTTGGGTTTGTAAGAAGCAATTTCGGCAACCCACCTCCCAGTCTCTTCATCAGAATCCAATCTGGCAGTTGTTTTGAACTTCTTTTGTTTGGGACCCTTCTCCGTGTATTTAACCACCATGTCCTGAATCGAGATGGTCACTAGAATGAAACTCTGTTTCTTGCTTATGGAAGTGGTTATCCATTTAGGAGTTGCACGTGAACTAGCTGTTCCTCCGATCACCATTAGATAGCGGCATCATGGCTACAATGACCGCATGAGAATCCATACTGTTGACAATGTCGCTGTCAAGGTCCTCAACTTCGAAAATCTGAGTATCAAGGATCTTGTCTTTTGCCTCTGTGTCTTTGACTTGGTCCATTTTCTTTTGCATAGCACTCCGTGTCCTTGTATATCGAGGAGCAGAAAAGTCCAGAGCTGGATTAGGCTTGTGCTTGGTGTGAGATGGCTTCTTATCTTTACTTGCATGAACAAGCATAGAAGTGGGGTTAGAAAAATGTTTTGGGGAACGTAGAGCAACCTCACTATCTCTTGCAACACCAATCTTGATGCCTATTTTCATTTCTCTTCTCTTGTTAACCCATTCTGCGGTTCTTTCCAAGACCCTCTTTGTTTTAAGTTGTATGTCATCCTCTTCTTCCACATCCCAATTAATGCAGGACGTTTCGGGTTCAGCTTGGCCTTGATATCCAGGTTCAAAGAGCTCTAGATAATCCTCTTGGATTCCCCTTATATCAAGTTTCACCTGTAGTGAAACTACCTGCTCCAGAACCATTCTCATGTTTTCTCTTTTGAAAACTTCAAGATAATCATTGCAATCTTCCCAGATGTCCTCCAGGTGTGGGATTGGAAGGTGCAACATCAAACCAAGACTCCGTGAGAAACCTTTATTGTCAAAGCCCTTTCTTTCATGATACAGTGGAAAATTGAAGTTCTTCAAGTCCGCTCCAATGCTTATAGCATCTGACATTGAACTGCAAGATAAAATACCCAATTGAATAGGAAAATGATCCTCCCATTTATCTCTGGGTTGAGCCTTCTTAATTACGGTAGCCAACTACCTACAGATTTCAGCAAGAACAAAACAATCCGAACAAAAACGAGGAAGTCTGAAAGGCTCTTCCTCAAAGCTGCCTACTCTTATGTAACAAAAATGAGGAAACTAAACAAAGAAACTACCATATCTCTTCACTAATGCCTGTGCATCTTCAGACATCCTCTTGGTTTTCATGTTCTTTAACTCATAACACAAATCTCCCAGGAAAGCATTATGTACTCTCCTAAAATCTTGCAATGCATTATCTTTTTGTAACATGGGGTAAAAGTCATACACATAAACCTCTCCCTCAGCAAGCTACCTAGGTATTCCCACTATCTCTTTAACACATGCCAAATAATATATCAGATATGAGGACATAAAGAAATTTTGCTTGAACTTTTTCGCCATGCTTAGTTGTTCCCTCATGGATTCGGCAATAAGCTCTGCCCAGTCGAGATACTACTTTCCTTCCAGCACCAGTTGTACATAACAGTAAATCCAATCATCGAAACTATAAGCCTCAGCTGAACCTCTAACTCGGTGTAGCAGTAACATGACATCATGGATGTGGGGAAGCATGTGATTCTTGTTGGGATATTTAGGCAACCTAGAGCCACCCCTCTGAGGAACCTTCAACCAATACTTTGCTATGTTGTTCTGGTGTCTAGTTCTATTTGCATTGAACTCAGTGATTGATTGGGCGGGAGAAAAATTTGAGAACTGGTAATCAGGCAATTTGAAAACAAAGGAAATAACTTCCCTGTTAATTGCGAGGAGGGTTTCACCATTATCTCTCTTGATTCGGAAATAGGATCATACCTCACAATACACTCCCTAACTAGTTCTGGGCAAGGGATAGCAGGAGGAAAGGCTGCTGCTTCTACGAGACCACTACTTAGAATTTCTACACCAAATGAACCGTCAATTCCTTTAAACACCCTTTCCTTCAAAACTTCCAAATTTTCTCCTTTCAGGTTTGTATCACTGACTATGGGCTCTATGCAAGCAAGACTAAAAATATTCCCAAACAGATGTAGAGTGGACTTCATAATTCATAACAATAATCCTTACTTTTCCCAACATATTTTACTATGAGAGAGAAAAGTAGCTAAAAATCACCGGAGGGGGTAGGAAATAAAACTCACCTTCACAGTTGAGACCAATCGAATGACTACCAGCAAACAAACCTTCTATCAAACACTCCGCAGCAATGAAGAACAAGTTTCAAAAATCAATCACTTCATACCTTATAGCAAAAGAAGTGATACGAACTTATTTAGTGCATTAATTTTGATCATCAACTCAAATGTGTTGAGCATTGGTATTGGACATCACACGCGTGCATTGAATGCATGGCGACATTTTTGGAGTAACTGCTAATTCCCAACAATGATTACTTGCCTTGAAAAATCAACCATTTGACGTCACCTGAGATATGGTTCAATCTTCATCATACTTAGCAATAAATGCACCATCATGTATTTTAGTCCATAAGACCCACCTGATTTGAACACACATGGACAATTTGAACTGACTTCACGAGAGTTCAGGTAGTTCAAGGTGTACACTGCACCAAGAAAATTCTATTTGAAAGGATTAACTCTGTTAAGTGCCGCTGATCTTTTGAACTTCATTGAACATGTTGAACACCACTGAACTATTTGAACAAGGTTCAAAGGGTTCACGACCTGGAGAAAGAGGATATAACATATCATACACGACCATGAAAAAGAACTGCTGCAAAACACTTGAGTGAATGTTAGCATGAAAACCTTTTAGACACCTTAGAACCTACGGAACCTAAATGAACATTATGAACTCCCTTCAAAATGGTTCAATGAGTTCATGGGGTTCAAATAGACCATTAAAACTTGGCGTTACCGATTAAGAGAAAATTTACAAATAGATTAAGGATTGAACCAAGGAGTTTCTAGAAAGATAAGGACTCGAATAAAATTTAGTAGGGTGACTTAATCTTGTTATGAAGGACGAATGACAAGATAAAAAATTAATATAATAGTTGAGAACTTTACAAGCCTATCAATGCTTGTTAGAACCACACACCTTAACTTGAACTAAAGTTGGATTCCACAACAATCCTAGATATATTGAAGCTCCCAGGGAGTCGACAAAAAATCCATTCAATTGCTTCCTTTTTTGGAGGTTTGTTGAATAAGTTTTACTTAGTGTAGTTTCTTGTAAGAGGAATATGCTCACTATAGATATATCTAATTGGTGCATAATTAATAATCTTTTGTAAGGGGCATTTAAGCACCCAACCTTTAATGAAGTGATATTTATTATTTGTTGGGAAGGGGTACTCCCTTACTAGATATGATCATCACATTTTTTATTTTCATTTATCCTTCCACCTTTCCCTTTATTTTCAAGACTTCTTTAATTAATTTCCTTCCTTTTCTCCTATATTATCCAAAATCAGGTTTGATTATTTTGAATTTTGATCGACTCACAAATTTGTTGTCCACTTCCAAATCATCTTGAAAGGTTTCCTCATACAAGTCCACAAATGGATTGCAGATAGTTTCAAAAGCCTTGGAATATATAAGTTCATTATCCTCTAAGGGAGAAAAATTCATGCTAACATTAGAAATCTTAAATAGATCTTTTGTCATTTCAAATTTTGGTTTATCAAGGAGCTTGTTGGAAACATTGAAGTAGTAGTCTAATTCTAATTATTTACGTGGAAATTCATCATTTTAATCAGATTAACAGGTAACCACTAAACCCAATCTAATTAACTAAAATCCAAACGTAACGACAATAAAAGCCTACTAGTAAATTCAACAATAAAAAAAATCAAAACATTGAAAAACCCCTTGTTGAATCCAAGTATGATTCTTCTATTGTTCTTCTGCTTCTTGCTGGAAATTGGCTCTTAGAGTTGCGCTACGAAAACCTGCATTATATTAACACAAGAATCCAAAAATAATGGTTGTTGAAATGGGGAGATTGATGCTAAATTTATAGATTCCAGAGTGTCTAATTGGATGGATGAGATTGATTCAATAACATAGTCGATCTACAGTTGAGTATGATGGAGAAAGAATAGATTGAGAGAATTACTCAAATTAATTGAGAAAATAACTCATTTGATTGAGATTTATGAGGATTGGCTGGGTTGTTAATTGAATTGATTGGGAGTCAAATAGAATTAATTGATTAGTTAAGAAATTTGATTGAAAGTTAATTTACTTGATTGAGTAGAAGTCTGATTTGATTGACCAATTAGCTGAATTGATTGATTAGTTGAAAAAAGGTGATTGAGAGTTAGACACAAAGTTAGTGACAGTTAGGAATTTAACTTGTGATGTAGGAAATTAGAATGAAATTTCATTTAATTTGAGTTCAGATTTTTGAAAATGTTAAATGAAATTGAAATTAATAAAAAATGAAATGAACTCAAATTCAAAGGGATTTTGATTAATTTAAAATTAGAATAAATAAATTTAAGAAATTTATTTAATTTGGCGGCTTTAGATAAAAATAAATATTCAATTATGGGACAATAGAAATTGATTTTAATTAAATGATAAAGATCATTTAATTAAAGTAAATAATTGAAATTAATTAAATAATAAATTATTTAATTAATTTAAAGGGGAAAGTGTTGATTAAATGATATAGATAGAAATTGAATAATTAGTTTGTGATGAAAAAGATGAATATTGATAAAGAGGAATAAAATTGGATAATTAAATAATTAAAATTATTTAATTAATATAGAGGAATAATTAGTGATGTTAGTAACGAGACAATTTTGAGTGTCTACACTAATTAAGATTCTTCGTAATGTTTCTCCATAGCAATGTTTGATATAAGAACAATCTCTAACCCAATTGTTATTCATCAAATCTCTATTCATGATATGATGCCAAATAGTGAGATACATAGCTTAGACTACTATAATATGAAAAACTAAAAATTGTGGTTTAATTTGAAATTAAGTTGCCTTAATATGAAGTTACCATGTAAAGATTCAACCTCTTTATGATGCTTAAATCAACCAATTTAGCATGGTTAATACAACCACCATAGATGAACACAAAACAAAATATAAAATGAAGATAATATCACTATACAATAGCGGCAACAAAGAGGCAAAAAACAACAACATAAGAATGCTATCAAGTCCAGATCATTTTACAAGATAATATTCATGTGGAGAAACCATTTCAATAAAAAATCGACTGAGAAGAGAGACCAACCATGTATTATCTTCAAATGCAATATTATGACACATTCACTTCCATCACTCCTTCCATGTCTTTAATTGAATAGCACTTGTGTTCAAGATTTTCCTCACACTCACACTCACTCAAACACCTACAAATGGAAGTTTCCCACTTACCAATTTCTTCCCATTTTCTACCATCCTAAGCTCCTATTAAATAGTGTTTTCATCCCTTCTGATATTTTCAAGTTGGCTTCACATCCTAAAAAACCTTCTTGTAAATCTACAAGCTTTCATAACATAGGTTACTATAGCTTACAATCAAATTACTAACCTAGTCCATTTGGGCACCTAGTTTGTTCTTACTTCAAAAGTGGTTAAAGATATTAGTATCAAAACAAACTCTTGGGAAGATGGATGCCCAAAAATAATATATCAACCAATACTTTACCTAAGTAAATAGTAACTAGCTCGTGATAAGTATTTTTTACTATTCCCTCTATATAAAAGGTGTTGCTCAATTAAAAACTTGATGGTAAAAAATAATTATCATTGTTGGTGAAATCTTCATCCCTTAGGACTGATTTACAAATAACCTTTGAAGTAATTATATACATATGATTTAAAATGTTGATGAAAAATTTATCCTAACATGCAAGAGATTGAGATTCAACATTATCATCCATATAAGCTATGAGTAGCTTTTGTTCCATATAAGATTGGAGTTGATTACAAACCACCTTAATAATAAGGATATTATGCTATATATTTTTCTAGAGGCAATCCTTATTATGACCATACATTAAGCATTCTCCATAAAAGGCTAAAGGGCCCTCCATTGTTTTTTATTTAAAAAGAAACGTTAACCAAGGCGCCGACCCTTTACATAGCCAAGAGCTATTAACAACACTTAAACAACACTAACAGTTCAAAATATCAAAAACATAGACGAAAAGAGTTCAACAGCAAAACAAGAGGGCCCAACCCCAAATGAAAGCAAAAAATACCAACAACCAAAGACCTAAGGGGGCCCGAATTACGGACCCCAATCATCTCTATGACCTTATTCCAGTCATCATAAAGGAACTTGTGCAGCTCCTTGGTCGCCTCTTTATCAACATCATCCACAATAATTCTTTAATGGAGAAGGGAGACTGTCAGTGCAGAGCTATGAAGCACTTGCAAGTAGAACTTGTTGATACTAACCAACTGCTTGTCTTTGGTGTCCAGTTTGTGCTTAATTTTCTTGATTTCCTCTTCGAGTTCCTTGGTTTGCAGAACCGGTCCTAGGCTATCAATGCGGGTCAATAACTCACATACCTCGCTATTAAGGCCCTGTAGCTACTCCACACTAGGGTTACCCTTAGGAACCGCTTCTTCATCCTTACAAATATCCATACACTCCTCCTACATGGGCACAACCATACCACCTTCTTTTTCTTTTCCATCCCTGTCAGAATCCTTGTTTTTAACCCCATCATCCCTAAGAATATTCACAATATCCCGAGTTCCATAATTTGGCTCCGAGGCCCTTCAAATAACCGGGTCCACCATTTCCATAATCTCGTCTGGGTCCACAAGGTCAATTTTTCCAAGAGGTTTGTCATTGTCAGAATTCAAATTCTCAGTCTCCATAGGGGGATAGAGGTAACCACAACCGCCACGTCCAAAGAGGCCTTGGCTGCAACTTTTCCCACCAACGCCTTCATATTTCCATCACCCTTGCCCTCATTGACATCATCCTCAGAGTCTTTAGTGTTTTGGGTTTTATCCTTCTTCTCAGTAGAGCCCTTGGAGGCGAGCCTACGAGACCTCCTTCTTCCCTCCATATCAGGAGTAGGGTTTTCCTCCTCCAACTCATCAAATGAATAATTCTCGAGGATAATTCTTTTACACTTTCCAAGGGACTTCCCTTTTTACTTGTAAGAAATAGTTTTCTTATCCTTCCCAGTCGAGGAGGAGGGGAAGGTGTGATGAGAAATCTCAGAAATGGAAACTGAGGACAAGGGAAATTGGGGGGAAGCAAAAGCTTTAGCAGAATAAAAGGGCCCTCCATTGTTAGCTTCAATGTCCAAAAAGATTTCATTTGTAGCTCAATAATAGGTAGAATAGGGAAAGATAGATTTATGAAGATGCATATTTGGGAATATATCCCTACTTGGCCATCAATTGATTTAACATTGGCCTTGATGAAGGAGCTAAGGGATTTCTCTATATCCATAAGTGTTGGTTCATTTTAGTATTCAACAAATAACCTATATAACTCAAATTGCATAGGGTCTAAGATATGTTATGATTCAAAAGGTCAAAATTCAGCTGTCAAAATTCATCTCTCAATCTTGATGTAGAATCCAACTCCATCCATTATCTAAGCATCACATTTGATGACTTTGATTTGATTATTCACAGATTCACTTTGACAATTATCTAATCTTGATATTTGGTCCCTAGTGACCAAAGGTAATTTACTATAATCACTCTATAGTCAAGCAAAAGTTAACCCATAAAGAGTGGTCTCTATAAATTTTTGCCTCATCAATATTTTGTTTGTCAATAGCTAGCATCTTCTTGTGTGAATGTAGTTAGACATCCTTGTCCTTAATGGCATAATATTTTCCCCCATAGCTAATTGAGTTGTCCAACTTAGGTTGCCAAATTTATTTTTATTTTCTCTTCCCTATGAAATTTGAATTCTACCCCATTGATGGAATTGTTCTTAGCAATAGTTCCATTTTTTAATTTTTTAATTTTTTGGTAAACTTGCTCTTTGTAGGTTGAATTTCACAAACTTTTCTTAAGTATCCATATGATTTTCTTCTATAATTTAATTTTGTGGAGATCTTCCATCTTTAATTTTCTTCCAAGCCTTGGCGTAGGTCAAATATTTTGCTCCTTCCTTTTAGGTCTTTTCTTTACACCAACTCTTCCTAGCTTCTTCAATCTTTTGCCCTCCTTTCTTTTTAGTTTTTCAAGTTCCTTCTAGTCCTCGATAGGAATTCACATATATTAGAATAAATAATTTTATTTTATAATATAATATCTTACTCAAGAGTTATTTTATTTACTTAAATTTCCTAGTTTCACTATACTAATTCATATAATGCCACCCAGGGGGGGGGTCAATGTCTGGAATGTCTTCATTAGAATTGACCACCTCCACTAATGAGCTTTGTTCTAGTTCAATGCGAAATCTTGCCTTACTAGTTTTCCCTTTCTTTCCAGTTCCTTATTTCAAATCTCTTTACTTTTCTCTTCCTTTTTATTCTCCTCATTGTATTCTTGAACAAATTCCCTTAATCCTTGAACAAATGGTATGTTCTCCTCCTTGGTGTATGCCCATAAATTACCTTTGAGGTTTTAACTTGGATCATGCCATCTTCTAGAAAATTTGTAAACTTGAACTTTATGATGTCTAACATCACAGTGACTTGCATAGCAACATGAAGTGAAATGAGTCTCTTGCAAGAATTAGAAACCTCACTCTTCAAACCCTAAAATTTATCCTCATTTCTTAGTGTTGGTTGAAAATTTCGTAATCAGGGGATGATTACAAAATGTTCTTTTCAGCCACAATATGATGAGATTGAATCTCTCCTCAACAAAGGGGAGTTTGCCTTCTTATTGCAATCTAATAAATAGTATCTATGTAACTTATGTTTCCTATACTATCTTGAAGGGTGTGATAATCACATTATTCTCTTTTTTCAGAATAAGTGTTCATCCAACTCTCTTTCTTTAGAATGAATTTCCTTCTTTAACAACAAAACATAAATTAAAAGTTTCTAACTTAGGCAATAATAACTTATATAACTTCCAACCAAATAAAAGGTTGAATTAAAGATATACCAATGGATCTATACTAACTACGAAACCTTTGTAAGCCCAAAACATTATATTGTCTCTCTAACTGATTCTTGAAAAATAACTAGTAATATGTAGGTAGTTCAAAGTCTTTCCTATATATTACAATCTTATCTACTCTAAATAGATAATTTGATGTAGCAAAAAGTCTCCACCTTATTATCAAACACTAATGAAAGA
Source organism: Cryptomeria japonica (assembly GCF_030272615.1). NCBI lineage: Eukaryota > Viridiplantae > Streptophyta > Pinopsida > Cupressales > Cupressaceae > Cryptomeria > Cryptomeria japonica. The sequence goes on from NC_081412.1 coordinate 129,964,714, forward strand.
ATCACAATAAAACACTATAGCACAAAGTCTACAATACACCATCTTTATACCTTTTAATCCAACAACTTCTCACAATGCACAATTCAATCTTTACAAATAATATGCTAAGAATGACATAAGAACACTCTCACCATATAATAAAGTGCTTCCAAGATAGAGATTGGGAAACAACTCTACGTCTTTATTGATAGAATATTTAGATTTTCACTAAAAACATAAAGTCTTTGATAGCTCTGCAATCTAGTAGAGTTTTGATGCATTAGCAAAAAGATGATCTATTTACAATGAGGTCTCTCTTTTATATAGAGGAGAACCTTGAGAAAATCTACGAATTCTACAACTATTTTGACTTATTCAGACTATAATCCCATTTGATTTTGAACTTGTACTTTCTTTACATGCAAAATACATATGTACAAGTACAGACATGTAAAATGTCAAAAAAAAATCCAAATTACAATGAAAAAATTAATAAAAACTACTAAGTGTCAGGGGACACTTCTTCATCTGAATTCTTCTTCACAAATTGCTCAAATTTGTTGAGGTCTTCTTTCATTAGGGATTCGTTTGGTCCATTAATGCGACTAGCAATAACATGAGCTCAAGTGACTGAATCACCAATACTGACATACCCTTTCTTATGCGACTAGCAATAACATGAGCTCAAGTGACTGAATCACCAATATTGACATACCCTTTCTTCTTTCATTAGGGTATTTGTTGTTCATGAATAATGATGAACAACAAATACCCTAACTGGTTCTGAGAGGAGGGGGGTGAATCAGTACATACAAAAACTTTCTAGAAAATCTTATCAAGCTAAAACAATACTAACAGGTTGTCTTCATCACTGAACTTAACCATGGCAATACCAGTTAAACACATTAAGACTTCAGACAACATAGACCGGTAAGTCTGAACACTTCAAATACATTTTATACTTGATAGCTACTTTACCCATAAACATATGCATGTGGTGTGTTGCCAATACCATAACCATTAGCTCTACATGCATAATCACTTAAACAAAGAACACTTAATCATCAAATGAAAAATGCGCAACACATGACACAAAATTTTTTCACGTGGAAACCCAAATGGGAAAAACCATGGTGGGGATGAATACCCACAAGCTTGTTTTTGAACTCTTTTGAAGCTCGCTATATTAGGATCCTAGTCCGATTAAAGAATTTAAAATAAGGTTCTGCTAGGAACCGATCTTGTTAAAGATCACCCGGTTAAGGGATGGCTATATACCCTGTTAAAGGTTGAAACCCTATTAAAGGTTACCTTGCTAGAGGATTTGAAGAACTCAATGAAATCGAGTCACCTGGTTAGAGGATTTACAGTAAGCCTGTTAAAGCTACCCGGAAAAGGGATTTTCCTTCTATTGAAATGGTTAGAAGACAATAGGTAAAGCGTTGATCTGATAACAACACTATATGCTAAGGCAGATCCTTTTCAGTTCCTTTACTTCTGCAATCACACTCTGCAGTTTTCTCTTACTGGTCTAGCAAGTATCTCATCTCTCAGATACACACACAACATTTGCCAACTTACAATAACAAACATCATCGACCTTATAGACAATAATTAGGTCGGTAGCATAAACCCTAAACCCTAAGCATTTTAGGTTTACAATACAAGTGATCCAATCCTGACAATCCAAACACTTTGCATAGAGCAATACAATTTCAAACAGATCACAAGACAATCTACATCATCCATTCTTCACCGCACATAGAAATCAGTAACTCATCACACTTTCTTTTCATACCGCTAAGAAGAATGTTCATTTTTGAGGTAGACATTTAATACAGTCAATCTTCTCATGCAAGATCCTCAAGGAAATCCTTCACGTGCACAAAGCTGACGTGGCATCACGATCTCATCTTCATCTCTTAGCTAACTTATCACAGAATGTCATCAGTTGTATCGCACAAGTGAGATTGCCAAATGGGAAACCCTAGAGTTGAGACTACCAATCGGTAGTCACACTCAGTGAAACCTCGACACCGGTTCACTACATTTCTTCATACGAGTTCACCAACTTCTTCCAATCTGCATACCGGTTCACTTACACTTATTGACATCAATGACAACATACATTATCATCATATCAACATGTCGGTTCATCATATGCCAACATAAAATACTTCTTTATCCATTTATGTACTCACTAGTAGACTAAATTCCTTGATTATTGAGTTGATGGATAGGAGCTTCTGGTCATCATCCACTAACTTGCATGGAAATTTAGAAACTTTAGTGATAATGTCAAGCCTTTTCTCATTGCAATCCCTTTAAGTATTTCAAAGATCTTTGATTAACCATTCAAATGCATCCATTTTGTAATCTAGGACTTCCCATTGTTCAATGTACATTTGACAAGTCAAAATGACTTCACTATCAACAAGAACATCCAGTTCAAAATATTCAAGCTTAATCTAAAAGTCAAGGTCCTTTTCCTATACTTGTAATTCTTGTCACAATAGATTGAGTGTTTGATCTAATTAAGATCTCGCACTATCCAAGTTATTCAATAACTTAATTGAGGAACTCAAAAGGTGTAATCCTTGTCATAACATCGTGTTTGTCCATGCAGTAACAACTCTTTCATGAACCATGATTCATTATGCCTTTTTCACAACCTCTTCATCAACAAATGAACCAAATGGTTCAATCACTTGTGAGGATTGAGTAATTTTGTACACAAAAGTAAGTTGTTCCACTTGAAGTTTGAGCTTGTCTTTGATCTCTTTATCTCTATTATACATTTTGATTAAAGATTTAAGTATAGATTGAGCATCTTCTTTAGAACTCTCATGAGTTTTCTTTCAAAATTCAATCCTCCCCACTTCATAATTTGTTTCTTGAATCTCATCAATTGTTTTTCCTTGAGGAGGGATTGCCACTTCTGCATATTTATTCCTTGACTCCTTTGTACCCTAATCCTTGAAAGAGTTTTTTCTTTCTTGATGCCCTTTGGTTTAGGAGGAGCTAATTGTCTAAAGTCAAAGGGGAGATGGCTTTCTTCTTTCTCTTTGGGCTTGTTGATTGCAACCAAGGGGGAAGAGTAGAAGTTGTTCCTGTACAAGCTATTGCAGTTTGGATGGGCGTGGTTTGTTGTGGCATGGTGGCAATTACAATGAGCTTTGTGCAAGTCATAACTGCAGATGGAAGTTTTACAATTGATGATCTTGCAAGGGCATCAGACATAAACTTATCAAAGTTGATATAAGCCTAATTAAGAATTGGGGTGGTAACTTCCAAAAAACTTGGAAAATAAGAAAGGGAACCAAAAATATTTGTCACATTATCTCGAGGTGTATTTGTAGACGTCTAAAAATGGTCAACGCTTGTGGAGTCATACTTTAACATTTGTGCATTGTCTTATTCTAGGGTTCTTGCATCGCATTAACATTTCTTCTATGTTGCGCACTTGGTCTTTATCATTTGTGAGCATCAAGTCCTTCCTCTGCATTCCTCATTTTTATCGCTTTTCAAATTAGGTCTTGTCGATAGCAATCTTCAGTCATGATTTTGGTCGATCTTATCCTGTCGCATCATGGTGCATGCTCATTTATCATCATTTTGGACATCATCAATCCTAATCGATGATAGAATTAGGGTTTTGTCCTCTTGTTAGTCTTTCAATCATCTTTAGCTTGTTAGTAATCATTTGCGATTATCAACTTGCCAATCTCGTCATTTTGCGATCGATTCATCATCGATCCTTGTCCTTGTCAACCTTGTCATTTTGTGATCGATTCGTCATCGATCCTTGTCCTTGTCAATCTTGTCATTTTCTGATCGATTCATCATCGATCCTTGTCCTTTTCAATCATGTCAATTTGGATCGATTAGTCATTATTCCTCGTCAATTGGCGCCTATCAATTTGATCTCCTAATCAATCTTGGTCAATTTGTCATTGATTTTTGTCAACTAATCTCAATCATTTATCAACATTGGTCCTTTGTCAATTAGAATCATGATCGAACCTACATTAATTTCTTGTTGTCTTGACCTAATTCCTTGTCCTCTTATTTCTAGGGTTTTATGAATTGTTCATTTAATCCTTTTCTTCTTCTTTGTGGGTTAAATAAATCTATTTATTTAGTCCTAGGTCTCTTTCATGAATTAATTAATGGATGAAAACCTATTAATTAATTCACCTAATTTCTATTTCATCTTTTTCCTCAATTTTCTAATTTGCTGATTTCTCCTAATTCCTAATTTCTATTTCTCCTATTTTCTTTAATTTTTCTAATATTTCTCCTATTTTCTTTAATTTTTCTAATATTTCCCCTAATTTCATTCCCTCATTTTCTCCTATGTTTATGCCTCCATTTTTTGCAATCATGGAAGCTATTTTCTCTCTTCCCTTTTGTCATGGGAATGGCATTTCAATCTTGTCATAATTTGTCATACATCTTGCATAGCAACTTGTCATAATTTGTGCATAATTTGTCATACACCTTGCATAGAAAGTGTCACACATTTGTCATAATTTTTCCATTCTTGATTTGAATTTCCTTTCAAATCTCTTCATGCTAATCTTGTCCTCTCTCCAATTTGTCTATAAATTGGATGATTTTCTTCAATGAAAAGGGGGAATCAATCACATTTTCGAGTAGCCTTATGCTGCGAATTTCATCTCTCAACAACTTGCTTTCCACTTGCATTTTGCACTTGTAGGTGAGATCCACATCAAATTTGAAGGTGAAAGAAGAACAATGGAGCCACATGAAGGAGATATCTGCATCGGTTTGCTTCGATTTCATTTGATTTGAATATCTTGTCTTTATGTCTTCATTGATTGGATTTAGGATTGCTTTCATAGCAGCTTTAGGTTTTGTGGTTGTCCTAATTGCTATTGTTTTGATGATTTTCAATTTCCCGATCTACATTTTTTGGTGAACCCGATGTGAACTAACCCCTTAACCATGTTTTGAGTGCTTTTGAGCTGTTTGCAGGTGAAAAACTCAAGAAATAGGGCGACTCGGAGCTCTCTGGACACTTTTGCGCCTGTGTTGAAGTTTTCTGCGTCTGTGTTTGAGTTTTCTGCATTGGTGTTGAAGTTTTCTGTGCCTGTGTTGATTGGTTCTGCGCCTGTGTTAAGGCATTCTGCGCCTGTGCAAGGCTAGAAACAGAGGTGAAATCAGTTGTTTTTACTTGCAAATTTGTTTGTTTTCATTCTGTTTCTTGCATTCTGGTTTTTCTTTGGTACTAATTCTCTGTGCAACATCTTGGCGTTACGTGTGACGAAGACTAAAAATGCTACTACTAACGAATCTTATGCAGGACGCGGTCAAAGGCTCTCATTAAAACATCTTGCTTGCGATTTTTAAAGTAGTTGCACATTTCATTTCTTAAAGGTTAATGAACACCATGCATGCTTTGTCTATTTTTAATTTGATTGCATGTTTTAAACCTTAGAACTGGGCCTGCCTCCTGAATTGCCTGGCACTTCGCACAGGCATTGGTGAGAGGGAATGACCTAAAGTGGTGATGGGCTAAAGCCAAGCTCTTCTGAACCACTCTAAATAACTGTGGATGCAACGAAAGTTGTAGACAATGGGTGCTGGAATGGTATTGCGATGATTTATTCGCCAGATCAATACCCACCCGAACGGATGCCCTTACTAGAATCTCTTGTTTTTAGATACCAAAATCCTTCTATCTGTTGGCTCAGGCATTGTGATACGCACATGCCGAAGACACCTCTCATGTACTCCTCAGTTAGAGATAGCAAGTTCTTGGGAAGTGATGCCCCTTGAACTCGAAGCTTGGTATGCCCGAGAAGTGAGTGCACTGTAAGGGGGAGCCAGTGCTACCAAGCATCTAGCTATCCTACTGAGTGTTGTATTTTATGGTTAGAGGATTCAACAGATATTTCCCTTGCCAGCCATAGGATTTGTTGTGAATGTGCTTGATTGTCTTGAGTCAAAGTCAAACAAACATTTTGTCTTCCGTGATTGTCAAAGGTTAAATCAAAAACAAACTTTCAAAAGTGCTCATAATCAACTTTGGTTTTCAAAATCAACAACCTTCAATTCAAAACAAAATCCAAACAAAAGTCCAAATTTGTCCAAGTATTGATCCAACATTTGAACATGGCTTGTCAAAACATTGAATATCTTTGTTTCAAAATTCATGTCACTTTAGGCTAGGTTTTGCATAGTCCAACTTAGGTCCTAGGGCATATTGTCATCTCCCTTCATTTTAGTCCTTTTCATTGCAAGCGTCCTCATTTTGCACTTAGGTTCAAAATCATTTCCCTAAGTTTGCATTTCATTGTCATATCCGAGCTAGATTTCCATTTAGTTGACATTCGTGCATTATCCTTGTCATGCTAAAATTAGGTCTTGCCTAGGTTGCATTTTGCATATTCCAAGTCATTGGTCTTCACATATCCTTATCATTGTATTGTCATCTTGTCTTGGCTTCATCTTGTCATATCATATCCTTAGATCATTTTCATGTCATATCCTAAGTCATTGCCATAATCATTGCCTTCTTGCATTTAGTCTCAAAAATTTGGATGATACCCTAAGTTGTTGTTAGGGAGTCTTGACCTTGTCTAAAATTTGTCCTTTCATTAATATCATTTTTGTCAAACCTAGCTTACTATCCAAGCATATAGGTGAGACATTATCAATTTGTCCTATTGTCATTTGGTCCTTTGTCCTTTAAGGTCTTGGCTTCATTTCAACTTCCCAAGGTTGAGTCTTTAGGTTTGCATTCCAAAAAGTTTGTCCAAATCTTGAAAAACAACAAAAACATAGGTTGCATTCTTGCCATAGATTGCATTTTCATCTATTTAGGATGCATTTAGTTGCATATCATACATCATCCTTTTAAAATTAAAAAAAATCCCAAAAATATTGCATTTGCATAGTGACATGCCTATTGAAACAAGGTCAAAATCTAAGAAGATGGGCAAACCAACATATCAACCCATTGACAACGTATCAAACTCATAGTTTCAACCTAGTCAAACATTACAAATTGAAGGTTCGTCAAACACATCATTACCACAATATGGAATGGTTCAACTTGGACCACCTCCATTATATGAGCCAGTGTTTGTACCCATGAAACCGGGATATGGGAGTGTTCCACCAATGCCAAGGGAAAATGCACCTTTTGACTGGAATCAACTGAACCTGCAACATGAAATTCAAACTCAAACATTACATGAGGAACAAACTCTTTCACAAGGATTTGGTTAAGATCAAGGCAATCAACAAGAAATAAATCCAAATGTTTTACCAGATTCTTCATCAGATTTTGATGCTCCTGATGATGTTGATATGCTCCTTAAAGATCTGAAGTTGACAAAAAAGATGGATAAATTCTTGAACAAGGTCTTTAAGATGTTTCCACAAAAATATCTTGATATAATGAGTAATGTGACCTCCTCAAATGAGCAAACTAATGTGCAAAAACAACAAGGTGGTGATCTGTTAAGTTTCTCTCCACATCCAAATGAAGAAAATGTGCAACAAGAACCTTAACACACATTGTTGAGTAAGCATGCTTCAAAAACTTTAACAATGACTATTCCACAAAATTCAACATTCGAAACAATAAACAATCCATTGTTTAATGCAACACCTTTAACACAAGATCAAATGATGGCCACACAAATGTTGATAGGTGTCCCTCAACAAGAAGTGATTCCTTGAATACCTAAAAGTGGATCCAAATCTAAGATGCAAGAAAGCTTTACAACTGGAATGCCTGATCTTACGAATGTTCAAAACAATTCTACAATGCAACAAAGTTCATATGTCCCATCAAGTTCAATACGTTTGGCAAATACTCAAGTACCCGTTATGCAAAATATTGTGACAGATCCTTCAATAGTGGCAACACAAAGAGCCACAAATAGTGGTGTGCACCAACAACAAGTGTTGCAACAATTGAGGAATGCACAAAAGGCACAATCGAATGCGCAAACAAGCAATGCACAACAACAACAATATCGCCTTCAACAACGAGTTGCAGTGTCTTCTGCACCATTACAAGTCAATTCAAACTTGCAACCACCACAATGGATTGGACAAACAACACAACAAGTCAATGCAAGTGCCATACCCCATCTAAAGGAGAAACAACAGAAACCTCCCAAACAAATTTTTTTGTAAATGATGGGATTTACATCAGGACAACAACAATTGGCACAAAGTCAGCAAATTCTGATTCGTTAGCATCAACAACAACATGTGCCTCAATATGTGCCAGGAAAAACAGGTTATCATACATCACAACCACAATTGATGTCCATGCAATATCAACAACACCCTCAATTGCAATATCAACCAAGGCTACAAATAATGATCCCATCACAAGAAGCACAACAAAAGGGTCAATGTCAAGGCATGGCACAACCACAACAACAAGAGCTGTATCAAGAACCTTATATGCTAGAGACACCAAAGACAACAATTTTAGAGCATCAACAACCAATGGAGAGCATGATGTATCAACAAAGAGTACACCCAAGAATGAATGATGAACTTCCAAAATCTTCGCTATCTGACACAATTGCACAACATCTTGAGAAGTTGCAATGACAAATCAACACATTGCAAACCAAAGGGACAAAGAAATTATACATAGATCAAGATTTATGTCCTAATCCATTTGACAAGAGCTTGTACATGCCTCCCTTTCCTAAGCATTTTGAGGCACCTAATTTTGAGAAATATAAAGGGAAAGGCAATCCAAAAGACCATATTCGAGCATTTTTCACAGCATGTACTGAAGTGAGCTATGAGGAAACATATTTGATGTGCTTATTCACACAAAGTCTCACAGGACAAGCCATGGATTGGTATTCGCATTTGCCAGGGAACATAAAGACATGGCCGGAATTGGCTCAAAAGTTTATATCCCACTTCGCATTCAACATTGACAATGAAGTGACCATGTCAGATTTATGCAACACAAAGCAAAAGCAAGGTGAACCATTAGTGACTTTCTTACAAAGATGGCGAAGCTTGTATAGTTGTTCTTCCCTACATATACCTAAAGAACAACAAGTGAACTTATTTATTCAAAATTTGGTCCCAGAAATGATGTATGAGCTTAAACTGAAAAGTCATAGTACCATTGAGAAGCTCATTAAGAAAGGCATGAACATTGAAAATGCTCTTGTAGCTAAGGGACTCATTAAGCTCAACAAAGACAGTGACAACACAAACAATTCAGGGGACAAAAATAGATTTTGGTACAAAAACAAGAATGTCAATAATGATGGAGTTGTCAACGCAAGAGCAGTGAATGCATATCAACCCAAGTTCATGATAAAGAAATTGAGTGCTCCTAATATGTCGGCTATGCAACAAAATCAGACACAAGCAAGCAATGTTATTCAACAGTCGCAATACCAACAATATAATCAACAACAAGGTCAGCAACAAAACCAGCAATGAAAACCTTTCAGATCAAGGGATGGGCCTCCTCGACAGTTTATGCCAATGGGAGAGCCTATTGAATCAGTAATGAAACAATTGATACAAGCAAATTTTATCAAGTTACCAGATGTCAAGGATGAACCATTGGTAAAGCCACATTGGTGGAATGATAATGCATATTGTGAATACCATCAGCCAAAACGACATAAAACCGCATCGTGTTTTCAATTGAAACATATGATTCAAGACTTGTTAGATCAAGGAGTAATTGAGGTAGACCCACCCAACGCGACCTCTAACACTGATCATACAATTTTCAAAACTCCTTTGCTTGATCATGACAAGGGCAAAGCATCTTCTTCAAACTCTACCCAAATAGCAAATCTTAATTATGCAAATACTAGTTATAACAATGCCATCAATTGTTTTGAAGCGTCAAATGAGTATGTTTCCATCATAAGAATAAAGGGACAAGGTCCTTCTTGCACAGTCACCACTCGTCGATCCAAAATAGTCCTGAAAGGAGCTCCTGCAATTCCTCCCAAATCAACTCCTACGAGTCAGTATAATCTCCTAGATCATTTGGGAAAGACACCTGCACAAATATCAATTCTTGAGTTGTTGAAAATGTCCCCTATGCATCACGCAATCCTAGATAAAGCTTTAACTGAGTCCACCGTCCTGACAAACATTGATGTTGACCAGTTTCAAGCCCGAATTGGACATCTCACTGTTTCCCAACACATTGCCTTTTCTGATAACGATATTTCCCCTGATAAGCTCCCTCATAATGATCCTTTACATCTTGAAGTCTTTGTCCATAATTGCAAGATCCGATGAGTCTTGATAGATGGCAGAGCAGGTCTTAACATCTGTACCTTGAGAGTAGTCATTGGTCTTGGTTATACAAAAAATGACATTGATTCTTCCAGAAGAATAACAATCAAAGCATATGATGATGTTGAGTGCCCATCTAAAGGGGTAATTTCATTGCCTATCAGAGTATGTCCAGTGATAGAAAACACTTTCCTGCAGGTCCTAGACCTCGATCTCCCTTACAATATGATTCTTGGTCATCCGTGGATCCACGCAATGAAAGCAGTTCCATCTACTTATCATCAGTGTTTAAAATATCCTTACAATGGGACTGAGATAAAAATTCCAGGAGATTGTAATCCATTTCAATTTTGTGCTAATTTAAAGGATTCCCCACAGCAACAAGTCCCAGTCAATAGAGAGGCCCACTCACATAATTATGTGGATCCTAATAAGTTGTTAGATGTTGTCAAAGGAAAATTGAAGATACAGGACCAAGGATGCGGAGAGTATTCAATGGCTAAAACATTCCTCATTGGGAATTTACCAATATCTCCAAAATCACATGGCAAACCACATTTGTTGCAAAAGGAACCTAAGATAGTCATTCAATATCAGCGCCCCACTACATTTACAAAATGGGGTGAACTTAACAAGGAAACTTTGGATGATGATGTAACAGATTGGCTTTATAAGGATCAAACTGATACACCACCTATCAAATTGCCAGTGGAGCGGTATGGAAAAGGGTTTACTATAATGCAAAAAAAGGGATATGATGGCTGCAGTGGTTTGGGCCCTGACAAGAAAGGAAGACTAGAACCTATTATACCTAAGATGCGACATCCAACTTTAGGGTTAGGTTTTGTACCATTGCGAATTGGAACCTCGTCTACCAAAGTGACCACATGTGGAAAGTGGCATGACTCTGATGATGAAACAACACCTGAGGATATCCAACCTGAAACTGATTCCAATGAATGGGAGTGGAGTTCCTTTTCTTCTAGCTCCTATGCCCTTGAAAATGTTTTCCTTGACCCTGATGATTTGCCCATGGAAGACAAACATGAAATAACTCCCCCTCCCAAAACGTGTCCTAATGCTTGGATAGAGTCATTTTGGGACCCAAGCTCCGAATCAGATACGAGCAGTTCAGACAGTGATACCACAGACATTTTTATCCTTACCATCTCGGCCCTAACTCTCCTTGAAACCGATGATGACATGCCCCTTGTCTATCCATAGCTTATCCAACATGACCAACAAGAACCACTCAAATTGGATTGTTTTCAAAATGATGAAGCAATTGCAGAATTCCTTGGACTACGGGAAGGCATACCACAAGGTGATCATAAGGCAGGGTTTGCTATTGATTTAGATTCCACAACATATTTTGGGGAGTCAACTCCATCTTCTAGTCATAAAAATGAAAAAGAAAAAGAAAAAGTAAAAAATCAAAAGAATGGGTCTTTGAGTGAAAACCGTAAGGCACTCTCTGATCATGGAAAAGTAAAAATAAAAGACGTACCTGCGGGTGAAAACCTCTCTGAGGCACCCAAAGGTGGAAGATTGGACATACCCTCGTCAAGTTAGGATAAATCAACATTGCTTGTGGAAATGACCGAAGAGATAAATTTGGGTACACCTGACAACCCTAAGGTCATTCATTTCACTGCTTCTCTATCAAAACAAGAAAAGATAGATTTTGTCAATTTCTTTCTCGAGAAGAAGATCAGTTTTGCATGGTCTTATGTAGATATGCCCGGCCTTGATCTAGAATTAGTCCTTCATCACTTGCCATTAAAACCAGATGCCAAGCCCATCAAACAAAAATTCAGAAAGATGCATCCCCAGGTGGCTCTCTTAGTCAAAGTAGAACTCAAAAAAATATTAGATGTGGGCTTTATCAGACCAATTGATTATGCAGATTGGATTTCAAATTTGGTACCAGTTAGCAAAGTAACTAGGGGCATCAGAATTTGTACAGATTTTAGGGATCTCAATAAAGCATGCCCTAAAGATGACTTTCCACTGCCGAATATAGACATCATAGTTGACATGACTGCCGGATATGAGATGCTATCATTGATGGATGGTTTTTCTGGATATAATCAAATTCGCATTGCTCCTGAAGATCAACATAAGACTGCATTCACATGTGCGTGGGGTACCTACTGCTGGAATGTGATGCCCTTTGGCCTTAAAAATGCTGGAGCAACATATCAAAGAGCTATGATAACAATTTTCCATGATTTTATGCATACTTTGATGGAAGACTATGTTGATGACCTATTATGCAAATCCGTCACAAGAGATAGTCATCTAGCCATCCTTGGCCCAATCTTTGATCGAATGGAAACCTACAAGCTTAGATTCAACCCAAAGAAATGTGTCTTTGGTGTCACAGCCGGCAAATTATTAGGGTACATTGTTTCTCATAGAGGCATAGCAGTAGACCCAGAAAAAGTTAAAGCAATAATGGATATGCCTCCTCCTTCCAATCTCCGTCAACTAAGAAGTCTGCAAGGGAAGTTACAGTCAATCCGCCAGTTTATAGCTCACTTGGTAGACAAATGTCATCCCTTCCAACATTTATTGCATAAAGGTGTCACTTTTAAATGGATTGAGCAATGTCAATCAGCATTTCAAACTCTCAAGGATTATTTGATGTCACCACCTATTCTAATGCCTCCTATAGCAGGGAAGCCATTCATATTGTATATCTCTGCAACTGAAATGACACTGGGAGCTCTCTTAGCCCAATAAGATGAGAAAGGCAAAGAACGGGCTATTTATTATATCAGTCAGACACTAGTGGGCTATGAACTGAATTATTCAACTATTGAACGGGCATGTTTAGTAGTGGTATTTGCAACACAGAAGCTTTGACACTATATGTTAAATCATCAAACATTGCTAGTTGCAAAAATTGATCCCTTGAAATACTTGCTTAGCAGGGCAGCTTTGACAGGTCACCTGGCAAAGTGGGTTATGATCCTAAGTGAGTTTGATATTGAGTACATTGAGAGAAAGGCAATAAAAGGACAAATCATAGCATATCAACTTGCAAAGGCACCTATTCATGATGATCATCCAATGTTGACAGATTTCCCTGATGAATCAGTATTTGCTCTTACTTCTTCTAAGGAATGGCAATTATACTTTGATGGATCTCACACAAAGTATGGCTGAGGAGTAGGTATATTGTTTGTCACCCCTCAAGGAGATGCTATCCCAAAGTCATATAGGATCACTTTCCATTGCACCAATAATATTGCAGAATATGAAGCTTTGGTCACAGGACTCAAAATAGCAATCCAATGGAACATTACACATTTGCAAGTCTATGGAGATTCCCAGTTAGTCATTCGTCAAGTGAATGATGACTATGAAACAAAAGATGAAAAGCTTCTTCCCTACAAGCATATGGTGGATTTCTTCAAGACAAAATTTACTGATATCCATTTCAGTCAAGTTCCAAGAATTCAAAACAAGTCAGCAGATGTTATGGCAACTATTGCTTCCATGTTAAATATGCCCCACAATATGGACAGATGTGAATTTTTGGTCGAACAGTTGTTGGTGCCTTCTTTTGAAATTTTGACAGCAGATGTGATGTGTGTTCTTGTTGGTCCTAATTCCCCATGGTACAATGACATCTATCGGTATTTGAAATCCCAAACCTTACCACCTAACCTTTCCTCTAACCAACGCCGAGCCTTCATACGCCAAACTGCCAAATATGTCATCATCGCAGACACCCTTTACCATCGTTCCTTTGACCACACCCTCCTCGGGTGTTTGGATTCTGACGAGGCACAAACGGCTTTACGCGAGGTTCATGATGGTATATGTGGGGGCCATTTCAATGGTCTGAGTCTAGCTAAAAAGTTGGTTCATGCTCGATATTATTGGCCCACCATGGAAAGGGATGCTCATGATTTTGTCAAGAAATGCTACAAATGTCAAATACACAGAAACTACATTCATGCACCAGCTCAAGAAATTCACTCTGTCATATCTTTGTGGCCCTTTTCTCAATGGGGATTGGATCTTATTGGCAAGATTCTCCCGACATCTGCAAACGAACACAAATTCATCATCACAGCCACAAAATACTTTACCAAATGGATCGAGGCTATCCCTATGACCTATGTCACTGGTGTTCAAATTTCAAAGTTTCTACTGAATTATATCATATGCAGATATGGGGTTCCCCTTGCAATAGTCACAGATAATGGTCGTCCATTCAAAAATAAAGATGTCAAGGAACTCTGTGAAAAGTTTTGCATCCAACACCATTTCTCTAGTCCTTACTATCCACAAAGTAATGGTCAAGCCGAAGCATCAAATAAAACCATCATTAAGATCTTGAAAAAGGTTGTCAATGACACTGGTCGAGATTGGCATGTACAGTTGAATCCAACACTATGGGCTTATCGCACTTCCATTCGCACACCTACTGGTGCAACACCTTATTCCTTGGTGTATGGTGCGGAAGCCATTTTACCCTTGGAAGTGGAAATTCCCTCTTTGCGTGTTTCCCTGCAACATTTGATTGATGATGAGATGCACAGAGTCTCTAGGCTGCATCAGCTTGAGATGTTAGATGAGAAACGTCAGACAGCCCTGACACATTTGCAAGCATATCAAAACCATCTCTGTCGCTCTTATAATAAGAAGGTCCAAGGGCAACACTTCAAAGTGGGAGATTTGGTCCTAAAGGTGAACCCAAATAATACACAATCTATTGACATCATCAAAGGAAAATTTGAGCCTAATTGGGTTGGGCCTTTCATAGTTACTGCAGCCTATGGTTCAGGGGCATATTAGCTTGCAACCCCAGATGGTGAACCTCTGTCAGATCCTGTAAATAGCATGCACCTTTGAAAGTACAGGGCATAGTTTTTCTATCAGCAGTTCTTCAATATGATCCTGAAAAAAAAAAAAAAATCATCAAAAGCTCAAAAATCAAAAAGTCAAAAAAAATAAAAAAATCAAAAGCTGAAAAATACGAAAAAATAAAAAAAGTGAAAAATTGAAAAGAAACAAAAAAAAAAGTAAGTAAAGAAAAATAATTCACCCTCTAGTGAAAACCTGGCAAACAGGGGCTTTGGGCAAGTACCATGGTGAAAACTTGGCAAACAGGCGCCATGTGTAAAAGGCTATTGTTCTGTTATCTATCATGACTCCTAGCTATACTTTCCCCCCCGCAGGTTTATCATGATTATCCTTGCCCTGACCCAATGTTCTGTTCCAAGCCTGTGATTGGTCAACATCATTGTCTTGCATACTCAGGTTTCCAGTCGTTGTGCATATATTTTGGTCCTGGTCGCTGTATATGTCTTTCAAATTTTCATTGGGTGCGCGCCCCTTGTCAAGATCAATTACTGGAGTTATTATTGTGTGTGGAATGGAGCTTTCTTATCATATAATGTCCTGACAAAATCCCTAAAAATCAAATAATGTCCTGAAAAAATCCCTAAAAAGTCAAATAAAGTCCTAAAAAACGAACAAAAAAATTGTAAAAAACTCGAAATTCCTACAAAGTGAAAAACATCAAAATCCAAAAACAATTTCTTTGGCATTTTGCATTTTGCATTTTGTCAATAAATGGGCCCCTTTGTGCATAGACAGATCGCTGAGCATACATCCAACGATAGTCAATCAAACATTGTGCTTTAATGAAATCACGCATTAACAGATAAACTGTTTGACCAAGCAAGCATTCAATCTGATCACAGTTGTCACATCAATGAAAATAGCATCAACATTACCATTGGTCCTTGTCAACATTATCATGGGTCTTATATAGGGTGTGGTATACTCGAAACCAGACTGTGTCCTGTCTTCGACGGGGTACCACATTCCCTGAAACCAGACAACATGATCATTCTTGTTTTCCACTTTTGACAATGGCGATCAGACTGTTTGTTTGACTTGGTTGAATTTGTGCGTCTTATCTTTTTATTGATTTATCTTTGGCTTCGATCATGTTCCTATGTTGCTCGATGATGTCACTGAGTGATTTAGAGTGACCGGGATGGTTCATGGTCCCTTTCCTTTTTTTTGTTGTGTTTTCTATTTGTGGAATGTTTGTCATAAACTGGGGCAACTATAATGCCGCACATACCTCGACCCTTGATGTATGCACCCTAGGATGCTTCACTCATTCTTTGTGTATGATGTGTCTGTCTTTTGCAAAAGGGGTTACGTTCCAGCTCTGGCCTTCAATGCCATGATGCTCTGCATCCACTTTGCTACAATAAATAAAGGTTCTCACCTACTTATGTGCATTTGTGAAAGCAAGTTTTCCTTCATCTCTAACTGTCCTTTGTCTAATTTCTTCTTACTAAAATTTCTTCCGTCAGTCTTGGCAATCCATTCAGTCTAGTTCTCCGATCTCTAAAAAATAAAATAAAAAAATAAGATGCATCCTGCATTCATTGGTTAGTACATTTGCATTATATCAAGCCCATACAAAGCATTTTATCCATTTCATCTTATAAATGCATCAAAAATATAAACAACATTCATACATGTTCCAAAGATAGTACATAGACAGTGCATAAGACATCCATACATGGAAAGTAAACATAAGCCATAACACATTGCATCCCATCATATAGCTACATATCATATCATTTATCAAAAAATAAAAAATAAAATAAAAAAATATTAGAGTACAAAATTGGACTATCTGTCCTACGTATGGCTCGTAGGCTGAGTACATAATGTCAAACTATATATGTCTCCATCATAAGGAGCACATGCCTCTATCACTGGGTGCTCCCTCTGTCCTCCTCATCCCTGCCATGTCTCAAGGATGAAGCCCCTCCTGTCCCTGGTCCTGGTTGTGGTGGTCTCATAGGTCCACTCACCCCCATGCTGCTCACTGACCCCCGAGAGCGTGGCCTGCTCTCTGTCCTCGATCATGACTGATATGACGCTGCTCTCTGCTATGGTGGAACTACATTCTCATATAAAGTCCTCAAATAACGCATCTCATCTCCTGCCTCTAATAACATCTGTGCCATCTCACGTGCACTAGAATCCCTAATCGGCCCAACATACTCGATCACTCTCTGGTCTGCTTGCTGTGCCTGGGCTATTGCTGTATCTTGAGCCACTGTCAGCCTGGCTATCTCTGCTCTGTACCTATCCCTCTCAGTTGACCACTGCTCCTGCTCTACTCTCCACTGATCCTGCTCTGTCCTCAAGATAACATTCTGTCTCTCTAATGTAGCAATGCAATCATGCTGACTTGCTATGGTGGCCCTATATATATGCATCTCCTCTATGCTAGT
The DNA here is from genome assembly GCF_030272615.1 of Cryptomeria japonica. Taxonomy (NCBI): domain Eukaryota; kingdom Viridiplantae; phylum Streptophyta; class Pinopsida; order Cupressales; family Cupressaceae; genus Cryptomeria; species Cryptomeria japonica. The sequence continues at coordinate 129,982,263 of NC_081412.1, forward strand.
TGTCTCCTGCCCTATGGGTATATCCTGCAATGACTCATGATCTGCTGGATCTGGCTCATCTCTCTGCGTGCACCTAGGACTCTCCTCTCCCTCATCATCCTCCTCAGCCTCCTCATCCCCCTCATCCTCATCCCCCTTGTCCTCATCATCTCCCTCCTTGTCATCTCCCTCCTCCTCTCCCTTGTTGTCATCCTCCTCCTCTCCAGCGAGTGGGAAGTCCTCCTGTCTCCTAGGTACCGAAATATCAGGATCCGTCAATGGCACTGGCCACTGTCGTGCAAACCATCGCTCATACTCCTCTGTCATCCCGACATCTACAACATTTGATCTCCAATCCCACTGTCTCCACTGTAGCTGTATGAAGTTGGCATATGCTATGTGTGGCTGAATCATCCTCCCCCACTGACTCATCTCTCTGTGGGATCGAGCAAAGTGTGCAGTCCCTATCGGTACATCCTACCTCTCTCCAAACTGTCGTCTGACTCTCTCTGGCAGATACATCTCAATCACTCTCTGGTGATTCACTAGTCACCCAATCAGGTATCTCTCCTGTCTGCAATATAGTAGCTCATCGCCATCATCTGACCATCCAGGGCAATCATGATATGGCCTCTATGTGAAATCTCTCAACCTGTCTAGCTCATGTCGCCAATACAATATGTATCCGAATGGACCCTGTCTCAACGCTCCCCCATAGCAGTACACATATGGTCGATGTTGTACTACCTATCTCTTTGCAATCGGCTGACATATGGCTATGTGCTCAAATGCCCATACCTGTAAATGTGTGACCCCACAGCTCAAAGTTTGTACCCTCTAATATGCTATCTGATGCAACTGAAAATATAGCATGGCAAGCACACATGGTCCCCATGCGTATACAGTCCCCTCTGTCACCATCCACTCTAGAACTCTTCCCCATCCAATAGGGAATCCATGTCCTCATCTGTCACCTGCTAATAGGCATGCCATAACCACTGCTATCACCACATATCGCTGATCATACTCTGCTACCATGGTCTCCCAACGAATCTCCCTCTCTATGATATCAAGGTCATCTGCGTCGCACTCAAATAATCTACACAAAGAGTCTCTCCCTATCGTTGGGTCATACACCACCATCTCCCCATGAATCAGAATGCAGAGGATATGCCACACGTCCTCTGGTGTCACAATCACCTCTCCAATCAGAAGATGGAAAGAGGAAGTCTCTGAATGCCATCGCTCTACCAATGCGGTGAGAAGTCCCGTGTTTGCCCTAATCTCGGGCATGTACGTAATGTAGTATAATCCAAGTCTTGCTAATGTGTCTTTGTTAGTACTCCTGAGTCTATATCGCAACATGAAGCAGTCGGGTTTGTTCTCCCGCATGATCAATGGATACTGTCGACTCTGCATCACAATTGGGGCACAATTTGTCAGTTTAGGGTTTTTTTCCTAAGGGCTGCATTTCCTTGTTTCATGCACCAATCAGGGTTTTCTTATCTATTTTTGACCTATCCTACCCTTATCCCTCTTTTCAAGATCATCTGCACGCTGCTTTCAGTCAAACTAGAGTCATAAGTGCACAATTGCGCTTGTGCACACTGTCTTGCGCTTGTGCAGCATCAAGCTGCACCTGTGTACCTTACACAGGCGCAAAACATCACTACACAGGCACAGAATGCACCCACACAGGTGCAGATTTGCATTTTTCCCTCCCCTATAGGCCTCACAATGTCCCACAATCAAGCAAAATTTATGAAATTGAACATATGGTTTTTTGAGCTACATACGGTTGCTCCAGCGTCGTCCGGTCATCTGTAGATGCGTACACGTTCCCCAAGGTGATCTGCCATTGGAATGTTTTCTATCTCTCTACAAGGGTCCTTTTTCTCGAACAACAACTCCTCCACTTTGGCCAGTGCAAATGAACTCTTTTCCTTCTCCTTGTCTCCTATATAGATCTTTGTCAGTACCTAGATGGACGTGCATGCTCTCCATCTTATGATGGCCGCGGTCTTTTGCGCCTTCCACTGCTTGTCCTTTGTGCATCCGATCTTCAATTTTTGATCCGTTCGAACCTATCGTCTTCTGTCATTCTTATCGATCACTTGGCCTCTTTTCTGGATTTTTCCAGCCAATTCCTCGAGGGGGCATGCATATGTTATTGTTATTGTCTGGGGCATTTTCATTATTGTTCTTTGAAACAACGCTTAGAATTGCATTGTCTCAAAGAGGGGCAAAATGTAGACTTCTAAAAATGGTCAACGCTTGTGGAGTCATACTTTAACATTTGCGCATTGTTTTATTTTAGGGTTCTTGCATCTCATTAACATTTCTTCTATGTTGCACACTTGGTCTTTATCATTTGCAAGCATTGAGTCCTTCTTCTGCATTCCTTATTTTTATCGCTTTCGGAATTAGGTCTTGTCGATAGCAATCTTCAGTCATGATTTTGGTCGATCTTATCTATCGCATCATGGTGCATGCTCATTTATCATCATTTTGGACATCGTCAATCCTAATCGATGATAGAATTAGGGTTTTGTCCTCTTGTCAATCTTTCAATTATCTTTAGCTTGTTAGTAATCATTTGCGATTATCAACTTGTCAATCTCGTCATTTTGCGATTGATTCGTCATCGGTCCTTGTCCTTGTCAGCCTTGTCATTTTGCGATCGATTCGTCATCGATCCTTGTCCTTATCAATCTTGTCATTTTGTGATCGATTCATCATCGATCCTTGTCCTTTTCAATCATGTCAATTTGGATTGATTAGTCATTGTTCCTCGTCAATTGGCGCCTATCAATTTGATCTCCTTGTCAATCTTGGTCAATTTGTCATTGATTTTTGTCAACCAATCTCAATCATTTATCAACATTGGTCCTTTGTCAATTAGAATCATGATCGAACCTACATTAATTTCTTGTTGTCTTGACCTAATTCCTTGTCCACTTATTTCTAGGGTTTTATGATTTGTTCATTTAATCCTTTTCTTCTTCTTTGTGGGTTAAATAAATCTATTTATTTAGTCCTAGGTCTCTTTCATGAATTAATTAATGGATGAAAACCTATTAATTAATTCACCTAATTTCTATTTCATCTTTTTCCTCAATTTTCTAATTTGCTAATTTCTCCTAATTCCTAATTTCTATTTCTCCTATTTTCTTTAATTTTTCTAATATTTCTCCTATTTTCTTTAATTTTTCTAATATTTCCCCTAATTTCATTCCCTCATTTTCTCCTATGTTTATGCTTCCGTTTGTTGCAATCATGGAGGCTGTTTTCTCTCTTCCCTTTTGTCATGGGAATGGCATTTCAATCTTGTCATAATTTGTGCATAATTTGTCGTACAACTTGCATAGAAAGTGTCATACATTTGTCATAATTTTGCCATTCTTGATTTGAATTTCCTTTCAAATCTCTTCATGCTAATCTTGTCCTCTCTCCAATTTGTCTATAAATTGGATGATTTTCTTCAATGAAAAGGGGGAATCAATCACATTTTCGAGTAACCTTATGCTGCGAATTTCATCTCTCAACAACTTGCTTTCCACTTGCATTTTGCACTTGTAGGTGAGATCCATATTAAATTTGAAGGTGAAAGAAGAACAATGGAGCCACATGAAGGAGATATTTGCATCAGTTTTCTTCAATTTCATTTGATTTGAATATCTTGTCTTTATGTCTTCATTGATTGGATTTAGGATTGCTTTCATAGCAGCTTTAGGTTTTGTGGTTGTCCTAATTGCTATTTTTTTGATGATTTTCAATTTCCTGATCTACAGTATCCAAGACTGACTTAGTTGAAGTGGATGAATGAACATAAATGATAGGAACAACATTGGGAATATTAGAAACAATAGGAGTAGACACCACAGTAGAAACAACGAGCTAAGAGGAAAGAACAGTGTTAGAGGTAGAACATTTCACACCCATAGTAGCAAGAGGAGTTGAGGCCTCTAGAGTTACCTCAGAAGTGGATACCTATCCTATCACTATGGGAGGTTTTGAAAGATCTTCCCCATGTAAACCTTCTTCTTGTTCTAGTTCCTCATCACGCTCAATAACTTGTACATTAACCTGTTCTTGTGCCTGAACAAATATTTCATATTTATATTTTTTCTTCTCCTTACCTATTGTGAATTTGAGCTTAGTCCCCTTCTTTGGAGTAGAGGGATCCTCTCTATTCTTGGTCTTAACTTCAAACCTTTTCCTAGGAGGTCTTGTGGTATCTTCTTCAGATCCTATCTTGAAGGGTTTTAGTCTGATTCCTTTCTTTTGTAACCAAACATTAGTATTGGAAAGAATGTATTGGAATCTTTTCCTGATGGAGGTGGATTCCTTCTAAGGCCATTGAATCCTAGGGAGTGGAGTCTCAATGATTTACCTTATACATATTTAGATTTCACTACATCATCTTCATCCTCCACAGTGTCAAGGATATCTGCCAGATTGAGATTCTCAAATAGCTCAAGTGTGAGGCGACTGTAATCCAATCTCCTCACATCTTCATTGGTCTTGCATTCTTCCTTGATATCTTCAATCCTATGTACATGTGTATAACTCTTTTTTAGTTTTTCCTTCATGCTACGGTAATGAAAGTCTTCTCTTCTCTTGATTTTTTCATAGTTAACCATTGCATCTCATTCTCTATTTATTTGGAATTGTAAGATGTGATCACTGAGTAACGACTAATTGCAAGAGAAAATTTGAAGCCAAATTTATGTACTTCAAATTATTGTCCATGAACAATTATGATATGTTAGCTCAGCTCTATTAGGACAATCTTATCACTGGGGTACATGGGCAACATGAAGGGTTCTCCTTCATAACAACAAATCCTGGTGTAGGAAAAAGTGGGAAATTTGAGAAAAAGACATCCATACTTCTTCACTGTGTTCCAAGCCTCCTCTAAAACTCTTCTTTTTCACATATTTGATCAAGTGAGAACATTAGTGCTCCAAAGAAATAATTGTTGACTCTTCAAAAATGATTCAGGCTTTGTTTGTTAGTCAACTAAGAACTGAGCACATCAGTGCTCCAAAAAAATAATTGTTGACCTTTCGAAAATGATGCAGGCTCTGCTTGTTAGTCAACTAAGGGTAATAATTGTAAATAGGGAGAACATTTCTCTCTCCCTCTTTTGTGAGACCTATAAAGTGTCTCATGGATGTAGTTGCATATACCAAATATGAAGTCACATAAAATTTAAGGGTAGTGGTCACCTGGGAAATTTGTTCATAGAAAAAATCACTAATTAGCTTTCCCCAATAGATCATATCCCTGCCCTTCCTAATTATTTGAATGAATTGATAAATCCAATCTTGAAATATATTTGAGGCAAGCAAGCTTCTAACCTTTCTTAGAATAGCTATCATATCTCCTATTTCTCCTCTAGAATAACTTTTTTTCAAGAACTTAGGCCATATAGTAGTTGTAGCTTTGGATACCTACAACAAATCAGTGTTTATACTCTTCTTAAATTTTTCTATGTTCTGACCATAATACTCCTCAGCCATCTCAAAGGAAGCATTTGCGTATTCCTCTACATTTAGACATCTAAATATTCTATCAAAGAATTTTGTATCTAGTATGATAATCATCTTCCCATTTGAGTCTTTGACATTCCTTGTTTCTTTGTCAAAGTGAGATACTACCGCTAAGATGAATTTTGTATCATGAGCCACAATAGGGAATGATTCTACTAAGTGAAGACCACTATTGTTGAGCACAAGCTTATTTAATCTTTGTCATCGTTTCTCTATCTGTTGCAAGAATTTGAACATGTCCACATGTCCAATTTGAATGTCCTTGACATTTGAGGAGACTGAACTCTCTGGGAACATGTTCAAATATTTTTTATATTTGTACTTCATACTTTGTTCGATGATGGATTTGACATCTAAAGTTGTGTGATTGCCTGACGAAATATCGCTAGAGTTTGAAAAGCTCATGATATGAGAAAACCTCGTAAATCAGATTTTAAAACCCAATTTACAACAAAGTATGGCTGAAATTTGCAAATCGGGTTCTAAAACCTGATTTGCAAGTGTGTCAGATGAAAATAAACAAAAAGGTGCAAATCAGGTTTCAAAACCCGATTTGTAGGTATTGGCATCTAACATCCAAATCGGATTTTGAAACCCGATTTGCAAATTTGGGTATAACTTGTAAATAAAATAAAATATACACATCAGGTTTTGAAACCCGATGAGAAAGTGTAAGTAAGAAAAATTATGAAAACGTGTTCATTGGATTTTAAATCCTGATGAGCAAGTGACCATATGTATATATTGAAACTTATATGTTGGTCAAGGTTTAAAATGCAACTAACACATGATTCATGTTGATCGGGTTTCAAACCCCAATCAACATATATTTATTTTAGGTCACGTTTTGGTAGTGCCTTCCATTTTTTGAGGCTTAAAATCCGACCAACAACAAAACTTACAATGAGAGAAGCAATCACTATGATTGGACGGGCTTCATACCTCGACCAACATAGTGATTATGTTGGTTGGGATATAAATTCCATTCAACATAATAAAACCCCAAGGCTTCACTATAAGGATGATTCGGGCCTAAAACCCGAACCATGTACTATGAAATGGGGGTGTGGTTCAGGTTCTTAGGCTTGAATCTCATCTATTTCCAAGACATGCAAACATGAAAAGCATAAACAAAAATAAAAAAAGATATGATGAAGTACCTATGAAAAGGCAAAGGATCGAACATGAATTTGTCTCAATCTTCACACATAGCAAAAGAGTTACAATCAAAGAGTAGAGAAGCACTCGAGGGAAATATTAGGCGAAAAGATAAAACAAAAAGACAAACAAGAATTGTTTAAACAAAATACAAAAACCTAAGTGGAGTACATTAATTACAAATGTGTGGTATTTAATGAGATGCACTTCAAGTTTTGAAACCCAATGTGCATCTAATTGCACATCGAGTTTCAAAATCTAAAGTCTAACTACTAAAAAAACAAAGAAGACTTATAATTCGGGTTTCAAAACCCAAATTACAAGGAACACATGACAGAGTGTAATTCAGGTTTTGAAACCCGAATTACAACTTAGACTAAATATGACTATCTTTACACAAATTCTGAAAAAAGAGCCCCTAGAGATGACAAACATGAGTTTCGATGAAACATTTTTGAAGAGGGGAGATTTGAAAGGTAAACTGATCAAAACATAATGAAATAAACATGCAGAATGCTAAAATATCATAAAAAGACCATTTCACCTTGCTATTTTACCTTCTCCTTCGGATTGAGCTTGATGAAGTGAAGGCACCCCTTGATAATGCTCCACTTGATGTGCTCCTTTGATTGCTGGATGTGGATGGCTCTCCAATATTGTGCACAAATGATAAGGATGAATGATAAGGATGAGATGATCAAGTTGCCAAGATGATTTCCTAGGCTCAAAAGGGCAGCATAAGCTTACTGGATTTCAAGATGTTTTGAATGAAGGGATGGAACCCTATTTTATAGGAAGAGGAGAGGAAAATGAATGGCTAGGATGAATTCGAGATGAAGGGCTAAGATTTACTTGTGAGGTCACACAAGGTCTAAGAGAGGGTGTGGAGACCAAGAAATATGCCTTAAAGGCATTTCGTATCTCCACACTCTACAAGATGCATTGGAGGAATTAAAAATTCTCCAAAAATGGATATTATGGGGATTAGAAGAATAAAAAGGAATTAAAAATTCCTTGGGAGAGGGAAATGACTAGAGAAATGTGAGATTTCAAAAATCTTACATTCATCTAGAAAAAGAGCATTTAAAGCTAGTGGCTGGATGAAAGGACAAAGAGTTGACTTTGTGGCTAATCATGATGATTAGCCATTAATGACTCATTAGGAGGGGAATTAGAGGAAATGTTAGGTGGGATTTATATTTGTAGGAGAATTTGACTAGGAGAGAGAATGAGTGGAGGGAATAAAAAATTAGAAGAATAATGTTAAGTGAGTTTAGGGAGTTTCTAGAAGAATTTATTAGGTTAATGATGAATTAAGAAGATGATTTGTAGGAATCATGTAGGTTAACTAATTAATTGAAATTAATTAGCTAAGAGGAAGATTTGTGAGGATTTGATTTTTTAGAAGAATAAAGAAAGGGATTGATTTATTCAATAAATCAATCATATGCTATAGTGACAATATTAATTATATTTAATTAATATTGAGAAGAATTTTAATTAACATAATTAATTAATTAATTATGTGAGGAATTAAAAATAATTAAAATAATTATTTTTAAGTGTCTACATTTTGCCCCTCTTTGAAGTGAGGTGTGATGATGCATTGATTCAAAGAATAATCTTGTTTTGATGTTGATATTGGTTTGATAGGATGCCCCGACTCTTGATTTATAGATTACGGTATGGTGATGCCCCCTTGGGAGATCAATTGAGGTATTTGATCTTTGGAGTTTTGCGAAATTGATATCCCGATAGATTTGATTTGATTCGATTGATAAGATCTAGATTCAGTCTGGTTTCAAGAAGAATTCATCTTGTATAAGACAAAGATGATCAAAGTGTATGGTTTCAGGAAGGATTCATCCTGTATAAGACATGATTGATCACAACGTCTGGTTTCAGAAAGGATTCATCCTGTATAAGACATGATAAGAGCATTTGGTTTCAGGAAGGATTCATCCTGTATAAGGCATGATTGATCACAACGTCTAGTTTCAGGAAGGATTCATCCTGTATAAGACATGATCGATCACAACGAACGTCTGGTTTCAGGAAGGAGTCATCCTGTATAAGACATGATCAGAGCGTCTGGTTTCAGGAAGGATTCATCCTGTATAAGATATGATCAGCTCGTCTGGTTTCAGGAAGGATTCATCCTGTATAAGACATGATCAGATCACAACGTCTGGTTTCAGGAAGGATTCATCCTGTATAAGACATGATCAGATCACAATGTCTGGTTTCAGGAAGGATACATCCTGTATAAGACATGATCGATCACAACGTCTGGTTTCAAGAAGGATTCATCCTATATAAGACATGATCAGATCACAACGTCTGGTTTCAGGAAGGATTCATCCTGTATAAGACATGATCAGATCACAACGTCTAGTTTCAGGAAGGATTCATCCTGTATAAGACATGATCAGAATCAGAATTGATTATGTGAGGAAAAAAAAGAAAAATAGAGGAAGAAAAATTAGGGTGGAAGGGATAAATGAGGAAGATATATGAAGTAGTCATGAGGTATTTGGAAAGAAGAATAAGAGCTGCGAGACTGTAGAGGAAAATGGGGGCAATTGAGAACTCCATGGGATTATTGAGTTTAGGATTTGATGGAATGATGGTGAGATTTTGTGCACAACAAATGTGGAGAGCCAACCTAGTTTGATGTTGCCCTGAGTGACTTGCACCACTGCTTATAGAAATCAGGATGCCATGAGAAACCCAAGGCGTGGACTGACTCTACAGACAAATGGGAATTTCTTGCACACAACAATGCAAGTGTTAAGAAACACTAATACAAAGTTGTGGGTTCGTGCAAGGAAACCCTCAAACACACCGATACCTCTTGTACACGAGAAGGTAAGTGTTGATAAACACTAGTACCAGGTCACCGATTTATACAAGAAGGATCCAAAACATGCCATACTATGAAATATGCCCTAGTATGCACCTATCATAACATACCTGGATATGGAAGAACCCAGGCAGTCGTAAATAGTGGTAGTTGTAGGGCAAAAGATGCAAGCCTATATGAAAAGATCTAACAAAATCTAACAAGTCTCTTCCTTGCGACCAAATGATACCTCTTGCCAAAAGTAGAACTAGGATGGACTTGGGATTGTTTCTCAAGACTTCTTGAAGCTTATACAGAGGCATAAAAGCTCAGTTTCATTGGGACATTTCTTGTTCATGACTTAGGTGAAGACTCATCATCATACACATGTTTTATTGGGAGGCGGAAAAGAAGGAATGTTGTGCATGGGTGGGCTGGATGGCAGATGATTTGTAGTATCGACATGATAGACAGTGGATCTGGTTATTTACCTTGGCGCCTGCACAGAGGTTTTCACCAAGATACTTGCCCATAGCGCTACAAATTGTTTTTCTTTCTTTTTTCTTTTTTTTCTTAATTTTTTTATATCATAAGGTGCCTGTTTGCCAGGTTTGCACCAAAGTGACAATTTTTTCAGGATCTTTTTTTTGACAATTTAAGACTTTCTGAGGACTAAGCATAAAACCTTTTGAGGTGCATGATATTCATCGGATCATCCAAAGGATCGCCTTCAGGAGTAGCCAACTGATAAGCTCTTGATCCATATTTCGCTGTGATTACATATGGTCCAAGCCAATTAGGCTCGAACTTGCCTTTCTTTTCTCTTTCTTGTAGATTTTTCTGATTCTCCATGAGGACAAGATCACCAACTTGGAATTCTCGGGTTCTGACTTTTTTATGATAACTCATGCATAGACAGTTTTGATATACCCAGAGATGATTCAAGGCCTTGAGGCGCCTTTCATCTAACAATTCTAGCTCTTGTAAGCGAGGAATTTTGTATTCTTCCTCTGGTAGGATATTTTGCAGCGATACCCTTAGAGAGGGGATCTTGATCTCAAGGGGAAGGATCGCTTCATAACCAAATACTAGGGAATAAGGAGTGGCACCTGTGGGGGTGCAGATGGAGGTGCGGTAGGCCCACAATGCAGGATGGATTTGGAGGTGCCAATCATGACCCGCTTCATTGACTATCTTTTTGAGGATTTTTATTAGGGTTTTATTAGAAGCCTCAGCTTGGCCATTGCCTTGGGGATAATATGGAGTGGAGAAGCGGTGTTGGATGTTGAATTTTTGGCAGAGTTCTTTAACATCCTGGTTTTTAAATTGTTTACCATTATCTGTGATGATAAATTTTGGGATGCCATATCGGCAGATTAGGTAGTTCAGGATGAATTTGGATATTTGCTTGCCGGTGGTGAAAGTAAGAGGGATAGCCTCTACCCACTTGGTGAAGTATTCGATGGCGGTGATAATGAATTTATGTCCATTGGAAGATGAAGGGTGGATTTTCCCAATGACATCGAGCCCCCACTACGAGAAGGGCCATGGTGTAATGAATGGCTGCGATTCTTGTGACGGTGCATGAATCTTGTCACCATGCTATTGGCAAGGGATGCATTTCTTCACATAGTTGTATGCATCTTCTTCCATTTTAGGCCAATAGTATCTTGTTATCAAAAGTTTTTTAGCCAATGTGAGTCCACTTGAGTGTGCCCCACAGATGCCCTCATGTACTTCGCATAATGCCCATTCGGCTTCTTGTTTATCTAAACACCTTAGGAGAGAACCATCAAAATGCCTTCTGAATAAGGTGTCTGCAAGGATGGTGTAATGGGCACATCGGCGGATGAAAGTTTGTTGTTGGGTTTTGGTGAGATGTGGGGGAATGGTGTTGTCTTTGAGGAAAGCGAAGGTTTCTTGGTACCAAGGGGACTCTAGACCAACAAGAACACACACCATTTCAGATTCTAGTAGGTCGTATGCCGGTATAAACAATTGCTCGACCAAGAACTCGCACTTCTGATTGTGTGCTGGCATTTGAAGGAGGGAGCCAATGGTGGCCATTGCATCTATAGCCCTATTGTTTGTTCGTGGGATTTGATCAAACTTGATTGCCATGAAATGTTGCTTAAGATCTTCAACCATGGTACAGTAGGGAAGGTGTTTATCATCTTTTGTCTAGTATTCATCATTGACTTGTTTTATGACGAGCTGGGAATCGCCATAGACTTGTAATTCCTTTATTTTCCAGTGGTTAGCCAAGCATAAACCTATGATGAGGGCCTCGTATTCTGCTATGTTATTAGTACATGCAAAGGCTATCTTGTATGATTTGGGGATGCCATCTCCTTGAGGTGTGACCAATAATATTCCTACCCCCGATCCATTTTGAGTGTAGGAGCCATCAAAATACAATTTCCATGTGGAGGATGTGGCAACAGTCATAATGAACTCATCTGGTAATTCTGTGAGAAGAGGATGGTCACCTGGAAGTGGAGCTTCAGCCAATTGATCTACAATAATTTTTCCCTTGATTGCCTTTCTGTCCACATATTCGATGTCAAACTCACTTAGAAGCATGACCCATTTAGCCGTTCTGCCAGTGAGAGCAGCTTTTGACAGGAGATATTTAAGTGGATCAATTTTAGCTATTAATTTTGTCTTGTTGTTTAGCATATAGTGTCATAGTTTCTGTGTGCTGAATACTAATGCCAAACATGATCTTTCAATGGGGGTGTAGTTGAGTTCATATCCTACCAACGTCTGACTGATGTAGTAAATGGCATGTTCCTTCCCTTGATCATCTGTTTGCGCCAGTAATGCCCCCAATGCCACTGTAGTAGCACATATGTACAAAATGAGGGGTTTTCCAGGGGTAGGTGGCATCAAAACTGGAGGTAATGCTAGATATTCTTTTAATTTTGCAAAGTCCTTTTGACAGAGGTAATCCCATTTGAATTTTGTGTCTTTACGTAACAAATGTGCAAATGGATGGCACTTGTTGGCTAGCTATGAAATGAAACGCCTGACAGACTGGAGTTTTCCCTAGAGACTGCGTAGTTGTCTGAGAGTTTTTGGCAGAGGCCTTTCCATAATAGCTTTTACTTTTGCGGGATCAACCTCGATGCCTCTGCCGGAAACAATGAATCCTATTAGTTTTCCTGATGTGACGCCAAACACACACTTTTTAGGATTTAGGCGCAGCTTGTATTTTTCCAATCTTTTGAAGATCTATTTTAGAATAGGGATGTGCTCTTGTCTTGTCTTGGATTTGCCTAGCAGATCATCCACATAGTCCTCCATAATTTTGTGCAAGAGGTCATGAAAAATTGTTGTCATTGCCCATTGATATGTAGCTCCAGCATTTTTAAGGCCAAAAGGCATGACCCGGTAACATAAAGTACCCCATGGTGTTGTGAATGTGGTTTTATGTTGATCCTCATCTGCTATCCTGATTTGGTTGTATCCAGAAAACCCATCCATTAGCGATAGCATTTCATGTCCTGCTGTAAGATCCACAATCATATCTATGTTTGGGAGCGGGAAATCATCTTTAGGACAAGCTATATTTAGATCTCAAAAATCTGTGCAAATGCGGATGCCCCTAGCAGGTTTGCCGATAGGCACAATGTTGGAAACCCATTCAGCGTAGTCTATGGGTTTGATAAATTCTGCGTCTAACAACTTTTGAAGTTCTGCCTTGACCAAGAGAGCAATATGCAGGTGCATTTTGCGGAGTTTTTGTTTTACAGGTTTTGCATCTGGGCGGACGACGAGATTGTGAACCACCAAGGCAGGATCCAACCCTGGCATATCGGAATAGGACCATGCAAAATTGATTTTAACCTCTGTAAGGAAGTTGATGAAGTCTTGTTTCTTGATTTCGGTGAGGGATTTGGCAATGAGCACATTTTTCGGAATGACTTCAGTGCCCATGTTGATGTTGTCTATTTCTTCTATCAACAAATTTGATTTGTCCTATGGAAGGTAACCAATGGTAGGGAGGTCAAATCCCTGATCATCAAGTGCCTTTTCCAGGTTTTCACTTTCAGATATGCCCTTTGTTTTTATTTCTTGTTCATCCAAAGGTGCCTCAGGGAGGTTTTCACCTAGGAAATCATATCTTTTTCTTTTATTATCTTTTTTGTGGATAAGGGCATTGACTTGACCACCAAAGTATCCCTTTTCATGTAGTTGAATACCCTCAATTCTATTACCATCTTCCATATTTTGCGTTGTTAGGAGAGCGATGAGAGCATTATCGTCGACGCAGATATCTAAATTGGGTTTGTCTCATTGGCCCCAGTCAATGAGTTTAGGATGGACAAGATGTAGCTCATGTGAAGTGGGAGGGGTTACGGGGGTGATGGTATTGATGTAAGCATCAAAGAAGGTATCTTTCTCGTATTCATAAGGCGTTTCATGGAATTCCTCTTCGTCAACGCTTTCGATATCCAAAGAAGGACTAGAAGGGGCACCAGCGATAGTAATCTTAGGCATCGGGGTGTACCCCAAGCCTTTGTTGTATCTGTAGGAGATAGGATTTATGGGTGCTTTTCTTCCTTTCTCCTCTGGTCCCAGACCGTGTCCTTTGTAACCCATTTTTTCAACTATGGCAAATGCTTTGGATACATTTCTTTGGATATTCTTGTTGGATCATCATCCTCTTCCTGGTACAGCCATGAAGAGATATCTGCTTCGAGGTTCTCATTATCAAGTGGGCCCCATTGCTAGAAGGTGGTGTTTTGGCATTGCATGACTGGTTTTGGGTCCTTTTTTAGCTCTTTTGGTTTACCAAATGACTTAGGAGAGAGAGAGGGAGGTTGCCTATTAATAAGATGTCCTCCAATTTGTATTCTCCACAGCCATTGTCCAAGATCTTGATTTGATTATTTGGTTGGGATGATGTGGAGGCAACATTTGATGTGTCAAATGGAGGCATTGGCGAAGGTCTATTTAGTGGGCAATGATACGGATGCTTCCCCTCTAATAGTTTGCAATATTGAAAAGGTTGGGGATCACCTTTGACAGTGATCACTTTTCCATTATCGGGGAATTTGATGCATTGGTAATAGGTGGAGGGTATGGCCTACAAGGAATGAATCCATGGCCTCCCAAGGAGAATGTTGTAGGGGAGATCAAGATCGAGTACTTGGCAAGGGGTTTCAATTGTAATGGGGCCCACTTGAAGAGGTAAGGTGATCACGCCCTTTGAAATTCTTTCCGCATCATCATATGCCTTTATTGTGATCCTTCCTGATGTGTCTATCAGATCCTCAGAAAGTCCCAATTATTTTATTAATTTGTATGTACACAGATTAAGCCCGGATCCACCGTCTATCAGGATATGTTTGACCTGATGCTTGTGGATGAGAGCTTCGATGTGCAAAGGTTTATTATGGTCCTCATCTACGGGAGCATCTTGGGAGTTAAATACAATGTGCTGCTGGGCAGCAAGGTTTCCAATGAGGGTTTGAAATTGGGTGGCGTTGATGTTATCAGGAACGCGTGATTGGAGAAGGGCTTGTTCCAAAATTTCTTTATGGACCAGAGAAGTCTTGAGAAGTTCCAAAATGGAGATCTGTGTAGGTGTCTTCCCAAGTTGATCAAGGAGGTCATATCGACGGGTGGAAGACATGGGTGGGGGGTTTGGTGGGGGAGGAACTCCTTGAATGGTGACTCTTCCTCGGTGTGTAGTTGCATTACAGTCGTTCTAGAAATGGGAGGTGGAAGGCGTGGCACCTTGAATGACTATGCATTTGCTACCTCAATCTCACCTCTATCAATGAGATCTTGTATGTAGATCTTCAGTTTCATACACTTTCGTGTATCATGTCCCTTGATACGATGGTATTCACAATATTCATTTTCATTATACCATCTTGGTTTAGGTTGATTGGGATCAAACGGGTGAGTGATTGGGAAAACCACTATACCTGCTTGGACAAGTTTTTGAAACACCACTTCAATAGGCTCAGCAAGAGGAGTGAAATCTCTTGGAGTCCTGTTATTTGATCGGGGTGGTCGTCCTTGGATTGAGACATTGTTGTGAGGTTTTTGAGATTGATTTGAATTGTTTTGATTGTTGAATTGATGAATATTGGTGGTGGATTTTGGGGGAGCGGCCATGGTTTGGACCCGCTTTGCATCAGTTACACCATCATTGACCACGTTTTTATTTTTAGCCCAGAATTTTGGCTTGTCGTTATGATAAGAGGAAGAACTTTGTGATGACTTCTGGTAATGTTTCAAGGTTCCTTCCTCGAACAAGACACGTTCAAGGGCGAGGCCCTTATCGGTCAATTTTTGGAAGGATTTGATACATTGAGATATTAAAGGTCTTGAAAGTTTAGGCACCGAGTTCTTTTGAAATAGTTCAATTTGATGTTGTTCTGGCATGTCCCACTGGAATTTTTTGATAAGATGTTGCCATCTTTGTAGGAAATTGGTGAAGGTTTCTCCAGGTCTTTGTTTTGTATTACATAGGTCCATCATAGAAACATCATTACCCATGTTGTATGCATAGTGGGCCACAAATTTTTCTACCAAGTCTGTAAAAGAGACAATGGAACCTCGTGGTAAAGATGAGAACCATGCTAGGGCATCTCCCGTGAGACTCTTGGGAAAGAGTCTGTGAAGATAAAGGTCACTATAGGAGACTTCTTGGCATAAGATGTGGAATTCTTGGACATGGTCGCGGGGGTCTCCTTTGCCTTCATACTTGGTGAATTTAGGGATCTCAAATCCCGGGGGATATGGTACAACTAATATAGATGGGTCGTAAGGACAAGGGAAAAACTCTTCGAATGAGTAAGATTTCCTTTTATTAGTCTTTTCTTTCATGTTTTTGATGATATTCTTCATGTCTTGAATTTCCTTGATGAGGTCTTGTTGTGGACTTTGATATTGATGAATTGTATCTGCCCCAAGAATTGGATGAATTAAAGAAGGTGCACCACCACCAATATATTGATATGATGAGGAGGTGGGAATGTGGGATGTGATGACTGATGTTGTTGGGGTTCGTGTGATAGTTGGTTGCGGTCCGCCAACTGTTGTGATGGGATTGAATGCGGTTTGGATAAAATTTGCGACATTGTTGGGAGAAAGGGAAGTTTGTGGAATAGAAATATGTGGTTGAATAGAAGGAGGTGGTATAGAAGTTTGTTGGAGAATGGATGAGATTGGATTTGATAGTGGTATGGATGGTAAGGAGGAAGAAGGCGGGATGGAGACCATGGTGGGAGGTGTCGTGGGTGGCATTGATTGGGCTTGGATGATTGATGGGGCTGCAATTGATTGAGTTTGAATAGTAGGTGCAACACTTTGTGTGGGAGCGAGGTCTCCTTGTGGTTGTTGGATGAGAGCGAATCTATTAAATTCAGGTGGAAGTTGAGGGGAAAACAGATTTGAAAGGTAAACTGATCAAAACATAACGAAATAAACATGCAGAATGCTAAAATATCATAAAAAGACCATTTCACCTTGCTATTTTACCTTCTCCTTCGGATTGAGCTTGATGAAGTGAAGGCGCCCCTTGATAATGCTCCACTTGATGTGCTCCTTTGATTGCTGGATGTGGATGGCTCTCCAATATTGTGCACAAATGATAAGGATGAGATGATCAAGTTGCCAAGATGATTTCCTGGGCTCAAAAGGGCAGCATAAGCTTACTGGATTTCAAGATGTTTTGAATGAAGGGATGGAACCCTATTTTATAGGAAGAGGAGAGGAAAATAGATGGCTAGGATGAATTCGAGATGAAGGGCTAAGATTTACTTGTGAGGTCACACAAGGTCCAAGAGAGGGTGTGGAGACCAAGAAATATGCCTTAAAGGCATTTCGTATCTCCACACTCTACAAGATGCATTGGAGGAATTAAAAATTCTCCAAAAATGGATATTATGGGGATTAGAAGAATAAAAAGGAATTAAAAATTCCTTGGGAGAGGGAAATGCCTAGAGGAATGTGAGATTTCAAAAATCTTACATTCATCTAGAAAAAGAGCATTTAAAGCTAGTGGCTGGATGAAAGGACAAAGAGTTGACTTTGTGGCTAATCATGATGATTAGCCATTAACAACTCATTAGGAGGGGAATTAGAGGAAATGTTAGGTGGGATTTATATTTGTAGGAGAATTTGACTAGGAGAGAGAATGAGTGGAGGGAATAAAAAATTAGAAGAATAATGTTAAGTGAGTTTAGGGAGTTTCTAGAAGAATTTATTAGGTTAATGATGAATTAAGAAGATGATTTGTAGGAATCATGTAGGTTAACTAATTAATTGAAATGAATTAGCTAAGAGGAAGATTTGTGAGGATTTGATTTTTTAGAAGAATAAAGAAAGGGTTTGATTTATTAAATCAATCAATCATATGCTATAGTGACAATATTAATTATATTTAATTAATATTGAGAAGAATTTTAATTAACATAATTAATTAATTAATTATGTGAGGAATTAAAAATAATTAAAATAATTATTTTTAAGTGTCTACAATTTCAAAAGACTCAAATACACCTTGACAATTGACTTAGAGGTTTTTAGGCCATGAAATAGGCAATTTTTTTAGGGGGTCTTCAATTTTGAACTTATTTAGAATCGAGGATAATAGTTGGCTCTGACTAGGAATTTTTCTTCAAACATTTTTTGAAATGACCAAAGGAAGTATAAATCCTATACCTCTAAGAGCCTCCATCCTACCATTGGGCACAAAGTCAGGTAAAAAAAGATAATGGACACAAAAAAGAAAAGACTTAAAGACACAAACGACTATATACATATGTACAATTTTTTCCTATCACTTTACTATGAGAAAAGCTTCAGATGTTGTACGTTATGAGGCAACAAACAAGGTGTCCCATCCTGATACGCTAGGACATGTAAGTTCTGATACTAAATGTAAAGAACTGATGCCAATAGCTAACAAGATGAGAGGGGGGGGGGTGAATCATACAAACTTAATCTCCCATAAAATCAACAGATTCAACCTCGGTAACATAAGCTTCAACAATATAACCAAAAACTACTAAACATGCTAACTCATGAACACATAATCATCATAACACATATAACACCAGATTTAATGTGGAAACCCAAATAGGGAAAAACCACTGTGGGATTTCAGACCCACTAAGAAATATACTCTTCTAGAGTATGCTCGGTTAAAAGCAAATCCTGTTAAAGATTACAAACACATTGCTAGATGTGACCCGGTTAAGGGATTTCCCTCAGATCTATTAGGATCTTCACTTTTTTAGAAGTGAACTTGTCAAAGGATTTCAAACACTCATTTAGAATGTCACCTTGCTAGAGGGTTTACAAATAAGACTGTTAAGTCCACTCGATTAAGAGATTTTTTGTCACTTACAAAATAACAGTAATAAAAATATATCTGCAACTTCACATCTAAAATGGTAAAGCAAATTCTTATTTGCTCAAAACAATCCTATCATAGGACTTATCTTGTCCCTCTGCTGGGCTCCTTACTCTGTTATTCAAACAGGTCTTCAAGCTTCTGTGCTTGGTAATCACTATGTAGCATCCCTGTGCTTACACTTGCCCGCATACATTGTTCATCAACAATTTCTTATTTATAAACAATTCTAACCGCTGAATCTCCTTGATCACATTTCCCATGATCAATCTTAGCCATCAGATCTTCAATCTTTACTAGGTTCAATGCATCCTTCGATCTGAAAATATTTTACCTTGCCTTGGGACTTGCATTCCTTTCTTGGAACTTGCACAAGGTTATTGCTGTTCAATTTGCACTGTAGATCTTCCTGCCGATCTTCTATTGCCATAGATCCTTAACAAACTTCATGCGTGGCATACCAATCATTTATACATCTCCAACTAATCATTGTCCTTCATTAAATGATGCTTTTATCCATCCAATGTGATCTGTCATAACTGGGTTGCAACTCGGTAAATACTAAACTTTACTCGGTAGACATTCCGCCTTCATTAACTGATATCGATAACCTTAGGGTTTACCAACTAGGTTCTTTGCTCGGTAACATAGTATAGTATTAACCTTACAATTAACAACATATGTAGGATATCAAAACAATCTAAACATCATGATATCATCATTGTCTAACTCGGTAATAGTTGCCCATTGAATATCTTATTTCTTCCCTTATTCATCACATTCTTTCTGTGCCTTTTACCGACATCTTAATTCTCTTCAAATCAATCTTCTCAAGATATGGCAACATCAAATTGAATCAGAAAATCAATTTCTTGACATCAATGACAAAATAATGTTATAAAGATAGTTATCATCCTTTTTCAGTTATATCAAATAATCTTCAACAACCTTCTCAATATCCTTAATGAATATCAACAATCTCCTTCTATTGAAATGCCAACAGGACATAGCTATTTTCACCATGGATTTGATGAATTGTGAAAGGACCCGTCCATAGAGAATCAAATTTCTTATGCATTCCCTAGAGTTCTCTCCTTTTATCCCATAACAAGACTTGATCTCCAACCTTAAAGACTCAAGACTTTTCCTTTTTGTCAAAGAGTTTCTTGACCTAATTTTGATGTTTTGCAATGTGATCTAACACTTGCATGCACTTCTCCTCTAGTTTTGAAAGGAACATGATGTGTTTGTCCAATGAATTATCATATGTCTCATCTTCAACTGTTTAAGCCAGTCTCAATGCAGGTCGGAAACACCTAAAATTGTCATGTCTAATTAAATAAATATTTTTATTTATTTAATTATTTTATCCTAAGTTTTCTATTAATTAAATAAATTCTTATTTATATAATTAATTCAGTTATCCTCTTCTAGCCTTTCCCTATTTAAATAAATATTTTTATTTATTTAAATTATCTTTCCCTAAATTAAATAAATATTTTATTTATTTAATTGGTCACACTTCCTCTATTAATTAAATAAATATTTATTTATTTAATTCATTCATTAGCTTTTTCTCTTCATGACACATGTCATTTATCCTTTAATTTTCCTCTAACCCCCTTCATATTTTATCATTTTCTCTACCTACTCTTTAATCCTAGCCGACCATTTATTTCTTCACCTCTTAATCTTATCCCTCCATTTTCTAAAGTGTCTTCTATATAATAAGATACTCTCATTCTTTCACAACACTAGCTAGCTAACTAATGCGTCTATCAAGCTTTCTTACGATCAAGTGACTTCACAACCACAATATGTTCTTTGTTGATCTTTTGTGCACATACAAAATCTAAGAGCAAATATATCAAACAAGACAAATGGAGATAAGAGACAATGGAGATCAAACGCTACTTGGCATGTGAATGGTATTATTGTATAATTTGTTAATTTTCATGTTCTTAGGTTTCTTCATTGGTGTATGGTGAATATTTTATTTGAAGACTAGGGTTTGTTTGTGGTTGGATCTTTGTTGTTTTGAAATAGTTTGTCATCGTCATTTTTCACCTCACACATTTTGGCATGCTCAGTGGGACTCTTGTCCCTTAGTTTTTAGTCTTTTTTATCAAGTTGCAGGTCAGATCAACGATGATTACAGGCAAATCCACATCTACGACATATATTATCACGTCTGTGTTTATGTCTTGATCTGTTTTGTAGGTTCAGATTCTGATTTCGCATCTGTGGCCTATCTTTTTGCGTCTAGGTTGTACTTTCATGTCTTAGACATATATTATCACGTCTTTGTTCGATTATCACATCTGCGCTATATATTTTTGCATTTGTGTTTTTTTGTTCTGTTTCAATTTATTTTGCAGGTTTAGGCTTTATTTTCGCATTTGCGACCATTATTCTCGTGTTTTTGTTCGGATTCTGCATCTGCGAGATTTTTTTCTGTGTCTACGTTTTGTGTTGCATTGCAAGTTTCAGATCCATGTCTTTTCATGTCTGCGTTAGGTATAATTGCGTTTCGATTTCTACATTTAGTCTTTATTTATTTATTTTTATTTAGGTTTGATTTTCCATTTAGATCTGGTTTTTGTCCTAACCCCATGCTTGGACTAACAAAGTAATGTAGCCGTCTAAAAAGAATAAAAATGTATTGTCGAAGACCCTTTTTCATATTTGGATTTGGATTTTATAAAATTAACCTAATGAGTGTGCTTGTAGGTTACCAATCATTTTATTGCAGGGGTAATCTAGGTGTGTGTCTTTACATTCTTAGTCTAATTAGGGTCACATCTTTTTCATTTGGAGTTAAAGAATTTATTTGAAGTGTTTGGTGCGCTTTTCACACTTTATGTTTATAACCCTAGAGGTGATAACAAAAGTATCCTCTCCCCTCGCCTTCCATTGGACCTTGGGTGTAAGAGAAAATGTTATCATCTTCTTTTTTGGTAGGAGGGCTTGTCTCTCGGGTAGCCCATAAGGCTAAGTGAGAGAGAATGACCCAAGTGGTACTTTCTTCTGCCTGCTATATAAATTAATACGTTAGGTGAAAGCCACGATGACTTGGTGGCTTGTATCTACGCTGACGGTTCTCCTTAGTATCCACACTTGTGTTGGATGCGTTAAAAATCCTCTTGGGGGATTAGGAGTGGGTTCTTAAATGAGCCGCCGTTGCATGGGTAGACACCAAGAACTTCAAAATTTCTCCCACTAAACACCTTTTGTTTTAGAGGCCAAAAATACCTACATTTGATGGTTCAAGGAGTGTGGATCGTACCTCGTAGATACCCCTCATGTACCCTTTCATGTTGAGACAGGAATCCCTCATTTGATCTTTGATCTTTTGAGGTAAGAGAATATGGTATGCCCAAGAAGTGAGTGTTGTGGTGGGGGAGCCAGTGCTACCCAAATCTCTAGTTGTCTGCTTATTTGAGGTATTTCTATGTTGTGGGGCCCCCATTGAATGGTTTCTCTTTCCAACCTAGGTTGTGCATGTTTTCAAGTATCTTCAACTTGTGTTATACCAGTGGAAATATTTTGAGCATACACATAACATTTTAGACAAAAACACTTTCAAACATTATGTCTTCATTGTTTGTTGTGTTTTCTTGCCATAAGACATTCAACAACAAGATTTGGTCACAATCAACAACTATACATTTTTGACAGATTAGAATTTTTTTGCCAAAAACACGTCTGCGCTATTGCAAACCACGTCTGTGTCAAGAAAGTACATCTATGAAGAACATAAATGCGTATGTGTCTCGGAAGATTAGAAACTGTCAAAATAAATAGAACCGAAAATGCGTCTATGTTCCAAAATCGAGTCTGGGATTCCTGAAACCGCGCTTGTGAAAGCAGTAATTATCAACTATCAAGAAAATGCATCTATGCAAGACACCATCACATTTGGGTTATTTAAAACTATAAAACTATCATTATCAGCAAGGAAAAGAGTGCTTAAGTTTTGGGATCAAAAGAGCTTCTAAGGCAGC
Organism: Cryptomeria japonica; assembly: GCF_030272615.1. Taxonomy (NCBI): domain Eukaryota; kingdom Viridiplantae; phylum Streptophyta; class Pinopsida; order Cupressales; family Cupressaceae; genus Cryptomeria; species Cryptomeria japonica. The sequence continues at coordinate 130,005,180 of NC_081412.1, forward strand.
TTCCTCTAGGGGTAAATTTTTAGTTAATCAGTCCTTATTACAACCTTGTCAGAGTTTGTCAATCTTCACTCATTTGCAATCATTCAAATACACTTTCTAAAACTAGAGTTAAAAGGTTTCTTTGTTGTCCTCATCATATCTTGTAAACATACTAAAACATATCACTAAGTGGTGCCCACAACAGATACATCATCTCAAGGTTCCATTTGGTCTTATTTAGTTAAGGTCAACTTACCTCATCAAGAAATCTATCATCGCTTTCAAATTCACACCTTACTTTAGGTCACACTTATATTGGACTTACCTTTTTGGACATTGCAATACAACCCTAGATTCATTCCATCTCATATTCCTTCTTGGTCTTCCATAATCTTGACATTTTCTTCCATCCTTAATTTTAGCGAAGGTTTAGTTCATGGTTGAAACCCGTTCACAAAGGTCTAGAAGAGAAGTTGAGGAATCTCTAAGATCTCTCAACATGAGTACCTATGAGTTTGATGGAGATTAATTTTACAACCCATTTGAGAGTCGTAGTAATATACCAGACAATGACAATGAGAACAACAATGATAATGACAATGCATCTATCATTCCACAGACATTGAAGAGACCGTCATAGATCCAAGGTTCAATATATTGGTTGAAGAAATCATGAGAAGAGATAGACAATACTTCTTTCAAGTCATGGCACAAAGTGGAATAAAGCTACCTCATGATTTAGATGTGTCACAAATTTTAGAGGAAGATCCTAATCAAGTGAATCAAACAAATGCAAATCCTAGAGGAAATAATGGTGGTAATAGGAGAGAATGTTTAATGCATGAGTCACCTTCATCCTTATTTCAAAAACTAGAAGTTACCAACACTCATACTCACACCAATTTGGCTAGGAACTCTCATGAACAACTTCGCAGTTGTCATTTTTCATAGAGAAGAAGTTCTAGTACACATGCTCATGATAATACCCAAGATCATACCAATGCATATAATTATACTCAAGGGAGAATTCAAAATCATGACACAAGGAGACCCCATGTCAGATTTGGGGGCAATATCCAAGATCATTCTTATGATACCTCCTATCCTCATAGTCATGACATGTATAATCGACCTCGATCTAGTGCTCCTCATTATAATACCATACCAAGTGGTCCATATGCTAGCTATAACTATGTTCCTCCTCCATATGAACACATTTATGACCAAAATCATCCATACATGCATTATATCCCTCCTCCTCCACCCGGTGGATCAAGCATGGGACTAACTCAAAGAGATAAGACACCAGCTAAGATTGACTTGCAACAACAAATCAAGGATTTGCAAAAACAAATGGCAGACATGAATGCACCAAAGCAAGAGTATACAATCAAAGACACATGTCCTTATCCATTTGATAGAAGCATTCTAATGCCTCCATTTCCTCCACATTTTGTGACACCAAAATTTGATAAGTATAGAGGCAAGGGAGATCCTAAGGCACACATAAGAGAATTTTTCACAGCTTGCCTTGAGGTAGCAAGAGAAGAAACATACTTGATGAGGTTGTTCCCACAAAGTTTAGGTGGACAAGATATGGAATGGTTCTCCCAACTTCCACCTGGAAATAAGTCATGGAGTGATCTAGCAGAATCTTTCATACAACACTTCTCATATAACATTGAAATAGATGTGTCAGTGACTACTTTGTGCAATACCAAATAGAAAAATGGAGACTCCTTTGCTTCATTCTTACAGTGGCACAGAGGTCTATCTAGTCGATGCTCTTGTGATATCCCACAAAAATAAATGGTGGAAATGTTCACTCAAAATTTCAAAAAGGATATTAAATATGAACTAAGAAAAGCTTGTTTGTCCACTTTTAAGGAAGTCATTGAAAAGTGATTGGTAGTAGAGAAAGTCCTCATTGAGGAAGGAACCATTAAGCTATTCAAGGTCAACAAAGAATAATCAAATGGGAAAGATAAACCCCGTTTCTGGAAAAAGAACAAGAACACGGTCGATAATGGGGTAGTAGATTGAAATATGGTGAAACTAAAGATGAATTTCCCAAGTACAAGCTCATCCAATTCAAACAATCAAGTAAATGCTCAAAGGCCATCAAAGCCTCCAAGAAAATACACTCCATTGGGAGAGCCAATTGAGACAACATTTAAGAAATTGGTTGCAAACAAGCTTATAAAAATACTAGACAATCCACCATATGAACCAAAAGTGAAACCTGCATGGTGGAATGATGATGATTATTATGAGTACCACAAGATAAAAGGGCGTACAACTAGCAATTATCACAAATTGAAGAACATTGTACAAGACCTTATTGACAAAGGCAACATAGAAGTTGATGGTCACACTTCCAATGAGATACATGCGATGTTTAAGGAACCATTTCCTAAACATGATAAAGGAAAATCCAAAGCAGATAATCAAGCTAATTATGCTAAGATGTCCTATGATTATGATTCTACTGTTAACCACATTTCAATGGACAATCATGTTTATACTATTATTATAAAGGACAAAGCTCCCAAAGGTTCTAACCAAAGGATTAAATTTGTTTTGAAAGGCATTGGACCATCCTCTTCATCATCTAATGACAAAACCTCCAAATTTAATGTCATGACCCGTCAAGGTAAAGTCACCTTGCAAGGTGTTCCATCCAAGACCACGACTTCATCATCCACCAAAAATGAGTATTGACCTTGTAGATCAGTTAGGGAAGACACCCACCCTCATCTCCATCCTTGAGCTTTTGGGTGTACCCTTCATATAAGGCTATCCTTGACAAAGCACTGAGAGAAACCTCCATTCCCACTGATATGAATGTGGACCAGTTTCAAGCCATGGTGGGATATCTTTCCACTCCAAATTGCCTTACATTGACAGAGGCCGATGACGTGTTTGTATGCCAACCACACAATGAACCTCTCCATATTGAATCATTTATCCATAAAAGTTGCATCAAACAAGTCTTGATAGATGGAGGAGAAGGTCAAAACATTTGTACATTGAATACTATTAAAAAGTTGGGATATTTTGAACAAAATGTGAATCCAAGAAATAAGACCACCATCAAAGCATAAGATGACGAAGAATGCTCATCCAAAGGAATAGTCACCCTACCTCTGCGAGTTGGGCTAGTCATGAAGGATGTGGTTTTTCAAGTCCTTGATCTAGATCTTACATATAATATACTCTTGGGATGTCCATGGATACATGAAATGAGAGTAGTAACATCAATATATCATCATTGTATCAAATTTCCTTACAATGGAGTTGAGGTGATAGTAAAAGATGCTCCAAATCTATTCATATATTGCAATAACCTATGATGAAGATTAGAGATAATAATTCCAATTAATAGAGAAGCAACTCCATCATCAGTATATGTTGATCTAGAATAATTAAAAGCTTCTACAACAAAACAAGGTGAGCTCAAAGTAAAATACAAGGACAATTGCATGGGAGAGTATACTTTGAATCAAACCATGTATTTAAGACAAATAATGGATTCTCCTAAAGATTATAGATGACCACACCCTTCTAAGAAAGTATCAATAATCACAATAAAATGGGATCTCGCTATATTCAAAAAATGGGGTGAGATGGAAGAAGAAGATCTTTACAAAATGCTTTATAAAGAACTTGAAGAAGAATCTACACAAGATCACATCAAAATAAATTGTGAGAATTATGGCAAGGGTTTTAAGTTCTTACAAAAATTTGGATATGATGGAAAAGGCCCTCTTGGGTTACAAAAGAAAGGTATTGTCGAGCCATTGCAATTAGAGTTAGCATTTAAAAATCAATGCTCCAAAGGACTTGGTTTCATACCCTTCAGATTGGGTGCTCACAATTCTAAAGAAGCATTGCAAATTACAGGTTCTATCTCTACTAATGACCAATAACAAGAGAAATGCTATTCCACACACTCCAATGAATGGGAATGGGGTTCAGATAAGTCATCCATTGATTATGAGCTCACCGAAACATTCAGAGAACCAAGTGAATCCATAGAAGAAGAGAAGTTTAAAGAACAATTAAAAGTTGGTCAAGCAACTCTATCAAATTCTACATCTCAAGAAAAGAAAGATAGTAGAGAACTATGGATAAAAACATTTTGGGATCCCAAACCCTCTACATCTCTAGGTTCTAGGTCAAACCCATGAATGAAGACTCCCATTGTTGAGTGTCCCTCTAGTGATATTGATTTGGTTTCTTGTACAATAAAGGTTGATGAGGAGAGTACTAGCGATGACCCTAACGATTGCATTACAATACCTGAGGACTCTTGTGTCTTTACCCTCACTCTTGTTGACTTCAAAAACACCAATGGCCTTCCCCTCTTTCATCCACAACTCATTGACTGGGACCAACAAGGACCTCCACAACTAGACATATTCCAAAATAATGACGCCTTCATTGACTACCTTGGCATAAGGAATGACCTTCCTCTTGGGGATCACAAAGTAGGATACATCATAGAACTCGATAACATGACATCTTTTGGAGAGGGTTCCAAACCTTCTAGTCACAAAAGTATAAAAATAAAAATAAATCATGGGTTCGATGGTGAAAACCACATGGTGGCTCTATTTGATCCCAAAAAAAGTAAAAAGAAAGGACATATCTGAAGGTGAAAACCTCTTTGAGGTGCCTAAGGATGGAAGGTTTGACACTATCCCCATGACATCATATGAAGAGAAATCATCAATGTTGGTGGAGGAAACTATTAAGACAAATATTGGCACAAAGGAGATACCACATAACATCTTCTTAGAACAATCTTTGATAGAAAGAGAAAGACAGAAGTTCATAAGCTTATTCATAGAACGACAAATCAACTTCGCATGGTCATATGTTGATATGCCAAGATTGGATCCTGATCTAGTTGTGCATCATTTGACAATGACTCCAAGAGCTAAACCAATAAAGTAAAAATTGAGAAAGATGCATCCGTAGGTGGCATTGTTAGTCAAATTGGAACTATCAAAATTATTGGATGTTGGATTCGTTAGGCCAATTGACTACCCTGAGTGGATTTCTAATTTGGTACCTATCAACAAACCAGATTGCAACATTAGAATATGTACATATTTTAGAGACATCAACAAAGCTTGTCCTAAAGATGATTTTTCACTACCAAAAACATCGATTTGATAGTAGATCTTACAACTAGTCATGTAATGTTATCCTTCATGGATGGATTCTCTGGGTATAACCAAATCAAAATAGCACCTGAAGACCAACATAAAACAACATTTACTTGTCCTTGGGGTACCTTTTGTTGGAATGTTATGCCCTTCAGATTAAAGAATGCGAATGTTATATATCAAAGAGTAATGACAAGATGTTACATATCAAAGAGTAATGACAACTATTTTTCTTGATCTTATGCACGTTACTGTGGAAGACTATGTTGATGATCTCCTAGGAAAGTCAATAACAAGGCAAACACCTCGATATCATATCTATGGTTTTTGAACATTTGGAAAAGTACAAAGTTAGATTAAATCCTAAGAAGTGTGTCTTTGGGGTGACCTCCAGTAAACTGCTTGGATACATTGTCTCACAAAGGGGAATTGAAGCAAATCTAGCAAAAGTCAAAGATATATTAGAAATGCCACCACCAAAGAATATTAGTCAACTTTGAGTCTCTACAAGGAAGACTACAATCAATATGAAGATTTATTGTGCAACTTGTCGATAAATGTCATCCTTTTCAACATCTACTTCACAAAAATATCAAGTTCAAATGGGATGATAAGTGTCAATAGGCCTTTCGAATTCTCAAAGATTGTCTTTTGAATCCACTAGTAATGATGTCACCTATTCAAGGAAAACCCCTATTACTTTACATATCAGCTACACAAACAACATCGAGGGCACTCTTGATGCAATGGGACAATGAAGGCAAAGAAAGAGTTGTATACTATATCAGTCACACATTTGTTGGTTATGAGCTTAATTACACTCTGATTGAGCATGCACGTCTTGTTGTAGTTTTTTTTTCGCAAAAATTGTTTCATTACATGCTAACTCACAAAACAAAGCTCATTGTAAGGATAGATCCACTCAAATACCTTCTCAATAAGGCAAAACTCACTGACATATTAGCTAAATGGGTTATGATCTTGAGAGAGTTTGACATTGAATATGTGGACAGAAAAGCAATTAAAGGAAAAGCCATTGCAGATTATCTAGCAGATGCACCCATGATTGATGATACTCCCATTATCTCAGAAGTCCTGGATGAATCTATTCTTATGGTGACAAATTCGAAGCCTTGGCAATTATATTTTGATGGTTCATACACGCAGCATGGCATAGGAGATGATATCCTCTTCATCACACCTCAAGGGGACTCCATTCCTAAGTCATATTGATTTTGATTTCCCTACACAAACAACATAGCAAAATATGAAGCATTAATAATAGGACTACAAATTGCAGTTCAGTGGAAGATCCAAGAACTTCATGTTTTTGGGGACTCTCAACTTGTGATTCGACAAGCAAATGATGACTATCAAATTAAAGATGAAAAGTTAATGCCTTGTAAGAAAATAGTGGATGATTTCAAGCAATACTTCACACAAATAATCTTTGAACAGATTCCAAGGGATAATAATCGAGTTACAACTGCCATGGCTACCATTGCTTCTTTGATTGACATGTCACTGAATGAGACCCGCTATGAGTTCTTGGTGGATAATCTTTTAGTCCCTTTATATGAGATTACTCCTGCAGAAATGATATGTGTTGTTGGTCCCAATTCCCTTTGGCACGGTACCATTTTTACTTACCTCCATGACAATATTCATCCACTTGACCTTTCTAACAATCAATGTCGTACCTTAATTCGTCAATCCTCCTGCTATGTCATTTTAGTCGATACCCTTTATCATCATGGTCTAGATGGTACTCTCCTTAGATGTTTAGAAAGTGGTGAAGCTCATATTGCGTTACATGAGGTCATGAAGGTATATGTGGTGCTCATTCTAGCGGTCCAACCTTAGCCAAGAAATTGATGAGGAGTAGATACTACCAGCCCACTATGGAGAAAGACTCATATCAGTTTGTCAAAAAGTGTAAGTAGTGCCAGATACATGGAGACCTTATTCATGCACCAACATAGGAACTTCAGCCAATTGCCACTCCAAGGCCCTTTTGTTAGTGGGGACTTGACCTCGTAGGAAAGATTCACCCTCCTTCCAATGACCACAAATTCATTATCACAACCAAAAAATATTTTATAAAATGAATTGAAGTCGTTTCCCTCACCCAAGTCTCCTAAAAGTAGAACCTGTGTTATCTGCTCCTATCCCTGTCCACCCTGTATCTGTGCCTATCTCTGAGTTGGTACCTATAATGGTTCTCCCCCTCTACCTTTGTGTGGCCTTGGGGGTCTACCTCCCTCACCACCTCCCTGAGCTCCCTCTCCTTGTCCTCCATCCCTCTGTCCTCCTCTCACTCAGACAATCCTCCTAGCCCCTCCTCTATCATCATCATCATCATCTAGTGGTGGTATGGGCTCACCTGGATCTGATAACCATGGTGTTGAATTTGTTACAATACTAGGATCACAACAAGATGAACATGCACAATAATCATAGGGCGTGCTTGATTAACCATGGGAAATGATGATTCACATTATTGTTGCCCTCCCAACCATAGATGATATACTGTTATTGTCTCCCTCGAGCACAAAAATTATATCTCTAACATATATATATATATTAAATATGAACAACAAGATGTTGTTACAATGATCAAGTACAAAGACCAATGTGAATTGCTTCACTCCTTGAAGCTTATAGATGGATCCAATCACTTTAGACTGAAGGAGATGCAAACTGAACTGTTGTAGGATGTACCACCAATGCTTCCTCTTCAAATCAAATATTCTATGTGTTAAGGACAATCCAATGTAGATAAATCACAAACCGAGATGAATGTGCACAGCTGAATATGAATACACACGAGTTGCTTGCATACACCACGATAGTGCTGAAGAATTAGAATTCACAACATTCTGAAGAATGACAGTGCATATAGTACGATAGTGTTGTAGATGATATTAGATCACTAGAGTAATTCATTGTAGATTTAGTTTGATCTGAAAGTATGTTATATGTATTTTGATCTACTACAATTTGATCTGCACTATCCACACATTCTAGATTGCAGTGTATATAATTCAATCTGCACACAAATATCCAGATCGTAGTGTATATGATTTCATTTGCCCACACATATGTTGCTTCCTTCTTAGAGAGATTTTTTTTTCTTATGTATCCATCTGTGGGTCATCTAAACAACATGACTCCTTGACCAAGTCGGTTGTGCCTCTCCAAACGTGCCTTTCCTAAAGGTGGCAGGTCAAGGGATAATCGATTCTCATTAACCGATTATATAATGTTATTATTTTTAACAAATTTGTATAACATAAATACGGTTCCTTTTAATAGGCAAGATAACTTATAAATCATTATATATAAATGTGTAAGGCCAAAGGCCATTCACACATTTGTAATTTTCTATGTTGGCCTAAAGGATCTGACCATAGCTATTATTTCAACACGTGGAAAAGGATGTGCCTCAAAATATGTTGCATACTCCTCTATTATGTCAGTATTGACAACATTAGGAAAAATATCCCAAGTCATGGACACCAGCTCATGAAACTATATAAGAGTTACATCATATGACAAAATAGGTCCCCAATGAGCCTGCTCAAATAGTACACACAAACTCTCCTGATCTTCCTGGCATATGTTGTCTCCTGCCAAACCGCCTCATAACCCTATCAATCAAATTTTGATATAGAATGTATAGAGTGCGTCCAATGAGATGCCTTCTCTGGAAACAAAATGGTAACTCCCTATCATCCTCCTCCCATGCCTCATAATCTAAATATGGTTGTCATGTCACACTATCAATATCATCTATAACCCATCACCAATACTCCAACTTCCCAATCCGTGGCTGGGAAGTAATCATGTTTTATAAGGAACATATGCATGTCCATGCCCTCTGAATATAAAATGAATCAGCCTCATGACTGCAATATGCTCATAGGCCCATACCTATAAGAATGTCACTCCACACCCTATCTTGCAACCACCGAGGTATACAAATTGGTGCAGCTCATGATACAAATGTGCTAATATGTATGGTACCCAAGAAAATATCCTCTTCTCTGTGACTAGGATCTCCAATGCCCTCCTCAATCTTATAGCCAATCCTCGTGTTTCTCTATCAGGATATAAGTACTCGCTGATCATCCTCCCTACCATTGTTTCCAAGGTATGTCTGCTAGTGTACATAACATCCCTGCTCAAGTGTCCTAGTCTCAGTACTAGCTCTGGGACTCTGAAGACTCATCGAAGTGCATCTACATCCCCCTCTTGGTCATATACTACCATCTCTCCATGGATCTGTATCTGTAGTATCTGACATGCATCCTCTAAAGTGACTGACATCTCACCAGTCAACAAATAAAATGTGCACGTCTCTGAGTGCCACATCTCTGTAAAAGTAGTCAACAGTCTTGTGTTCGTCTGAATCTCTAGCATGTACATAGTGTGTCTCAATCCCATGGCATCAATCATGGTATGGACCTCAGCAATCAACTTTGTTCGTAGCCACTGTGTTAGAGGGAATCTCTCTCGTGACTCTAGCTATGGTAGATCCTCCTGCATCTAGATGAACCCATTGTGTCAATCCTAGTAGTACTCATGTTTATCACACAGTGTTGCATATTTTTATTTTATCCTATCCTAGTGATACATGTGTCTATCATGTGTTGTTGCATCCTAGTGTATATGTTTGTCACATTGCACTATATCCTATCTTGCTAGAGCACTTGCAGGATATTATCAATTTGATGAATTATCCTATATTCAACTTAGCAAACCTACCTATTTTAGGGAACCTATTGAGTGAGTCCTCTCAAAAACTTATCCAATTGGTGACACATGTTTATCACATGGTTATTGATTCTAGCCTAGTTGTCAAATTTTTTTTTCCTAAGGCACCTGTTAAGTGAATCCTCTTAGTAGTTTATCCAATTGACAACATATGTCTATCACATAATTGTCAATCCTAGCTTTTATTTGACACAAATGTGGTTTTACACAACTTATACATGTTTTCGCAACATAGACGTGCTTTATCAGCACAGATGCACCGCTACACGACACAAAAGCATTTTTACGACACATACACACTCATAAGGCATAGACGCGGTTATATGTGCACATAGACACTATTATATTTATAGACATGCATAGAATATACCTAGACGTTCCTATCTATCATAGACACGTTCAAAGCAAACCTAAACACGTTTTAACCTAAAATTCCGATTTTGCATTTTTGCAAATCTACTCCTAAAGTGCATTAAATGTGCCATAAACACAAAATGTACTAAGCAAGGTCAAGGTACTTATCGGCTCACCCATGTTGTTTGGTCACTGGAATCATCAGACACGATCGAATCGATGAATCCTCTCTTCCATCTCTCATGCATTGTTGACTTCTCTCTAGGTGCTCTGCTCTGCTCTAATCTCCTGAGTGTTGTGGATGCCAATAAGGATGTTTTTCTTTTAGCATGCATATATAGGTCACCTAACCCTAGTTTGTTGTGTTCATTTTCCATTTCCTACATTAGTCTCTTTTTCTCGTCTGTCCTTGTCACTCTCACCTTTCTAGCCTTTCTTTCCTATCAAGAGATTGTCTGCAAAATTTCCATCCAATCTCTTGAGGAGTATATCATTCCCGTCTTGGGGCAAATTTGTATCGATTTATCTTATCTTTTCTTTTTTTTAATCAATAATATTGGATTTTATTAATATAGAAAAATAAATTTACAACTTCAAAAGAAGGAAATAGTTTATGTCATAAAACCACCAACCACCCAAACCACCCAACCCAGACAATACCACCCACCCAAATCAACTTTGCAGACCACCAACCCAAAAAATATCTATAGTAGCACTACGAACAAAATACAACTAGTTGATACAGAGCATGATAAACAAAATTGACATAGTCCGATAAACATAGAAAGGGGAATAAACTCCCAAATAGAGACAACACATCATTTACAATTCACAAAGGACTACCTAGAAGGATTGCCCGGGTTTGTTTCCTACTTGCCATCACTGCCTTTGTGCTTCTGGTCCTCGGCCTTAGCCTTGGGCCTATCACTTCCTCGTCCCTGGCTTCCACTCGAGCTTTCTGAATCACCTCCTCTAGCTCCATAATCTATACAAACATCTTCAGCGCCTCCCACCCTCTCCTCGCCGCCTCTCTAAATATTGCCTTCACCGCCTCCTTCTACCTAAGAAAGGGGATATACCTACCTCTCAATTATTGATGGAACTCCAACACCCTTTCAAAAATATCAAACCCTTTTCCCATAATAGCCCACTCTAGAAGCAACTCCATATTGTTAAGGAACTCCGCTGGTATTTTTGTCGTCATTACCTTTCAGACCCGCTCACATGAAGAATCCATCTCAAGTCCCCACACCATGATAAGGGAGTATAAATCCACACAGGTTCAATATCGATGACCAATCACTCCCAATTCTTCACCCAAAACAAATTGCACACTACTAATCAGGAGAGGGTCCTTAGAGAAAAATATGTTCTTTAGACTCTGCTTTGAGACCGGTCCCCAAAATGTAGTTAGAAGTTTGGATGTCTTCAATGTGAATTTTGCCTTCATTGCAATCTGGAAAACTAGAGTACCAACCTCAAACTTTCTGGTGAGAAACCACGCTTGCGGATGAAAAATATTTTTGAATACACAAGGAATGGCACACACTTCCCCACTCTCTCCATAAATGCACTCTCCTCAGGCTACACCACCACTATAGGATAAATTGGCATTAATTGCCAATTTCAGTTGAGCCAGCCTATACTTTCAAAAAGAGAACTAGGCATCCTCATCACACACTTTGCATTAATAGTCAATTACAAAAACCATATAGGTTGATTAAGCACCAATGGACAATAGGGTCGCCATCCCCCCACCATCTCGTCACACATCTATCCAATTCACACACCACATTGGATAATGCATTCACCACCACATTCCCCCCTCCTAATATGAGAAATATGAAAATCTTGAAAAACATTCAGTTTTGAGCAAATAAATGATATAAATTTATTTAGTCGCCAACTCGGAGCACTTCTTTCACAATTGCATCTAACACCACTTTAGAGTCCCCTTCTAGATACACTCTTAGGATATTCATGTTATTGGTCAATCCCACCGCTAATAAGGTGGTTTGCACCTCATCCTCATTGTTTGTCCCATATTGCAACCTCTTCGACCCTTTGAAAAGGACCTTCCCCTCATCATCACAAGCTACACAACCAACACCTCAAATGCCTGAGTTACCTCTCAACGCCCCATCAAAGTTGGTCTTAATCCATCCCTGCTCTGGCCTAGCCCACACCCCTTCACCTCTCCTAACCACCTTACCTGAAGGATGAACCCTGAAAAACCCATGAACGGGTAGTTTATACTATCTTCTTTGAAACAATGCGACAAGCAACATTGTCTCAAAGAGGGGCAAAATGTAGACACCTAAAATTGTCCTGTCTAACTAAATATATATTTTTATTTATTTAATTATTTATCCTAAGTCTTCTATTAATTAAATAAATTCTTATTTATTTAATTAATCAATTCATCCTCTTCTACCCTTTCCCTATTTAAATAAATAATTTTTTATTTATTTAAAATATCTTTCCCTAAATTAAATAAACATTTTATTTATTTAATTGGTCCCACTTCCTCTATTAATTAATAAAGATGGAGTAAATTAAGAAACCTGCTAGAATAAGCCAGCCCTTCAAATAGTAGGGGGAGGGCTACTTATATATCCGTGAGGGGGAAGGAACTATAGTTTTGTTTCCCACCCACCCATCAATCCCTATTGTTTCTCAAATTTTTTGGGGGGTGTTACAAGCTTTATCCTTTTATTTTAAGGTTAATGTGGATGGAAGGACTATAGTATTTCTAGTTGGCTACTAGGTAAGGGGTACCTCTGCCTCTAAAGGGGCTCCGGCCCATTATTGCAACAACTAGTATTTTAGGGGCTAGAATAAGGCTTAATAGTTGTTGTTGGGTGGGAACTATACAAGATATTCTTTAATTTTTCTAGCTATTCAACTAAACAACTATACTAGCTAGCATGATAGGAGAGTAGGGGGCTTTGCTAATTTGTTTCAACCCAAAGGCATTCCCAAGCTGGAACAAGAGTAGGCATATGGTTGTTGAATCCCATGTTACATATAGAATCTGGTCCCTACCATTCTATAGGCGGGGTGGGAAGCCCATAGGGTTCCTTTCTTGAGTTCCAGCGAGAAGGGTGGGACTATAGTTGCCTTTCTTGATTCTATTTGTAACATGCCTACAACTATTATTCCCTGGGAGGGCATCATCAGAATTCTATACGTAACATGCCAACAACAATTCATCGAGGAGATAGAATAGAAAAAGCACATTATTTTGACGTCTTCCTTTCAAACTTCTATTCTAAATTAATGTGTTTAATTAATTCATTAGATTTTTCTTTTCATGACATGTGTCATTTATCTCTTAATTTTCCTCTACCTACCCCCTACATATTTTATCATTTTATCTACCTACCCTTTAATCCTAGTCGACCATTTATTTCTTTCACCTTTTAATCTTATCCCTCCATTTTCTAAAGTGTCTTCCATATAAGAGGATACTCATTATTTCACAACACTAGCTAGCTAACTAATGCATCTATCAAGCTTTCTTGCGATCAAGTGACTTCACAACCACAATCCATTCTTTGTTGAGCTCTTGTGCACATACAAAATCTGAGAGCAAATATATCAAACAAGATCAATGGAGATAGGAGACAATGGAGACCAAACCCTACTTGGCATGTGAATGGTATTATTGTTTAACCTGTTGATTTGCATGTTCTTAGGTTTCTTCATTGGTGTATGATGAATGTTTTATGGTAAGACTAGGGTTTGTTTGTGGTTGGATCTTTGTTGTTTTGTAATAGTTTGTCATCATAATTTTTCACCTCTCACACAGGTAAATACAATGTGATTGGGATTTATGCATTGATTCTATAGAGAAGCTTGAATAGAGACATACCTATAGCTCTTTTGGGAGTGATACAATGCGCCCACAATGGATCAAACAATACTTTATGCCATGGTCGCTGGTTCCGATCGACCAGTTTCTTGATTATAGTCACTGAGTTTTTGTTGGATTCTGCCTAACCATTTCCTTGTGGGTAGTAGTCTAACAAATGAACAAGGATAATCCCCATACTAAAAGAAAAATTGAGTTATCTCATATGATGAGAAATAAGTAGCATATGCTGCTACTATCTTATTTGGGATTCCAAACCTACAAATAATGTTTCCCTTTATGAAATTACATACCACCTCAAATGTAGCATGCTTGATAGGTACAACCTCCACCCATTCTTGCAAATGTGATGTTGATAGTTGTCATTTAATTGATGTCAACATATTATTTTGGGATTGGTTCCTTAAGGTTGGTAATTTAGAAGATGTGTTCCCAAAATGTTTGGTGCTCTCGAAGATGTGCTACAATTGATATCCAATGTTGTTTGTTTGTGTTGATGGTGATCAAGATTTCTCTATTTGTTGGATATGGTATTTGATTGATTGTATTCATGAGTACCTTGGTTCCATTCTTATTTTTTCTAAGTTGGGTAGTGCTATTTTTGGGTTTGGTTCGATCCAAAATTGGAGAATAAGTAACGATATTTGAGTAGCGTATGAGTCATGATTTGGGTTTGGTATTTGTGATGGATGTAATGTGTTGATTTGACCAATGAAGTGTGTTGTGGTATGGTCTACTTCTCATTCCTTTCCACCATAGAATGTTTAGTGTTGACCTATTTCAAATCTTTGTTTGGTCAACTTAGAAGATTATGTGATTCAGAGACAATATATATAAGAAGATGATCTGATTGTGTGGATACATGTAATATGTGTGAGACTGAAAGGAAAAATCATATTCATGTTAATATGTGAAGTGTGTTATTGATGAGAGGCACTAGAAGCAGTTCCGGTATTGCAGATTATGTCTTAGTGGTGGATTCTCTTTTCTTTCTTCTTCCTTCGGCAGTGGGCCTTTCTGGGTAGTGAGCCCTTCGACAATGAGCCCTCTTACAGTGAGTATTCTGGTAGTGAGCCACCCTTTTGTAAAAATCACCTTAACCGATACTATATATTGAGAACTAACATTCTTCATGGTTTTTCCCTTCTTCGGTTTTCCATGTCATATCTGGTGTTCATTGTGTGATCTGTTTTGTGTATGTGTTTTCATGTTATATCTGCTTTAATTAATTCTATTGAATATTTTGGATCTATGAATGATTTAAAGAAAAAGTTTAATTGTCAACTGATTCACCCCCCTCTTATTTGCCTAGATATTTAACAATTGGTATCAGAGCTTTGGTTCCTTAGAAAAGAGCTTAACCACTTGAGGTAGATCCTAGTCCAATGTCACACAAATTAATCATTCCTATCTTTGAAGGATCTGAATATGACTTCTGGAAAGTGAATATGATAGGTTACTCAATCTCCTTGGGCTACAACACTTGGAAAGCAATGGAAACTAAGTATGTACAACCGACAAATGGTCTTACCACTCTGGATGAGATTCAACCCTATGAAGAAAATGAAAAGGCATGGTATCCTATCTTTAGTGTTTTATCAAAGACTTAATTAACAAAGGTTATTTCATTGAATACTGCCCATGAGGTTTTGGAAAAGTTGAGGGATATCTATGAAGGAAATGACAAAGTTAAATTATCAAAGAAGCTGACAACTAAGCACAGATACATAAACTTAAAAATAGAAGAAGGAGAAGATATACCAAGTTATTTTCAGAAGGTTTTCAGTGTAGTAAATGAAATCAGAGAACTTGGCGGCACCTTGACAAATGAAGACATAATTGAGAAGATTTTGATGTCTCTACCAGAAAGCTATAGTGAGAAGATTTCTGCAGCTTTTTCTGCACTTGAGATATGGCACTTTTTTTGCATTTGAGATAAGAAAGTTTGGAAAAGATAGCTAAATCTAAGATTGCCTTTAAAGCCTCCAAGGAAGATCTAGAAGATGAAATCTTGGATGATATGGAAGCAAACTTTGTAGGGAGATTGAAGAAAGGCATCGAGAAATATAAAGGTATGTTACCTCTTAAATGTTTTAGATGTGGAAAGATTGGCCATATAACTACCAGATGTCTGGAAAAAAGATCAAGACAAAAAATTAGGGAGAATAAAGGGAAGTTTAATAAGAAATCTTATTATGTTAAAGATGATACTGGTATTTCATATGATGAATTAGACTATGAAGATGGTGACTGTTTGTTTTTGGTAGAAAAAGATGTACCTAAGATTGATGTTTCTAAGACTGTTGCTACTACTTTACATTCTAGAAGAGATAGAAATGAATGGTTGATTGATAGTGGATACTATAATCATATGACTGGTGATAAGAGTAAGTTCATAAAACTTGAAAAGTATGATGGAGATTCTGTTAGGTTTGGAGATGATCATACAACACAAACTGTAAGAATTGGCTCGATTACTTTTTATGGAAAACATGATATTGACAATGTGTACTATGTGAAGGTTTTGCGTCATAATCTCTTGAGTGTTGGGAAAATGTGTGAAAATGGTTGCAATGATGTTTTTCAGGATGACGGTTGTGAGATCTGGAAGGGATCTAGAACCATTATTGCAACAGGGAAAAAGATTGGTGGAAACATGTATTAGCTAGAAGGAGCTACAAGACATTATTTTTTTATCTCAGTTCAATGATAGTTGGCTTTGGCACCAGAGGATGTTTCATATCAACTTTGATAAATTGGTAAAGATCAATTCATCAAGTTCGGTGAGAGATTTGTTAAGGCTGACCAAACCGGATAACAATATTTGAAAAGAATGTCAAGTAGGAAAACATATAAGAGGAACATTTAAAGGAAAGGAACAATCATCCATCAAATTGTTGGACTTGGTACACACTGACTTATGCGATCCTACCAGATTGAGGAGTATACAAGGTGAGAGGTATTTCATGTTGTTAATTGATGATTATTCTAGAATGTCATGGGTTACATTTTTAAGAGATGTTAGAAGCATTAGAAAATTCAAGGTATTCAAGGCAAGAGTTGAAAATGAAGTTGATAGAAAGAGTAACTTTTTGAGGTTTGACAGAGGAGGATAATTTATCTCTGATGAGTTTAACAACTTTTGTGAGAAACATGATATTAGAAGACAATTATCTGCCATGAGGACACCACAACAAAATGGTGCATTGGAAAGAATGAATAGAACTATACAAGAGGCAGCTAGAACAATGATCAAAGGAGTAGAACTACTAGAAGTCTACTGGAGAGAAGCAATTCACACAACAATCTGCACTCTTAACAAAATTCTATATCGGAAAAGATATGAAAAGACATCATATAAACTATGGCATGGTATAAATCCTACGGTGAAGTATTTCAAGGTATTTGGAAGAAAATGTTATATCCATAGAGATGAGGATAATCTTGGAAAATTTGACAGCAAAGCAGATGAAGGCATATTCCTAGGATATTCTACAAAAATCAAGGCATACCAGTGTTACAATAAAAGATTAAACAAGATTGTTGAAAGTGCAAATGTGAAGGTTGATGAAGACATTTCTAAATACTCTGACAAATTGACAGGATATGAATTTGATGAGTCCACTGATAGAAAAAGGGAAGAGAATGCTATTATGAGGATCCGATTACTACTGAGAGGGGGGGTGAATCAGTAGTAAAACAATTCTGCAATACTTCAAAAAAATTTACCGGTAACTACTCAAACAATCTTCATAAGAAGATTTACCAAACCATTCACTCAAGTGTTCATCATTATGCAAACAATGTAAAGATATCAAATGCACAAATAAACAATGCAACCACCATATAAACACAAAGTTTTTCCACGTGGAAACCCAAATGGGAAAAATCACGGTGGGAATTAGCACCCACAAAATATTTGTACTCTCTTGGAATGTGCCCGGTTAAAGGCCTAGCCCAATAAAGAGCTTACAATATGCCTGGTTAAGAGTAGACCCTATTAGGAGTCACCCAGTTAAGGGATTTTGCCTCAGCCCTATTAGGAGCTCTACTCTGTTAGGAGTAACCTTGTTAGAGGATTTTAAACTCAAGTTAATGAGCCACCTAGTGAAGGGATTTACAATATAAGACATGTTAGGATCTACCCGATTAAGGGATTTCAAACTGCTATAACTGTTAGGGAGCAATAGAGCAAATGATCTGATTACAACACTTCCTTGCTTGCTAGTAAAAATCCTTTTCAGCACAACTGTACTACACACATGCAGACACTTCACTCTGGTTCGGCAATACCTTCTCTCAAAATACCGACACAAAATTTCTTTTCCAACTAGCCATAAATTCACTGTTCAGTTAGGTCAGCTACATAACCCTAATTACATTCAAAATACAATGAACTTACATTTAACATGGCAAAACAATCTACCAAAATACATTACAGATCATTACAACAAATTTATAGAGAATTTCCATCGTTGAATGATCACCGTACATCGATTTGATAAGCAATCAAACCCTTGTCACATTCTATTAAGCACTTTGTTGTTTCCCAATAAATCTAATCCTTGTACGCACTCAAATACAATCTTATCATTACACATAGATTTTGACACACCATCACTAAGTTATGATCATGATAAGATCCACCACCAAACCTTAAATCATTACCAGTTAAAGATATGTTACTCGTATACATTCTTCTTCATAGAGTTCACAACTGTCAATCATAACTCACTCAATACACCGAATCTATTGATGTGGTTTGGAACATAGGTGCATATTCATGTCTTCAACACTCCTGTAAAACTGCAATGTCTAACTCTTCATCAATCGTCTGTACCAATCTCTTGATCACCGCTTTGTTCCTGTTTACTAGTTTAGCAGTTTTGTTGTCTAACTTGTTCCACTACCGGTTAGGCTATACTGGTTAGTCTAGATGACCTATATGACTAAAAAAAAATGGTTTCCATCAATGACAACACAAACAAAGTCATCAAACAACTTATAACTATATCATCATCATCTAGCCAACAATCTCCATCAACTTTATCGGTCATCTTCATCTCATCAACATCTCCATATGCCAACAATCTCCCCATCATTATCTTCATCAGTTATGCCAAAAATATCCCTCTTTGGCATTGATGGCAACACCAAAATAGAAATACCAAAATTTCACCAAAATCTCATCATGCAAAACTGGAACTCTAACTGTTATGACTGTTGTACTTGATCTTCCTTCTCCCTTCACCAGTTATTCTCTTCCTTCTCTTCATTATTCTTATCCTCATTTACTTTTCTTCTCCCCCTTTTACAACAATGCCAAAGGTGCAAAGTGCCAAATTCAACTTCTGTTGCAATTGTTTTCTTCATCTTTGTTGCTCGCCCTGAGGAGTAGCCCTTTTCTCATCAATTCACAATGAATGATCTTCAATTATTCCACTGGATTGATATTGCAACAACATCTTAGGTGACCTTCTATAGGGGTATAGCCCCTAGCTTGCCTTTGAGATACTCAAAGGTTGCTTTAGGCAATGGATTAGTTAAGATATCAGCCAACTACACCTTACTTGACACATGATCCATCCTGACTTTCTTTTCTTGTACTCTTTCTCTCATAAAATGATACTTCAGTTCAATATGGTTTGTTCTAGCATGCAATACCGAGGTATTTAAAATTATTATTGCACTTGTATTATCACAATATTAGATCATGATAAGATCCACCTCCAAACCTTAAATCATTACTGGTCAAAGATATGTTACCGGTATACATTCTTCTTCACAGAGTTCACAACAGTCAGTCATAACTCACTCAAAACACAAAATCTGTTGATGTGGTTTGGAACATAGGTGCATGTTCCTATCTTCAACACTCCTGTAAAACCACAATTTCTTACTCTTCATCAATCATCTATACCAGTCTCTTGATCATCGCTCTGTTCCTATTTCCTGGTTTAGTAGTTTTGTTGTCTAACTCATTCCACTACCGGTTAGGCTATACCGGTTAGTCTAGATGACCTAGATGACTAAACAAACATGGTTGCCATCAATGACAACACAAATAAATCCATCAAACAACTTACAAATAAATCATCGTCATCTAGCCAACAATCTCCATCAACTTTACCGGTCATCATCATCTCATCAACATCTCCATATGCCAACAATCTCCACATAATTATCTTCATCAATTATGCCAATAGAGAAAACTAGAGAAGAAGAGAAAGAAAAGAAAACTCAAGATGTTATGGCATTTTCATCTAAAACCCCAAGGTATGTACAAAATAATCATTCAGTGGATCAAATTATTGGAGATAAGAACAAAGGGATTATCACAAGAAGCAAAGCAACTCAATAACAAGTTCTATTATGTTTACTGTTCGAGACTGCACCAAAAATAGTAGAAGAAGCTTATAATGATCAAATTTGGATGAAGGAAATGAGAGAAGAGTTGGATCAGATTGAGAAAAAATAGACATGGGAACTACTTCACAGACTAGCAGACAAGAATGTAATTGAAACAAAATGGGTATTCTGGAACAAGTTAGACGAGGATGGAAAAGTTGTGAGAAATAAAGCAAGGTTTGTTTACAAAGGTTACAGACAAGTTGAAGGCATTTAATTTGAGGAAACATATGCTCCTATTACCTAAATGGAAGTGATCAAGATGTTTTTGTCTTTTGCAACATTTAAGTATTTCAAGGTTTATCCAATGGATGTAAAGTCAACATTTTTGAATGGAGAGCTGAAAGTGATGATACGATGAATCAATAAGGATCCAAACAACTACTAAGAGGAGGGGGTGAATCAGTAGATAGAATAACATACAAATATTTGACCAAACTCAAAACCCACTAATAAATTAATCTCTGAAGAAACTGGTTCAAATACTGAACTACAAACTGCAACTGCACTGTCAAGTTAACCAGTTGACTGGCATAACAAAATAATAGTATAACAGATCTGAAACTCTCAAACCATTTAACCAAAAGATCAAACCACTTTACTAAAAATAGTAAAAGCACATTTTAGATTACTGTCAGTCAGCTTAATTCATCTAAGTGGATTTACCAGTTAAGCAAATTAACCATATCAAAACATAACCATAAAAACCATTCACCACTTGACACAATGTTTTTTGACATGGAAACCCAAATGGGAAAAACCACTGTGGGGATGAATACCCACAAGTATCCTGAACTCTTCTGAAGTTTGCCCTGTTAGGAGCCAAGCCTTGTTAGAAGCTTTACAAAAATGTCTTGTTAGGAACAGATCTGTTAGGGACCACCCAGTTAAAGGATTGACTATAATGCCCTGTTAAAAGCAATACTCTATTAGGAGTAACCTCGATAGAGGATTTGATATCCAAGCTAATGGATCACCTGGATAAAGGATTTAGAAAGCACTAAGCCTGTTAAAGCTTACCCAGTTAAGGGATTTAACTGTTGTAATTGTTAGAGAACAATAGGGTTTTGTTGATCTGGTAAATAACACTACTCTACTTGATCATATCCTTTTCATGCTCCTATCTGCCTTCACACATACTGCAGATACTCCTTCTGGTTCGACAATCAATCACATTGACACTTAACCAAAATTGCCAACACTACAACAAAACAACTCATTGACCTTATAAGCAAAACAATAGGTCGGTAACACATCACAAACCTAAGATCTCAAAGAGATTACAAATAAATCGGTTCAAACATGATCGTTAGATCACATATAAATCATCAGCACATTGTACAAGACAACCTCGACCACTCCTTGATCACTGCTTCATCGAATCATGTAACTCATCACGTGGTTTCCTCTCCATGTTATGTACTCTCTCATTCCCAAGATAAAACAATTATCTCTATGCGCCAAAACAAATTTGAAACTCATCACGTGCATCATGCATATGTGGCATAAATATCTTCGATCACCATTTGATCATAGATCAACACAACCGATTCACCAAGCTCCATCGGTTAGGGTTTGGCACATCAACAGGTAGGGTTACCGGTTGAACTGACTGCTTCTAAAGTAATATCGGTTTCCTTCACTTACTCAACTGTCAATTGCATTACAACTTCCATTACCGGTTACAATTGACATCAATGACAACACAGTAGTTCATCAATGCAATCTTCATACAAATGCCAACAGAAAGAAGAAGTTTATATTGAATAACTGAAAGGATTTAAGTTGAGAGATGATCAGAACATTGTTTGCAGATTGAAGAAGGCTCTATGTGGATTAAAACAAGCTCATACAACTTGGTATGAAAGGCTAGACAAGTATTTGATTGATCAAGGTTTTCAAAAGGGATCTACTGATAGTAAACTTTATTTCAAATCTTACTCAGGCAAAATTTTGATTGTTGTAGTATATGTTGATGGCATAATATTTGAAGGAAATGAAAGCATGAGAATAAATTTTTCTAATGAGATGTAGAAATAATTTGAGATGTCCATGATTGGTGAGTCAAATTTCTTTCTTGGTTTGCAAGTAAATCAGAGTAGCAAAGGAATTTTCATTTCTCGGTCTAAATATTTTAAAGAATTGTTAAAGAAGTTTGGGTTGGAAATTTTTTTTAAAATGTGTACACCTATGCCCACCATATGCAAGTTAACAAAAGATGATAAATCCCCTAAAGTCTATGCAAGTCACTATAGATCAATTATTGGAGGACTGTTATATTTGACTGCTATCAGATTGGATATCATGTATGCAGTTTGTTTGGTGGCTAGAATTCGATAAGAACCAAAAGAATCACATGTTGTGGTAGTAAAAATAATTTTCTGATATTTAAAAGGAACATATGAGTTTGGTTTGTGGTATCCCAGAAATTGAGAACTCACCTTGATAGCTTACACAGATGCAGATTGGGCCAGAAGTGTTGATGACAAGAAAAGTACAGTGGTGGAGCATTCTTTCTTGGCTCCTCGTTGGTTGTTTGGTCAAATAAGAAGCAATATTTTGTGTCTCTATCTACAGTTTAAGTATAATATATTGTGGCATCTTCATGTTGCACTTAGATACTATGGATGAAGTAGACTTTGAAGGATATCGACGTATTTTTTAATGAACCTATCTCAATCATGTGTGATAACACCAGTGCAATAAACATCTCTAAGAATCTGGTACAACATTCTAGAACAAAGCATATATTTATTTGCTATCACTTCTTGAGAGAAAAGGTGTTGGACAATGAATTAAAGATTGATTATGTACCTACAAAAGAGAAGGTTGCGGATATCTTCACAAAGGCATTGTGTAGGGATATTTTTGAGTATCCTGACAGAATTTAGGGGTTTACTCCTTCCTAATTTGAACTGATGTACATTTGGATATGCATTGGTCTAGTGAACTGCTTGAATATTCTTATATATACTAATGGTTGGGTGCTTCCTCTCAGGGGGAGTTATGCCCACCTTTTTCCTTGATGTCAAAAGGGGAGAGATGCTGAGATATGCAGAAACATTGATCTAATTATCCAAAGTGAATTTTATGTTTCTCATTGATGCGTCAATGATGGATGTTTACATCAATGATAAAGGGAGAAATTGTTGCAAATTTGATATTGATGGTTGTCATTAATGATTTCCATTGATGTCAACATATTGTTTTGGGATTGGTTCCTTAAGGTTGGTAATCTAGAAGATGTGTTCCCAGAATGTTTGGTAATCCACAAGATGTGCTACAGTTGATATTCAGTGTTCTTTGTTTGTGTTGATGGTGATCTAGATTTCTCTATTTATCGGATATGGTATTGATCGATTGTATTCATGAGTACCTTGGTTCCATTCTTATTTTTGCTAAGCTGGGTAGTGCTATTTTGGTTCTGGTTCAATCTAGAATTGGATAATAAGTAATGGTATTTGTGTAGCGTATGAGTCATGATTTGGATCCGATATTTGTGATGAATGTAACATGTTGATCTTACTGAAGAAGTGCATTGTGGTATGGACTAAGACTAATTCTATTCCACCACTAGAATATTTAGTGTTGACCTATTTCAAATATTTGTTTGACTGGCTTAGAAGATTATGTGATCCAGAGATAGTATATATAAGAAGATGATCTAATTGTATGGATGCATGGAAGATGTGTGAGACTAAAAAGAAAAATCTGATTGATGTTAATATTTGAAGTGTGTTATTGCTGAGAGGCACCAAAAGAATTTTCAATATTGTAGATTATGTCCCAGTGGTGGATTCTCTTTTATTTCTTCTTCCTTTAGAAGTGGGCCTTTTTGGGTAGTGAGCCCTCTTGCAATGAGCATTCTAGTAGTGAGCCACCCTTTTATAAAAATCACCTTAACCTATGTCACCTTAATTGGTGCTATATATTGAGTACTAACATTCTTCGTGGTTTTTCCCTTCTTGTGTTTTCCACGCCATATATGGTGTTCATTTGGTTATTTTGGAACTGTGTGAAAGAATTAAAGAAAAAGTTTAGTTATCAACTGATTCACTCCCCCTCTCAGTTGCCCGGATATTTAACACCCATTTGGTGAAGTAATATATGGTTGTGACAACATAATTGTGACCAACGATGATGGATTCACCAGACCAATGAAGTCAAGACCCCACTGCTAAAATGGTTCTTCAATCACCACTAGTTTGAGTTGTAATATTGCAAGCTTGGGATTTCCAACGTTTTGTTAACACAATTCACATTTGTGAACGCAATCATATGCATCCTAAAAAAGGTAGGCCAATAATATTTCACTCACAAAATCTTGTGAGAAGTTACCATTGCAAAGAAATGTCCACCAAAACCCAAATTGTGGTATGATTCCAACAATTAGTCTATTGAGCCTTGTCCATGCATTGTAAAAAGGTGTCATCAATGCTCCATTTGTACAAACCATTATTACAGAGCACATAGTTTACACATCTAAGGTCGAGGGTTCTCTTCTTATATGTGAGATGCTTAAGACATTCGCCACATGTTTGAAAGTAAGCCATTTTTTAATACCATTCATCTATAATATTGACAAACAACATTGTGGGAATATCTTCTCGTACTCCTTCCTCAACAACAACTTCATCTTCAGGTTTGTTGCTAGCGATCAACTGACATAGTCCCTTCCCATGAACCAATTTCTTAGGCTTTATTTTCATGTCATACTCCTGGATTTTTTCTATCCAATTACCCCTCTTGGTCCCAAAATCTTGTTGCATCAAGATTTGCTTGACTATTGTGTCGGGAACCAATGTAACCACCTGAGAATTCACAATGTAGAAAGGAAAATTCTTTACTGCCTTAATGAAAACATAAGCATGCTTATCCATTTGAGAGTACTTGAGTTCATGAATTTTGAGAGGACAACTCATGAATGTGATAGGGGATTCAATCCCCTCTGGATTTTTTTGTACAAGAATTGCAGAGAGAGTATGCCTAGAAACAAAATTATACATGATAAAATCCTCGGTGTAATTAGGACACACCAAGACCAAATAATTTGCCATTGCCTCCTTAATTTCATTGAAGACAACCTTTCCTTCCATGGTGCAATGAAAGGTAGACTTCCCTTTCATCTCATATTCCCAATATGGCGAGTCTTCTCGACAAAGTCTGGAACAAACCTTCTTAAAAAGTTTTCTTTGCCAAAAAAGGAGTGAACTATAGTCTTTCTTGTTCGCAATAAAAGACTCTGAATGGATTTGACCTATTCAAGATTAATTTTAATGTTATCCTTTGACACCATATGCCCAAGGATTTTGCCCTCTATCACCCAAAAAATTGACTTTTTGGGATTGAGGAAAATCTCATGCTAATGGCATTTTTCCAGTACTTGTTGCAAATGAAAGAAATGATCTTGATGCTCTTTGGAAAGAACTATCAAATCATCAAGGTAAAGAAAATAAACTTACCAAGGAAATCCCTGAACGGTGTCTATTGCTATCTAGAAATTGGCACTAACATTGATTAAACCGAAAGACATTCTATGATAAGCAAAAGTACTCCAAGGCATGGTGAAAGCAATCTTATGTTGATCATCCTCACTAACTTCCACTTGGTTATAACCTAAAAAACCATCCAACATGGATAGCATTTGAGAACATGTTATTGTCTGAAGTACTTATTCCATTACTAGAAATGGGTAATTATCCTTTAGTGATGCCTGATTCAAATTGTGGAAATCCACATAGATATGAATTTCACCATTTTTCTTTCACACAGGTACAATCTTGGCAATCCATGCAGAGTGGTGAATTGGAAAAAAAATCCTTGCTTTCAACATCTTCTGAATCTCTAAGAGGATAGTACCTAAAATCTTGGGTTTATAATGTCTTTGTTTTTGTCTATGACATACAAATCCCACCTTGATTAGAATGTCACGCTTCACCTCCTTGGGATGAAAAGGTTAGAGATCATCATAGGAATAATAAAGTACATCAATATACTATTGCAATAGCTTGATGAAATTATTTTTCTCTTTTGCAAAACAACACTTACCTATGTTTATCATCTTTGGGTGTTTTGTAGTCCCCAAGTTTATCTTCCCAAACTCCATGGTCAAACTAGGTCCCATTTGTTGCTACTTTTTTACATAACAATCATGTTTGTTAAAAAAGTATTTCAAGGGAATCTAATCCTTTAGGAATTTTGTTTCCTTTTAGTTGTAGGACTTCTTCACTAGAAACTAGATCAACTTCAACAATAGATTCAAGGGAAGAGGAGTCACTTACTTCAAAGTATAGGTCACTAAAATTGACCTTAGTTTCCAAAAAAATATGATCTATTGATCATCGTTAAACACCTGTAAATTGTCTAAATTATTAGGGACACTAGGCTTGAATACCATTTTAATGGTATACTTATCTTATTGAAAATCCTTGGGTGGAATCATAAGAGTGGTTGATATCGCCAACGAATTAGCCCTATCATTGAATTCTCTTGGCACCACTGAAATGTTAAATAGTCAAACTCTTCAATGTAGTCCCATACCAAATTACGATAATGACTCAACCTTTCATTCTTTGCTTGATACAAGTTTCTCACTTGATAGACCATGAGTTCAACTTCACCCTAAGAATGTAGATTTCTAATCCCCTTTTTTTGTAGATTTCTAATCCCCCTTTTTAGGGCAACATCCATACCTAATAACAAAGATTCATACTTAGCTGTGTTATTTGTATTGTTAAATTACAATTTGAAAGAAAAAGGGAAAATATTTCCCTCAGGAGATGTCAAAACAATTCTTGCTCCTGAACCAACTGTAGAGAAACTGCCATCAAACTCCAAAGTCCAGATGTCATTGGAGTTGCTTATGCTAACAGTTTGGGAGTTCAAAACTACATCATTGGAATAAATTGATCCATCATTTTCAATTGTTTGTACTTCACTATTTGAACCATTAGAAGAGCTTGGAGCTTATTCAATTTGTAGGAAATGTGTTCCCATTCCAAATGACTCAAAAAGTATCTGAGCTTTTTGGTCATTAGGCTTGACCACTAAAAAGTTGACTTCCTTCTCCAGAAGTAGTTTTTGCATCACACCCTTAATGAGTATCCTGGCTTCTAACCAATCCATATTGATCTCACCCGCAACATCCTTGTAGAAATTTTATCCCAACAACATCCCATAAGATGCTAGAACATCTACCACAAGAACAATCATCTTGATTCTTTTGTTTGAGAAGGCAAAAAAAGAAAATTGAGCATCCTTTATTTGACCAATTAGAGTCACTTGCTTGTTCTCCATTTAGAAACACTTGTCAAAAGTCTTGGTCAGAGTAAGACCTAAGGCATTAGCTACCTTAGTTGACATTACATTATCTCAAGCTCTAAAGTCAATAACATAATTTCTTAATCTATATCCATTTATCAACAAGGAGATATAAAAAGGTTCAATTCTACCTAGTACTAATGATGGAACAACAACCAAGTTATTTTTAGAAATCTTGGGAGCTTGGGGAACTTTTTCTTTTAGAAACTTAACCACTCTATCAAACTGGTCAGGGTTTGCCTAAAGGCATTCTACTTCAGACATTTGGATTTTTGTTTTCTTGGCATGGTCTATAATGTCAAAAGGCTAATATGACAATGTCGAACAAGATGGGATATTATTACTTGAAGGTTTCAAAGTATAGGTGCTAGATTTGGATACATCTAAGGAAGTAGGGTATTAGGTGTACTTTCTTGTTTGCACCAGAATCCTTTGGAAAAGTAGGCAAAGGGGTTCCTCTCTTGGTGAGATTAACTTACAATTGTGGGACATATTTCACCTTGGCCTTATCAACTGACTGTTAATTAGGCTGGTTCTACACTTGCGAGTGAGTAAAGACGGTAAAAGCTTCACCTTGATATTATTCCTCATCTTCCTAGTACTACATGAATCAAATAGAAAAGTCACCAACTAACTCTAGTTCCTCTTCTTTAAAGATGTTAGCAATGTCATCAGGTTGATGTTCTTGTTGCGATAAATCACTTTTCTTGGCCTCATAGTATCCCATTGATGCATTAGCAGGAGGAGCTTCAACAACAAGTCTTTCTAGTGATGGATGCAACTTGTTCTAATTATTGGTTGTATAATTAGAAGCATTGTTTGGATAGGTCCTATGAGGAATGTCCTTATATGGAGTTGGGAAGGACACCTGATATATTTGTTTCTTAAGAGATAGCACTTCATTGGCTAGTCTTTGTACCAAAGGATCAATCGTAGTTGAAGAAGAAGAAGTTGAGGATTCCAAGGAAGAACTCACCCTTGACTTGTTAGGATCTTTCTTTATTTTTATAGCAAGGATCAAGTCATTTTCAACTTCTATTGCCAAGGTCTGTGCATGTGACAAATCCCTTATAGGTTCTCTTCTCAACAAAATACTTACTTCTAGCAATTGAGAGTTGACAAAGAAACATTTGAGATTCTTCAAAGTTGGTTGAGCAGCAATTGGAATCCAATTCTTCAATTTGTTGAACTTGGCAACAAAATCTTGCATAGCTCATGTGACTCTTTTGTCATTTGGGTGCGCTGAGCCAAAAGAGCATGCACATCTTCTATTGGTTTAAATCTTTCTTCAAACTGGGTCTTGAGTGTATCCCAGTGTTTCAGAAAAAGCCTTATTGAAACATCTTCATGCTCCACACAAAGAATACCATATGCAATATATAAAGCAATGATATGTTCATCTAGATGTTGTTTTCCATCCTATATAACTTCAAGATATTCTTTCATGAAACTTATGGAAGTGGATGAAGAGGTGGAGTCAAATTGAGAGGACCAAAACTCTACCCCCAAGGACCTTGAGTAGCCATTCTCATTGGTTGAAATGGTAGAATTTAAAAAACCTTTGAAATTGTGGTATAACAAAAGGTTTCATAGAAATAAAAGCTTCACCAAGTATATGATATCTTGGATTGGTATGTGGAAAACTCCTTGTATGCTAGAGTGGAAATCGTGCCCTGGTAGGAAGAAAATCAAAATTGTATTTCTACAACAACTGAAAGGTGGGATCAATAATACCTTGATTTCTTTTTCCAGGCATGTAGCTTATTTCTACCAAAGCACCTTGGTTGCTTGCTCATGTTCCTAGCAAAGTTGCCAAAAACTACTGGTTGAAATTTTTGTAATCAAGAGATGATTACAAAATGTGCTTTCCAACCACAATATGATGAGATTGAATCTCTCCTTGCAAAGGGGAGGTTTCCTTCGTATTGAAATCTAATAAGTAGTATCTATCTAACTTCTATTTTCTATACGATCTTCAAGGGTATTACAATAACTTTATTCTCTTTTTTTAGAATAATTTTTCATCCAACTCTCTCTCTCTTCAAAATGGATTTCCTTCTTTAACAACAAAACATAAATTACAAGATACTAACTTAGGAAATAATAACTGATATAACTTTCAACCAAATAAAAGGTTGACTTAAACATGCACCAGTGGATCTATACTAACTATGAAACCTTTTGTAAGCCCCTAGTCTTAGATGGTCTCTCTAACCGATTCTTGAAAAATAACTTGTAATATGTAGGTATCTCAAAGCCTTTCCTATATATTACAATCTTCTCTACTATAAATAGATAACTTGAGGTAGCACAAAGTCTCCACCTTATTATCAAACACTGATGAAAGATTCACAATAAAATACTATAGCACAAAGTTTACAATACTCCACATTTATACCTTTTAATCTAACAACTTCTCACAATGCACAATTCAATCCTTAAAGATAATATGCTAAGAATGATATAAGAACACTCAACATAAAATAAAGTGCTTCCAAGGCAAAGATTGGGAAACAACTCTACTTTATTGATAGTATTTTTAAATTTTCACTAAAAGCACAAAGTATTTGATAGCTCTACAATCCGGTAGAGTTTCAATGCATTATCCAAAAGATGATCTATTTATAATTAGGCCTCTCCTTTATATAGAGGAGAGCCTTAAGAAAATCTAGGAATTCTACAACTAACTTTTACTTATTCAAAGTACGGTTTGATTTGATTTAGGACTTGTACTTTCTTTACATGCAAATTGCATATGTACAAGTAGACATGTAAAATGTCAAAAATAAAATGAAAATTACAACGACAAAAATTAATATAAAATTCTATGTTGAGGCACTTCTTCTTCATCATAATTCTTCTTCACAAATTGCTCAAATTTTTCAAGGGCTTCTTTCATTAGAGATTCATATGGTCCATTAACGTGACTAGAAATAGCATGAACTTGAGTGACTGAATCACCAATACTGGCATACCCTTTCTTATATTTCTTCAGAAGAAATTCTAGATTGTCCAAGATCGGCTAAAAATGTATGAGTTTATCCATAAAAGAAATTGAAAATTCTTCTTTATCCATTTTTGTACTCACTAGTAGACTGAATTCTTTGATTATTGAGTCAATGGGTAGGAGATTCTAGTCATCATCCACTGACTTGCATAAAAATTTAGAAACATTATTGATAATGTCAAGCCTTTTCTCATTGCATTCCTTTTGAGATTTCTGAAGGTGTTTGATTAATTGTTCAAATGCATCTATTTTGTACTCCAGGGCTTCCCCCCATTCAATGTATATTTAACGAGTGGGAATGACTTCATTTTCAACTTGAGAACATCTAGTTCAAAATCCTCAAAATCTTGAGCCAAGTGTCAAGGTCCTTTTCCTCTACCTATATTTCTTATAACAATAGATCGAGTGTTTGATCTAATTGAGATCTCACACTATCTAGGTTATTCAATAACTTAACCAAGGAATTTAAAAGGTGTGTTCTTTGTGATAGCATCATGTCTTCCAATGCAACAACAACTCTTCCATGAACCATGGTTCATTCTTCCTTTTTCACAACCTCTTCATCAATAGAAGAACCAACTAGTTCAATCACTTGTGAGGATTGAGTATTTTTTTACAACACATAAGTAAGTTTCTCCACTTAAAGTTTGAGCTTGTCTTTGATCTTTTTATCTCTATCATACCTTTCGATTAAAGCTTCAAGTGTTGACTGAGAATCTTCTTTGGCACTCTCATGAGTTTTCTTATCAAGGTCAATCCTCCTCACTTCATAATCTATTTCTTGAATCTTGTCAATTGCTTTGCCTTGATGAGGGATTTCCACTTCTGCATATTTATTCCTTGACTCATCTACCCTAATCCTCAAAAGAATTTTTTCTTTCTTGATACCCTTTGATTTAGGAGGAGCTAACTGTCGAAAGTCATCTAGGGAGATAGCTTGCTTCTTTCTCTTCGGGGCCGTTGATTGCAACCAAGGGAGAAGAGTAGAAACTATTCTTGTACAAGCTATTATAGTCTAGATGGGCATGGTTTGTTGTGGTATGGTGGCAATTACAATAAACTCTCTATGGGTGGAATTTCTGCAATTGAGGTGATTGGAGGGCATCAGACATAAACTTAGTAAAGTCAATATAAGCCTCATCAAGCATTGAGGTGGTAACTTCTGAAAGACTTGGAAATAAAAAAAGGGACCAAAAATATTTGTTACATTATCCTGAGGTGTATCTATGATTGACTGAATTTAAGTGGATGAATGAATAGTGTGGTGGTGAAAAATTAGGGTTTCCACCATGGAAGGAAGAAGCCTCTAATTTTTACTTAGGGACCATCACATTAAAGAGGGGTGAACCCAATGGATCTAGCCACAAATCAGCAAGGATAAGGGCTGAGAATTTTATTGGATTTACTAGTTATTTGGATTGATTGCCCTCTTTTAAGTTGAATTGTGAAAATGCTAAAATTAGGGTAAATGTGCTAGAATTGATGTAAAAAAGCATAAACAGTGAGCTACAGTCATCGGACTGAGCCACAAACCTAGATATGAGGAATGCAAATGTATTTGGATCAGCTACCAAAAGGAGCTCCTAATTTTTTGGGATCGAGATGGTGGTTGCTTTGGTCCTTCATACTTTGCACACTCCAATGGGGGTTCAATTCATCACTGTAAATAAAGTCAATCCTGAAGATCGTAGCTCCATACTTGATCTTGCGCACAATAGAGAAGGGAAATAGGTTGGTAATAAGTGTTTGCCTTAGGTCAAACCTTGGTTTTGTAATTAACCATGGAATAGGAATGAAATATAATTGAATTGCAATATTGGAAGTGTGCTCCTTTTGAGGGAGATGTTGAATAATGATTGAAACACTAATGCTATACCTCCTTATGAATTTTTGTTTGTCTCCACATGGAATTAGGGTTTCATGAATTCTTCAACAACATAGAACATGAATTTCAACTCCAATACTTGAATCTTGACCTTATCTTTGCTCCAATACTTGAAAGAAGACCGATTGCTTGCTCACTTGAACTTGGATACTTGATTGCTTGATGTCAAATTGAATTGAGGTGTGTGTGATATAATGTATATCAAAATGAGAGGGGTAGACCTCCTTTATACTAGCCCATCAAAAAACTACTTAATTTTCCAGTATGAGTCGACACAGGATAATCTAAGGGGCTCCTCAATTCTGATTTTATTCAAAATTGAGGATAACACTTAGAATCCATATTTGTCATAAAATCTCAGTGGAAAGTGCTGGCAAAAACAATGAGGGAAAACTAAGAAGGAGGGGGAATCAGTTTTTATTGGATCAACAAACTTAATTACAAAAACATATATGATAAACTACAATAATAAAAAAGATAAGCAAGATGATAACACAACACACAACACTAACATTTTGGTGTGGAAAGCTCGGTTAAGGGAAAAACCATGGTGGGAGCCTACCCACAATAAGATGATACTCTGCAGTAGTATGTGAAAATATTACAATGGGGAATGCACATGCATTTAGGCACACTGCCTAGAGCTCATTCCTCAAAAGATAATGACCTGGAAGGATACAACCCTCAAGGAAGTCTGACTGACTTACAACAAGATTTGGACTACAATCCGAAAGGAATGAACTAAAATAATAGCATCTTCAAATGCATAATGACAACTTTAGTTAAGCACAATGTCTGCTCTAAAACACCAAACTCTGCTCAATCACAATGCCGAAGGATGAATCACTTGATCACACATACACCACTCTCTGATAATGAAAACACAACCTTCATCACTAAATTACATGACAATACCACCTATTTATACAACTCATCAACCTTGACAACAAGGTCAGCTGAACCCTCAACTCACAATTACAAAATTAAATCACACTATACAAAGATTGACCATCGCACCAATATAATGATTTACAAGACATAACATGGACCTAATTCAAATTCCCAGATGTGCGACACCACCGAAAATCATGCCAAGATCAACTGCAATACGCTACACCACCAAGAAAAACCGCATAACACAAAGAACATCACCGGTTCAGCAAAATCACCAACCAATTGCACAACGATCAATGCAGATCATCAAGAAAAATAGGACCTACTTAGGAAACACCATCAAGAACATTAGAAACATCATAAACATCTGTGCCAACACAACTTATCAAATCTTCATCGATCAATATCTGAAACTCAAGAACACTCAAACAACAACAACTGGCACAAAGAAAGATAACTTACAGAGCACCAAATCATGAACCATCTAAAATGAAGATACACAAGACCATCCCAAACAATATCCCAAAAACTCAGCTCAAGATCTAATCACACCAGAATATACCAGAGGGAATACTAAACTCTGCAAAGCACTGATCAGAAAAACAAACTGCAAAATCGAATCATCCGATATGATCAGTTAAGCTTCCTAGATCACTGAAACCAATACAGAAGAATATAATGATACTAGAAATACTCCATACACCAAACCATAATCCCAAAGAACTAATTTGCAATCACCAGAGCAGGAATATGCCGACATCAATGACAACAACATATCCTAGCAACAACAATGTCCAACAATCTCCCCCTTTGGCATTGATGGCAACATATGAATGTGAAAAACAATCAATGCAAGGAAAGAAATTAGCTCCAACAAACTCTCCCTAAAATTAAGTAGATAAAATAATTTTTCACATGCTTCTCTCCCCATTTGATAGCAATGCCAAAGATATAAAAACAGATAACCAAACTCTCCCATAGATAAACAAATTATGATTCTCTCCCCCTTAAACACATAACCAAACTACTCCACCAAAGGAGCAGCACCAACTCATCAATTCGGATAAAGAGATAAGACTGTGAAGTCCACCAAATTGATGCAACTCAATGCATCTAGTTCTCATTAGGAGGGGTGGATACCCCTAACTTGTCTCTCAAATAGACAAATGTATCTACAGGCAAAGGCTTATTTATTCCTTTGTAGATACATACTCCATCTTAACTTCCTCTTCATTGACTTTTTCTTTCAAGAAATGATATTTGATTGACACATGTTTAGTCTTTGAATGTTGCACCAGATTCTTTGACATGTTAATAGCATTGGAATTATCGTAGTATATGATATTAGGATCATCATAGATAATTTTGATATCCTTCAACATTTGCTTCATCCAAACTACCTAAGTGCAGCTACCAATAGCAACAATGTACTTAGCTTCAGCAATAGATAAGGACACTGAATCTTGTTTCTTACTAGCCCATGAAACCTATTTCTTACCCAAAAAGAATGCACCACTAGAGGTACTCTTCTGATCATCAACATCACAAACACAATCAACATCAGTGTAAGCACATAACATGAAATCATCATTCTTCGGATACCACAAACCATAATCCACAGTCCCCTTCACATATTTGAATATTCTCTTCACAGCAGTGACATGATTCTCTTTCGGATTAGCTTGATATCTAGCAGCCATGCACACAACATGCATAATGTCCGGCCTAGTCTAAGTAAGGTATAGTAGTCCACCAACCATAGATCTATACAAAATCTAATTAGCTTTAGGAGATTCATCATTTTTAGACAATTTGCAGCCAGTCACCATAGGAGTTCCAACTAGTTTGGAGTCATCTAACCCAAACTTCTTGAGAAATTCCTTCACATATTTAGTTTGAGATATAAAATTACCTTTTTCAGTCTATGAAATCTACAAAACTAAGAAAAATTGCATCTCTCCTATCATAGACATCTTGAATTATTTATGCATATCATCGACAAACTTCATGCTCAAGTCATCATTGTCGTATGTAAAATTCATCCTTAAATATCAATTAGAAACAAAGGGAAAATCATGAATCCCTATCTAATCAAAGAATTCAAATAAACAAACAATGAAATAACACAATAGCAAGAAATATGAATTATAAAGTAAATCAATCAAAACTCCCTATTCCATGACTACGTATAACTTCAATTGTTCTTCTCTTCTTTGTGGTATGGTGGCTCTCAGATATCACGTTGGCAACCTGCAAATGACACAAAGATTCGAAGTCAGGGATAACTTTAAGAAACCACCCCCCGGGCAACTGTGTAAAATCCTGGTGAATTGGACATTATTTTCAGGGGGGGATTTTCATATTGATGGTGAATTTTTTTTTTTAAATAGGGAAAAAAATTATTTCGTATTGGCGATTTTTTTCTAGGGTATGAAAATTCCATAAATTTCTGGCGAATAATACCTTGTTCTGTGGGAAATATATTTATTGTGGGAGGAAAACATTTTTTGTTAAAAGGAACAAATATATAATAGTATGAGCGAAAATTTTTACTCCAAAGGAAAAATTATTTAAATGTATTGGCGATTTTTATCCACCGCTTGAAAATTATTGATTTTGTTTTGGCGAATATTTTGTTATTTATGGAAAAATATATAATTTATTGGCAATTTCATGAGTTCATTGCCATTAATAGACAAGGCACATCACATCAGATTAGTACATCACATCACATAAATTCATAATACATTGAGTCCAGACTCTGCACGATGTATGAATAACCGTGGCCTCTTTGACACGTGAAGGGTGACACATACCTAAAATCTATCAATGATTTTAAACCATTTGATGATCGTAGATCAATGGCTAAAGTTTTATTTCAGCTCAATTTTCTGAAAAGAACATAGCTCACCAGAAAGTGCCCGAAATGGAATTGGATTTAATAGACACGTATCAAATATCATGAATCACGATCAATAATTTCGTTCATTTAATAAATATCTTTTCTGTAATTGCAATCCACTATGTCCCCACGACTTCCAATGTGATACTTGCCAACTTGGTATTGGTTTATAGCTGTTTCCATTTTCGCACAATAGTGCATTTATGGGAAAGATTTGCAGAGGTACGAAAGATTTAAATTTTTTTAAAGCAATTAATATGGTTATAGAAGTAATTATTACAATCAAAAGCTTCAACTATTTATATACAATCTCTGCTTCTTTCATCTTCAATTAGTCTTTTCCATTTGGTAGATAAATCGTCGGAGCTGTATTTAAATTCTTCCTCTAGTTTAGGTTTATAGGCTCAGGTTGTTTAGTTTGTTAATCTATTTTCTCAAAATGGACACTCCCATCCACTTGAGAAGCATTTATGCAAAGGACCAGAGGACCTTTCTAGGCTCCGTTAGAGACCCAACCCTCCAATCAATCTACAAGGAGGTTGGGTTGTTCACCAATGAGGCTATGCAGATGGTGTTGGGCAGAGAGTTTCTACGAAACGAAAATGGGTACCGTGTTAACACGGACATTACATCTTGCTTCTTAGCGTCTCTTCTGGACCTCAAAGGAGACAAGGTGGATATGTTGATGCTGTTGAGGTGGGTTTTTAAGGAAGACTTCCTTGGAGACGACATTACTCTTGTCATCCTTGCAGAAGTAGGGGTGGGGATCCCTTGGGCGAGTGAATTATCCAAGCTTCTCCTCCCTAACCAAACAGTGTCAGTGGCCAGGCAACCATTTCTCCTGAACCTAATGCGGAGCAGTTGATGCGTCACAGGAAATGGGTGCGGATAGGCAGGGACTTCCTCCGGAAATGGTTGCCCCTGGATGACTTTCCAAACTACATGTGGCTTGAAGAATTCTCTCAGCTTATGCTGTCTGAAGAATTCTACATGGAAGGAGGGCCAGATTCTTAGGGAAAAATTGTAAACAATTCCACTACCTGTGCCCTAGCCCCGCCACCCTAGGCCCCTAGTAGTTTTTTTTTTCCTATGTCCTCGAACCCTAACAGGCTCAGTGCTAGTGGCTCACTCATTTTGGCTTTTAAGTTTTTGAGGGACTCAAGTCTCAGACGTAAAAATTATGAATTTCCAAAGCATAAATATTAATAATAATTTTTCAAATTCCAGTTTGTTTTAGTTTGCCTCTTAGAATCTTATGGATATAAATATTAAAAATGCTTTCTATTATTCTATTTCATTTTTATTAATTAAAGTTTTTCAAATGCTTTTTGTATATGAGCTACGTTATTTCAATTATTTGTTAAACAATGGAAATAAATTTAATACTATGATCTTTTTTATGTAATGCTTCTTCCTCTATATTTAATATAAAAAAAAAAAAAATTAGTTCGTTCCATTAATTATTTGTACATTGATTATGGTTGATTATAATTTTGTAAATATATAGTTAAGATTTGAACTAAAACTCCAACTTATATTAAACTAAATTTAATTATATTAAATTTACTTAATTTAATTATATTAAACTTACTTATTTTAATTATATTAAATTAAAATCTATATTAAACTAAATTTATGTTGAACAGTGAACTTTTATATATATATTTAGTCTTTATTTATTTATTAAATTAAAATTCATATTACACTAAATTTATGTTGAACTTTTATATATATTTTTTAACTATTTTTTTAAAATTATATATCGTAAACATATTTTTAAAGAATTTTGTTAAACTTTAAATTAATACACTAAATTTATGTTGAACATTTATATATATTTTTAAACTATTTTTTAAAATTATATATCATAAACATATTTTTAAAGAATTTTGTTAAACTTTAAATTAATATTTTAGATTTAATATTGAATGTTTTCTTTTTTATATTTAACTTTTACCTTTCAAATTGTATATCAAAAATTCAAAATTTATATTTTTATTTAGTTATTTGTTTTATTCTAGAAACTAAGTTTCATGTTTTATACTATTTTTCAATTTCATATTTTTACAAATAATATTAACATTAGATTTAATAGTTATCTCAAACTATTGCACATCTTTAAAATTTAAATGTCTCTTATTATGGGACCGATGACATCTAACAACACTCAACGGGTACCATCGTCCGTTGGATGATCAAAGATCAACGGCTTAAGGTGGATTTCGGCCCAAATGTGGGAAGTGAACACATTTGTGAGAATTTCGCCCAAAATTTAATATTTTAAATTTAATTAAGTATAATTAAGTCTATAAAGCTCTTTTTCAGGCGGAATTTTAAAATGATTAAATAGACTTAAAAAACAGACCCGAAAAGTGAAACGAGTATGGTGACGTGCCAGAAAAATGGCAGAAATCATGGGACCCGCAACATCTGACAACAGGTACCATCATTCGTTGGATGATCAAAGATCAACGACTTAGGGTGGATTTCAGCACAAATGTGGGAAGTGAACACATTTGTGAGAACTTCGCCCGAAATTTAACATTTTAAATTTAATTAAATATAGTTAAGTCTATAAAGCTCTTTTTCGGGCGAAATTTTAAAATGATTAAACAGACCCGAAAAGTGACACGAGTATGGTGACGTGCCAGAAAAATGGCAGAAGTCATGGGACCCACGACATCTGACAACAGGTACCATCATCCATTGGATGAGCAAAGATCAACGGCTTAGGGTGGATTTCGGCACAAATGTGGGAAGTGAACACATTTGTGAGAACTTGGTCCGGAATTTAACATTTTAAATTTAATTAAATATAATAAAGTCCATAAAGATCTTTTTCGGGTGGAAGTTTAAAATGATTAAATAGACTTAAAAAACAGACCCAAAAAGTGACACGAGTATGGTGACGTGCCAAAAAAATGGCTGAAGTCATGGGACCCATGACATCTGACAACAGGTACAATCGTCCGTTGGATGAGCAAAGATCAACAGCTTAGGGTGGATTTCGGCCCAAATGTGGGAAGTGAACACATTTGTGAGAACTTCGCCCAGAATTGAAACGTTTTAAATTTAATTAAATATAATTAAGTCTAATGTCCTTAGAATTTATACTGAAATAATGATTCTAATGAATGTTTTGTCCTTCGGCATAGAATAGTTATTAATAATAATTAATAAAATTACAACATGATTCTAGATATTTTGCCCTTTAGGTATTACTTTTCTACTTTTTAGAGTTTTCAAAATAAGAGACTCGTAAATCATAATCGTATTTCATTTCATGGACAAACCTGTAAATTGAGGGAGATTCAAAAACAACTACTAGATTGAGGAATGCAAGTTGCAACAAATACTGTATGCGCCAATCTAGTGAAATAGAAATTCCGGGTAAAATCTAGAACACCTACATCCCATCTTTTTTGCTTTTGGTAATCTCGTGGTCCAATTTGAGGGTTAGCATTTTCAAGTTTTTATCTAGCATTATTTTGAATTATTAACAATAATAGTGATGGGGAAATGGGAAGCAATAGTTCAACAAGAACCCAAGAGAAAAAAAAATGTACCTAACCGAACTGGTTAAAACACTAGGTTTCACTGATGAACACCATGGTATTTATGACCTTGCTATCCATGGTGAAAAGTGTATCATAGATATTAGATATGCATTGTCTAGTAAGGCGACAGATCCATGCAGGGCAAAATTTATTGTTTTCAACCCAATTTTACAACAAAGAACATATAAATTTGCATCGTGGGATGTTGGATTGGGAAGCATGGTGTTACCTGAAGTATTCCCTTGCCCTGATTTTTTCATGGTCTACGCCAAAAATTATGATGAAGATAAAAAAGAAATTGTCAATAAAAATACAAAAGAGGAAATCTATCCATAAATGAGGAAGAATTTGCTCATTTGTTGAACCTAGGATTTGAAGCTCAAAACTCAAACGTCCAAATTGACCTTGAAAAGATGGCAAGGAATTATGAGAGTCCCGATCCAAGTCATAGAGATTCATTTATCAAAGGTCTATTAAAGAGTGGTACTAGTATTGTGTTGGATCAGAATCATAAGCCTCCTTATGATTCTAAGATTTTTGTTCCATGGGTTGGGGATACTATTTCCTTGTTGTCGTTTTGCCTGGGATTGGAAAATGATAGGGAAGTGGGTGCAAGCCTTCTTGAAATGATTAATAATATCCATTGTGTAGGTCAGCTAGTAAGATATAATTTAATTGAGCACATTGTAAAATCCATGCAAAAACAATTACTAATGATCAAAAAAGATTCCTGTAAGACATTTAGATTCTCATCCTACTTGTGCTATCTCCTTCTATCCAAGTATCGTGCAATATTCGAGACCAATAAGCTTCAAATTATGAGCTATAAGATTGATGAGAAGACTGGGAAGAGAATAGAGTGTCCAATATATGATTGGACACCAAAGATAAGGATGCATGATAACAGAAAGAACTACAACCATTTTGTAGACTTCTTTTTGGCACCAATGTATAATGAAATTACAAGCACTCAAATGCCTAGGTTGCCTATGTCTTGTAGAGATTGCATTCAACTCGGAAGTCAAATACAATTGGTTGACTAGTTCTACATGGAAGAATTCACTGTGTTAAGGTTTTACGGATCGACAATAAAACCATACAGACTTCCAATACATGTGACAGAGAGGGTATTTGCATTAGAGTATGTACGGCAATTGGAGAGCACAGATAGGCACTTCCATGGCTAGAAAAAGAAGAGCATATTTCCTTCCTTGCCTTTCTCATGTGGAGGGTTCACATTTGAGAGAAAAGCATTCAATGTGGCACATGATTTTTTGACAGTTTTTAACTTTGGTGATGAGGGTCTCTGGCAGTATGATCCAATCGGTGTAGTTCAAGCAAGGCTTAAGAAAAATGGGAACTCTTCAGTGTTATGTCAACATGAAAGTAAACCATTGCTAGAAAAGCTTTGAAACATGGACTCCTGGGATGAGGTTAAAAAAGAGATGGAGAAAATTGTAGCTGACAATAACATTTCAACAGAAGAAATTTCATCACAAATTATGGCATTGCACACATAGAGGACAACAGAGGAGGGCTAGGGCATCCCAAATAGGAGGTCCTACAATTTCTACCTAAAATTTGCTAATCCATCTAGGAAAACTATTCCCAAATCAATTATGCACGAATGTAAAGAGAGTTATTGAACTCAAACCAAAATAAATGATTTTTGGACTATGAGGAGGAATCTCGGTAAACCAAAGACAAGTGCAAAATTTGAGACCATCGACGAGGATGGAGAATTTAGCAAATTGTGGAATATGGAGCATCCCACAACACCACATGACAAGAGTGAAGATGATGATCAGTATGAGGTTGAGCCCACTCAAACAACTACTACAATCCCTAAAATATTAGGTGCAGTCCTTGACACAATGAAAGACAAATATAGAAAAGGGGCAAGCATTGTGGAAAAAATGGGTTTTAAAGGTGGTGGTCTAGGTCCCAGAGGAGAGGGAATTTGGTATCCACTTCAAGTACAACTTCCATCAGGGTCAAAATCAAAAGGTACTGTTAGTGTTAAACTAGTCATTGGACTTGATTCTTCAGATTCATCACGGATAGGTACTACTCATTACCCTCAGGGTCCACCTACATTTGTTTCAGGTTCAAATCCACAACCACCACCACATCATGGTATTCCCATTGGTGGTGAATCAAGTGACATTGCCACTGGTGGGGAATCTGGGGATAGTATTCCTATTATTGTTTAGTCAAGTGCCATTGTGATTGGTGGGGATGGCATGGGTACTACTACTGATACTAGTTGTCTTGGTGTTGGAAAAGGGCAACAACAAAAAATCTCTCGCAAGAAGCCACTAGTGGAAGATACTCAATCTCATACTATTGAGAATCCTATATCAAGTGCCACTGACACTACAAATCAATCATTTGCAGCTTCAGATCACACACCTCAAAAGATTATGAAAACTACACATGAAAGTGTCAGTGGGAGTGGGACAGGATCAGGAACTGTTGTTGGTAATCCTAGTCAAGCATTAGTTAAAACCACAGCAATAAGTGGAACTAGAGCCTATGGTATTCCTATGTCACCTTTCAAACATTCAATTGCTTCAACAAGCCCAGATTTTTAATTTCGTGATTACTATGAAAAATATGAACACACAACAAAAGCAAATAAAGAAAAAAAGAAAGCATTTCATAGGGTTTCCCTAACTGAAGTTGTAAACGAACAGGCTGCAAGGAACAGGGTATTTCCAACATATGACCCATAGAAAGATATGATGGAGTTTGTGGTTGTTATGCCCCCGGCCGCAACTAAAGATAAAAATCCACCATGGAGTCAGATAGATCCCTTTGAATTTCAAGTTAGCACCCTCCAAATGGATCTTTCCAAAGTACATAATGTGGACAAAATTAGTGTCTCAAAAAGGACTAACGAAGTGGTCTACACTTCACTACTAAAGGTGGAGAGAGAAAAAAATAAACTAGAGAAACAAATAGAAAAGTTACAGGTAGACCTGGAAAATGAAAAAATCAAGGAGGAAAGCAGCAGATAGCAAGTGCAATGATTTAAAAAAAGGATAAAAAATTCGGGCTCTGCAGTAGAAATTGTAGAGCAGGAGAAGATGGATGCAGAATTGAAGGACTTGACAGAAAAACTAGCTAAAACCAATAAAAAAATTGACGAGGAAAGAGCCAGCTTTCAAAAATTATACAAAAGTTATGAGTCTGCTACTGCTGAAATGAGAAAATTACAGGACCTATTGGATCATGGGAAGGAAAAAGAAAAACATTTGCAAGAGGAAGTAGAGGAAGAAAGAAAAAAAGGTGCACAAATGAAAGAAGACCTGCACAATGCAAATGATAAAATAAAAACTTTGGAGGATAGATTGAAAGATAATATGAAAAATACAACGAAGTATATACAAGAAAACATTTGGTGGCGAATAATGCAGAGGAGTGACAAGTTGTGTGAATGGTTTCAATTGACTGAAAGTCTGAGACTAATTTATATGAAAATCAAAGGGCACTATGAGAAGAGCACACATGTTTATTCAAGAGAGGATATGGCAAAAAAGATTCTGGAAGTAGTCTACAGTTCCAGTGACAGCTACTTGGCATCTAAGGGAATTAAGAGCCGCATTGATGCCATAGTTAAGACATCATCTATCATTCAAAAATGCCAGAAGCTAAGGAAAACATTAGAAGTTATGGAAAATTGTGGAAAAAAGATCTTGAAGTTGCAAGAAAAGAAAAATAATTTGATTAAACTTGGTTTGCCTAAGACCATTGACCCATCAAATAAATTCATTGGAGAAGAAGCTTACAAAAAAAGCATGGAGATAAAAATGAAGTCTGATTTAGACTTACTTTCAAAGGACACAACTCCCCAAAGCTTTCTGGAATTCATCCAACCATTTACAACTCTAAATTCGGTATTGGATGAAACAGTGATGTCAAGTAAATCTTCTGAATATGGAATGTTGATGAAGTTGGAGTTGACTTTCCATAGTTTATAGAATATTAACCTTCCATCAGACAAAGAGTGGAGCACCCTACAAAAACTGGCACATAAATCTTAAGAATCATAGTATGTATTGCACAATTTTCTTCTTTTACTCTTAATTTCAAGGTTTTATGTTTTTTATGTTTGCTATTTTGCTAAT
Organism: Cryptomeria japonica; assembly: GCF_030272615.1. NCBI lineage: Eukaryota > Viridiplantae > Streptophyta > Pinopsida > Cupressales > Cupressaceae > Cryptomeria > Cryptomeria japonica. Next base: position 130,049,440 of record NC_081412.1, read on the forward strand.
CCAACCTATGATTCTATGATGCACTCGCTATTGCTATTTTGCTAATCCAGCCTATGAATCTATGATGCATAGTGCAAAACTTCAGCCAATAAATTTGTAATCTCAAATTCTCCCTTGCTTTAACATTTATGCATTTCTCTATTTATGATTAGTAGGTTTTAGGCACTGCTATTATCTATGTTTAATTTGTCATGGCGTGAATTAATATTTAATTTTGAACTCTATTTTTTGGACAGGAGACATCAAACATGTAGCAGATGTTAAATTGCTAATACGGCTTGTGATGGCCATATAAATCTATGTTGAGTTTGTGATTTTGATGTTCAATCTTCACATGTTGCAAAATTGCAATTTGACCTGAAGCTGTTGTTGCTCCCTTGTTTCTATAAAAGGGAATTCAGGGTCATTTGCAAAGGGTTCTGAAACTTTGTATTCACTTTTGCATGGACATTGGAGAATCACACAGGAGCTGTTGTTGCTCTTTTGTTTCTATAAAAGAGAATTCAGGGTCATTTGCAAAGGGTTTTGAAACTTTGTATTCACTTTTGCAATTTGCATGGAGAATCACATAGATTGGTGTATTACTATTGAATGAATTGTATCATATGACTATATTTTGAAAGAATTAATGAAAATCTAAGTTCTCGACATGTGTATTACTATTGGATGAATTGTATCATATGGTTCTAAAATGTATCACACAGATTTGAGACTCAAACATGTATAAATAAATAATAAACATCTCTGTATCAATAAACACATTATGGTTTTTTTTAATGCTATTTTAAATCTGGAAATAGAATGTTGAAAAATACAATTACAAATCAATATTAAATTCTAATTGCAAAATGTAATATGCTTTTGTAATATGAATGATGAGATACAGTAATAAGATTAATAAATACCAATCTCTTATAGTTGTCATTCATCCTCATCAAATTCAGAGCTTTCTTGATTCTTGTATGTGGTTTGAGTTTCTTCACTCTGAGTCTGCATACCTTTGTCGAACTGCATCTCAATGCTACTAGTAGGTCTAGTACATGGGGCAATAGTCACACTGGCACTTTGGTTTGAAGTGTTTCCCAAACTTCTTCTTTCACATTTGGACCTCCAGATTTGCAGTACCCTATCGTAAGGAAAAGTGTGGACATCATACCTAGATGTATAGAGCCTCAAGCAATTTTCCAAATTTTTATCTAGTTTGTTTCTTAGCTTTGATTTTAGGAACCCCAAAGCACTAAAAACTATCTCATCTTCCACTGAACCCAATATCATGGTAAGACATAAATCAACAAGCTTCACATATTCTAGCATTGAATCACGCAATACTTGGTTCTCAGCTATAGTTTTCCAAAGCCTTGTTACTGATCCCTCTTCGTGGGGGTTCTCCATTTTGGCATATTGTTCTCTCATAGTGTATGCAAAATGAGATGATTGCTCTCAAAGATGAGTTTCATCTAATATTCCATTTATAGTTACTCCATTCAATTCTCTGGATGTGCAAAATTGTTTTATCAAAATCAGTAGCTTACTTCAAAAATCAGATGCAATGTTGAGGCTCCAATAATGAGGAAACACAATAGACATGGCTTCAAGAAGGTTGTCAAGAGGGAATCTGCTTTGTAATTTGTGAGGAAAGATCATATGTAATTTTCTTCACAGAAGTAGTTACAGTCTCAACAATCTTGTCAAAATCTTCCCTTGTAACTCTTGCTAGTTGCTTCCTGGGGTGCTTTCCTAGTTTCTCAGGGTCGACCATGGCATAGAAGTGCATTGGTATCTCAACTCCCCGTACATTGGCACATATCTCCTCGTCTACACCGATTTGTAAAAAGTTACCAGGATTGTTCAAATTTGTGAGTGTCCGCCACTTAACAAATTTTTCATCAGATAGTGTTGGTTGATTTCGATAGAGATTGTCGAGGGTCATGCATGTCATCTTACGCAGCGTAGCATATTCTGCAATATACGGAGCTCTTTTTTGGGCAGCCTTCATAATATTCCTCATTTCCCCTAGCATGGGCAGAAGAGCTGCTAAAGTTAAGAGTGTCTCTAAATTACTTAACCTGTGAAGAAGTTCAGGAAATTTTAGTTGATCTGATTCGTCGTGAGTTGTGTGAAATAGTCCAATCAAGGATGGATATTCTGAAAATACTCGATGCGCTGGACCATCCAAAGAGATCCATCTGGTATCATTATCCTTGAGAAGCTTGTTCCCATCAGTTATTCCATCAGCAAAGTGTTGAAATTCCATAAATCGCTTGGGACTTTGACAGAAGTGTGAGTAGAGCTCTCTAATTAAAATTTCAATTTTTTTAACCGAAGCAAACTTGCTCACAATTCCAAAAGCTAGATTCATTCTGTGAGCCATGCAGTGAATTGCAGTAATGTACGATGCAAATGAAGTTTCAATCTTTGTACAAAGATTGTTCCTGTGACCTTGCATTACTGAAACTCCATCTACTCTAACACAAACCAATTTTTTGGCTACCGTCATGTCATCCATACCTCCATATTCAATTAAACTTCTCTTTACTAGTTGAAATAAATTTTCCGTTGTCACACTCTCCTTCATTTTAGCAACAGATAGTAGATGAGGTTGGCGGGTATGATTCTCTATAGTATAAACATGCATGCATACCCATGAAGTATTGTCTACTCTCGTAACTTTGTTTAAAGAAAATGCAATAAATTTTGACTCTCTTATTTTTTCCTTTACATCTTCTTTTTCAACCTCAACAAGACAACTTGCCCATTCCCATCCACTATTTACTGACCAGTGTCTATTAGGATAGTTAGGAACTTTCAAAAAGTGTAATAAACCACTAATTGATGGGAAATCTGTCATAGCACACCCTCTGCTCAAAATATAAAAAATAACGCTTAACTAAACAACTTTTCCCAGTTGTTCTATTTGCATTGTTTTTCCCAAAATAGCTTCAATAGAACCTTTAACTTCAGCAGGCTTTGTCTGTATTTTCTCATGAAAATAATACTCTTCGGAATTCCTCACATGCTTACATTCCTCCTTTGTTTTCCATCTTATCACTGATTTTTCAACCCTGTCTATCATTTGTTTTCATAAACTTTACCCATATGCTTTTCTATGGTGTCAAATTTTAGCTGCAACCTAATTTCCTTGTTATGTTTCCAAGTGCAAATCTTACACCTGCATTCTATTGGAGGCTCGCCTTCAATTGGATTTTCCACTGGTTCAATGAATGGATACTTTGATGCCCACTTAATTTGAAAATTCCTCACTGACATATCCCACTCCCAATCCTTTTTTTATTGTGGTTCACCCTTTTTTGATATGGCTTTTCTTTTCCATCAATGGCATTATCACCCAAGTCGATTATATCATTCCGGCTAACTTGGGTATCTACCAGATGATCTTCTTCAAGATCATCCTGATCTAAGATTTCAGATTCGTCGTCGTCTTCAACATGCAGTGTAGGTGGCAAATTTTGTACTTGTACTTGTGATGATGACCTTCCTAATTTTCACCACAATCTTTTCTAATGCCAAAGTATGAAGACAATGTTCTTCTTTTTGTTGGCCTCTCCTGGCCTTCCCCACATTCAGGTTTCCTACCCCTCTTCCTATTCGACATCTCCAACAAAATAAAGGCTGCCAAAAAAATATCAATTTGTTGAGGAAGCAATAATAGACTATAATGTATAATATACCACTTCAAAAATATGATCGCTCACCTTTAGGCTTTAGGTCACTAGCAATCACCAATGCAGTCGACAACAATGATTTTCCTGGGTCTGAAACTTCGCTATTGATCAGAATTTAGAGCCTAGAACCCACCAGATTGTGTTGAGATAGATCTGATCTTTACATGTATTCATACCAATCCTTATATGGCGAATTCCATGGGAATTTTATATGGTAGACAAATATTTGGCGAATCCCGCGTAACTATAACACGACTTATGTAATTTTCGAGGCGATTATAGGTCATCCAAATAATTAGCGAATACAATATAGTTGGCGAAAGTTGGGGTGAATGGAGACACGCGTCGGTAAGATGTCGAGCAAATTGGCTCCTCCTGACTAACAAATCTTCACATGCCTATAGGCAAATTAAGGTCATCTATTAAGGCAACCTCAGAGAGTGTAGGCGAAAAAATTAAATTTACCGTGTGTCCACCATATATTGTATTGGCGAAATCATTGCATAGAAACATTTAATTGCATAAAACATATGGCGATCGGGCTGTGACTTTGACAGAAATTGATAATGTTATGGCGACATGGCCACCCCCAGTCGGTACAAAATATTCGCCATTTCCCTGGTCGCCGACGTGAAAAAATTGTCATTGGCGAATATTCGCCACTAAAGTAATCTCTGTTTGAAGTTCGTGATTCTGAGGAATTTTGAGGATTGAATGCTCAATTTATAGATTATTGGAGAAGATTGATTGAAAGGTGGAATAGATTGATCAAGAGGTGGAACTCAGGTGAGCTCATATAAAAATTGATAGTTGAATTGTTGATTTGGAGGTGAAACAAAATAGATTGAATATATTAATTGAGTTAACTGATTGAGAAAAAGCTAACTAAAGGAAGAAAAAGAATGATTGGAGGAAATAAAGAAGAGGACAAAGAAAGCTTTATTTAGAAAAAGCTAACTAAAAGATGGAAATAGAGATTGGAGAGATAAATGGTTTAATTAATTAATTGATTGAATTAATTAATTTAGCATGTGCTTGCACTTTAACTTAGATTTTCAATTTAATCCTTGCATGAGATTTATTCAAATAATTGAATTTATTCAATTTAGTATTTGAATATATTTAGAACTTGACTTTGATTTCCAATTTGATTTTTGAAATCATGCACATGTATTTGAAATTAGAAGAATTTAGAAGAAATAATTAGCTAATGAAAATTAGAAGAAATATGAAATTAAATGAAATTAGAATTTGGGGATTTGGAATTTGAATTAGAAGAATAAATTAGTTAATTAAATAACCTAAAGAAACTATTTAATTATTTAGAAATGGAATTAAATTAAATAATAAAGATTATTTAAATTAAAGGATTTAAATCATAATTAATTAAATAATAAATATTTAAATAATATTTAGAAAAGGGGTTGAATGATTAATTGATTAGAGATATAAATTGAAAATGAATTTTATTTAAATAATAAAGATTATTTAAATTGGGGAATTAATCAAAATTAATTAAATAATAAATATTTAATCAACATTAGAAAATGGTTAAAATGATTAAATGATGAAAGAATAGGAAATAGAAATAATTAGTAAGATGATGATGAAATATGAAATTAGACGAATATGATTAATTAATTTAATTAAAGAATTAAAGAATTATTTAATCAATTAGAGGAATAATTAGCACATGATCAATGAGACATTTTAAGTGTCTACATTTGCCCCTCTTTGAGACAAAGTCGAAACAATATTGTTTCAAAGAAAACGAAAAATTCTACCCCAGTATGCCTTGGTACCACTGTATAGTGTAAATATGTCCCCTCAGAAAAGTTGGTCAAAAAATTCAAAAATTGAGACCAGATTTTTGATATCAATATAATGAGCAATCGTGTGAATTTTTGTGCAATTTCGAGATCATTTGAGTAGGCTGCAAGTTGTTTGAAGTTGGTGGGGACCGTGGGCGTCGAGGCGTCAAAAAACCCTAATTTTGAGCTATAAATAGAGAATTTAGGTTTTCATTTGCTCATTTGCAATTTGGTAAGTTCTTGGTTTTCTTTGCTAATTTGGTGCTTTCCTGTGAGTATTTGGTCATCATGGCTAGCTATAGAGCGTGATTGCACCTATCCAATGAGTACAATCATATCAGAGACCTCCTGAGACTAGCAACATGGTATGTTTCCAACATTTTGCCTGATTTTTTGCCTGTTTTTGCATGCGTCACGCATTCGCATTTCGTTATTCACACATTAGCTTTGATTGTTACGCATTCGTATCAATTGTCACGCATTACCTTTAAATGTACTGCATTCATGCTAAATGTCACACATTCATGCTAATTGTCACGCATACGCTGGAAGTATTACGCATTAGCCCATTTTATAACCCATTCATGGTAAATGTCATGCATAAGCTTTAATTGTTACACATTAGTGTTAAATGTCACACATAGTTCTATATTGAAGTTATTTTTTTTGTTTTTTTGAATAAAAGGGTGAAAACTTTATTGAAAATCATTCACAAGAATTACAATGAGAACTAGAACCTCGAGGACCCAGAAAAGAACCACCAACCTAGCCTCAGATCATTCAGCTTCAAAACCATCCATGTCCTCAGTGAAAATCTTCTGCAAGTCCTGATAGTAATCCCCAGAGAGATGCTCCCAACCTTCAAATTTCCAATCACTATCATGTTCTAAGGCCCACTTGGCCAGACAGTCAGCTGCTCTATTCTATTCTCAAGGGATGTGGATGAAAGACACCTACTCCATTAAAGAGATAATTTGGAGAATCTGCTGGACAATCTCTACCAACTGCCACTGAGTCCCACTCACCTTTTGCACTGTCAACAAGTTAACAACAATTTGTGAATCTAATTCACAAATCACCTTCCTTCGACCCAACGCCCAAGCCCGCTCCAGTGCATATAGAATCGCAAATCCCTCCATACAATTATTAGACTACCACCCTTTATGCACTTTAAAGAGGAAAAATACCTCCCCCCTGTTGTTCCTGCCAACACCACCTACTCCAGTAGGACCTGGGTTACCCCTAGATGAGCCATCAGTGTTAATCTTGATAAACTCATCCTGAGGGGGTATCCACCTTCCCACCCTTTACACCTTCTTCATAGCTCGTCTACCTCTCCTAACACAAGTAGAAGTCGGAGACAACTCCTACAAGCCAAGCCTACTCACAATATCTGCCTCATCTCTACCCAGTGGAAAATTTACCTCACATTTAGCTTCCACTATCTCCCGAATCATAGCAATGATCCTATTCCAAACTTGTTGAACAAACAATTTGACCTCACAAAAGATCCTCCTGTTCCTTTCAAGATAGATCTGCCACAGAATGAAGATGGGCCTAATATACCAAACAATCTGGAAGAAGGAGGACATGATAGGAGGTCTACCCAAACTGTTCCAGAACTCCACCAGAGAATCTGCATGAACACAAGGATGCTTCCACACCCCCCACCAATAGTGCCAAATAAGCATAGAGAAAAGGAATCTGAAGAACAGGTGTGAGGAATCTTCCTCCCCGTTACCACACAAAACACAGATAGAAGGCCCCAAGAATCCCCACTTGCGGATATTGTCCCAAGTTAGACATCTATTCCAAGCCAAAGTCCAAGAAAAGCAGTTACACTTCGGCCAAGAAACATTATTCCACACATGTTTCCACTAGTTCACTTCTCTTCCCTCAAGTCTTCGGCTCAATAATTCCTAGTATCCACTAGCCACAGAAAAAATGCCCTTAGGATTTGGAGACCAAGCAAGCCCATCCCTACCCTTGAGGGAGCTACAGTGTCTACTCACCAAAATGCCATGTAACTCAGCACACTCTTCCTCCATCCCAACAACCAACCACTCATTAGGAGCCTTCCACCACTCCAAATCAAGCTGACCACACCTATAAACAGCCTTAAAGTCACTCACCCTTGACCATCCCGCTTCCAAAAACCTCTGACATAGATTCCCAAGGTTAGGAAACTAATCAAGGATGGGAGGGTATCCATCCCAAAAGTCATTTCAGAAAAGGACCTCTTCCCCCCATTGTATATTGAAGTTTTTTTGGTCATGCGTTTAATAATTTATTCTATTCTTGTTATCTGACATCTCATATTTTCAACATTTTCTTTGTGCAGGAGAACATTGGAGTATTATACTGTCGACAAAGCAGACCCAACGGACTTGATCTTCGTGCTGATTTACTTGAGGAGGAGATCGAGCATATTAGACAGCTTGGTTTATATTACATGTTACACTTCCCAGAGGTTACGACCAATAGGGCCTTGATTATAGCTTTGATAGAGCGATGGCATTCTGAGACATGTTCATTCCATCTTCCTACTGGTGAGGCATCCATTATCTTAGAGGATGTATGGTGTATATTGCGTATTCCCATTCATAGTGAGAGGGTTGTATATGACCATGACAATGGCATTGTTGGATTATGTGCACTTTTCGAGTGTGAGGTACAGGATTTGCAGATCAGTGGGTGATATGATATCCCTTGGGCTCATTTAGACTATGGTGATCTGGCTATTGTACTATGTAGTATCATCGGTGGTTTGTTGATGCCTGACAGATGAGGTCATGGATTTCCAATTGGATGGGGCAGAGTGCTCCATGATATGATTGTGCATCGATGAGTGTATGCTTGGGGTCCATGCCTCTAGCCATGGTGTATTATCAAATGCACGACATTGTATACCTTGGATATCGATCTATCAATTGCGGTGTGACATTGCTCCAGACTTGGGCATGGGAGCACATTTCTATTTCTAGACCTGTTATTCATGTTGACTTGTAGCCTGGTGAGCCTTATGCTTATAGGTACACAACGAGTATCAGACATAGGGGTTTAGGTAACACCTTGTACTGGAGACATCAGCTTGATGTTCTCCATCATTTTATTTGGAGACCATACTTAGATTGCCCCGGTTGGGCGGATGATGCAATGCACTTGCGTTTCTGCCGACAATAGAGATATCTTATTGGTAGGACATTCGAGACACAGCGGATTATTCAAATGTCTCTTCCAGGTCAGGTACTGAGATAGTTTGGGGAGGTACAGGTTACATCAGTGGTGACTACTTATTTTGCTCGTGTATCTCGGGAGGTATCTGATTGGGGTGTTTGTATATAGCCACATGTTGCTTCTGCTGAGTTTGATGTTCTTCAGTTGTTACTTTGGGGTTGGGGTAGAGGTGCAGCAGATCTAGGGACTACATCAGAGTATGATGCATGGTGGGCTAGACATAGGCCTATTCCACTTATTAATCCTATTGTTTCGATTACAACACAGCAGATTTGAAATCCTAGACAACGGTTGAGGATGGACATGAGGGAGAGAGTAGGAGGAGGAGAGGAGGGTGGAGGAGCTGAGGGGGGAGATGAGGGAGGAGATGAGGACATAGGCATTGCTGGAGACACTGAGTCTACTAGCGGCGGAGATGACGATGATTCTTCAGGGTCATCAAGCAGCAAGGATGGTGATGATGATGATGATATGCCAGAGTTGGAGGACGTGTGATTGGGAGATTGCTAGGTAAGTGCTCAACAAGGATGTTTTAAGACTAATGGTTCAATTTTTTTCCCAAATACTTGTTTGAGGCTATTGTATATGTTTGCAAAATCATCCTTGTGGTTTCAATGCCAAGCAACTCATTCATCACTTTCCAAACAAACTCCCTTCTTGAGTGAGCTCATCCCCTTGCTCATCCACTTTTGGCTATACCCAACCATTACAACTTTCCTACACATTCCTCTATCCTTTGGGAATTATTTTCATTTTTCTTTGTCATTACAAACTCCTCCAAATGGTTTAGGAACCTAAGCAAAAGTATTGTCTTTGACCTTGTGTAATTTGGGGGTAATTAAGCATTTTTGGTCTTCCTACTCAAGCCCTTTGCTAGACTTCAAACCACAAATGTCTCTGTCATATTGTCAAGAAGGTGGTTTGTTGTCCTTCAATGTCCCTAGATTGCTATCCTTAGGTTCTTCAAGTTCTACCAACCCCAAACCAATCGGGTTCTTGAAAAGTGTGTGTTATGCAGTCAAAAGGCTTGTAGCCCGTGGAGGCCTAATTGGCACCTTTTTGCTCACCCAACCCAACGATGGGAAATTATTCCAACAAACTTGATTTGGATGGTGTTTTTGAGGTAAATACTAATGTATTTTCATGGTGTAGGCCACTGTTAATGCAAAATGAGGATTGTCCACTATTTGTGGCACTTTTGTAGGGTTTGGTAGGGTTTAGAGTGTAACCACTGTGTTTGTATCCTTGTTCACCACTACAAGTGCCTAGATCTTAATAGGAAATTTTTCATGCCTTCAACATGTGTCCCATGCCTCTTCCATACAAACATTATGCCAAACACTTGGCAAACATCTGAGAAAAGAAGTGAAAAATGCCACAGTCACTGTCAAAACGCTGCCATTTACCAGTCAACTGCTGCCACACCTTTGGACCTGCATAACAAGGATTTTGAACTGGAAATACACCTCAATGAGGTCTGAAAAACATTAATAAATTTTCCTATTACATTTCCTTCACAGTTACAAGGCTTGGTTAATGCTCTTGAAGCATTCCTTGAGGTATTTGACAATGCAAATCACAAAACAATGAACTTGCTGCCAGTTACAAAAATTAATAAAACTTTGCAAATTACAAACTTGTCAACTATTAAATTTGAACCAAGCTAACTTGTAACACTTCTCTAACTCCTTTCTTGGCATCTTTAACACTCCAATACATTTGATTACAAGAATTTGAGTTTTCAAGAAGGATATTAGTCAAGTTCCAAAACTTGTCTAATCTTCACTTAAATTTGTCCTCCAACCATAGCTCTGACTCAAAAAGAAATATATACACAATTTACATGCATAAACCAACTTGACCCAATCCATTTTGTGGGATCCCAGACCTGGATTAGTCAAGTGGTCACATTTTGAAACCTTAAACCCTTGACAGGGCAGTGAGCACACCGAATGAAAGATATTTTTATTTCTCCAACTTGCAAAAAGAAAACCAGTGAAATAATAAATTGAATAGAATTAGGAAACCAATATGTACACTTCCCAAAAGGTATATTTTGGACAATGAGTGCTACAGTACAGACTGTTACTCCAAGGAAGGAAAAAGCAGTGAGAAAAGCCAAAATTTCATGATTTCTATTAGGATTCTCTTGTTCATACAATCACCAGCCTTTCTCAAGGAAAAGGGAGGCCTTTTATAGTTTTTCCAATTGGTTATCAAGCCCCAGTATGGACATGAGGCTTCCACAACTTCATTTTGCAAGAAAAGTCAAAAAATGACAACTTTTACAAGCCCAAATGACAACATTTCTTGCTCCAAAAGACATTTTTGACAACCCAACCTCATCAACACATATAAACACCTTAGAAATTCTTAAAACCACTTAGTAAACATGTTTCAATGCTTTGGAAAGCATTTGGAGACCTCTAAGGCAATTTTGCACATTTTTGCCAAAAATTGTCAACTCAAAGCCTAAAAGGCAAAGCTTGACCTCTTGAGCCCAAAAAGAGATCAAAACCACTAGAAAAGACACATAACAACCTAAAAAAAAATTATAAACCTAACACAATACATTACAAACATGAAATCATAAAATACTCAAAAAGGAGAGTTTTACTCAACTAGGGGCTCCTGCACCATACTCCCCCAAAAACAAATAAGTCATATGACTCTGTGAGGCAACAAAGAAGAAGAGATGTCAAACTTCTAAAATTCAGTTTCAGGTATCCATGTGGCCTCTGAGATAGGCTTATCCTTCCATTTTACTAGGTGCTCCATATAGGTGTGATTCCTTGTCTTCTTGAGAATCTTGGAGTCTAGAACCTGTTCGGCTTGGGGAATAGAAAGAGAAGGGAGAGATAGATCAGAAAGGGATTGTGCAACATCTGAAACTCTTTGAATCTCCTCAGGTGGCTACCCCTTGAAAGCAATCAAATCTGCAACATTAAAAATGGGAGACAAAGAAACATCAATAGGCAAATCAACTTTGTAAGCATTAGACCCATACTTAGCCGAGATTTTGCAAGGGCCTATTCTCCTCATCTGAAGCTTGCTTGGAAATCCCTTTTGTAGCCTTGCCTTATTCAAATGAACCATCACATAATCTCCTATGGAAAACTGAACATCTCTCTTTGTAGCATCCACTCTTGCCTTAACTTTTTGGGAGGTATCTTGAAGAGCCTTTCTCACTTGCTCATGAAACTCCTTCATGGATTGAGCCATGTCATTTGTTGCTCCACTCTTAGGCTGCAAGTTAGTGATATCCCTCAACTCCATTATACCCCTTGGATGCATACCATAAACAACTTCAAAAGGGCTTTTACCTATAGACCGGTTGACACTATCATTGTAGGCATATTCTGCTTGATGAATGAGCTGATCCCAACTCTGCCCATATTCCTTTGTCAAGCACCTAAGAATGTTTCCAAGAGAATTGTTCACAACTTCAGTTTGGCCATCAGTTTGTGGATGGTAAGCTGAACCAAAAGAGAGATTAGTACCCAATCTCTTCCACAATGTTTTCCAGAAATGACCAAGAAACTTAACATCCTTAGCTGAAACAATGCTAGTAGGAAAACCATGTATTCTAACAACTTCTTTGAAAAATAAGTAAGCAATATGACTTGCATCATGTGTTGTCTTACAAGGAATAAAATGAGCCATTTTGCTAAATCCGTCAACTACTACAAAGATGCTATCAAATCCTACTTGAGTTCTAGGTAATCCTACCACAAAATCCATACTAATGCAATCCCAAGGCCTATGGGGAATGGGAAGAGGCTGATATAAACCAGCATTGGAGGAATTACCTTTTGCTTTCTGACATACCAAACACTGCTCAACATACCTCTGGATGTCTTTCTGCATCTTAGGCCAATAATAGAACCTTTGAACCAACTCTAAGGTCTTGTTGAGACCGAAATGTCCACTTAAGCACCCATTCGTGCTTCTCTTGAATGAGGTTCTCTCTCATAGAACCCTTTGGAACACATAACTGTCCACCCCTGAATAACAAACCATCCTGCAAAGTGAAATCAGCATATGCACCATGGAAATGATTCTCAAAATCTTGACAAACTTTATAAGCTTCAGCAAAATCATCATCAGTAGGATGCATATCTTTAAAACTATCAATACCAATGCTCTGTACTTGAATCTCATGAACAGTTAACAACCTTCTACTCAAATCATCTACTACTTTATTCAACCGACCCTTCTTATACTTAAGAGTAAAAGTGTAAGATTGCAAGTACTCTACCCATTTAACATGCCTATGATTCAGTTTATCCTGTGAGTTCAAGAAACTTAGTGCCTGATTATCTGTGTATACAACAAACTCTTTAGGAAGAAGATAGTGTCTCCATTTCCTAAGTGCTTGTACTAATGCATAGAGTTCTAAATCATAGGAAGAGTACTTTTTCTTGGCGTCATTCAACTTCTCACTAAAGAATGCAACTGGTCTATTGTCCTAACTTAAAACAGCTCCTACTGCAATATTGCTAGCATCACATTCAATAGTAAACAGTTTATCAAAGCTAGGTAAAATGAGCACTGGTTGAGAAGCTACTTTAACTTTCAATACCTCAAACCCTTTATTGGTTGCATCTATCCACTGAAACTTTACCTTTACACCCCCTTTGATTGTGTCCAACATAGGGGCACAAATCTCACTGAATCCCTTGATGAATTTCTTGTAAAATTATGCTAAACCATGGAAGCTTCTGACATCACTGGATGTCTTAGGAGTTGGCCAACTGGTTATTGCTGCAACTTTAGATTGATCCATTTTCAGATTGCCTCCTGATACAACAAAACCAAGATAGACCAATTCTTGCTTCATAAAATCACATTTTTCTAGATTAATGGTTAGTTGTTCATCAAATAACTTTCTTAAAACAATAGCTAAATGCTTCAGATGCTCTTCCTTAGTTTTACTGAAAATAAGAATATCATCTAAATACACAACAACAAACTTGCCAATGAAATCATGTGAAACTTCATTCATGAGTCTCATGAATGTGTTGGGAGAATTAGAGAGTCCAAATGGCATGACAAGCCACTCATAGAGACCCTCATTCATTTTGAAAGTTGTCTTCCATTCATCACCCTCTTTGATTCTTATCTGATGGTAATCACTCTTCAAGTCAATCTTACTGAAATATTGTGCACCCCCCAAACAATCCATCAAATCCTCTATCCTGGGTATGGCAAATTTGTATCTGATGGTGATCTTGTTTATGGCTCTAGAATCTGTCCAAAGTCTCCATGTTCCACCATTCTTAGGTGCCAACACTGTAGGTACTGCACAAGGACTAATGCTCTTCCTAATCAACCCTTGTTCTAAGAGTTCTTGTATTTGTCTTGCTACTTCTTCATTCTGTTCAGGGGTCATCTTATAGGCTGCCTTATTTGGTAAAGAGGATCCAGATATGAAATCAATCTGATGGCTAATGGCTCTAGGAGGTGGTAAGGCTGCAGGTGTACCATCACTGATTATTTCTTTGAAGTTATCAAGGATTTGCTGCACCTCATATGGTATCTTAACTTTCTTTTCTACCTTTTCTTCCTTGGGTTTCACTATGAGTGCATATCCCACTCCTTCACCTTCTTCTAGTGTTTTTATGAATTCTTTCTCATTCACTAACAAGATGTTAGGCACTTTGTCACTGCTCTCTCCTTCTTCATTGAGGGATTGAATCTGATAGGTTACTCCATCTTTCTGAAATGAGTAGGATTTTTTTCCCCATCATGTTGTGCTTTTATGTCAAACTGCCACGGTCTACCCAACAGTAGGTGACAAGCATCCATAGGAAGGATGTCACATAGGATCCTATCCGTATATCCACCTATGTGGAAATCTACCCAGGCTTGCTCATTTACTAACACATGTTGTCCCTTATTTAACCATGTGACCTTGTATGGCTCCTTGTGTTGTATCCCAGGTAGCTTCAATTTACTTACTGCTTCCTTTGATATGATGTTATATGTGGATCCTGAATCTATGATCACCTTACACACCTTTCCCATGATTTTACACTTAATCCTGAACAATTCTCTTCTCTGTGAGACCTCTGTACCGTGTGGCTTCTTCATTAACACTCTCTTGATCATTAAACTCTCACCATCTTCTAAAGCTAGGTTCAATGCTGAAGTTCTAGTATTACCTCCATCTTCCTGAACATAATTTACCCTCTTTTCACCACCATAGGATGAACTAGGCTTCTCTGGGCATCTATAGGCATGGTGGCCCAACTTTTGATAGTTATAGCACTTCATGGTTGAGAAGTAGGACCCTCTCCCTAGTCCACTAGATCTACCCCCACTCGGGTTGCTTGATCCCCTACCCCTATAGTTGGGTTTGCTCTGAGAATCCCCACTTTGCTCTATAAGTTTATACTCTCCCTGGGATCGTTGATCTATGCTCCTTCCCCCAAAACTACCTCTATGGCCTCTACCATCTCTTCCCCTACCTCTTCCTCTGTTATTTTGTTCTTGCTTTCTCCTACTTTTCTCTTCCACCTTAAGTGCTAGTTGATAACACTTGTGTACTGTTTGTGGGCATAACAAGCTCATCTCTTCCTGGATGTTCCACCTCAACCCATTCAAGTACCTTGCCACTTTTATGCTCTCATCCTCTATTACTCTGGATCTCATGCACAGTTTTTGAAACTCCTCAGGGTAGGTACTGACATCTAAGTCTTTTTGTCTCAAATTTTGTCTTTTCCTGTGAAGTTGTACTTCATAGTCTTCAAGAAGGTAGGTTTCTTTTATTTTGGCTACCATTGCTTTCCAGGTGGCTATTGGTTTCTTACCTTCTTTCACCCTTTCCTCTTGGATGAACTTCCACCAAGTTAAGGCTGCCCCTCTCAACCTTGATTTTGCTACCTTAACCTTCTGTGCTTTGGTTATTCCATCACATTCAAAATGATTTTTTAGACCTTCAATCCACTCTATAAGAGCATCTGGATCCATCTTTCCATTGAAAAGAGCCACTCCCTCTAAGGTTTTACCACTCATAGCTCTCAAATCTTTCAAGAATGTTTCTTGCTCATTAACAGGGTCAGGTATGGGAATCTCATCTTCTATGGCCACCATTTTACCCTAATCTCCAACCTTATCATGGACTTCTTCAATTCTGACTTCTACTTCAGCTAGTTTCATTTCTAGTTGATCCAATCTTTCCCTGAGTGCCATATTTTCCTCTTCTTGGTCTTTGAACTTTTTGGCTAACTCAGCATTAGTCACCATGTTTTCCTAGTGATCCTTTTCTCCTGAATCTTTCGTTGGCTCTAATACCACTATGATAGGGACATTGCTAGGTAAGTGCTCAACAAGGATGTTTTAAGACTAATGGTTCAATTTGTTTCCCAAATACTTGTTTGAGGCTATTGTATATGTTTGCAAAATCATCCTTGTGGTTTCAATGCCAAGCAAATCATGCATCACTTTCCAAACAAACTCCCTTCTTGAGTGAGCTCATCCCCTTGCTCATCCACTTTTGGCTATATCCAACCATTACAACTTTCCTACACATTCCTCTATCCTTTGGGCATTATTTTGATTGTTATTTATCATTACAAACTCCTCCAAATGGTTTAGGAACCTAAGCAAAAGTATTGTCTTTGACCTTGTGTAATTTGGGGGTAATTAAATATTTTTGGTCTTCCTACCCAAGCCCTTTGCTAGACTTCAAACCACAAATGTCTCTGTCATACTGTCAAGAAGGTGGATGGTTGTCCTTAAATTTCCCTAGATTTCTATCCTTAGGTTCTTCAAGTTCTACCAACCCCAAACCAATCGGGTTCTTGAAAAGTGTGTGTTATGCAGTCAAAAGGCTTGTAGCCCGTGGAGGCCTAATTGGCACCTTTTTGCTCACCCAACCCAACGATGGGAAATTCTTCCAAAAAAATTTATTTGGATGGTGTTTTTGAGGTAAATACTAATGTATTTTCATGGTGTAGGCCACTGTTAATGCAAAATGAGGATTGTCCACTATTTGTGGCACTTTTGTAGGGTTTGGTAGGGTTTAGAGTGTAACCACTGTGTTTGTATCCTTGTTCACCACTACAAGTGCCTAGATCTTAA
Source organism: Cryptomeria japonica (assembly GCF_030272615.1). Taxonomy (NCBI): domain Eukaryota; kingdom Viridiplantae; phylum Streptophyta; class Pinopsida; order Cupressales; family Cupressaceae; genus Cryptomeria; species Cryptomeria japonica. The sequence continues at coordinate 130,066,256 of NC_081412.1, forward strand.
TAGGAAATTTTTCATGCCTTCAACATGTGTCACATGCCTCTTCCATACAAACATTATGCCAAACACTTGGCAAACATCTGAGAAAAGAAGTGAAAAATGCCACAGTCACTGTCAAAACGCTGCCATTTACCAGTCAACTGCTGCCACACCTTTGGACCTGCATAACAAGGATTTTGAACTGGAAATACACCTCAATGAGGTCTGAAAAACATTAATAAATTTTCCTATTACATTTCCTTCACAGTTACAAGGCTTGGTTAATGCTCTTGAAGCATTCCTTGAGGTATTTGACAATGCAAATCACAAAACAATGAACTTGCTGCCAGTTACAAAAATTAATAAAACTTTGCAAATTACAAACTTGTCAACTATTAAATTTGAACCAAGCTAACTTGTAACACTTCTTAGACTCCTTGCTTGGCATCTTTAACACTCCAATGCATTCGATTACAAGAATTTGAGTTTTCAAGATGGATATTAGTCAAGTTCCAAAACTTGTCTAATCTTCACTCAAATTTATCCTCCAACCATAGCTCTGACTCAAAAAGAAATATATACACAATTTACATTCATAAACCAACTTGACCCAATCCATTTTGTGGGATCCCAGACCTGGATTAGTCAAGTGGTGGCATTTTGAAACCTCAAACCCTTGACAGGGCAGTGAGCACATAGAATGAAAGATATTTTTATTTCTCCAACTTGCAAAAAGAAAACCAGTGCAATAATAAATTGAATAGAATTAGGAAACTAATATGTACACTTCCCAAAAGGTACAGTATGGACAATGAGTGCTACAGTACGGACTGTTACTCCAAGGAAGGAAAAAACAGTGAGAAAAGCCAAAATTTCACGATTTCTATTAGGATTCTCTTGTCCATACAATCACCAAACTTTCTCAAGGAAAAGGGAGGCCTTTTATAATTTTTCCAATTGGTTATCAAACCCCAGTATGAACATGAGGCTTCCACAACTTCATTTGCAAGAAAAGTTTAAAAATGACAACTTTTACAAGCCCAAATGACAACATTTCTTGCTCCAAAAGAAATTTTTGACAACCCAACCTCATCAACTCATATAAACACCTTAGACATGCTTAAAACCATTTAGTAAACATGTTTCAATTCTTTGGAAATCATTTGGAGACCTTTAAGGCAATTTTGCACATTTTTGCCAAAAAATGTCAACTCAAAGCCTGAAAGGGAAAACTTGACCTCTTGAGCCCAAAAAGAGATCAAAACCACTAGACAAGACATGTAACAACGTAAAACAACATTATAAACCTAACACAAGACATTACAAACATGAAATCATAAAATACTCAAAAAGGAGAGTTTTACTCAACTAGGTGCTCCTGCACCAACGTGTCTATTGCAGAGGGTGGAGGAGGACAGGTGGGTGATAGGGATGATGATGATCCGTAGATTCTCAGAGCTCGGTTTCAGAGTCTAGAGGAGGAGGTTGCTAGACGCGATGTCTAGTGAGAGGCTTATCCTAATACTACGGTGCATTAGAGACCGAGAGGGATCGTCTCCAAAGGGAGAGAGATGAGGCAGTCAGGAGAGCTCAAATCACCATGGATGCATATGATTAGCTATTCAGACCAGCGACAGAGGCACGTAGCCAGGCAGATAGATTTTTTGTTGCTGTAGAGGAGGCTATTTATTATTGGCAGGCTTATGAGAGAGCTATCCCTGAGGGTCAGAGAGAGCCTAGTTTTAGTGCCTTTATGGGGAGGAGATCGAGTCGATCTACTTCTCGACAGACTAGCAGTGGAGGAGTCATGGGTCCACCTCAACATCTTGGGGCAGGATCTAGTGGGTAGGATCAACCTGTTGACAGAGGCAGTGTTGGTTGAGACATTTTGATCATGCTATTTGACCCTTCGGGCTTGTTTATTGTATTCATACACATTATCATTTTTTAGTTATAAATATGATATGCAGTTTTTTTGGCGGCGATCTATTATGCTTTTCTTTCCATGTATGTTGAATGATTCTATAAGTTACATGATTGTATATGATTTATCAATGGTTCTTATGAATGCAATGGGTTCTACATGATATATGAATGATGCTCATGAATGCAATGGTTACTACATGACATATGAATGATGCTTATGAATGCAATGGTTACTACATGATATATTTTTTTTGGTATGATAATGCCAGAACAAATTTTTAACTCAAATGTACCTTGAAGAAATGTTAGTAAGATCAAAAAAGAAAGAAGAGATTGATGAAATAATGATGTTAGAAAGAATATGATTTAGAAAGAAGATTGGAAATCAATAGACTATCAATAAACATATGAGATGAGAATGAAATTGAATGAATCACGAACCTATGTCATTTATTTTATTGTGCAATATATATTCATAACCGAGCCTTATTATTTAACAATGAAGCTTAGCACATCAGGGTATAAGGAACCAAGATGTAAAGATATCTCATTGAAGAAACAAACACGTAGCAAAAAAGGAGTGAACCCCTCCATTCTAGGAAATACACTAGTGGTCGAGGTATGTGTGACATTCAATAACTGAATGCTCCTCTCACAGACACCCACTAGAGCAATTTCCCTAGAACTTCACTGGTTCACACCACAAACAACAAACAAAGCAAAAGATAATGCCCATCATGTCTCCTCTAGTCACTTGTGGACATCCCTGAGTAGCATAGGAACATAATCTGTTGCCAAATGATAAAAGATAAAGACTGACCTGGACAAAATTCAACAGCTATACTGACCTTGTGCCTTCGTTCTCAGTTGCTTGATGTGATAGTTGATAATGTTTGATCTCAGAAAGTTACGGATCCTGTTTAAGACTGATCTGTCTGATTTTGATTGTATCCTCTTTTGTTTAAGACAAGATAATGATCACTTGATATGGATATGTTACGATTGATAAGACAGTTTGATTAGTTGATTGCATATGTTTGACTGGATAGTCATATCCTTTGTTAACTTCGTGTGAAGCGTTTGCTAGATATTTGCTACGGTATTTGTTTCTTGTGAGACATTTTATTGCAAGTTTTTTGATTGATTGATTTTTTATTTTTTGTTCTTTTCCAAGAGCTTATTTCGATGTTTTTGGATTATGTGGATTGATATTTGAATGTTTTTTACTGATTTTTTCAGGACATTATATGAATGTTTTTGGTATTTTTTCAAGATCGTATTTAAATGTTTTTGGATTGATTTTTTTTCACTGTTTTTGGATTTTGAGTTTTTTCATTGTTTTTGGATTTTGAGTTTTTCACTAATTTTGGATTTTTTCAGGACTTTATATGATTTTTTAGGATTTTTTCAGTTATGCCCCCAATGTGCAAATCTATATGATATGATGATCTGCAGAATGCATGTGGAGACAATGATTTTTTTACATGACCTATGTTAATGCAATATGCGTGATGAAGATGCATTTCCTATTTGAACAAGGTTAATTGTGTTTGTTTAGCCTTTTGTAATGCTCCAATTGAAATGGAGGTGCAAAACATTTCATAGAGAAGCGGTCAATCTATCCTTAAGGTCTTTTGGAACATTCAACTTAACACACTTAGCGACTAGGATTTACAAATGGAGACGCAGAAAACTTCCCCATTGGTTCTTGAAACTTTGATCTTCTTTTGCCCACGTGTGTGCAAATGAGTTAATTTCTGCTCTTGTGTTCACTAAAGATCCTTAGCATCCTACATGACTAGCTACGTGGATTATCCTAACTTCAAAAGCATCCTGAATAGAGCCTCACTGCCAGCAAGCTTTTAGAGCTCCAACAAGGTTATAGACTATAATTTCTAAAATATTGCTCCATTGCTAGCAGGTGCTCATAGCCCTGATGGAGTTACTTGCATGTTCCCATAATCAAGCTTTTTGTCGCACTTGTATGCTTGATATTTCAGTTATATATCATTGCTCTGTTTCCTTGAGATGAATATTTGGCATAGCTCTTTTTCTTTTTCTTCTCTCGCCTTGACTTGTAAGTAATGAAACCTACTTGTGTGTGACAATTACAGTGGCGCTGAAGTAGAATTTTAGATTTTTCACTAGTCATATGATCAACTAGGTATCTCGAATGAATTAGAGATTTATTGTGTTTGAGATATAGCAATTGATAGATTTTAGGTTAACAAGTCTCAAATAGTGAAATCACGACCCAACCATAAGTAAAACATCATCACAGGGTAATGTTGAAATTGAATGACCTTAGGACCTTAAAGACTTCATGTCTGAATATCTAAGAAAGGAGATGACCCTTGTTTCTCTTGAATGTAAATAGATGACCAACTTGGAAAGTTGATTTGTTTTATTGATGTTGCTATATGAAAATGCAGAAACCTTGCGGATGCGATGCATTTGAAAAAGAAACTATACGTGATGCAATGCTTTGAATAAATTGATATGCAATGCAAAAAATAAAACCTAAACTAACCCAGCCCTTAGGTATAATATCGTTTAAGGTGCATGTTGTTCATAGGGTCAGAGAGTGGATCTCCCTCCATGGTAGCCAAATTGTATGCTCCATTGCCTATAACCCTTGTTATGATAAAAGGACCTAGCTAGTTAGGTTCAAATTTCCCTGGTTTTTCTCGTTCCGCTAGGTTCCTTTGGTTCTCTTTGAGAACTAGATCTCCCACTTCAAAAGTTCATGGGTAGACTCATTTATTTCCTGGTAGCAATGGTAAATGATGGAACACCAATTCAGGATCTAAGCTTGGCATATATGCATAGGACCAAGCGAAGTTGATAGGACGTTGTTTGAAAAATGAATGAACTTGTCCTTTTCTTCCTTGTTTAATTATTTTTCCAGGTGGATGTAATGTACAACCTCTCCTTCTGCTATATTTACCTCTTCAGTTTCTTCTATAAGCAATGCTGAATTTTCTCTTTCGATAGGGAGGTTACCTAAATCGCTCTTGCCATTATGGTTATTTTTATCTGTATCTTTTGTGATAGAGGTACTTGCCTCTCCAAAGTATGATGTCCTATCTAGGTCTATATCAAATCCTACTTTGTGATCACCTTGTGGAAATCCCTCTCTGACTCCAAGGAATTCTGCAATGGCTTCATCATTTTCAAACTAATCTAGAGTTGGTTTTCCTTCTTGCCCCCAATCAATCAAGTGTGAGTGTATAAGGGGTAAGTCATTATTCCCTTCTATCATAACAGATTCAGATAACATGAAGACTTGTTTATTTGAGTGACTTGGTGTATTTTCATCTTTTATAAGAGATCTTTGATACCTTATCATGTCACTTGTTCATGGACTGGAATCATGGAGTGATAGGAATTCATAGTCGTGAGAGCTTGTCTCACTTTCAATGTATGTTTCAGCTTCTGAAGTTGTATCACTTATGTCTTCTTGTTCTTGCCTCTAATTTTGTTGTAGATCGGTTGGTCTCCTTTGTATAGTAGTTACCCTTCTTAAGCCTAGTATCAGTCGTTGTAGTCTCTCTTCATTTGATTCATTGGGTGGAGCTTGAGTTGTTTCCCATGGTAGAAGTATCGACAATAACTAGGGATTGGGCTCATTTGCTTGTGCTAAACCTATGTCTGTTACTACTGTAGACACCTAAAAATGGTCAACGCTTGCGGGATCATATTTTAACATTTGCGCATTGCCTCATTTTAGGTTTTTGCGTCGCATTAACATTTCTCCTATGATTCGTACTTGGTTTTTATCATTTGCGAGCATCGAGTCCTTCTTCTGCATTCTTCATCTATCTCGCTTTTGAAATAGGTCTTGTTGATAGCAATCTTCAGTCATGATTTTGGTCGATCTTTGTCCTTGTCAATCTTGTCATATTGCGATCGATTCGTCATCGATCCTTGTCCTTTTTCAATCATGTCAATTTGGTCAATTTGTCATTGATTTTTGTCAACCAATCTCAATCAAATCATTTATCAACATTGGTCATTTGTCAATCCAAAATCATGATCAAATCGAGTCAATTATCTTTCAAGACCTAATTCATCTTCTAGGGTTTCGTGATTTAATCATCTAACCTTGCTTATCATTTTCTTCCTTTAGGATTAATAAATTACTTATTTATCCTAAGTTTTCTCATCACAATTAAATTTTTATTTAATTGGCTAATTATTCCTCTTTGTGAATTAATTAATAAATGACAAATTATTAATTAATTTACCTAATTTCATTATTTCCTAATTCCTATTTTCATTATTTCCTAATTCCTAATTTCCACCTATTTTCTAATTTGTCAAATTTAAATTCCACCTAATTAACTTGTCTCTAGTTCTCCCTATTTGTGTGCTTCATGTGTCATACTCTTGACATAGAAATTTGTCATAGAGTCTTGTCTTGACATAGCAACTTGTCATAGAGTCTTGTCTTGACATAGAAATTTGTCATAGAACTTGTCTTGACATGGAAATTTGTCATAAAATTTGTCATAAAATTATCATAATCCTCTTTGCATAGCAATATGTCATAACTTTGCTATTTTTGATTTGAATTTCTATTCAAATCTCTTTCATGCTAATTTGCTCATTTTCTCCAATTTCTCTATAAATTGGATGATTTTCTTCAATCAAATCCTCTTAACCCTTGATCCTTCGAATCCTTGATGCTTGAATCCTTCATAATCCGAAATTTCTATCAAAGGCTAATGAACTTATGCTTCTAGTACTCTTGAGCTTTTCATCAATCTTGCTTTCAATTGTGTGTGCACTTGTAGGTGAGATCCACAAACCTATTGAAGAGGAAAGAAGAACAATGGAGCCGCATGGAAGGAGCATTCAATTCTGCATTTGGTTTGCATAATCTTTCATTTTGAATGCTTTGTTTTCATATCTCTATTGAATGTGCTTTGGAATTAGGTTCATTTCAGTGAGTGTTCTTTTGATTGAGTTATAATGTCTTGTGTTTTGATTGATATACTTCTTTTGATGAATCCTAATTTCTACTCCACATTAATTGGTGAACCCGACGTGAAATACTAACCTTCTAACCATCTTACTGTGTTTTGGAGTGCTTCTAAGCTGATTTGCAGGTCAAAAACTCAAAAACAGGGCTGTGCAGTGCATTCTGGACACTTCTGCGCCTGTGTGAAGCATCTTGCGCCTGTGTTGAAGAGTCTTGCGCCTGTGTCAAGACATTCTGCGCTTGTCATACATCTTGCGCCTGTGTCATGACTTTTGCGCCTGTGTAAAGTCTAGAACAGAGGTAAACAATGTAGTTTTTACTTGAAAAATTTTCTATGTTTTAGTAAATTGCAATTTTGAGGGTCTTCAGTGCATTTTTGGACAAATGTTGTGCCCGGAAACATCTTTGATGTTTCCGAAATTTGGTTCTAGATTATTTGAATACCTTTCTAACGCATTAAACGGTTTGTAATTTGGAGCTAGGATGAGAAAGTTATGCCTTCTCAAAGTGGACTGAAATTTTGATAGTTTTTATAAATCAGATCATCTGTGTTTTGGATTTTGGTACTAATTGTTGGTGCAGGATCTTGGCGTACGCATGACAAAGACTACAAATCAAACTACTAACATGTGTTATGCAGATTCGATGGTCAAAGATAACAAATCAAACTTCTGACATGTGTTTTGCAGGTTGCCTTGGAGAAACAACCAAATCGTGTGTTTGATTTTTAATTAGGCATTTAGTGATTTATAAGTAGGTGGAAATGAATCTTTGTTTGCTTTGTTTGTTAAGTATGACATTGGAGTAGGAGAGTATGCTCTCATCCTTCTTTGGGTGATCAGAAATCCAGATCTTCAGTACCATACTTGTGTTGTTGATTGTTTGTCACCCTTAGAGGGCCTGCCTTCCTGACCACTTTGCTTTAGCAAGCAAGTGATAATCGTGAGAAGGGGACGACCCAAAGTGAGTACGGCTAGAATTCCTTGGCATTCTAACTCACTATAAAAAAATACCTGATGAGCGAAAGCTTTGAAGGAAGTGTTACGTGGGAATTGCAGTTACTTGGGAAGTGATGCCCCTTGAAACTCTTTCTCATATCAACATCTAAGTAGGGCCTCTTGGTCTAAATCGTGCTTGCGCGACTACATTTGTTTGGTATCTTGATGGGCTTAATGTCTCAATCATGCTTGCATGACATCAAGGAGTAATGCTTAACAGAAATCCTTACTACATACCTTGTTTTTAGAGGCCAAAAACCCTTCTAGTTGCTTGAGAAGGACAAATTCGGATACTTGGAAGAGATACTAAGTTCGCCATGGGGAGATTTCCATGGGGACTGATGTTTGGCTGCCCTAAGAAGTGAGTGCCGTGGAGGGGAGCCCGTGGGGTCAAGCATCTATGTATTCTCCTTGAATCTCATAATGAGTCTACCTCTCAAGTACCTAATGTCTTTGCCTACCCTAGGGAATGTGGAAATGAGCATGATTGTCTTGAGTCTAAGTTGTAACATCTTGTATTCTTTGATTGTCAAAAGTTGAGTTGCATCCCATTTCAAAGAGCAAAACAAATTGATCCAACATAAGATTAAACACAAGAGACATTCATCCAACAAAGTTTCAACAAAGTTTAAAACTCATCTTCAAACATGGTTGTCAAACATTTTTCAAAATCTTGTCTCAACATTCATGTCACTTACATTTAGGTTCATCCTAGGTTGCATTTTGCAAAGTCATTGTTAACTATCAAGGTTAGGTTTCACCTAAGTCATACTCCTTTGCATTATCAATAAGAGTCATCCATTTGCATATGTCCTCTTGCATAAGAGTAATATCATTTCATAATTAAACCTTAGGTTTCATCTTAGGTTGACATTGTCATACATTTGCATTTGCATACCCTAAGCCTCTTCATTAAGCTTGAGTCATTATGATATCATATTAGGGTCATTATCATAGCAATTGTCCTTTTGCATATAGTGTCAAAGCTAGGTCTTGTCATACTTGAGTAATCCAAATCTTTGATAAACCCTAAGTCATTGTTAAGAAGTCTAGACCTTATCAAATCTTTTGTCCTTTTGTCATCAATATCATTTCGTCAAACCTAGCTTAGTATCCAAGCATATAGGGGAGACACTGTCATCTTGTCCTTTGTCAATTAATTCCTTTTGTCCTTTGAGGTCTAGATATCATTTCAATTTCCTAAGGGTCTCTTTTAGATTTGCATTCATAAGTTTGTCAAGATCTTCAAAAACAACAAAAACATAGATTGCATTCTTAACATAGATTGCATTTTCATCTATCTAGTTTGCATTTAGTTGCATATCATACATCATCCTTTTAAAATCAAAAAAAAATTCCAAAAAAAAAATATTGCATTTCCATAAGTGACATGTCTATTGAAACAAGGTTCCAAGCACCAATGATGCAACAAAGTTTGACATATCAACCAACAATGCAATCACAATTCTATCCAATCCAACAACAAGGCAATATCGATCAAACTCTTTATGATGAAACAATTCTTCAAATACAAAAACTAGAGGAGAAACTAGCTCAAGAAAATGAGATTTTGGAGCAAAGAGTGAAAAACATTGTGAAGAATAGATCACAAATGTCCAAAATGCTTCAAAAATTTCCAGGTCGAAATCCAAATATCGAGCCAATTGATGTAAGATCTCTTCTTAAACAATCAGACATACCAGCTCTCCTCTCCCAAATAGAGATGATGAAACAATTTCAAGAAAGGAGACAACATCAACAACATTATGTGCCTCCACAACAAGAACAAGGTGTTTACTATCAATCAGATTTTCAATCATCGCAACCAATGGTCCAATTTCAACAATATGTCCAACCAACTATACAATGTCCACAAATAGTCCAACCGATGGTGGAATATCAACAAGTTCAAGTTCAATCAACATATCAATGTCAACAACTGCCACAAAACATTCAAAAACAAAGGTTGCAACACACACCAACCCAAGTTTCAAACATGTCAAACCAACCTGATCAACATCAAGTCCAAAATCAAAACATGACATCAAATCAAAAACAAGTTCAAATTCCAAGTCCAACTATGTCAAAACCTCGAAAGAAAGGTGGCTTTATTGCAATGCTCTTAAGGAAATTACCAAGTGAGTTTATTGAGGAAGATAAAAATGATACAATTATGTCTAGCAATGCCTCATCTCCTCGCAAACAAATTGATTCTCCAGTGGCATCTATCCCTACACCTTTAGAAGTTTCACAAGAACCTTCCATATTGTCCTCATCAAACAATACACCCAAGGATGCAATTATCCAAGAGCTATCCATAATTGATTGCCAAGATAATCCAACTCGTGACGTATATCCTTGTCATGTTTCAAAAATACAAGACCCAATGCCACCATGCACTTTATTGCCATTACCTGTTTTAGAGGACCCCATTCCAAGTCCCTCTTCCTCATATTTAAGCATTGATTCCTTGCTAGAATCCATCACAAATGTTCAAAGTGCATTTCCTTCATGCCAAAACATTGATTCCTTGTCAGAATCCCCTAGGCATATCCAAAGTCCAACCCCATGTCAAGAGGATAGTTTAGAGCATGAAGAAACGTGTCCTAAGGAAAATCAAGATCAAGATCCCAAAACCTTATCATCCCATCCAATTGTTGACCAGGACTCCATGTTCCCAGACACTCACGATGATTCTCCTATTCTTGTCCATCATATCCAAAGTCCTATTGACACTCCACTCCTCAAGCAAGATCAAGATATCCTAGTCCATCCAATCCCAAATGATCCCATTCCATTTAATGAGCAAAATGTCCTTTCAAATCCCATTGACATTCCACTTCCTCAGAAAGATCAAGATATCCCTTCCATTCTTTCCGATGATCCCATTGAAAGTCAAGAGCAAAGCACCTTTAAAGAAGATTCCAATGATCTTCCTCCTTGTCAAGATCAAATTATTCCTTCAGATCCTCCACAAGATCCACTTGTTCCTCCATCTCCACGTCCTAATCCCGCATATCCACTCCAAGATCACATTTCTTTTGACAATCCCATTATTTCTTCCATTCCATCTCTTGAAGAGCCTGTCATTGAACCATGTCCACAACACAATCCTAGTCCCCAACATGATCCTGATCCCCCTCAGGATTCTAACGTGTCAGTGCAAGATGTTCATGAACCCTCGACATGCATAATGGGTTCTTCCACTTCAGTCCAATCCAATCCACTTCAAGATCTCATTATTTCTCTCATATCACATCCACCTCATAATGAACTCGCGTCTTCTTCCCAAAGAAAAGAGTATCCTACAAGTCAAGATATTCATAAAGGCAAAGGAGTAGATCTCCATAAGCAAGAATCTCTCTGTATTAAAGAGTATACTAATGGTCATGGTTACAAAGCTCACACTCAAGGCGTTGGAATCCCTTCAAAGTCAAAATCCAAATGTCCACCTTCCCCATCATCGCTTCCATCCATTCTAGGTCCCTATATCCCTCCATCTCCTATGCAACATCAGCAAAGGCACACATCTTGGAGAACCTTCCATCCATCCCACAGGCCTCCATATCATTCCCATCCACACCAACATTCCTTTCCTCTTCCAAGCAATTTGGATGCCAAGCATAAAAGTCATAAGTCTAGCAATCCACATGTATTCAAGGATCAACATGTCCAATCTAATCGACATTTCAAAACAAAGAGCAATATGATCTATAAAGAAAAAGAAATATCCAAAAGGCCACAAAGGCCCACTGAGCAAAATAAAGCAAATTCAAAATATATATGGGTTCCTAAATCCCTTGTGCAAGCAATGCACTCCAAGGAACCACAAAAGCATGAAAAATCAAAAACCATGTGGATCCCTAAGAAGCTCCTTGAAGCACAAAAATAAAACTCCAACTTGGCATCCAAAATTGTTGTTCCTCCATCTAAACTTTCCAAGTCTATTCCTCCACCACCTTCTTCATCTGTTTTGGGCCCTTATGTCCCAAAATCCCAAGCCTTTCCTCTGTCAAAATCTCAATATCCAAAATATATTTTTCCTCCATCAGTCCATCACCCCTCAAGGTGTGTGCCATTGTCGATCTTGCCAACATTTCCATCCATTCAAGCCCATTTCTTCCAATACCCTATCCATTATCCAATGCGTATTTTTCATCCTTCGATCCCTTTGATCCCATCCTTTACATAAATCCTTGCCTTAGTTTCATCTTATTTTCCATGTCCTTATCCTACCAACGTCTTTGAGCATAATTTCAAAGGTCATGGTCCATTTATTTCAAGGCTACTATCCAAACAAAGAGACGCTTGAGTCCTTCTTCCATCCCCTATCATGTGTCCATCTTCTATTGAAAAAGCCAAAAAAATCAAAAAAAAAAAAAAAAAGTGAGAAATCAAAAAAAAGACAAAAGAAAAAAATTAAGAAAAAATAATTCGTCCACTGGTGAAAACCTGGCAAACAGGCACTTTGGGCAAGTACCGTGATGAAAACCTGGCAAACAGGCGTCATGCGTAATTTATGAACTTCTTGCACACCACACTTGGGGGCAGGTTTCCTCCTTCATATCCTTTTGTCCTTCATTGTTCCATTATCCTATCGAACCCCCGTCATTACCCTTCATATACTATTGTCCCTCATGTCCATTTTCCCTTTCCACCTTTGATCTTGACAAGGCTGATGATCATCATGAGCATCATGCATCTTGTTTGCAGCTTTCAGTCTATCATAGCTTTTGGTCATTTATCCATTTGCTTATTACAACCTTTCATCCATATTCCCTGTCTTATTGCAACTTTCTACCATTATCCCATAGCCAATCCCGACCTTCAGTCCATGTCCCTTATCCATTCTTGATCTTGCTTATCCTATCCATATCTTATCACTATCCAAACACTCTTTTTCATTCCTCGATCTTGATTTGACATAAGGACACAAAAAATTTAAACATGTTTTTCAAAAACCTCTTGACATGTCCCTCATGCCATGTCACTGCTATACATTGTCATATCCAGTCTCTTGACCCATCACGTAATAGCCCTTGAAAATTGCATCCGTATTGTCACCATGATAAAAGGCCTTTATCTTCCCTCTATCCACCATCATTTCGGCAAGCCTATTTATTCACCTGTCATATTCCTTGCCTTGCTAGACACTGGGGGCAAATAATTCTAAAAAAGTCTTAAAAATCCAAAAATGTCATGAAAAAATTCAAAACAATTGAAAAATGTCCTGAAATAATCCACAAAAAATCGAAAAATGTCCTGAAAAAAATCCATAAAAATCAAATAATGTCCTGAAAAAATCCATAAAAATGGCAATAATGTCCTGAAAAAATCCAAAAAATCTCAAAAACGTCCTGAAATAAATTCATAAAAATTGAAAAATGTCCTGAAATAATCCACAAAAAATCGAAAAATGTCCTGAAAAAAAATCCATAAAAATCAAATAAAGTCCTGAAAAAAAAGAATGAACACAAAAAAATTGTAAAACTCCAAAAACCAAAAACACGCATGTTGCAATAAAGTATTCCCTTTATGCATCGACAAATCACTGAGCATTCATCCAACGACACTTGCAATCCATTTCAACACTACACTTTTAACTGAAATCATGCTTTAACAGATGAGCTTTTTCAATCAAAACCAAACACTCACATTGATCAAAATTGTCTTATCAATCAAATATCCGCATTAAAAAATCATTTGTCCTTGTCACATTATCATGGGTCTTATACAAGGTGTGGTATACTCAAAACCAGACTGTGTCCTGTCTTAGACGGGGTACCACATATCCTGAAACCAGACAGCATGATCATCCTATCAGCACTTTCAACTTTTGACAATGAAGATCAAGATGTTTGTTTGATTTGTTGGAATTTGTGCATCTTATCTTTTTAATTGATTTATCTTTGGCTTCGATCATGTTCCTATGTTGCTCGATGATGTCATTGAGTGATTTAGAGTGACCAAGATGGTTCATGATCCTTTTCTTTTTGATTGTGATTGTCGTTTGTCTGTGATGTGTCTGTCTTTTGCAAAAAGGGTTGCATTTCAGCTCTGGCCTTCAATGCCATGATGCTTCGCATCCATTTTGCTACATAAAAATAAAGGTTCTCACCTACAAAGTGCATTACTGAAAGCAAGTTTTTCTTCGTCATCTCTAATTTTCCCTCTGTCTAATTTCTTCTTACTAACATTTCTTCCGTCAATCTTGGCAATCCATTTGGTCCTATCATTTTCTATCATTCTTATCGATCAATTGGCCTCTTTTCCGAATGTTTCCGGCCAATTCCTCGAGGGGGCATGCATATGTCATTGTTATTGTCTGGAGCATTTTCATATGTCATTGTTATTGTCTGGGGCATTTTCATATGTCATTGTTAGCGTCCGGGGCATTTTCATTATTGTTCTTTGAAACAACGCTTAAAATCGCATTGTCTCAAAGAGGGGCAAAATGTAGACACCTAAAAATGGTCAACGCTTGCGGGATCATATTTTAACATTTGCGCATTGCCTCATTTTAGGTTTTTGCGTCGCATTAACATTTCTCCTATGATTCATACTTGGTTTTTATCATTTGCGAGCATCGAGTCCTTCTTCTGCATTCTTCATCTATCTCGCTTTTGAAATAGGTCTTGTTGATAGCAATCTTCAGTCATGATTTTGGTCGATCTTTGTCCTTGTCAATCTTGTCATATTGCGATCGATTCGTCATCGATCCTTGTCCTTTTTCAATCATGTCAATTTGGTCAATTTGTCATTGATTTTTGTCAACCAATCTCAATCAAATCATTTATCAACATTGGTCATTTGTCAATCCAAAATCATGATCAAATCGAGTCAATTATCTTTCAAGACCTAATTCATCTTCTAGGGTTTCGTGATTTAATCATCTAACCTTGCTTATCATTTTCTTCCTTTAGGATTAATAAATTACTTATTTATCCTAAGTTTTCTCATCACAATTAAATTTTTATTTAATTGGCTAATTATTCCTCTTTGTGAATTAATTAATAAATGACAAATTATTAATTAATTTACCTAATTTCATTATTTCCTAATTCCTATTTTCATTATTTCCTAATTCCTAATTTCCACCTATTTTCTAATTTGTCAAATTTAAATTCCACCTAATTAACTTGTCTCTAGTTCTCCCTATTTGTGTGCTTCATGTGTCATACTCTTGACATAGAAATTTGTCATAGAGTCTTGTCTTGACATAGCAACTTGTCATAGAGTCTTGTCTTGACATAGAAATTTGTCATAGAACTTGTCTTGACATGGAAATTTGTCATAAAATTTGTCATAAAATTATCATAATCCTCTTTGCATAGCAATATGTCATAACTTTGCTATTTTTGATTTGAATTTCTATTCAAATCTCTTTCATGCTAATTTGCTCATTTTCTCCAATTTCTCTATAAATTGGATGATTTTCTTCAATCAAATCCTCTTAACCCTTGATCCTTCGAATCCTTGATGCTTGAATCCTTCATAATCCGAAATTTCTATCAAAGGCTAATGAACTTATGCTTCTAGTACTCTTGAGCTTTTCATCAATCTTGCTTTCAATTGTGTGTGCACTTGTAGGTGAGATCCACAAACCTATTGAAGAGGAAAGAAGAACAATGGAGCCGCATGGAAGGAGCATTCAATTCTGCATTTGGTTTGCATAATCTTTCATTTTGAATGCTTTGTTTTCATATCTCTATTGAATGTGCTTTGGAATTAGGTTCATTTCAATGAGTGTTCTTTTGATTGAGTTATAATGTCTTGTGTTTTGATTGATATACTTCTTTTGATGAATCCTAATTTCTACTCCACAACTACATTTGCTTGGGTGGTTGTTTCAAGAACTATATTGTTGTGTGACTCAATGCTAGGTTCTTGCAGGAGTTGTCTCATATCTTCACCATCTGATTTCACACTAGGTGATGTTGGTACTTGGTTGCTTGTTTGAGATGAAGAGGGAAACACTTGCGTAGACAACTATCTTTGAGATATGTAGTCTGATGGTATCCTTGGTCTGTTCAGTATATCTAGTGTGCATTGTCTAGCTTCCGTTGTATGTGGCACATGTTTATATCCTAACTCTTGATTCCCCAGATTGTCATTAGGTACAATGGGTTCTAATCTTCCTTGTTTCTGTAATCCTAATCCTGTGGTGCCATCATACCCATGTTTTTGTAGCATTTTGAACCCATTGCCATACTGATCTAGAGGTAATTTGGGTATTGTCATGTCATCTTCTTCTCTGTATATCCAATGATTGACATCTTCATTCAGAGATTCTTCTTGTAAATCACCCCATCTAATGAAAGAACATGAGTCTGAGTATCTGATAATTTCCTTTCCTTTGTCTTGTTTCATTACTACATTTTGGGGTTTCCCAAAAGACCTAGGAGAGAGACAATTGTTGTCCATTTGAGGTACTTGAAATGGAATACTCTCCACAACCAATATCTTTTATCTATAAAGAAGATGTTGTAGGCACATTCTTCTATGTTTTTGTGATTGTTAATGACTCCATTTGTGTAGTGAGAAGTGCTACTTGATTAATTGGTACCTGATTATCCATACTTTCTTTCAAGTAATTACAATGTTGGAATGGATTTGGATCACCTTTTATGGTGATTTCAATACCATTATATGGGAATTTGACACATTGATGAAATGTCGATGGTACTGCTTGCATGGTGTGAATCCATGGGTGGCCCAATAACATGTTATATCCTAGTTCTTTGTCCAAAAATTGAAAAGCTACCTTTGTTGTTATAGGTCCTATTTGCATAGGTAGCGTTACTATACCTTTTGAGGGATGTTCTTCATCATCATATGCTTTGATATTTATTCTCTTTGATGAATCAATATGAGGCTCAGAATATCCCAATGCCTTAATCAGCTTTAAAGTACAAATGTTGAGACCGACTCCTGCATCTATGAGTACTCGTCTGATTCTTCTCTCATGTATGTAAGCTTCTAGATGTAGCAAGTCATTATGGAGAAGTCTATCACTAGGAATATCCCATTTTGTGAATGCAATGCGGGTGCCCTGTGCCAAGTTCCCTACCATGGATTGGAAGGAATTTTCATCTATATCTCTATCCACTACTGAATCTTGAAGCGCTTTGTCCATAATGGATTTATGAGTGGGTGAAATACACAGTAGTTCAAACAGTGATATCTGTGTCAGGGTTTTCTTGAGTTTCTCAACAACATTATAAGTCCCTGGTAGTGGTGGTAGGTTTGGTGGTACCCCTTGTAAAGTTACCTTTGATTTGCGAGTAACTACTGCACAGTCTCTGTATTTGGAAGTTATTGTGATTGTAGCCATTGTGTCATCTCTTGTGCAGGAACTATATGTACCATATGTTGTGTTGTCAAGGTTTATGTTATATCCTTGCTTATAGTCTTCATGTGTAAGTTTGACATCCATAATATGTGCTATAAGTTCATCTTCAAACCATCCTGAATGAAATGATTCGTCATGCCCCCAGTCCATGAGACAGAGATTTTTGTCTTCATCATATTTTGGTGCCTCTGACAGCATGCAAATTTGGTTATCATCTTTGTGAATCTCTGGATATTACTCATCTTAATCAAGTATTTCTTGTGAATCATTGTTTACTACATCTCATGAGCTAATGGCATGGATAGTGTAGTCGTATGAGACTTTTGTGTAGTTTGCCATATTATCTTGAGTTCCTGATGTAGTAGCCTTCCCTTTGTCATGCTTAACAAATGGATCCTTAAAGATTGTGTGATTTGTGTTTGCTAAGGTTTTATCGGTATCGATCATGATATCGCCTTGGTCTATCATATCTTGGACCAAGTTTTTCAACTTATAGCAACTCGTCATTTTGTGACCTTTAGTATGATGATTAGCACATAAATCATTATCATTCCACCATGTAGGTTTGAAAGGACCTGGTTCA